>NC_138070.1:3316009-3916009 GCF_964194185.1 Rhinolophus hipposideros | reverse complement strand
CTCCCCGCAGGTACCGCCAGGTGAGCGGGGCTGGACTCGGTCACACCTCGGGCCCCGCCTCACCTGCGGGCGCGGCAGCCGCTGTCCTTCAGGCGTGTCCCCCCCTCGGCGCGATCCTCGGGGCGGCGGCAGCGGGGCCAGCGGCCCATGGGCGGGGCGGCGGGCGGGGCTGGCTCCCGGCTCCGGCCCTGCCCCGGCCGGGCCGCCGAGGGAGGTCAGTGGGCGCCACCCGCCGAGCGCATCTCGCCGGCTCCCACCCGAGCGCTCGCCGCGGTGCACCCTGGGAGCGAGGGCCGGGGCGGAGAGGCCCGGACGCGCTGACCAGGCGGGCGGCCGAGGCGCCGGCGCGGCGGCGGGTTTGTATTTGCTGGGTGGGGCGGGGGAGGCCGATCGATACTCACTTCGCGGGGAGGGGGCTACGTCCCCCTCCCGCAGCGGTGGCGGGCGGGGGAACCGGCCGGAGGGAGGGAGGGTCTGGCGGGTGGGACGCAGGCGCACAGCTCAGGTGCGGCCGCACTGCGGTTGCCCTGGGTAACGCGGGCCCGGGCGGGGCGGAGGGAGGAGGAGCGAGGCCGGCGAGCGGGAGCGCGCGCGCGCCGGGCCTGCGGGGTGGGGGTGCCCGAGACCGGCCCGGGATTGGGGGGAGGGCGCGCGCGGCGGCCGAGGGGCGGGGGCAGAGGCGGGGGGCAGGGGCGAGGGCCTAGCGGCGCGCATGCGTGCGGCCCCGGCTCCCCCGGGGCTCGCCGGCCTCGTGCGTGCGCACGCGCGCTGTCCCCCGGAGGCGTCTGGGTGTGCGGAGCGCGCGCGCGCGGCTCGGAGGCGCACCTGTGAGGTGTCCCTTGAGGAGAGAGAGGGAGGGTGGGTGCGTGGAGCCCGCGGCCTGGGGCGCTTCATCCCCTCACTTGGAGTGAGTTCTGCGGCGGCCCGGCTGCAGTCTCTTTATTTCTTTTCTGGACCGAGGCGGGGACGCGGGGGGCAGGGGAGCGGGCTCGGGGTGGGCAGGAGGATGAGTGGATTAAAGAAAAGAAAAACAGCCCATCACTTAGGAGGGGCCTCGAGCCGGGGCCGGCCCCCGGGCATCTGGGGGGAAGGTCAGAGCGGCTCCGCGCCGCCGGGCGGCCTGGCGGCTGCGGGGCAGGCCCCGCGGGGCAGCCTGGGCTCGGGCCTCCGCGAGCCGCCGTCGGGCCGCGGTGCCGGCAGCGGGAGCCGGGAGCGGGCTTCACAGATGGCGGCCGGGTGCGCGGCGCAGGCTGGGCAGCGGCGGGGGCGAGGCCGGGCGAGGCCCCGCGGGAGCCGGACTCCCGAGCCGCGCTCCATTGTTGTAGCCGAGGGAAGGGGGAGCAAAGCAGCGTTCGGGGCCGTGGAGCCGCGCCCTGGAGCCTTTCCAGGCGGGTCCCGGGAGAGGCGGTAATGGCCGCGCCGTGGGAGCGGGGCGCCGGGCGGTGCGGCGGCGAAGCCTCGCTGCACGGTGTGTGTGGTGTTTTTCAGAGCGCCTGGCGTCCCCGCGGAGCCCCGGGAGCGTCCTGCTCAGGTGAGGAGCAAGCCTTCGCGCACCCAGCGCGGGACGCCGCTGCCGCCGGACGCCTCCATTGTTTGACCGCAGCCGGGGCCGGCGTCTCCCCAGGTAAAGTGGCTGGCGGCGCAGGCTGCTCGCTCGCAGCTCCCACGTCCCAGGGAAGCCTCTCCTCTTGCAGGACTGGACTGCAGCTTTCTTCCTGTCCGCTGCTTCTGGTTAACTCAGTAGGTCCACCTCGCAGACATTTTCCCATCTGGATTAATCTTCCCGCATCTCTGCCAAGTCGCCTCTCATTTCCCTCAAAACTCAGCTCCTTTGTGAAACCCTCCTTTGCGAACTCCCGGCAACTAAATCTGCCCCGGAGGGGCCTGCTCCGTGCTCTCCTGGTTGGTAGTTTGCTTATTGGTTGTCTTACTGCAACAAAGAAGACTGGATGCTAGAGAGAAGAACTCTGAGCTGTTGGTTTTTTAAAGGAACGTTCTGTGATGGTTTGTTGTTTTAAGGGGATCGAACAGTTTTTGTTTTGGGGGGGGGGGCTATTTTATAGATCATGTTTCTTCTCCATTTCTACTCTATTTTTTAGAGTAGAAAAATGATCCGGTTCAACCCACAGGTTAATTTTAAAATTATAAATTAAGATTAGTAAAGTAATACAAAAATTAAAACATCACAGAGATGGTTAAAGGCTTTGACTCCCAACCCCTGTCTCCAGAGGTAACAACTGTTATGTTTGGTGCGTGTGGACTTGCACTACCTTTGTTTTAACGAGTACTAATGTAATTTTTCAATTTTAGCGTATAAGGCGTTAACTCATGTTGAAGAACCGCTGCCTTATGTTCCATAGTTTGGGTAGACATAAGTTATTTAGCCATTTCCCGGCCTGGCGGCAATTTTAACTTTTTCACCAAAAACAGCTTTTTTGGTGTTGGTTCTTTGGTGAAATGAAGTTTTAGTGATGGTAGCACAGAGACCAGGCATTTAGGATGTAGGTTCTCTGGTTAAGAACTTCATGCGAGAGCCCCCGCCTCGCCCCTCGCCCACTGTCAGTATGACTACTATCAAGTCCTGTGACCTTGGTGAGGACACTTCATCACTCAAAGCCTCAGTTTTCTTTTCTATAAATGGTGATAATACCTGCTCTATTTACTCCACAGAGTTCAATGATACGAAGTATGTGATTTGTAAAGTGGTGTATAAATGTTGGTTTTCTTAGCCTTTATGACCCAAAAGGATTTTTTATTTGCAGCATAATTTATGTTTTCTTTTTTGACCAGATGTATGTATTATAGAATAGTATAGATAACCACTCCGAATGCTTTTTAATTCGTGATTTTGTTATAAGTAATTTTTATCAAGTACTGTTAATACATTAGACTTCCTAAAGACTTTCATAAAGCACATTTTTTTCTAGTGCTTTATATGCCTTAGAAAATAAGGCACATAAATTAGTTGACTATGAATAAAGTATCAGCAAATTGGACACTGTAAAACAAAACTCAAAATATTCAAACAAAACTTATTTCCTAGTGATGTAAGGTTGTATGTGTGTTTTCCTATGGCAGCAGCAGAGTCATTTTAGCTCATATGTTCTTCAGGTAAAATGGATCCTTACAGAATTTGCACACAGTATCAAAAAGAGTTTAGCAATTTAAATATTGATTGAATATGTAATAGATGTAATTTTAAGATATAAGAGATACAGTTAGGGGCTTTGTAGGTATTTTTCTTTCATTCAAATATGTGTATGAATGCTTGTAGTGTGGCCAGCAAAATCAACTTGTCCCTGTTCTCTTGGAGTTTATAATCTATGGGATGGAAGGGATCAGAAATTAAACACAGTCACACAACAGGGATAATCACAAATTGGTATCGGATATGAAGCTAAGTAGCACCAGTTATGAGAGATTATCAAAAGACGACCAAATTTTAGATTATGGAGAGAGTGCCCATGAAAGACCTTTTTGCAAAAATACGATTTGAGCTGAGATCTGAAGAGTGAGTCGGCGTTAGTGTAGAATGAAGCGGAGGAAAATTTTTCAGGCAGGGGAATGGCATGTGGGAATGTCCTGAAGGGGAAAATGTTTTGCCCATTCCAGGAACTGAAAGAATGACTTGTAGCTAGATTATGGTGGGTGAAGGGTAAGTGTGGCTAGGCAGGGGGCCAAATCATGTAGGGTCTTGTAAGGCAGGTTGAGGATGTTTTTATTTTATCCTGAGTGAAATGAGAAACCATTACAAGGGTTGGGTTTTAAGCAGGGAAATGACATAATCAGATTTACATTTTTAAACAACCACTCCAGCTGCTGCATGCAGAATGTGGGGGTGTTGTGGGGGTGGAGAGTGGAAGTGGGGGAGACTAGGCCATTTCAGAGGTCTACCTAGACGAAAGGTGATCTTTCCCTTGGAGTTTACATTGAAATTCAAACTACCAACTAAACTAAGGTCAAAGTCAATATTTGATTAAAAGAAAAAAATTCTCATTTCTTATTTTTAAAAAGTGGGACTAAAACAGCGCTTTTTTAATGCAAAAAGTACACATAAATGTTAAACTAATTACACTATAACTTAACAGAAAAGTATGAGTCAAATTAAAAATTGGGATATTATTTAACGTGGTTTTTACAAGCTATGTTAAAACAGTAATACATGAAGTAATACATGAGGTAAGGATCTAAAATGAAAAAATGGAAATGTTTGTAGATACTATTGGCTACAAAAATGAGAATAATAAAAACAGACAAAAATGAGGAAGTGACTGGATATATAATGCATGTGTAAAATTCGTAGCCTTATGAATACCAAAAATAACCTGGCAGAAACTAAAATGGAAAAAAAAACAAAACAGGCTCTGATTACAAATGCAACAAAAAACATAAAACATTTAAGTATAGCCTTATCAAGACAAGTGTTAATCTACATGAAGGAGACCATAAAATATCTGGAAAGATTGGAAAGACTGTCCTAAACGGAAGGACAGGCTATATTCCTGGATGTGATATTTAAACATAGAGATGCCCATTTTGGGGTGAACTGGACAGAATAACTATGAGTAATGAGGTGGGACATTTAAACAGAGGCACATTCATTTAAAACGATGTTGTACTGGCTTTAGAGTATCTGAACCACGGGTCACTGGAACCTATTCTGCACCCCAAAAATAAACTGGGAATGTAATAAATGATAATCATCAAGAATGCCCCCCCAAACCGTTAAGAAGATATGATCATAAGTAAATATTTAACATCCGGAAAAAAGAGTTCTTTATGCTGAGGTGAGCAAAGCACAGACTTCGCAGTCGTACATCCCCAAACTGGAGTCTTTTTTAAGTGAGGAAAATACACCCACCATGCAGGTGTTGTGAGGACAAGAGGTGTTGTCCTGTGGGGACACTCAGGTCTGTTATTAGTTAAAATTTGTATTGGACTGCATAAAAATTTAAAACTTTCTTAAGAAGTAACGGAACAAACCCCTAGGATTGAAAGCCAAACCACAAGTAAGAAAAGATTTGTGACAAACATAAATGAAGAGTTTGTATCTTCAATATGTCAAGAATGCATACAAATCAGAAAAATCTAAGAAAGCATTAGATTTTCAGAAAAATCTAAGAAAGCATCAAAGGAGCATTTTTAATACAGAAAGAACCTTTACATACCAAAGGTCTATATGGTAGAATTATCTTTAGGGATGCATTTGCAGAATGGTTAAGTTAGGATTCATTCACTGGGTGATATATAGCCATTAAAATGTTAATGAAGAAAATTATTTAATACATAAATATAATATATTAAAATGTTTATGATGGTGTTAAGTGGGAGAAAATCGGCACAAAATTACGTGATATGATTAAAATTTTAAACAAAAATCCTAACGATCCACAAAACCAGTGATGGAAAAATGTCTAGAAGAAATTAGATGAATATCTTACAAATTACGTACTTTGGGAAGTGGGATGTTGGATGATTTTAAAAAGTTTCCTTTTTTGTATTTTCCAAGATTGTGTGTATTACATTTATAATGGGACATTTAGTTTTTAAAAGTACATTATATCTGGGACATAAGTTAGCTGCACAGTTATTAAGTATGCACACCCCACCCCCGCCTCAGCCCCCACCTCCCCGGCAACTCCGATTCAAGCTGTTCTCAGTGTAGTTGTGTAGGACGCAGCTCCCTGGCCCACGCTGGTCCTATGAGCCAGCTGAGGCAGTCTGTCGGCCGCTTGCAGCAGCTCGGGGCAGCTCTCGCCGTCTGCCAGCTGCTGGCCGTAGCACACAGCGTCCGGGGCATCTCACATCAACCTCTGCTGCTCACGGCAGCCCAGCACCAGGGAGAGCCGTTGTTCACAATTTTAGCTGTAGAGGGCGCAGCTCACTGGCCCATGTGGGAATCGAACCGGTGACCTCCTTGTTAGGAGCATGGGGCGCCAACCACGTGAGCCACTGAGCCACCCGGCTGCCGGGTATAGGTACTTTTTAAAGTAGATTTGCCCTGTCATGTTAAAGCATGCTCTAAAATGTACTCTAAAAAACATATCTAAACTTGTTTTGAATGATGCAATTGGAATAAGTTTGAATGAATTTTATTGCTTCCAATATTTGGAGAAAAATTGCTTCCTAGCAATATGTGGAATAAAAGTCTCATTTCTGATTTTATACCAGTAGAATAAATGTAGAAACTTAAACATGGGCCGTGGGATTTCCTAGTTTGCTACTTGTTAACACTCTGTGTTTCTAACACAGAGATCCAGTCATAGAGAAAGTTGGATTTAACTCGTCTTTCAGGACGAGTAGGAGGTAGCCAGCGGGGCGAAGGGCAGCAGCATGGAGAGCGTGTTTGTTATGCTGGGCCTGCGAGAGTTTGGGCAGAGTGGGTGGAGCTCAGGGTACCTCGGGACGTGCTGTGTAGGTGAGGTCGAAGTGGTTACATAAAGGGCGGGGGGCTCATTCACTTACCAGGTGTTACTGGGGACCGGCAGGAGGTACTGTGGATTTTAGTAGCATGCAGTTTGGTGGCCAAGTGTATGTGATAGAGGAGAGGTATTAGAGCACATAAAAAGACATCGTACGTTGTCCACATTTGAAGGTAAGGGTGGAAACCAGGGAGCCTTCTCTAGAGAAAGCGATGTCTGAGGTGAGGCCTGAAAGTAACAGGATAGCCAGTGTGATGGCCTGGAAGTGAAAGGAGTTTGAGGGGAGGAGGAGAAGGTAGTGGTTGAGGCCTAGGAGCAGGCGAGACCTGGGGAGTTTGGAGAAGTTTGGTTTGGCTGGAACTAGAATCGAAGTGGGTGGTGGTGAGAGATGAGCCAAGAGAGGCAAATAGGAGTATACATTGTCCAGAGTTTAAAAGCCAGGAGTAAATTTGGAAATTACCTGAAAGTTAATGGGACTCATTGAATAACTTAAAGCAGGGTAATAACCCGTTTTGCATTTTAGAAATTGGACATCAGAGTGGATAATGGGTTAGAGGGAGGCAAGACTGGAGTAGTATTCCAGGGGAAGGTGACGGTGGCCTGAATTACCGCTGAGACAGTATATGTGGAGTGGTACATCGATTCAGGGGGACTTGGTGAGAAGGGGCGGGTGGATCATACCCAGTTTCTGGCTTGGGCTCCGGAGGGATGAGCAGACCCACTGACTATGGTTGGCAATAGAGTAGGCTTTCGTGAGGAGACGACAGGTTGAGATTTGGATACACTGAGTGTAAAATAAAGGGTTTGTAGGACATGTAGGTTCTTCCTGAAGAGACTTTGTAAAGAATGATTTTATACTGCATATACGTGCTTTGCTATGTGGACGACTGGCTGCTGTGCACAAATCCATTACTGAAATCAGTGTTTCTCTGTTGTTTAAGATTGGGGAATATGTGGACCGGCAGTATCTTCCGTGTGGAGTTATTTAAGACCACGTGACCCTCCCTTGGGGTAAATTGTGATTGTCCTTGGGGTTCATTGGGCTAAACTCTGCCTCCCTGAACAGGTGGTGGAGGTTTGTCTGAAGAGAGTAAGCGTCCTGTTGGTAGTCATCCCATTGTTAGTACTCTTTTCTAATGGGCGTGATTTCTGTTGATGTTGCCGAACTGGTCCCTTCTACATAGAGGCAGGTCCACACGGAGGCAGGCCCGGACACAGGCAGGGTGGCGCCCTGGCTCTGCATCCATCTGGAAGTGTCCACCTGGCCATTAGAATTTGTCTTAGTTCACTCAGGCTGCTGTACCAAACCACCACAGACCGGGCGGCTTCAACAATTTCTCATAGTTCTGGAGGCTGGGAAGTCCAAGGTCAGTGTTCCAGCAGGTCTCACTGCCTGCTTCATAGATCGCTGTCTTCTTGCTGAGTCCTGAGATGCTGGAAGGCGTGGGGCCCCTTTCATAAGGGTACCAATCCCATCCTGAGGGATCTGCCCTCAAGACCTGAGCACCTCCCAAAGGCCCCACCTCCAAATACCGTCACATTGGGGATTAGGTTTCAATATATGAATTGGGGGTACGTCACAGACCCTCAGACGGTAGCAGAAGCATAGATAGAGATTTGAGAATCATTTTCATTGTCCTTTTGACATGGCTGGTGTCAGCCAAGGGAGTGGGTGAGAACGTGTTGAGCAGAATGAGAAAAAGCTCAAAGCACAGGCCTGGGCACATCAAAGGGAAAGGTAGGGGTGAACGCGCCTACCAAAGAATTCATTAGAGAGGAAGGAAGATGCCTTAATCAGAGAACATCTGCTTGATAAAACCTATTCGAAATGGCGTCAGTGAAGGGAGATTTCTAAGAGTTACCACGGCATCCAAGGTCGTTTCTTGGCTGGGGCCCATAGAGTCTGGGGCATTGGCAGAAAGCAGTGCAGCTGCTCTCTCTGCCTTTGTCTCTGCTGAGTCTGTGACCCCTGCCAGCTCACTTTGTAGACAGTCTTTTCACTTCCCAATGTAAACTCTCAGGGAAGAGAACGTGATTGGCTCAGCTTCGATCCCACATTCAGCACCATTAGGTTCACTGTTGTAGGTCCCAAGCCTGGTGGGCCGAGGTGATGGCACCCTGGAGAGTGGGATCCTGGCGCCTGATGGGGAAATCCACTGATGGGCAGGACCAGTCGTTTAAAATAGTTCAGAGATGGGATAAAGCGAATAAGGAGTTGGGCAAACAGAAGTCATTTAACCTAGGTTGGTTTTTTTTTTTAACTAAAGTTTATTGGGATGGCAGTTGTTAGTAAAGTTACAATTTTAGCCCAGTTTTAAAGTATTACCACAGCTAGTCCACGGGGAAGAATCACAAGGTGGATAACCAGTGGCTATGGTAGATAGTCATCTGTATCTGGAAGAAGATTGGAAAAAGAGATTTTTAAAAAGTAAAATTTAACTTTGGCGTTGCCTCAGAAGCACTCAAAGTTTAATATTAAAAAAGCAGTAATTTATGTTGCTTTCTAACACTACAGCATTTCTATACCTTTATTCTAACTGGAATATACAGTGTCTCTTGTGTCACCTGATACATGAAATTCAGTGAAGTTATTCTAGAGCTCATTCATTTTTCATACCCCTGCAAGTTCATAAAATAATCATAGCTTGTTTCCACATCTTATTGTGCAGTGCCTTCCATGGTATTGTGACAGGTCTCGTGAAGAAGCCCTTGTAGCCAGAGCAAACCTCTATCCCAAAGATTATAAAGTCTGCCTCATGGGTAAATGGTAAAACAATTTGTAAAAGTAATCTGGACCCCTTTTCTTCTGTACAGTAAACCTCGTTAATGTCCCTCTGACTTTCAAAATTTTTAGATGCACGGTTCAAACATGTGGGATTAACCTTCATAGGATTTAGGACTTTCACTGATTCAGAGTACTTGACTAGCAAACGGAAGTCAGGTTTCTCACCCACTGTTTAGTGACTGCTTACTGCATCTCCATATTATGATAGGACTGGGAGCTGTTGGCCCCTGGACTCACTGCTAGAATCAGGGAGCCTGCACAAACATTGTACAAGTCTTCGTGATGCTTGCCAGGGAGTCATCCATAGTGAAATCCTTTTCAAGTTCCAATACCTTGGTGTCAATGTCCACTAGGGTTTCTGAGCAAGTGTTAGAGTGCCCTCTGGAGGCATTACGAACAGTGAAAACACAGACTCCTATGAAAGGCTTTCTTGAATTGCCAGAGTGGAGAAGCAGTGGACTGGATGCTTGAGACTGGGTGGGTGCCGTTCGGGAGCAGAGGAGAACCAGGATGGGGCCCATAGGAGCACTACCTCGTATTTATGGGGGTGCAGGAGCTCCTCACGCAGACTGAGAATGAGGCTTTATGTGGCAAGAGCAGAACGCAGAGCAGTGGAGTCAGCAGGGAGCCAAAGCAGTGTGGTGGGTGGTGTCTGGTAAAGTCAAGAGGGACAACTGCCCTTGGCTTTGGCCCGGAGGAGCTGCAGTGGTGTGGTGGTGGGCTGAGGAATGCATGGGAAGTAAACCGGTGGAAACCTGGGAAATGAAGAAGCCTAGATGGGGTGTGTGGTGGGGGGAAGTGTATGACAGCTGGAGAAGGCATAGGATTAACTGGTGGTTTCCCTTAAGATAGAAGAGACTTTGCATTACGTTTAAATGACGACGGGCAAAACAAGCGGAGAGAAAACAAAGTTGAAAGATGTGTGGGGTTGGCGGAGGAGGAGAGTTGGCTTTCAAGGTCCTAGCCTGGGATACTTGTTGAGGGAAGACTTCGCTTTTTTAGGGACTTGGAGTATGGCCAGTTAGTGATTTTCAGTTTTTCGTGGGCTGATAGGGACATATTCCTGTAGGTAGTTGGACATACAGGTAAGAAAACAAAACTGGTTATAAGAGAGTGTGGAATTACCATCATGGAAATGGCCCTTATTCAAGCCAGGCAGGTGGTTGAGCTCAAAAATGGAGTCAGGTCACTTTTAGAGGACACTGGTTTCGGAAGTAGGAATAAAAGACATGATTGGTGACCGGAGGGGCCAGAGGAGAGGAGAGAGCATGTAGGGGTTGGGGGCCAAGGAGAGGTGTAAACTAAAGGTCAGAGTGAACCTGGAGAAGGGCCTTGAGATTTGACAAGGTCATGACTTGGAGTGGTTTTGCCGAAGTCCGGTAGGGAGGGGACCTCTTTGGGGTGTGGAGGAGGGAGTGGGTGTATGTGCGAGGTAGAAACAGGTGTAGATGTTGGTGGGAAGCTCAGCAGTGAGAAACGAGCGAACTCGTCATGGCTAGACAGGTCAGGAGACGCTCTGGAGAACAGATGGAGAGCGTGTCTGCATCGACAGTGAGCCGCAATCAAAGCAATTACAGAAAGTATTATATTTACTTTCTCATTGTTTTAACACCATCATCTCAGATTAAATTTTAACTTCTGTGCCACCTCCTATTTTTCTCCGATTGGGAATCTGACCAAATGGTAGAGAATGTTTAGGTCCGTTTATGACGTTTGAGGGGTTCTTGCACAAGGAAAGAGGAAATGTGACCAATATTTGATTTAATATTCTGACAAACGTCAAAACTTGTTAATTCCTTTAAATGTACAGGACATTTGCAATCATGAATAACTTTTCTTTTTGGCAAAAATGAATAGAGTGGCTAATATTTAAATATTTCATTAAGAAAAGAAAATAGACTTATTATCAGAACTACTAAAATAATATATTTAAATTTGGGAGGTAGGGGTTGGTTTCTAACTTCAGACTGCTCAGTTGTGAGTGGTGAGACGTAACATTTAAGGCGTAAACTTACACACGGGCGGGGGGCAGGTCCCGGCTTAAGCCCAGACATGCCCACTTTGCGGGACTGGTTTGCAGACTTTGGAAGGTCTTAGTGCTCTTTATCCCTGGTGGCCTTTACAATGTCATCCGGCAAACACTAAAAATGCACCCACATCCCACATGAAAGTAACTTGTACAAAACTGTGACCTAAGCTTCATTGGCCTAGTTGTAGACAAACGTTTATTAACTTTGATTTTACGTTTTTTTTCATATTTTGCATCCAGTAAATGTCTTCTTTCAGGTCTCAGACGTTTTCGTCAGCTCTTGAGATGCTCTTAGGCCCCAGGGACGGTGCTGAGGTGCCTAAGGGATGAGACATCCTGCTCTGCTGGGAGGTCCAGGCATGTCTGCCGGGCTGGACTCGCCAGGAATCTGTTGGTTGGAGGCACCAAGCTGCCTCCTGAGGAAACTCCATCCTCAGCAGAGCTGAAGTCACTTCTAGTTAGTGCTTTTTGTTGTAAGGAGCAGAGAGATTGATTTAGACCATTTTACGACATAGGATAGGCTCGGGGACCAGAGCACTGTCAGAGCTGAAGCAGCTCAGAGATGAGCAGTCTTGCCCATGGACGGTGGGGTCTCAAGGCATCTCTCTGTCTTTTCTCCACTTGGCGGATTCTGTGTCCTCATGACTTGTGTTGGCTGTGGTCCCTGTGACCTCTCCAGCTCCTTTTAGATCGTAACCTTTCAGCGTCACCTCTCACAGCTAACCGCCTCATTCCCAGTGCTGGGAATTGGACTTCATTATTGATTTCGTTGTGTTCCAAGCCGCATCAGAGGTCACTGTTCAGCTCTCGGGTCAGGTGTCTGCACTTGGTCTCCTAAGCTATAGTGAGGGGAGATGCAGTGGTCACGTGGTCCGTGGCAGCCTGGACCTGTCCTGAAAGCTGAGGCAATTCCCATTATAGGGTTTGCAGGCTAGCAGGCACCGTGAATGGCCTGTGGAGTTTGGTAAGGAGGAAACAAAACAACCGGGCCCCATATCCAATCCATTTGAAATTCCTCCGAATGTGTTCCTGCCCTTTAAAGTGTAGCCTGTTAATAGCCTTCATTCTAAGTCAACCCTTTGTTCCCATAGAGAAGCTCAAATCTCTAAATATATTGACAGCATTTTCACGTTTCCATGTTCTTCCTGCTTTATTCAGCCTCTGACATTGCGTGGTCACTCAGGGTAACCTGTAGGGTTCTGTTTCTCGTGTCAGTGATTTCTGCTGAAAATGACGTAGCAACTTCAGATAGCTATTAGTAAAGGGGCGATTCTAACCTCATGTCATTCACATGTTTCCCTTTCCCTCAAAGTCCTGGGGAGCTGTATGAACATACAGTAATTTAATACCATCCCCAGATGCACAAAATTTAGAATGACTGAATGTCCCACCCAGATGTCTACATGGCAGTTTTGATACCTAAGTTCGTTAATAAGTTATCAGACTTCCTAAGGAAAAGTGATATTCCTCATACCTAAAAAGAGAACTTGAAATCTATCCCCAAACTACTCTTTGCAATTATCGAATATAATGGTGGCGGTAATAAATGGAATAAATAAAGTAACGACAGCTAATCTTTGCTGAACCCTTAGAGTTTCCAGGCACTGTTTTAAGTACTTCTCTTGCAGTAACTTATTTAATTCTTAAGCTGCCTTCTCAGGTTATTTTATGAGGTCAGGTGCCTTTATTATTTCCGTGAATCCCATTCTTAACCTCTTCGGTGAAGGTTACACTGCTAGTATGGGGTGAAGCCGGGTCTGAATCTGACCCCAGTCTCTGCTCCTTCACACTTCTCTCGACTGAAGAAGAAGTGATTAAAACAGTAGTGATTTAACTCCAGGATTCCAGCCAACCTGAGTCACTTACCCAGGGTTAAATCCTGTGAACTTGAAACTCAGTTTGGAAACGTTCCGGTCAGGAAGCCAGTGGTGACAGTGTCCTGGAGCGACGTCGTGCGGACTGCCTGGGTTTTCCTTTCCAGGGATCCTCAGATGTTCTCACGCCCTCTTTGGCTCTACATGACTGGAATCCCATATACTTACATAAATCCCAAATATGAGTGGGTCTGCCCTGTCTTCTGAGCTAGAACCCCGCATTTGTAATAGCCAAGCCAGTTCTTCAAAAAACGTTGTGATCCTAAGTTCTCCACGATACAAACCTCCTCCTTTTCTCTCTGCATTTCTCCAACCCAGCAGGATCCTCAGACTTCTGTAGCCCTTCAGCCACTGTGGGCCCTGCCTCTGCCTCTTCTTCTGGAATGTCTTGGGGGTTTTGACTCCTGGCACTGTGGTAAGTTTTCCCCTTGTTTCACCATTTTTCCTATATGGAGAATCCCCCTTAGGCATTTCTGAACTGAAGCCGTCTCTGGAGTATTTTCTAAGCCTGTGCCTTTTGGGCCTCAGTGAAGAAGAAAATCTCCCTACCTCATGGTTTTCCTTAAAACCCTCCCTCTTTCTGGCTTTTGAGTTCCCTAGACCCGGGGCAACCTTCCTTAACTCTAACGACAGCAGAAACGACTTTGTCCCACCCAGAGTTCCTCTTAGTTCCTCAGCAAGTTAGATTTTCTTCTCATGAGAGCCGTCGTTATCACAGCTCACTCTGCCTGTCCCCTTTCCTCTGCTGTCTGGGAAGCCGCCTGGGCCGGAGACCTGTTTGGGCACTCTTGCCATCCTGCCTGCCTTTCCCAGTGAGCCCCTCTCCAGTGAACTCTCAAATTTTGTCCAGCTGAGTTTCTTACTCCATAAATTGCTGGTGTTTTTTCCTATAGCCTGCACAACATCCTTCTTAAATATGAGGTCCTAAAAGTCTTCTAACCTCTGGGGATTATGGGTTCCTATCAGTTTCTGTGCAGGCTTGATGCTGAGAGCCATCGTATTTCCAGCACAAGCTTTTTTCCTTTGTTTTCTTTTGAGCCTTTGGATATGTGATCAGTTTTTCATGATTTCTCCTCTTCAGCTTAATTCAAGACAACGTACGTCTTATATAGGATAGGTATTTGTTCGTCTTTTTTTTGTCATTGCTGAAACCCAGAATACTCTAGTTGAACACGCAGTCTGGACCTCTGGTTCACATACCTAATAAACTTTTACATTATATCCGCGCATAGCTAGGAAGCAAGAGAAAGAGAGGGACCCTCTCTCGATAACTGCTGGGCTCGCTGGGGCATGCGGCTTCTCGTCTTTTCCCCCCACCGCCAAAGATTGGCTTCTGTGCTTCCGGTCTTCTCCGTCCCCTGAGTTCACTTCCCCACTGCACAAGAATTGACTTGGTGATGAAGAGGACATTTCAGTGGCGTCCATGCTCGTGAATCTAGTTACTGTGCCCAGTTAGAAGGTACAGCCAGCGGGCACATACGGTAGCTTTTCTGTTTCCTAACTCTCCCTGGCTGGAGTGCTAAGAGCGGGGCCGCTTCCAGACAGACAGGGTCTGATTTCCAGGGGCTGCCCTGCGTGGAAGTCTGGGCAGGTGTGCCTTGGTGTAGTGGCAAATACTCTTTCTCCTCTGTCTCTCGCTGGCCCCATTCTCTCCTGTGCTGACTTGGGTACCCTCAGCCACCCTTCTTCATTATGGGTTATAAGACCTGGGATACAGGTCTGGTATTTTAGGAATTCCTGTTCATGCCAGTGCAGGCTTTGGTCTCAAGCTCAAGGTTATCACTCATACAGGGAAAAGGCGTTCTCTGTGTGATCTGGCTGACCTTACGGCCTGAATTGGTCTCACAGGCCTAGCTGATAACCACGTGTTCGTGCGTTTGTGGTCCAGTCCTGTGCACGTTCCCACCTAGAGTCCCTGGACTTGAGGAGTGTTTGCTGAGACTCCTGGCCAACATTGATACTAGTCTTTAATAGCATATATTTCCAGAAGGAACACTAATTGCCAACCAGTGCCAGCCCTACGAGTCAAGCCCAAACGCTGAAGTTCTGTATGTTTGTTTAACGATTCACTGGCTCTTTTTGAGAGAAGGATTGTGATGAATTTCTGTCCACGCTAAGCCTGAATTCTCATCACCAGGTCTTACCCAGTTTCAGACTTTCGTTCTGTCTGTGTTACTCTTGGGCTGTAGGAGTGAGATGCTCTTGCACTTTGTGCTTCCTGGGTGAACTTGTACCACACAGTGTCTCCCCTGCGTGTGCTTAACTTTGCTGTGCCAAACAATACACGTTGTGTGTTGTGACCCACGTGTAAAGATAGCCAGAATCTGAGATACTTAGTCAAATTCGTAGCAACAGAAAGTAGAATGATGGTTACTAGGGGCTCCCAGGGGGGAAAGGGACTTGGTCAGTGAGTTTAGTGACTTGGTTTTGCAAGATGAAAAAGTTCTGGAGGTCTTTTCACAGTAATGTGCATATGTTTTTAACACTGAAAAATGATTAAAATGGTAAGTTTTGTATTAATGTGGGTTTTTTTTCTTTACCACAATTTAACAAATGCATTTAAAAACTTAGCAAAATCCTGAATTCCTAACCTGTTACCTGAGAGTATCGTGACACTCCCACTCTCAGTGCCACTGAGGACAGTCTTGTTAAAAGTCCGCATTTTATTTCTGTCAAGGTCACCCAGGGCTGCTCTCTCTTTCCTTCCTTTAGTTAGCCAGCCTGGGCCCCGTGTGATCTTCAGGCATTTCTTTTGCCTCTGCCCAAGGGTGGTTTGAACTTCCCAGTTTCTGTTCCTTTTGCTCGTAGGCCCGAATGTGGATTTCGTCCCTTTGGGTCTCATTGCTCCCAACAGTGGAAGGAGGAAGCAAGTTTAATAAACTAGAGTCATTCAAGCTCATGTGACGTAAGCCGTCTGCTTATTCTCACACCCCTATCCCCACCCAGCTCCTGTTTGCTGGTGGAGCAGAGGAACCGCCTGGCCCAGTTGGGAAAGGCTGGTCCCTTGAGGAAGATGATCCAATAGCATCAGCCAAAGGGAAGGGACAGGAAAGAGCAGCTTTGCAGGCCGGAGTCCATCTGCTTACAGTCTGTCGTACTTACCAGGGCATTGACTCTCGAAGCGTCCTCATGGTGTCTGGAAAAGTTTCTTTTCTTTTCCAGTCACCCCATCAGTGTTCCCTCCTTCCTGAGCATAGAATGAGTACTGAAGCATTTAACACCCCACGTTTTGAGGGTGAGAGTGAGCATTTGTGTGACTGATAGGAGGTCTTATTATCTCCATTTCATAGATGAGTAAACTGAGGCTGATGAATAAAATGAGGCTGAGAGGCACACAGCTGCGTAGTGTCAGGTTAAGAATTTGAACTTAGGACTTTTGAATGCAAGTCCAGTGTTCTACCCACCCAGTTATGATTCCTAATGCGTATACTTGTTACACATTCACTAGCTAGATTAGATAAGATGAACTTACGCCTTGGATATTCACATAGAGGCCATCACTGAAGCAAATCATATTCTGTCCCATTACTCAGGTGTCTCTGTGTCCAGTGTCGAAAAGCAAGGGAAAAAATCGTGGAGTCCAGCTTGTGAGGGAGGAAGTATCACTAAGGTCAAATGTACTTTAAAGCAGTCCTGTAAATAGAGGGTCGAAAGGGAAACCTGCCGGGAGGCTCAGGAGACAGACTCATGGTGTAAAAGCAGTGCTTGACTTGGAGCAGAGGAGCAACTCTAATTACAGTGAGGTAGGTCATCAGGTCTTGGGGAGCCTCTGCCTGTGAAAGGACATTCTTGGCAAATGAATGAATGTGTCATGCACTAATTAAAAGAAGGGAAATAAGGAAACACATATTTATGTGGCCTCAACTATGCTGTGGGCACTCTGATAGGTACTTGCACATTCATTATCTCCTCTAATTATCACAGTGAAGCGTTACAGACATCATCCATATTGTCAGATCAGTCTACGATTAGCCAGGATCACACAGCCAGTGGCAGAGCCGGGGCCTCCACCCCTCTGTGTCATTCTGTAGGTCATTTTTGTGGGAGGACTTGGCTGAAGCCAAGCTGAGGAATGTACACCTATGTCATCCTTTATCACTGTAATAACATACGCAGTTCTCCTTCTTGGCATCACTTCCTCCGTACTTTTTGTTGCCCTTCTCTGGGTCTAATTTCGTAGTCTTTATGGTAATTTTCTAGTTAAAGAAAAATCAGACATGGCTTCTTTTGTCTTTTATCTTTTCTGTGTAAGAAGTCATTAGGCCAGATCACACAAAGTGAAGGTGTCCCAAGGACAAAATGGCAGCAGCTCTCTTCCCTGTAGCTCATTAGAACCCGGAGCCCAAATCATTAGCTGTTGACCTTAGTTGAGGGAAGGTCGGGGAACCTAAGGCACAGTTGGGGCCTGTTACTAAAATGCTGCCGAATGGCAGCTACGGCCGGACTGGTGGACTGTTCGAGGAGCCCCGCCCTGAGCTATCCAGGTTTCAGAAGTGGGGGGTACCCCCGACTGGGTGTGATGCTAAATATCTGCCCAGGCCCTTGGGTGACTAGGGACGTGGAATCCATCCTACGCCTGGCAGGGTGGGGGCGTGAAGGGAGCCCGTTGGCCACAGGACATTTAGACCCGGGGCTATAGTGTGTGCGTGGATCACTGGAGGTGCAGCTCCCTTCTCAGCTTGGACCACCTCCAGCTTCGCATTACGGAAGTTAGTCCAGGAAGATGAGGACGCCTGTGTTCCCTTCTGTGAGTGAGAATCACCCCTCGGAACAGCGACCTGGAAGATGGGCCTTCCGGGGTATTGGCAGCTAGGCCAATGAACACGTGTGAGGAGCAGACTAGCTAGAGGCCTTAGTGGCCGCGTTCGAGTGCTTGGGAAGGCCAGGTGGGGCCTTCTTCAGAGGCTTTCTGAGAGCCAGCCACCAAGGGGAGAGGTCTAGGGTCTTACAAGGTGGGGCGCACGGTGACCTGTTAACATTGACGTGGCCCAGGGCCCATGCAGAGGCACTGGAATGAGGAGAAACAGCTCTGGAATCTGGAAGAGTGGGGGACTGGAAAAAGGGTGCGAATTGTGAAGCGCCTGTTTGGGACATGAGCCTGCGCTGGACAGCCAGGGGCATCTTCTATTGCAGGACTGATGGTGAAGCTGTAGAAGCAAAATAGATGGAGTTTGGCATTCCACAGTCCTAATCAATGGGCCATACGTGACTGCTCTAGTGAACTTATTCTGAGACATAGCTGAGCACAGGTGAAGTGCACTGGGCCTGTGTAGCTTCCTCTACCTGGTATGTGTATTGCGCACTGGACCTTACTGGTGGTGGAGTGGGGCTCAGTGAGGAGGCAGGCACTGCCTGTTGAATGCCCAGCTGCCGGAGGCAGGCAGGGAGTGGTGGCCTTGAACAGAACAAATAACCTCGTCGCCCCGTTCCTTGGCAGCATGCAGGCACCAGGGGCCTTTTCATTTATTTTTTGTGTGCCAAGGCCTGCAGAAAAAGGCTGAGCAGAGGCCTCACTTCCCTTGGAGCTGTACTGCTGCCAAGTTACTATCTGATGGTGTTGATTTCTGGGACTTCCTGATAATTGGTGAGGAGGAGGAGTTCCTGGCCAGGCTGGGAACATGTTCCATGTTCTCTCCCATGAACAGGGGCATCCATTATGTCCAGCGGGGACAATATAAGGCGGGATTGCACGGTCTTGCCTGGAAATCAAGGTCCTGGAAGAACACTAGTGGATTGCTGCCCAATGGGATAATTTCTGAATCCTTTATAAAACATCTCACTGGGTAGAGAGGTATTTCTTATAAGTGTTCTTCCTTTAGTCCTCTTGTGTACAAAACTTGACTTTGGAATTAATTTGGAGGTATTTAGAGGGCATTTTTCTTACATCCAGAATAATAATGGCCAGTGGTAGAAATTACTAACTATAAGTAAGCATTCACCTTATAGTTTGTTCACATAAAACTTAAAAAAAAAAAAGTGGGTGTAAGATGGAATCTCACCCTCCTTTTGGTCTCTGGATCTGTTTACACTTTAAAAAGTGATTTTAAGGGCCCCAAAGAGCTTTCTGTTTATGTGGGTTACAGGCATCGATACTTAGCATAATAGAGATGAAAACTAAACTTTCACAGAAATATTAACTAATTTATTTTAAAAATGAGGATAAAACCATTACATGTTAACACATACGACTTTTAATGAAAACAGCTATTTTCTGAAACAAAAAAGAACATTTAGTAGGAAGAAGGGCAATATTTACATTTTGGCAAATGTCTTTAAACGTATGAGGTTTCATTCAATAAGACATCTGCTTCCATAGTCAGTCTCTTGCAATCTGTTGTTTGGGTTGAAGTAGACGAAGATATCAGGCCTACCCAGATAATGTAGTTGGAAAGGGATTTTAGTAGCCTTTTCAGATAATTGTGAGCTCATTTGTGACACGACACCAAGAGGTGACAAGCAGTAGGTTCTTACAGGTTAGCGGCACCGTGCAGTTTGGAACCAGATCGATGCGCTTTTTGGACTCTGGTGTATAAAAATCCACAAGTCTCTCTCGCACTTGGAATAGCTCTTTTATCCACGATGATTTTTTCACCTCACACATTGGTCATTTGGAAAATATTGGTTCCCTGAGTTACACAGATCTTGCACATGTTCACACGTTCCATTACATGTAATGTCCAAATTTCAGTTTTGTTAGTATCACTGTCGATCTCATCAGAAAGTCTTCAAGTATTGGGGAAGCTGCAGAGCTTATGGTGGCAGACACACGTTTTCCTAAAAGCCCGGTTTTCCCTAGAATGCTCAGACTTGACCTTTGGCAACAAATACCATCACTTGTTTGCTTTTAACTGAAATGTCTGCCCAATACCGAAATCTCCATAACGGGTTGTCAGTCATTCTGCAAGTAAAAATGTTCTGTCCAAAAAAAGGTCTAATATGCTGAATAGATGTAACCAACATATTAAAGAATGTAAACAATCAAGCGGGATTTTTATATTTAATGCTTTATAGGAAGATCTTGCAGCCATAACATTGTAGAAAAGGTGCAGTTCCTCAAAAACAAGAAAAGAAGTAATTTTCACTTGACTTTTATGACAAAGTATTGGTGTAGTTATTTTTAAACGGCTTGAGATTTTCTGAGCCAGCAGTCCGTGTTTCAGACACTATAGTAAATTTTAAAAAACCTCGTTTGAGACATCCTCCGAGGAACAGTGTGGGCTGAGTCTGAGCAGGTTCCTGGACACGTTTTCCTTCCACTGTCGCAGGAGGAGGAAGGCGTGGAATCGTGCTGTGTGTACGTGTGTAGTTTGGTGGCAGGATGCTGAGGATGACCTCTGCGGACTTATGCTTTCTCTGAGAGGATTCCGTGTGGCCCTCTGCTCAGGGTGAGGACAGGCGGCGGGGAGTTGGGGGAGAGAAAGTGGAGGAGGGGTCACAGCCTCCCCCCAACGCAGCCTGGAGACCCGGAAAACCCTGCAGCGTCTGACTTGCTCGGTCAAGGCCCCAATTTGGATTGGCATGGGGTAATGATTTCTTCCGGGTAGAGGGCCCCTTTGCCCTTTAGCCATCCCTATGTGGCAAAAACTCAGTCCTGCGGGAGCTCAGCCATCTGCGTTCCTCACGCAGCGCTGAGTGACTGAGTCCTGGGTGAAGGAGTAGCCCGTGGGCCTCAGCACTCTGGCATCGCTGTTCCTCTGGTCTCTCCACTCTTCTGCTGGGCACACAACATGTCAGCCCCGCTCTGCACGCCTCACGCCGCCAGCGCGCTGGTCCTCTCCTCCCTGGCAGGTGACCTTGCTTCCGCTTTACTGCGGACAGGCAGCCAGGGCTCTGCCCACGTCCCACTCCAGCACACACACACTTGCTGCAGGGAGGGCTGTCCTTCCTACTCCCTGAGGCCGGCTGCCTGGGTGGACTTTGGATGCTGTCTCCAGGGCCTCTTCCATTATTTCTTTTCTCTCCCATAGTTTTATTAGTCTTTCCTCTCAGTGTAATTCTTTCCCTTTCCCCTCCCCTGAACTTTTCCTTGAAGTATAACCTACAGAGTCACAGGTCACAGGGGTACAATTTGGTGAATGTTCACAGCTATGAAATAACCACCCCTGTGTAAACCAGGGCGCAGCTTAAGAAACCACGTGACCAGGACCCCCCAAACTCCTCTCATGCTTCTTTCCAGTCGTAGCTCCTTTGCCCTCTGTTCTGAGAGCACAGATGACTTCCGCTTGCTTTCGAACGTTACATACGTGGAATCACACGGTGCACTCTTGTGTTGGCTTCTTTGAAACTCAGTCTATAGGAGTCAGATTTCCATAAGGCCTTGTCCTGGCTTGTTCCGGGGTCCTCTCCACTTTCTCCCCAGGTGATCTTATTCCGAACCCCTGCTTCAGTTACCATCTGAATGCGTGTATTACAAAGTCCTGACATTTCACCCGAGTGCGTTTCTTTTCCCCAGCTAATGTCCTTGACACCTGCTTGGGCAGATGCTAAACCCTTGGAATTGAAGTCATGATCTTAACCCCCAAACCTTCGTCTTTTCTAGAGTTTCTGATTGTAATGAATGGTTCCTTCGCCATCCAGTTATATAAACAAAAAGACCTAAGAGTCATCCTAGGTTTCTCCTTTCCCCTCACCCATGTATTTAGTCCTACCGAGTCAGATTGATTTTTCTCTCCTAAATATGCCTGACAACCATTCACCTTTCCGCTGCACCACTGCTTTACTGCAGGGCATCCTTCCTGGCCCCAATTCAGGCAATCCTACCATGCTCACCCCCAAGTACTCTCCCTTCCCACCCTCCTGCTAACTGCACCTGAGCGACAGTTTCCTATTAAAAATGGAAATGTTCCCACTCTAAGCCAAATAAAAACGAACCACTTCAGTGGCTTTCCATGCTCGTGCGATGAAGGTCAGGATCCGGATGTCCCTTCATGACCTTCCCTGTTCTCATCGCCACCATGCCCTCCGGCCCTTCTCCACTCCTCGTGCACACCTCCCCCTCCCCACCAGCACTGTGCGCGTGCTGATCCGCACACAGGCCACACGTCTCCTTTTCTCTGCACCTTCCTCCTCTAGCTCTGAGCACCACCCAGGGCGGCTTCGTCGTGCTTCACACAGTGTGGCTTTTCCATTTCTGTGTGGACATGTCATGAATGCTTCCTGCTAGACTGTAAATTCCTCGAGGGAAGGGATTCGGTCTGTTTTTGCTCACTGTGGAGGGCACAGTAGGCTGACACGCTTGACAGACAGTTGTTGCTTGGATGACCCGTGGGAGACAGAGATGAAGGAGTTTGAACACTCGTTAAATTCCGAGTTTCGGCTGATCCTGCTGATGGAGGAGCTTACACTCAAGAAGCAAGCAGAGGGAGGCAGCAAACAAGGAGAGCCACATCAATATAGTGGGTCAAGCAGGCAGTGGTGGGCCTGGGAAGAAAACAGACGGGGTGACGTGCTAGGAGGGGCTGCAGAGTAGAGACGGAGTTGGCTTACTTGGTGAATCTGCTGCTCTCAGAAAGTGACACTGGCGCTGAGACCGAAATGTGGAGAAGATGCCAGCTTAGGAGCTTGATGATCGGGGAACAGCGTGGGCAGAGGAGTCGTGTGAGGTGCTCAGGGGAAACAAGCTTGGCGAGTTTGGAGACTAGCAGGGAGATGAGTGAGGTGGTGCATGGGGTGCCAGCGAGTGTAGGAGGTGAGCCTGGAAAGTCCCGAAGAGCGCGTCGTTTTAAAGAGCATCGGAGAGTGAGCAGCGGACGGAGGGAGGGCGTTCTCTCCTGTTCGTAAGGATCGGCCTGACTGCTCATGGAGCCGGGTTGTGGGGGAGCAGGAAGGAAGCAGAGAGGCCCCGGCGAGGCTATGGCCAGTTTGTGTGAGGCCAGGGGCTTGTGCGTGGAGACAGATGAGCGCGGGGTCGCGGAGAGTGATTGGTCAGTGGGGATGGGGGAAAGGGGAAGTGAGGCCAGCTGACCCAGATGGGGGCAAACCAGGAAGGAGCAGTTGGGGGGTTGCGTTTGGGATTGGGATGCCAGTAGGGCTGGAGGTCAAGCTGGGGAGCCAACATCATGATGGTATTTTAGGCCGTGTAACTGGCTGAGCTTTCGTGGAGAGAGATTATAGGCTGGGGTCCCCAGGTGGATCCCTAGAGCACCCCAGCATTTAGAAGTCACTCACGCAGAGGATGAGTCTCCAGTAAAGGAAATGGGGCGGGGGGCAGGATGGCGGATGAGGGGGCGCCATGCAGGCCAGGGGGACAGAGCGAGGCATGTGGTCCCGTCAGGCAGACAAGGCCGGTGCCTCCTGCAGAGGTCACGGCGGCCTGGGTAAGAGCTGTTTCCAGTGCTACCTCGGGACCGCAACCTGACGGAGAGAGTGTGAGGCGTGAAGCTCTTGAGGAGTTTTGCTTTAATGGGGAGCAGACATTTTGGCTGATAGCTGGAGTGGGGCTGTGGGATCCAACAAGTTTGTTTCGGGAAGGGGTACTAGAAGTTCGTATGGGAATGGACAAGGTAGGACAGGAGTGACGATGGCGAAGGGAGAGAATCACTGCTGGGTGAGGGCTGGGTTCTGAGGAGGCCGTGGAAGTGCCGCCGGGGCGCAGTGGGCCAGCCCGTGTGGAGGAGCAGAGCGCTTGCTGAAGTCGGGGGGCGGGAGGCGGACAGCTGAGGGCCATGCCAGTGGGGAAATGCGGTGGCGGCCATCGGATTGCTTCTGTTTTCTTTATTTTTTTAATTATCTTGGCAGCTCATCAGCCACAAGTGAGGGAGGGAGGGGGAATATAGGAGATTTAAGAAGAAGCATGAAGCAGTAACTTTAAATATTGGGAAAGTGTGTGTCCTGAAGGCTTTCAGAAGAATTGGGGTGGGGCTGGTGTCCTTTTGAGATTTGTGGTCCTACATTGAGTAAAGCCTGGCACTGTTCGCCTGCCTGGGTGCCTGCATGGATGGGCGGAGAATCAGGTTAAAGGAGGTTGGAGTGTTGCTAAACCAGTGTGACAGAGAAAAGAACGAGAGCGTGAACAGTGAATGCAGGCGAGAAGTCCTCCCAGTGGACGAAGGACAGGCAGGTATGACAGACAGACAGACGGTCAGGAGTGACGGGAGGTAACTGGAAGGGGGAGTGCGTGGTGCCAGAGAATGGGCTGCTTGGACAGAGTTTGGATGTGGTGGCACAGGGACTGGTGATGACCAGGCTGGGCTTACCGTGGAAATGGTGAGGGAAGGAGAGAGGGGCTGGGAGAACCAGCCAAGGGCTGGGGCCGAGTCTGAGCCAGAAAGGAAGCTGACAGGCGGGGTCTGATTAGTGGGACAGAAAAGATTAGAAGGAGACTAGAGGTCCTGTGGGGCCAAGGAAAGGTTCAGGCTGATTAACAGTCAGAAAGCTGGCAGAACAGGATGTTTTGGTCAAAGGATAGAATTTCTCTCAAGATAGAGGAATTGCTAACCAGCTTGGAAGCTGATACCCTGTGGAGTGATGTGCACTGGTGTTTTGCGAGGGTTAGTGGAGACGCAGTTTGTTTAGCTCTGATTTAGAATGCTATTGTGGAGCTTTTGTTACGGCTTAGGAGCTTCATGACAGGATCTCATAAGCAAAGGCTTACTGGTTTTCTTTCTTGTTATGGGAAATTTCAAAACTCAGAAGCAGAGGAGATAACGAAACATACCCGTGTGTACTCATCACCCAGGTTCAAAACGCACCGGCTTTTTGCTGTCCTTGGTTCATGCTCCCTTCTCCTTTTTTGTTCACGTGAGAAGCCAGCTTTGGCCTTGAGTTAGGTTTTGTCGATGCCTTCAGGTCACTTATTGGGTGTGTTAGCAGGCCCACGGGTAACGTGAACACTTGTGCAGCCCACATCTCAAAAAGGAAATAATGTGTAATACCGATGTCGTCCGTGAGTTTCTGCAGCATGCTGCTTTGCATTTTGACTCACCGGTAGTGTATCGAACATTGCTTTTGATTGGCCAGGATATCTACATCATCCTGGTTACACTCAAAGAAAACATGCAAGTAGTGTGAGGTGACATCCTTACCTGATGTCCCAATACTGAGTAGGAATGTATTTTTAAATCCCTTCCGCTCCCATTCCATTCCTTTGGTTGAACTTCATTCATGTAGCACCTGCCCTTCATCTTCTGTGCTCCAGGCTTTCAAATGGCATCACTGTCCTTCCTGTCCCCACACCAGACTTTCTCTCTCAACCCCCCGCCTTGCCTCTGCCATCAAGTAATAACAAACATGGTCCTACGTCTCCGTAGAGCTGCTCTCATGCCCTGAGCATGCCCATCTGCAAGCCTAGTTCTTCCCCAGTTGGGCTGGTTGTGAAATTGTACTTTCTCTGCAGCAGTTGCTCTCCTTAAGTCAGTGGTGATGGTTCCAGGTCTGGCTGCCTTTGCAGTTCTTGTGTCACAGCCATCGTCTCACTGAGAAGCGCAGACGAGGCCTCAGCCTGGGCTCCAGCAGCAGCTGGCTTCCTGCATGTGTGCCTGCTGATTCCTTCAGGAGTTATCTTTCTCTCCTGCTGAATCAGGGCAATTAGTCTTGATTTCATACCCAGCCTATACTGAGTGTAATCCAGATCAGAGGCAGCTTTCTGGAAGCTCGGTCACAGGTCCTGACCTCTACCTCCATGGTGAATGGTTGGCATTACTCCTTCCATCGCCCGAGCACCAAGGGCCTCCGTGGGATGCTGTCCCTCAGTGTGTCACGCTCCTCGGGTCCTCTGTTCTCCAGCACTGCCCTGTGCAGACTGGGCCCTTCTACCATGAATTACTGGTTTGCAGCCATAGGACCATTGCAACAAGAAATCCGTGAAATGCTAGCATACCTTTTTCCCTCAAGCAGAATCGTGGTTTTGGTTAGATGTATAACCAAGTCATAGCTAAAAGGCGCATACAAAAGCATGTGTGAATAACCCATGTTTCAGAACTCATCTTTGGGCCTTCCTCCGCCCCCCGCCCACCCCCAGCGACAGCACCATGAGCTGCTTCTCAGGCCAGGGCCGTTACCTCCAGGTGCTGCAGCAGACTCCGGCAGACGTTCAGGAGAAATCTGTGCCGCTCCACCTTCCTCTTGACCTTTACCCCCAGCAGGTCTGACCGGAGTGAGCTCCTCTCCCTGTAAGCATGTCTGCCCACAGGGAACATCAAGGCCCTGCAGCAGACTAGCTGCCCTGTGTGTGTCCTGCCACCACAGGCCACATCAGAAGTCGCATCACCTCCCAGTCAGTGTGCTGGAGTCTGCGTCCACCTCCGTCCCCATGTCCAGTGCCAGGACCCGGGGCTCCTAAATACACGGTCTCCTGGCGTTAATCTTGAGGACTTGTTGCTCCCTCACGTTCCAGCGTCAGTTAGTTACCAGCTGATGCCTCAATTTCACCTGTGCTGGGAGATGAGGCTCCGGTAGTCTTTGGTGTCACAAAGTTCAGAGGAGGCGAAGACTGCAGGAGCCAAACTGCAGGAAGAGAAAGAGGCGCCTTTGCACAGAAGGTGGGATTGGAGGCCGGTGGGCTAACGTGAAGCTCTTCTTCTCTCAATTCTCAGCAGAACTCGAGCTTTCCTGCTGGAGAAGTCCTCAAATGTAGTGTGAGTGCATGGGCTGCTGGGGTGCCCCTGAGGTCTCACTGGATAGACTGTCACCCTTGTGAGGACTGCTGACCTCAGTGCAGGACTCCTTCCTCCTCGTGGCCTTGAATGCCCTTAGGGGACGTTGGCTAGGAAACATGTCTTGAGTGAGGGCACCTGGGAACACTGCATTTGGGATCTGTAAGATTGGTGGGTGTAGCTGCTCCCTTCATTTCCCCTCTTCTTCACTTGAATGGAAGCAGTGAGCTGGTGCTATTTCAGGAAAGTCTGCAGTGGGGATCCTTTTGTTCTTGTTTGTCCTTCTGGTGTTCTTTGCTTAGTCACATGGCAGATTTGCTGGTGTTTCTTGTGCTCTATCTTTTTGTTCTTTTTCCTGCAGAATATAGCTTACCCTCCTTACCCCTCACCGTGGGGTGAGACTTACAGACATGTCCAAGCATTTTGCCTGGGAGGAATGGCAGGGCCTCATTCCTGCAGAGAAACTGGCGGGAGTTGATGTAGGACGAAGGCAGGCATTTCATGTCACTGATTGGTGTTGAGTTACCGCCCTTCTGAGCAGAGTTAGCCTCTCCTGAGACCAGTCTGGACGATGCCCCGCCCCTCACTGCTTCATTCCCAAATGAGGGTGCAGGAGAACCACCGGTGTCTCAGTAGCTTGTGGGGAAGGCCCAGCAGGGTGCAAGACTGTCCCTTTGTCCTCTGCTTGTCACTGCCCTGAAGCCATAGCCTGTCTGTGCTCTGCAGTGACATCTGCGGTGCCCATGCCTACCCTGCTCTATTGACTGGGGAAGTCACAGCCACGTGGCGGTTGTATTCATTTAGCTCTGTGTCACTTCTGTGTGGTGGGCCTGTTCTGGGATCAGTTTGTTACTGCAGGAGGGGCAGGAAAACAACGTCTCCTCACCACGAACCAGTTTCTTATGAAAATTTTAAACATGCACAAAAGTAGAAAATGTTTTCTTCATCATTTATCCGTCACCTACATTTAGCAGTTATAACAATTTTGCCACATTTGCTTTATCCTTTTCTCTTTTTTTTGCCAAAGCATTTTGAGACACATCTCAGACATGTCATTCCGTTCCGACATACTTTGGTACACATCTCTAAAAATACACGCGTCAGTCAGTTTATGTAACTGCATAACACAGTTAACAGTATTCCTTGTATGATCTGATACCCAGTCCCTAATCATGTGTCTGCAGTTGTCTCCTTTTGGCAGCTTGCTTATTTGAATCAAATTCCAAGGAAGGTCCTCATGTTTCATTTGATTGTTATGTCTCAAGTCTCTTTCATTTAGAGCACCCTCGACCCCTCTTCTCCATGCCATTCAATTGTTGCAGAAATGAGCAGTTGTCTTAGGAGTGGCTCACGTTTTAGTCTTTTCCTGCTTGCATCCTGGTAGTTCCTCTGTCCTTCCCAGTTCCTTCGAATAAAAGTGAGCTCTAGAGGCTTGATCAGATTCTGGTTCAGTTTTTTGGCAGGAATGTTTCAAGGTGATACTGTGTGTTTCACAGATACTATTGCACCATGTCAAGAGGCACACGAGTTCTGGTCGTTGCTCTTAAAGCTATGCTAAGATCAGTCCGTCAGTGGGTTCAGGGATGACAGCCCGATCCTCAATGGAAAGTTCCAGATCATTTTCACCTGTTTTCACTCTTTCCTTATTGTGGCCTGGATCAGGTATTTCATTAGGGCTACACATTTACTAGCTGGGTTGCTGCGATATCTTGAAAGATCATAAAGGAAAGATAGATAGATGTTTAATTCTTCTCTTTTAATTGCCAATTTTCAACAAAAGTGAAAAGTTTGTGTCCTAGTTACTTGGCATTTTGTCCAATGCCTTGAGTCTCTGTCTCTCTGCCTCTGTCCCTCTCTTTGTCTCTGCACTTCTCCCTACTCCCTGTGAACTCATGGGGTTTTGTATATTTGCTGTTGCAGTAGATTGCGTTCACCGTTTCTTTTGATGTTCAGTTGTCCCATTTTCGGCCACTGGGAGTCTCCTCATAAATTGGCATCTGTGTCCCTTGGCGTGACTCTCTTGCACTCTGATAGCAAGATGTCCCAGACTTATTTATAAAGCGCTGCTCTGGCCTTGAAACCAGCCGTTCTTCAGGGATCCCTGTGCCATTTGGTGAGGAAAGGACCGGAGCTGTCTGTCATCATTGCTTCCAGCCCTTTATTGGTGGATGGACCTAAAACAAAGGCGTGGTTCAAACTGATATTCCTGAATTAAATTTTACATTACAGGATTTTTTCCTAAACTGATTTTATATTTGGGTCTCGTTTCTCTTATGCTGAGTGCTGGTTCCTAACGTTGTCATAAATACTTACTGGCGTTATCCTACTTTATAAAAACACCAATGTCATTACTAGTAACAGTTAAACCAGGGAAGAAGTGTGATTTCTTTGCAGCTTTGTCAGCAGAATATGTCCCTCTAAGGATATACATTTGTGGATGTGTCATCAACTTGAAAGTTAAAGTTCATTATCTACATTTTGCTTTACAATTTTAGGGAATTGTTTTTCCTTTTTGTTTAATTTTATTTTTTGAATATTTCAATATTTACGTTTCCAAAAGTCAAAACTATCTAACGGTACATTCAGAGAAGTTTTACTCCATCCCTCCCTTTTTCTTTTCTCCCCCTAATGACCATTCAGTTTGTATTATCCTTCTCCATGGTTGTTTTATCCATCATATAAACAAATACATAAATACATTCACATTCCCTTCCTTTTATGCACAAAACATAGCAGTTACCTACTATTCTGGGCCTTTTTCTCTTTTTTTACTAAACAGTATGCCCTGGGTTCGCTTCACACGAGTGCATAATGCTCTCCTGCCTTCCCCTTGTGAAGCGCCTGGGCAGGTCTCATTGTGGGAAGGACCATGGGCGGTTGAGCCAAGGCCCCCTGATGGTGGGCCTGGTGTGGCCTGCGGCTCTGCTGTGACCAGCACTGGCTCGGTGAGTGAACCGAGACATCAGTGGGTTCCTGTTTCTGCCGACACGTCTTGGTATTGATGTCTGGAAGTGGGGTTACTAGATCAAAGGACAGATGCGTATGTACTTTTTTCTAGACGTGAACTGTCTTTTTGCTGAAACGTTGGTTATCTAGTGGAATTTTATTATCCTAACACTCCCACCTAGAAGAAGTGTAATTTATTTTGCCATTTTAACGTTAAATCTCCTCAAGCACCGTGTACCCCATCTTTGTATGGAACATATTACTGAAAGTGTTATTTTAAGATCTGTTAATTTTCTTTAATTAATTGAAGTGTCACTTACTGAGTATAGAATATACAAGAGGAAAAGATTGCTAAAACGTGGTTCTAGACCTCAAAAGATTTCAGATTGAATAATTTGGGATTTATTTTCTTCTATTTGCTTCTCATTTTATTTGTTGTATATTTTTATCCCATGTTGGTTGTCAAAAAGACTGGTCCTAAGGCACTGGGAAATGCGTGATTATCTGCTGCGCCAGATGATATCTGTGGGGCAGAGTCGCTGTCAGAAAGCGTGAGACGTGCGACCCACAGATGTTAACTGAAGACCCCCTTCCCTGAATAGCCCAGCAGCACATGGATTCCTCCCTCATGGCTTTTCCATCCTAGCACAGGAGACAGATCAAAAACCAAGGAACAATAAGATAATTGCAAGTTCTGTGTTCTTTGAAGGACTCAAATCCGAGATTAAAAATAGTCTTAGCCGCGGGCCCACTTGAGTTAGGGGAGGGGCAGCTGACACCCCAGGCATGCTGGGGAGGGGGAGGGGGCATTTCAGACCCAGGAGACAGCGAGTCCAAAGGCCCCGCGGCAGGCTAGCTTGGGGTGTTTGAGAACTGAAACCAAAAGGACAGTGGGGCAAGATCATGGCAGAACCTTGAGTTTTAGGTTAAGGATTTGTATTTTAAGTACATCAGGAAGCCATGGAAGACATTTAAGCAAGGGAATGACATTTGATGCCAATAGGTTATGCATTTATTCTTTCTGTAGATTGGAAGGCTACTCACATAGGGTGTTGAGCTCCAAAAGCAGCAACATTGTCCCTTCTGAAGTTCAAAGTGGACATAGTTTTCCTTCGAGCTCTTTTATTCAGGACAGCTGCTGCTTCTACTCACTGTAGGTCATCTGAGGATTTCTTTTCAATAATATTTCCTTGATGTTCAGATAATTACAATAAGTGGTTGTAATTGGATTATATACTTGGGCTGTGAACAGGAGCATGATATCTACAAATTCTCTTCTTCAGACCTGCAAATCCAAGAGACACCTCTCTGGAAGATAAGAGCTTCTTTCTCAAGATCAAAAAAGGTCTGTGTTGTTGCTGTCACATTTACATGAAGTTAATTATGGAATCAATAGCAGTTTTCCGGACAGAAAGGCATTTTCAATGTATTCTGTTTCTGTTACAGGAGACGCATGATACCTCTGTAGGGGTCCTCAGGAGGAAGGCGACATACTTGGGACCCAAGGAGCTTGCTTCCTGGGAAGGCTCCTGTCTGATGTGGAGGAGGCAGAATGTGTCACTGACTCTTCGAGAGGAGCTTGCAGGGGATCGAGACCAGCACGCAGTATCTGACCCTCTACGACAAGGGGCACCGTGCAGTCCTTTTCCTAGGAGTGAGAAGTCTGAGACTGGTCTAGAGGCGGAAGCTTCTAGGGGCTTAAAACCGCAAAGGTTTGCACCTTGGGAGCCCCTGGGAATGCTGACAGCTCAGGAGCGAAAAGGAAGTTCTGTGTTCCTGAGTTACAGAATTCACGTGGGAGTCAGTGTCACTTTATAAGCAGCAGTAATAGCGCGCGGGGAGCACTATGCAGGAAGAAGCCTTCCATAGAAAGACAGGCAGGGAGAAGCTTAGGCCGACCTTACCCCTACCGAACAGAGCGAGCCTGAGATAAACTGCCAAAATGGCCAAATAAGAGACTTGATGAGAGAGCAGCCCTGTAACCGTAGAAGTTGTAAGGAAATTTTCTCCTCGAAGTCACGATACCAAATAGGAAAAATGATCTACAAGTGCCCCATGTGTAGGGAATTTTTCTCTGAGAGAGCAGATCTTTTTGTGCATCAGAAAATTCACACTGCTGAGAAGCCCCATAAGTGTGACAAGTGTGATAAGGGTTTCTTTCACATATCAGAACTTCACATTCATTGGAGAGACCATACAGGAGAGAAGGTCTATAAATGTGACGATTGTGGTAAGGATTTTAGTACTACAACGAAACTTAACAGACATAAGAAAATCCACACAGTGGAAAAGCCCTATAAATGTTACGAGTGTGGCAAAGCCTTCAATTGGAGCTCACATCTTCAAATTCACATGAGAGTTCATACAGGTGAGAAACCCTATGTCTGTAGCGAGTGTGGAAGGGGGTTTAGTAATAGTTCAAACCTCTGCATGCATCAGAGAGTCCACACCGGAGAGAAACCCTTTAAATGTGAAGAGTGTGGGAAGGCCTTCAGGCACACCTCCAGCCTCTGCATGCATCAGAGAGTCCACACAGGAGAGAAACCCTATAAATGTTATGAGTGTGGGAAGGCCTTCAGCCAGAGCTCCAGTCTCTGCATCCATCAGAGAGTGCACACCGGGGAGAAGCCCTATAGATGTTGTGGGTGTGGGAAGGCCTTCAGCCAGAGCTCCAGTCTCTGCATCCATCAGAGAGTTCACACCGGGGAGAAGCCTTTTAAATGTGATGAGTGTGGGAAGGCCTTCAGCCAGAGCACCAGCCTCTGCATCCATCAGAGAGTGCACACAAAGGAGAGAAACCATCTCAAAATATCAGTTATATAAAGCGTCTTGCTAAGAGTTAAAAATCTTAAAACCCATAAGTGCCACTAGGAAGGAAACCCTGTAAATACCTGCATTGACCCAAAAAATTTTTACAGCAAGCTCCAGCAGAACATTCTTGTCGAAGAGGCATATGTGAGGTTGATTTTTTTGATTCATGCCAAGTGTCTTCCACAACTTGACTTTGAATCTGGAATCCCTCTAGTGTCTGCCCAAGACAGGCTGTGAGGTCCCAGCATTTCTCATCCACAAAAATGTGGAAGTGTGTTTCCTGGGATTCGGCACGATGCCTCAGTAGTTGAAACACTGCACAGGAAACGATGATCATTGCACAGCTCCGGTGTCACCTGTTGATGCTTTATTCAACAGTTACCCAGGTGCTCCCCCATCGGGAGCTCACAGCCCCCTTTTGATTCGAGCATACCTGTTACTGCTCTAGAAAACGGACAGTTCCCACTGAGACAGTGTTCTGGTATTTCTGAGGTTCCACTCGATTCAGCCCCTTCGTGTCTTTCCGTAGGTCCCATTATTGCTGAACCCACTCTACCTATCTGTCCTCAAAACACCCATAAATATCCACCCCTTCCTAGATGGCATTCAATTTCATTTTAGATTTTAGGTGACTCATAATTTCCATTCACTTGGCCTCTCAGAGAAATCATTAGAGACGTACATACCCTTGAACTTTTTTTTTTTAACTTTGTGGATTCTGCTAATCACTGCGTCTGTTAGTCAGACTTACTTTTCTAGTGGCTGCATCGCATATTTTTAACTTGAATTTTTTTTGGAATTAGCTGAATGTAAATAGCAGGGAGGAAGAAACAAGCAAAGTTAGAACTTTCTCCATCCACATTGCCCTCTCGGGCTCCTCCTGTCACGTGGAGCTATGTACTGGCTACGGGGAGACCATAGGAGAAGTGGGTGGTAGGAGGAGTCGCAACATTTGTAGTCTCCTTTTCTGTAATTTTGGGCAATAACGAGTAGGAGTCCTCGATACCCCTTCGTTGAGGATTGTGTACCAGTTCCTTTTTAGGCATGAATGTCTATGCTAATTGACCTTTTCTTTAATCATTCATTCAACAAGTATTTATTGAACACCTCCTATGTGCCAGGCACCGCTGGCTGCTGGGAATACCACTGAATCAGGCGGACAAGGGCCCCGCTCATGAAGTTGACTTCTGGTGGGGGAGATGGGCGCTAAGCAAGTCAACATAAATAATGTAGTTTGAGGTAGTGATGAAGTGCGATGAAGAAAATACACTAGGGTGATGATTTAGAGGGGTGGGGTGGGGTGGGGGTGGGGCAACATTAGCTAGTGGTCAGGTGAGGCCTTTCGGAGGGGCGGCACTGGAGCGCGGCCCCAGAAGCACCCGTGGGCAGAGCACAGGTGCTGCGGTGGGTGGAGCTGCCACGCGTGGGGGACAGAAAGGTGGCAGGCGTGGCGTGTCAGTGGTGGGAGGGGAGCTGCTGAGCTGCTCAGCATGGTTATAGGCCTTTTTTTTTTTTTTTTTGCTAGATTGATATTAAAAACTCATGTGGAGGAACTCAAGGAATGTTTAGAAGACCAAAAGTCCCCAATGACAACAAAAAGCATCTAATTTTTAGCTTTGTTTCTCTTCTCATTCCTGTTTTTATTGATTTCCCACATGTCCTTTTGCTCAGGAAGTCTTTGGGGAAATTAAGGATTTTTGAAACTCTGAAATGGGTGATCTTGTTAGGGGTGTCTGTCCACTGTCAGGTTGGAAATGAACTCCCCAGAATCGTCATGCAAATACTGACACAAAGCTGGGTTTTCTCCCCACATTTGAAATAATTTCTTCTGTTTGACTGGAAGGGGTTTCTGTGTAACTAAGACGTCAGTGCATAAAGGAGATTGAGAGGAGCACATAATTTTGTGGGCGGGCCGTGAAGCTAGAAGTGGGTCTTGGGGTCGACTGCTTGCTGCCTGGTCTTGAATCCAGACACCTGTGAACAAGCCTCCGGGGTCACTGCTCACACATTCCCTCCTTTTCACAGAGAGGGCGAACTTTCTCCATCCAGTTATTGGCCAAAGCCCCTTCCAGGCCCGAATTCCTCGACTACAATTTACTGTAGTGTCTTAGCACTCATGTCACAGTAGCGTGAAGCGTTAGAGAAAAGCCTAGACTTTTAGTTGGTAGAGAGCCAGTTGAAATATCATTGATAGAATTTTAGTTTTAGGAAAAATTGGTTTGATTTCTAGCTTTATTAGGTATGTGAGCTTGGGCAAATCACTTAACCTTTGAGTCTAGTTTTCTCACAAAATGAGGATATTAGGCGAAACGATTTCCGAGTTTCCAGCTAGTCCTAGAGTTCTATATTTCTACATAGTTGGGTTATTTTATCATGCTGTTGCTGGGGAATATGACTAACACTTTTAAAGCTACTAATTTTATGTCGAGCTTTAAAATCCATAATTGTTATCTTCGGAAAATATTATTTGACCTACAGTATGTCCAAATCAATTTAATAAAATCACTTTATAACAGGGCTCTGTGCTTGGTAGTAGTTGTGTAAATTCAGTGGGTGGGTGTGTGTGTGTGTGTGTGTGTGTGTGTGTGTGCGCGCGCGCGCACGCGCCTGGTGGGGCTTGGCTTGTGCGTAGTGCCAAGGCTGACCGTGTAACTTGTTCAAGCTGGGCCTTTAGGTGTAAAGGGGAAGGTGATGCTCAATGCGGGCAGCAGGCCAAAGTGGGGACTGTCCCAGCAAACCAGGTTGTAAGGACAGACTGGCCCGGGGCTACAACCCAAGCAAGTAGAAAATGACCAAAGTGCATCAGGAATGATTCAGGAGTTGGAGGTCTGTGCAAATGGAGAAGGCATCACAGGAAAGATAGCCCCTGCTCAGCCGTTTCCATGATGGAGTACCAGCCTAAGGTTCTCACATGTCCTGCTCTAAGAAAAAAAAAGTCTGGATTTTTACATAACTTGGAATGATTTTGAAATTTTGACAACTCGTTTCCTGTGTGACCCGTTTTGGTCATTTCGTCTTATCTGTCTGGTGCCCACAGGCTTTTATTTCACTCTGCAAACCCTGCTCTGGTCACTACTGATTGTAGCCCACACCTGGTGAGATGTGATGTACGCTTAGCTGGTGCTGTAGTGGCCTGTGCCCCATGCAGCAGCCTCGGACAGTGGCCCTGGCATCTGCTGGCGTTGAGGGGCAAGTCTGTATTCCGTTTTCACAAACTGGCCTTTGTGATGTGAGTGGGTGGTCACATGTGGACTCCCGTGTCCCCACTGAGCCACGGCCGCTGCCTGTGAGGATTTAGAGGGTGAGAGAAGCCAAAGCCCACTTCCCAGGTTCCACTGGGAGCCTGAGTAAACTTGGCAGATGGTGTCTTTAGGATAGGAAAAAATCAGCCCAACGGTAGTCCAGACGGCCTACTGTGTGAGAACATACAGGGGTGCCGAGGCCCATCACAGGTGGTCCCCAGGAAGTAGTGGAGGGTTTCTTTGGTGTGTGAGTTTGGACATGATGCTTTCCAAGAGACCTTCCAACTCTGGGTTCTGTTCTGAAAAATGTTTAATGATTAAGCAATTTTTCTGAACAACTTACTGTTATTCTCAGGAATTTGAAAAAGTAGGTGAATGGAGCGCAAATACGAGAAGCAGATGGAAAAAGTACTCTGGTCAAATCCAGGCCCTAGGGGACAGGTGAGAGCTGGGAAGGTAGGACAGGAAGGAGCTCTGCGGAGTTGGCGGAAGGAAGGTAATAGACACTTGCTCTTGACCTTAGTTTCTTCACGTCTCTGGACCTCAGATTTCTCATGTATAAAATGAATACCCAACTTGTGAGATAGTTGGGAGAACTATTAGGTTGGTGCAAAAATAATTGCAGTTTTTGCAATTTTAACCTTTTAAACTGCAATTACTTTTGCACCAACCTAATAAAAGCATGTATCAAGGGCCTACATTTAGTAATACAACAGGAAAAATAATTACGATTCCCAGTTGCCTGTTGAAGAGTCGTTCTTTGGCTCTCTTTCTGTTCTGCGGAGCACTGGGAGGGCTTTGAGCATCTAAATTTCTGGGTAGGGCTGACTGGCTCCACATGGTCAGAGAGAGACCTTGAATCACTCAGGATAGTCTGGAGTGAGAAAACAGCAGATTAGAGAAGGGAGTCGGAGAGAGGGACCCAGTGTGGTAGGGTAGTGTGAGGTCGCACGCTTTCGTATCTGAACCCTTAGTGCCACATACAATCTCCTGAAAGTCTTGAGGTGCTTGGTCTGAGTGGGTTTCTTACGGAAACGGGCAGAAAGACTGAGTGCTGGGCCCACGTTGAAATGGGGCAGGACACAAGTAACACGTGATAAATATTAGCGCCAGCAGAGGTGGCCACAAGACCATGAACTCCAAGGAATACGCAGAAATCTGGGAGAGATTCACGCTTCCACAGGCTTCCCCAAGGCCCTAAGGGGCAGGGAGCCCTCCGGCGTGTTTGTTACCTCATGTAGTGTATACAAGGTAGAATAATTTTAAGATCAGGAGTAAATGAAAACTTACTATTTTTTAAAATTTTCTAATTAAAGTTTATTGGGATGACAATTGTTAGTAAAGTTACATAGATTTCAGGTGTGCAATTCTGTAATACATCATCTATATCACATTGTGTGTTCACCACCAAAAATGAAAACATTTTATTCCCATATTTAAAATTTTAAGAGGCCCATGAGCAAGTCCAAAGATCCGAGGGCCTGTGTTTGTGACACATCGGCAAGGACTTGGCACAGAACTCAATGGACAGTGACTGCTCCACCAAAGTGTTTTTATTCAGATTTAGGCACATGCAAGTACAATACATTTATAGTCAAATAGTCGCTTACGTAGATTGTTCTTACTGCTTTTCAGGTGGATTTACAGGCTTTCGGTTTTTCATGTTCCCTGCGCCTTACACTTCGTAATATTGCTTCTGAGAATGTCCCCTCAGAGACGTCTCCTGCTCCTCTGCTGGCCCCCAGCCCTGGCCCAGGTCTTCACTGCATCTTGAATATGGTGGGAGTGTTATGTTTGGAGACGTTTTAAACCTAGGACCCTAGGTGGGTTTCAGAGAGGTCTAGAACCTTCGTAAGTTGTATGCAGAATTTTGTGTATATGTGGGTATAAGCATGTTCCTAGGAAAGTGCTTGCATTCAATTTGTGACCACTGGATGAAGGACACTAATTGAGGAAAGCCATCTGATTTAGTCACACACAGTTACTCATGGTGCAGGAACATTGGGCAAAGGGGCGCTTAAGAGTTTCAGAGCAGTGGTGGGTCCCTGGAACAAACAGAAAATGATGAGTATAACAAATGGGAGAAAACCCATTATGCTGCGTTGTGAGAGGGAAAAAAAGACCATTGGCATGAAATGAAAGATACAAATGCTTGTGCGGTTCCACTGGGCTCGATGGGTAAACTGTGCTATGGTATAACGTACTGTGCTTCCCAGACAAGTTCCGTGAACAATGTATGAATGTCTGTGTAGGTGAGAACAGCTCGTCCCCCTCTAGAGGGACTGCCCGGAGTGGAAGGAAATGGCTGTAAATGGAAAATACTGGAGCTACAGCAGTCTTTCCTGGTTGCAGGGAAGGCCATTCTTGCATCAGATTGGAGTGAGGTCCCCAGTGCTGGAACAGGCGGTGTTTAGATTCTCAAATAAACCTCTTGATGTCGCTTGGTGCTGTGCGCTTCTGTGTTTCATTTCTGTGTCCCACTTCACTTCACTGGAGTACAAAATGAAGGGAATGTGGCTTTATAATGTCTAAATCACTTGAGCCATCGTAATGAAACCCGGCAGCTAGGCTGTTGTGTCTGAGCGTAAGCCCCTAACCCCTAGTTTTGGGCTGCGTCCTGTAGGTGTTGAAATGATACACTCTCATGGTTATTGTTTTGTAAACAGTTTTTATTGTTGCTTTTACCTGTTGGGCCCACGAGTTGATTTCATTTGTTTTCAATTTTATCTCTTTTCCAGTAATCACTGTAAATTTTCTGCTTTGAAGAACACACACACAGACACACACACACACACAACACACACACACACACACATATCAATCAAACAAGGAGTTTTCCCTGGGAAAAGTTGGAGGAGAAGGGACCTCCCCTCCAAAAAAAAACACCAAAAAAACATTTCATACAATTTTAGAATTTTCATTAGAATAGAAAAATAAGGTTATTTTTCTTTCCCACCTGAGTTTGTAGACTGAAAATTATACCTACTACACAAGCTTGTGTGACAGTGAATTACGGAGAAATTTGGTGGCTCTTTGCTACTGTGGACAAATCAATAAAAAAGCATGAAGCCGTAATTCTAGAAGCAGCAGTCTACCTCCTTTGACCAAGTGAGATCCACCAAGCCTTGCATGTTTGAGTTCTGGGATGCTTTCCTTGTAGAGGGAGTAGCCACGTGTTTTGTTATAGGAGAGGACGGTCCCATAAGTGCCAGGGTCTGAGCCCTTCAGGTGGGAGGGCCCAGAGTGGGGTGGCTGTGAACAATCCTGGCTGCTAAGGACACCAAGCTGCACTTTCAGGAATGTGACAAATGATGTGTGAGCTTGACCAGGGGGAGGAAGGAGGGCCCCCGCCCCCATCGTCTGCATGATTGCACTGGTGTCAACAGCTTCTCAGGGCCACCAGGTCAGTAGAGCAGAGGACTCGCCCAGAGCAGCCCTGGCCTCACCAAGGAAGCCAGCCCCACTGAGAGCGGATTTGAGTGGGATTCCACTCAGTTTCAGCAAAGAAATGGGCGCATTTCTTGCACGTTAAAAGTTATAAAGCCATCGGTACCTTTAAACATCTTGGCATTATTCTAATCCTTTGTATTACAGTTTTTTGTTTCTACTTGATCTCGCAAGTGTTGAGGGGATTATCTCCCACTATGTTTTTGATTTGGTTAATTTCTCTGGGTATTTCTAATCCTGCACGTTTCCTTGTATAAATACCCACCATTTAATTTTCAGTTGGACCTTTTATGGGATATAAAATTCCAGTCTTCATCCTGTTAAATGGTGTTTGCTTGACTTCTATGTTGTTATAATTCTTCGTGTGCATACGAACATGTGTATATTCACCTCCTGCCTTTTCCCAAAGAAATGACTGAATCTATACATGGGCTGTAGTTTGACTGATTTTCAGTTCATGTGACTGTTTGCTACCAACACATTCAGACCCAAATCTTTCTTTCAGCGCTGCATCGTTTCTCCCACTGGATGGAAGACCTTATGTGTGTCTCCAGTCCTCTGTTGATGGAAACCTTCTCATGCTTTCTCCTACCCTACAACTTTTATGCGTTCGTGTTTTATGTTTAAGTCTTTGATTTAAATTTTAAATCTTGGGATTTTTAAGGAATGCAGTAAGGGCGCAATGACAAAACATTTCATATGGCTAACTTGTTACCCTGTTACTACTGTGTTTCCCCGAAAATAATACCTATCTGGACCATCAGCTCTAATGCGTCTTTTGGAGCAAAAATTAGTATAAGACCTGATCTTATTTTAATATAAGACCAGGTATCCAGGTATAATAATTGTAATGTAATGTCATATAATATAACAGTATAATATAATCAATACCGGGTCTATATTAATTTTTGCTCCTAAAGACGCATTACAGCTGATGGTCTGGCTAGGTCTTATTTTCGGGGAAACACGAAACTTACCGAATGTTCAAAGATTTGAAATGCCAACTGTTTCACAAGCCAGATTCTCATATCTGTTTGGAACGCTTTCTGTTCTGTTCAAATATTTTTCATTACTGCATCTTTATTACATGCTTTAATATTTGTAAGACCAGCTCCCCTTCATGACTCTTCCAGATTTTGCCTGTCTGTTCTGGAATGTATGATCAGTTACCTTTAAACTTTAGTGTCAGTTTGTTTTAGCTGCGTATCTTATAAACAACCTAGGATAAGTTTTTTTTATTGGATGTTCATTCTTTTAATAAAGATACAACACATCTTCCCTCTTCTTGTGGTATATTCTAGTTTGTTGAATGAGCATTACTATTGCCAATTGAAAAGAAAACAAAAATGTATGGTCACATTTTTATTATTTGGTAAGTTTGGCACCCTTTTCTTTGTAATGTCAGTAAAATAAGCTTGAACCTCAATTCTTCACGTGATGGGATATCCCATTATATTGGAAGAAGGGACAGAGTGTTTACACTTGTTTTTTTCCTTTCCAGTTTTTTGTGTGTGGTGGTGGTACATTTATATTTCGTATAGTCACTGTTGGCTCCCACATTCCTGCTGATTCTGAGTTCTCCCTCTCAGCTTTCTGCATTTTGACTTTTATGGACTCTGCTGCCCTGCGTTTTATTCCCCAAACCCCACAGACTCACTGTGTGTGTGTGTGTGTGTGTGTGTGTGTGTGTGCACGCATGTGTGTGCGCGCGCGCGCGCAAGAGCCAATTCCTTGTCATAAATCTCTCTGTGTGGCCTATTGGTTCTGTTTCTCTGGAGAATCCTGACTAATGCAGCCCCTAATGGGTTTGGGGCTTGGCACAAGAGGACAAATGGAGACGCACGTCCCTGATGTCTGTACTTATAAAAGTTATAAAGAAAGTTAACAAAGGTTCAATATAATATGTTCTGTTCTGCTGTTCAACCTTTGTTCAACCTGTGAGTGCTGTGACTCATCAGTGTCCCGTGCTGGTCCCGGTGGTCCAGGAGGGTGGGCACCCCAGCCCACGGTCCAGGGACAGACCATCCCCCACCTCCACCCCTGCAGCCACCTGTCTGTGGGTCCTCGCACTGGGGTGTCCATACCAGCAACCTGTTCTTAGGAGGGCGCTGCAGAAGCAGAGGCTCATGCAGGCCCTGAGAGCCGGCCTGGACCATTTGGGAAGGATCCTCCAGGGTGGGGCTGCTTGGAGCCTGGTGTAACGGGCAGGCTCTAGGTTGGTTCATCCGCATGGCCCTGAGAGGGTCCGAGTGGGGACTGTCTTGTCCAGGCCTCAGGACAGTGCAGACTGACCATGCATGTTCAAAGATGTCATTAGCAAAGGGACCAGGCAAGGGCAGCTCGACTGAAATTTCTGCCCCACGTGAAGAAACAAAACCAATACTTATCGAGCAGTCATTTTGAGGAAAGAAAGAAACGGAAACTGAAGCCCACAAATTCCAACCTTCGATCCCCTACCGGGCATTAGCCAGTCAGTATCCTCAGGCCTTTTCCGATGTCCCCGGGTCCTGGCTTCAGTCAGCCACATCGTTTGACCTTCTCCAGGTTGAGTGGCAGGAAGACGTGTGAATAACTCTCTTTCCCGTATTTCTATCTCAATGAAAGTGCCAATCAAGATCCTGGAGAGACCCTTGGGCTGCAAGATACCTGGGAAGTAGAGATTGTTGTCCACCTCACGTGCTCAATGCAGGAAATTCATGAAGGCCACTGCCACCAGGGACGGTGGCGAAATGGCTTGTGCTTCTCATCGGCACGTTAGCATCAACCAGGGGCTCTTCTTTCCTCATGCTCTCAGAGAAAATGCACAGTACCCCAAACTCCTCAGGTCCCTCTGATAATTGCCTCTGAGTATTGACACAATTTTAATATTCAATTTTCATACACAGACTAACAGAGCAAAGCAATGACTTGAATCGTCCCCGTGAGTAGGGAATAACAAAATAGACGTGTTGCTTTGCCATTTATTATTTTATTTGCCTTCATGATTCAGTTTTGAATAATATCATTAAGTTAGCTTCCATTCCTTAAGCAAATGTGAGTCACGTAGATGGTCGGGAAAGCGCCAATAGTTTGGTGGAAAGGGCCAATTTTGCACTCATTTCTTTTCCTTTGTGAAAACTAGTTATCTAGAAGGTGCTGACTCACTCATGGATAGTTGAATATTAATCAGACGTGTTCTCATTATAGTCTGGGGTATTTTTTAAGGCCATAGAATAGTGAGAGGTGTTTGTTTTTCTTTTACAAGACAAATGATACAAAAAAATCCCTAAGACTGAAGAACAATTAGCTTCGTTGTTCACTTTTTACTGAAGATGGTGATGGTATTACTGCCTTCATTAGTGTTGATGCATTTTAAAATAAAACTAAAGACTTAAGATAACAGTTTATTAGCATGACAATTAAAAGCTACACTTATTTTACTAGGGAAATACGAGATGCTGAGCATTAAAAACGTGACCGTTCTTTGCTATGTGGCTAAAGAGTCCGAAAATTAATTCCCTGGTTATTTTGGGTCCATCAAGTTGGAAATGGAGTAATTTCTCTTTGGAAAATGAAGCCACGATGTAGCTCCCTCTAGTGGTCCAAAGGGGTATGTTGGGGGTATAACACCCATACAGTGGTACCTTGGTTTTTCAACGTCTCCGTTGATGAACATTTCGGTTTACGAACGCCGTAAATTTTATGGATCTATGGGATCATTAGATAGTAAAATTCAGGCTAAATTTGCAGTTTTAGGGGTTGATTTTAAAGGTCTGGAACGGATGAATCCATTTTGCATTACTTTCTATGGGGAAACCACACCTCGGTTTTCTAACGTTTCAGAATTCGAGCGGCCTCCCGAACAGATTACTGTAGAAAACCAAGGTACCACTGTAATTTGTAATTATCCATCCTAGTTCCCAATCTACATTCAATTTCCTAAACACTCTTCTTTTCTTTGGTGGGGAAGGGTGTAAAAACTCCCACCCTCCACTTGTTCTCTGAAGTACTTTTAAAATACAATTTTTAAGAAATGTTGAACCTCATGCCCTAAATCCATTTACTTTGTTTCATGTATTTAATTTATTCGTTAATTCTTTCCAAGTTCTATTATTAACTACAGGCTAGATCACTCATTTTAAAGATTAAAAATATATAATTAATAATGCTCAGGAGACTTTTTTGCACAAGGTAGTGTTACATAAAAACTAAAAGCATGATATAAATTCATCAGGCCATTCTGGGGGGTAATATAAGGGGAAAGTTGATGGTCAGTGTATACATCATTAGGTTACAAACCATTACTTCATTTATGCTGTGGGTTTGAAAGATGGGCTTCCTCCTAAGGGCTCAGACCACTGAACGTAAATCATACTACAAATAATGTTTTTTGAAAAAACCTCTAAACAACTGCTTGGTCAGATGTGCCTGGAACCATCTCTAATCAGCCTATTGATAAAGCAATTTTTTGGGGCTCTAAAAGTTCCAAGCATGTGTGTCAGCAGATTAACGTTTATCTCCCCTTCTCTTGTTCCTGTGGGGCTCATCAGTGACAATTATCAGAGCAAAGGAAGCTCTGCTAAAAATATAAGAATGCTAAAAAGACGGTTAGATGATACGGGAGAGCATATTTTAGCCTAGAGACCAGAAAAACTTAGGAGCTTATAAGCGGTTAGAACATTTCCTTCTCTGCTTCCTCTTCTCCCCCTCGAGGCAACAATCCTGGACCTTATAAACCGTCTTTGTTTTAGAAGTGGACATCTCTGTCTTAACATACTTATCATTATAGTAGTCATAGCAAGGCAAGGGGGAAAGATACTCCGTCTCTGGTTTATGCACGGGACGCTGGAAAGAATGTTCAGTGACTTGCAAAAGTAAGGGGTGGAAACTAACTAAAACCCCACGTACCCTGAAATGACCATGAGATCCAGCAATTGTACTACACGTAGGAATATACCCAACAGAACCGAAAGCAAGAACTCAAACAGATAGTTTTACACTCATATTTACAGCAGCGTTTTTCACAGTAGCCAAAAGGTGGAGACAGCCCAAGTGTCCATTGACAGATGAAGCATAAGCAAAATGTGGTCTAGCCATACGATGGAATATAATTCAGCCTTAGAAAGGAGGGAAGTTCTGACAGAGGCTGCAACCTGGATGCACCTCGAGGACATTATGCTGAGTGAAATAAGGCAGTCACAGAAGGACACATATTGTATGATTCCATTTATACGAGGGACCCAGACTAGTCCAATTCATAGACGTAGAAATGTAGAATGGTGGTTTCCAGAGGCTGGGAAGAAGGGAGAATGGGGAGTTGGTGTTTAATGGAGACAGAGTTTCATTTGGGAAAATGAAAAAGTTCTGGAGACGGATGGTGGTGACGGCTGCACAACAATGTGAAGGTGCTTAATGCCACTGGGTGTCTAAGTGAAAGCCACCTTGCTAGGGGCGGAAAATGCAGAGAATAAGATCGGACATTCTTCTTGCTATACATGTTTTAGCCTAGTGGGAGAGAAAGACTTCCAAACAAACAATTATAGCACCGTGTCCCAAGAACACGTACAGAAGGATGATCGGGTCCAGTGTTAGTGCAGAGCTCCGCATGAATAACCCTACCTGGGGCCGTGGGAGCCAGGAGAGGCTTCCAACAGGAGGGGGGCTTTCAGGGATGCGTCGGAGTTCGCCTAGGCACCGTGAGAAAACAGGAGAAGGTGCACACCCGTGGGTCTTCAGTGGGTGTGGGGTGGGGCCTCAGACTGTTTGTCTCTGTTAAGTTCCCAGGGGATGCTGCCGCTGTGCCCTCAGGACCGCACTTTGAGCACTGCTGATTTGCACGAAGCCCGGAAGCATGAAGTTACAGCGCGTGTTTGGGGAACTGTAAGTAACTCAGTGTTGCTGGAATTGGAGGGGTCCGAGTGATACGTTTAGTAAGTTAGGGGGAGGCCTTTGGTGCCAAGGAGGTGTGAGCAAGGGAAATAAACACACATGTGTATATTCTAAGAGCAGCTGGCACTATAATATGACATGTTATGATCTGTGTTATAATGCTCAACCCTAATGATATGATACGATATGTGACGTGATATGTGATGTGACGCGATGTGACGGGACGGGATATGGTTTAATGTTCAATGGGTATTATGCCCATTTTACAGATGAGGTCACTGTGGAGCTGTCACACAGGTAACTGACTGCAGAGAGAGATGTAGGACAGAGGACTTGGGGGCTGATAGGACTTGGGGAGTGACATCTAAATTTGTGACTTTGCAGACAGATGCCAGGCGATGCCAGTGACCAGGACAGGAAGTGCAGGGGGAGGGGCAAGTTTGCAAATGTTCTGTCCAGCTCATGGGAGCAGTTATACTTTTCCCCACAGGTACCGCCCTTTCCCCTTTCGTCGCTTTCTTCCTGGTTAGCTTGGTCTCATTTTCTCGTTCCCCTCATTCTCTTCTCATTTCCCTTCTTCTGTTGCGATGCTTGTTACCGATTAGCAAATTATGAACGGACATCATCATCCTCTTCATGGACTTAATGTTTAAAGGGAAAAGTACAAGGATGCGGCCAGACTGGGATAGACCAGGACTTTCCTCCCCGTCGGAGCCCGAGCTCCTGGAGAGAGTGTGTTTTATTTGTATTCTGAGGAATTTTGGAGAGAGATGATGGAATAATCGACACCCACCTGCCCATCACATGGGTGTGACAATTATTGCCACTGTGTGATTTTAGCTTCATTATCTCCTGAGGTATTTGAAAGTGTATTTCAGCATTGTGATACTTCACCTCTAAAGACTTGAATGTGTGTCTCAGAAAATAAGGATATGTCCCTATTAACCCCAGCATGATGATGACGCGTAAAAGATAAACAAAATTCATTCAATCATCTAGTCCTCAGTCTAGCCGTCCTCCCACCCATCCATTATTCCATCTTCGTTTTCAGTGCATTCGAAGGAAGATGCAGACACCAGCATCCTCCCCCAAACACGTGAACCTGGGCATCATTTACAGGAGGTCAGGACTATTTGGTGATTGTTCTTCCCCCTTGGGGGCCGTATTGACATACAGTGACATGCACACATGTTTAGTTTAATATTTGATGAGTTGAGACAAATGCATGCATCTAACCCAACCCTCTATCAGGGTTACACAACAGCTTCGTCACCCCAGAAAGTTCCCCTGTGCCCCCCCAGTCCAAGGCAACTCCTGCTCTGATCCTCCCGGTCATCGCGCTTCTGGAACTTCACGTAAATGGCAGCACCCAGTGTATACTGTTGTGTGTGGCTTCTTTCACGCAGCACAGCGTTTGCTATTCACCCAGGCTGGGCGTCGCCATAGTTCCTTCCTTTTCACTGCTGTGCCGCATCCCATTATATGGCTGTACCACGATTTGTCGCGTCACCTGTTGATGGACACCTTTTGGCGACTACGAATTCAGCTGCTATGAATATTGATGTGCAGGGTATGTGTGTTGGGGGGCGGTGTGGACTCTCCCCAATGTCTCTTACTGCTCGTTTGTTGTAACCACGATCCAATCAATCAGTGTCTCACTTGGCAGTTGGTTGTTGTGCCTCTAAAGTCTCTTTTCCTGAAGTGGGAGGGACGTACCCACAGCTCGGGTCTTCGGGTTGTCTTGAGGAGGAGCTAAATTCTCAGAGTGACAGCTACTGAGGCACTTGTGTGGCCCTTAGGTTTCCCATTGGAGCGGTTTAATTGTGCCCCTGACTGTACTTCGGGGGAAGACAGCCTCCAGGCAGGAAAGCGCAGAACTCCATAATTGAACCCATTGTTCCCTCTCTGTCCGCCTCGTGGGCCTTCCGTTGGGTGTGACGTACTGTCAGGCTTCAGCCACAAGAGGGCGCTTGTTCGCTTGGATTTCAATTCGTCAGGCCCAGCAATGAAAGATAGAATGTTCTTCCGGAAAATAATCTTTTAAGAGTTTTCCTTAGGTGGTTTCCCTTCCTTTGAATTCAGTGGTGCTCAATTTTTCCATAAGTATTTACTGAACACCCCGCATGTCTAATCCATGTGCGAGGCCCTGTGGGTGACGCAGAACTGAAACATTTTCCCGGGGGGAAGGCCAAAGCAGCATATCTCCCAGGAGCTTGACGTCAGGGGAATGGCCTAAAGCGTTTGACACTCAGGTGGGTGTCCGCTAGGATGTGATGATGTCGGGAGCAAAGGTGAAGAGGCCAGGAGGTTCAGGACCTCAGGAAATGTTTAGGGAGGCTGCAAGGGGTTAGGTGGCCTGGAACTGGGAAGTTGGGAACACAGATAACTTCATTATTTTGAATGCCCTGGGTGAGTTTGCAGCTGGGCAGTGATTGGTGCTGGTGACTTGGAGAGGAGCGAGGGGCGTTAGGGAGGTGAGCTGGGACCGTGAGATCCATCCAGCTGGGAGGTCATGGGGACTGTCCCTTGGTGACATTGGGAGAATGACTGAAAATCAAATACCTTTGCATTCTATTAACCCTCTTTCACTCCGAATCATTCAAGTGGGGTCAGTGGTGAGATGTTTTGCCTGTTAAAGAAAATACTATTCTGACACTCATTAAGATGGTAAGGAAGATTTTACTTAGGACTGTTTCAGTAGTGTCAAGAATATCAAAACGGAGACTATCGGGCCCCGCTTTGAATACAGCGAAGACAGAGCTGGGGATTCATAGTCAAGGGTGGGAAGGTCGGTGGACAGAACGGTACAAAGGGAGCGTCATGGGTGGGGCTTCTTGTTAAGCTGACCTCAGAAGAGTCTTGCTGAAGGCAGGACAAGATGGTCATATATCAAGGGCGGGGAATTCTCTGTAAATTGACTCAGCAGGATTCTTGCTGACGATGACAGGGCCCAAGGCCAAGGCCTGGGGGAGAAGAGGGCGCAGAGGGGCCTGACTCAGCTTTGGAAAAGGGGAGACTCTGTCACCCTTCAGGCATTCACCAGATCCTATGAATGCAAATTTCAGTATGTAAAATGGGAAGTGCTTTTAGAGGGGGAAGTAGTCTGATTATTTACATGGGAGCCTGATGTGGTGAGATGGGTACATAAATGTGTTTTAAGCGAGATGAAACCTTAAATCATTTTTATGCAAGTATAAAGCTTTCCTGAAATTGTAAGTCAGTGGGAAAAGTTTGAGTTACAAAAAGAAATGGAGTGGCAGCGAAAGAAACAATTTAGGTAATCTTTTGTTACTACTTTTGTTGAATGAAATGGTATTAATAGGTTAAAATAGGTTTATAAAATAAAATGAGACTTTGAAGTACTTTTGGTTCATTGAAATAAGGTGATATTATTTGGTCACTGCCAGGTCCCCAGTTAATAGGCTGATTTGCATATGCATGGACTGATTTACATACACACTGATTTGCATAAACTATCCTCTCCCCACACACACTTTATTAACTTTAAGATGCAAATGTTTCCCTGAAAATTCCTATTTTTCTGTTTTCCCCATTCTCCTTTAATCTCCCCTTTTCATTACCAGGGGGTCAGTTAAATTCTCGGGCTGTGGATTCGAATCCAGAACCACCTCATACTAGGTGAATGGCTTCAGTTTGCCTCTCTATAAAATGGGATAATAATAGTACCACGTCACAGGATTTGCTGAGCAAATGGCTGGCAGGGCTGGCACAGTTTCTGGCACACACTGAGGCATGATCCACGTTTCTGGTTGACAGTGTCTTTGACCCAAGTTTGCTTGTGTAAGATGCAAGTCTGGACAGTTAACTTTGCTTTGTGAATTAAAAGGGAAGTCATTTTTCCAACTTGCCCATGACACTTTGGTATGTCCCTAAACTTCTTATATTATGTGGTTACGAATGAGTTGGCGGCACTCACTTGATCCAAGCAAAAACATTCGAAAGACCCTGTTAACGCTTCTTTTCTAGGGGACTGTCCAACTTTTAAGATCCATTTCTCCCTTCTATATAAACCCATGGGTGTTAAAAACAGGAGGAGTGTGTGTAAATCTAGGAAACCAATTCCATCTTCAACACAGCTGGGAAGGTGGCCAGACAGCTCAGTTCCAGGGCCGGTGGCAGAGGCAATCAGCTACGGTTCGTCTCCCTGCTCTGCCAACTCAGCAGCACCGTGATTGGGCCCCGGCTGACTGACCTTATCCTCTGTTTGGAAAACATTTTCAACCACGGAAGAATTTATCGGGGGCGCTGGAATTCTAAAAGAATGAAATTGGAAAATAAATGAAACCAACCAGATTTTGTTTGCTCCTGGTGGGGCAGGAAAAGGGAATAGGAGTCAAAAGTTTAATACCATTTGATCAGGGAGGGTTCTTTTTACAGAGAATAGGATTTGACGGTTTCAGTTGGTAGTTACAGGCTTGGTCCTTCACAAAGAAATACTTATTTTTAGGAGTGTTTTTTTTTTTCCCAACTAACTGTGTCTGATATAATAAGACATCATTATTATAGATAACTATTAACTTTTTTTATTGATATAGTTCTTTATAAACACATCTGGCCTTAATCACTTCAAATACAAAAGTTGCTGATTGAAATCTTGAGGGTACAACATAATTGGATGGGACCAATGTGGGATTTGGAGGGGAGAAGCAGACTCGGCCAGAATTCCTGGCTGTCTCTCTGGTGATCAGTGAGAAGCTGTGACGCACAGGATCTGTCTTCCGGGGAATGTGAGGGATGTGGCTGCCTGAAAACATGGTGATGCCCTTCCACTAACGGCCGGGTATTCTACCCTCCGCACGACGGAATGAAGTAGGCTTTTGGAAGTCAGTGCAGGTCACCTCTGTCTGAGTTTGTAATCCATCTCCCAACTGATCGGGAGGCCGCCCGATGCCTCATTCAGAGGTCAACCCAGGCTTGGCTGCTGCCGTCACCGGCCACCGTCATCTTGAAATGCCACAGGCTGAGGGCCAACCCAAAGCCTTTATCTTCCAATGTGTTTTTTGTAGCGTGAAACCAAAGACTGCAACGAGACGAAAAGGTAAAAGGCTGCCGTGTCTTGTGTCACTTTAGGCCCGGGTTCCTCAGCCTCAGCACGATTCAGTTTGGGATGCAAACTTCTTCCCTGTGGGGCTGTCCTGGGCCTTGTACCTTGGCTAATACTCACGAGATGCCAGCAGGCCCCCCACCCCGAGTTGTGGTCCTTCACGTTGCGTAGAAGTTGCCATGGACGACAGCCCAGCCTCTGAACGAGGGGTGCAGACTTCCTGGAGCACAAAAGAGGAAGGAACAGCTCTCCTGGTTCCTTCATTCGTGTTTTTATTGCAGGCACCTCACCTCCGACACCAAGCAGGCAGAGTTCTGTGCTCGTCCTGGGGAAGGACATGGGTGCTCGCTGGATCCCGTGGCATCAACACCGGGAGGTCAGGGAGCCATGCTTTTGCTATCACCCCAGACTGGGCGTGGTGTCTGGGGAGAACTGTGCGCTGGGTGCGACTCTCTCACATCCTCCTGTAACGGATGGCACTTTGGGCATTCTCCACACAGGGCGAAGGAAATCATTGTGGAGTGACACTGGAGATGCTTTGCCAAGGGTCAGCTGAAGGATCTTGTCTCTTGGTGACTCCTTTACTGCAGGGTCCAGAGAGGGACAGGTTTGCAGGTGGCGAAATCTGGGATGCGCCTTCGTGCATTTATGCCGGAAACACTGGAGCCATGCGGTTCCCATGGCAGACTGGGTTTGGAGCAAGGACTGTGAAGAGAAGACTGGCGACCTTGGCCACTGTGTCCTTTCTCCTGGCTCAGTAGCTCCTGGGAGACTAAGGAAGCACCCGCTGCTGCAGCATGGAGGGCAGCCAGCCTGTCTCAGGCAAGAGGAGGGGGTGTTGCCAGACAAGCCATAGCTGTGGGGTGTCTGTTTCCGAGAGCAGCAGTCTTCAGAGGGGGGTGCAAGCTGTTGGAGGGCAGCGGGGATGGAACGTGGGCGCTCCTGTTCATCTCTTTTGTATCACACCATTATGAAATTTCAATTTTTAATATAGTTTTGGGGGCACATAATATAGAGTACACCAGCCCATCCATGGGCCATGCGCACACACACACACACACACACACACACACACACACACACACACACACACTCGGCAACTATGGAGAAGGGTGCTCAGATCTCCCTTTAAGAAAAAAGTTGTGGTCCAGCTGCCAGGAGAGCCGTGACCGGCCGGCCTCCAGCTGTCCCTTGTACCTTCAGGCTCCATCACAGCTTTCAAGCAGACGTAGCCCCCAGCCAAGGACAGCATGGCGGGGACGCTGGGCCTGGCTGTTTGGGCTCCACGCGGGACCCCTCTAACAGGCCGCCTTTGGTTGGGTGGCTGAAACCTCAGATCTGCACGGGCTCTGAGTTCTGGCACAGGCTGCTTCCTGTCCCCTTTGTCCTTCACAGGCGTCACCCCAGGCAACCCCTTGTCCTGCTAACCCCATCTCAGCGCCTGCTGCCTGGAGGCCCCCATTGACACAGTGTTCGTTTGTTTTCCTCCTGGGGATGCACGATTAAAAATATTGGGAAGTCCTGTTGCAGACAGTTCTGTGGAACAGTTTTTGAGGGAAGGGAGCGTGTGGGGAATAATTCCTGGCTCAGATGTGACCTCATTTGTTCTGCATCACACACCCAGATAGGGAGGGAGGGTGTGCACCCACTCCTGCCTTCCACATGGAGAAACTGAGAGCTCCGAGGTGTTACAGGCGGGGCGGCAGGGAGCCCGCTTGGGGTCTAGGCTTCGGGAGTTCAGTGAACACAAGAGTAGGCGGGCCTGTTTCCAAAATGGAAATTATTAGTTTTTCCGTGTACACCAGGGTTCCTAGAGGATGTCTGTCAGCAGAAGACAAGGCCTCTCTTTGCCTTTTTATTTCCCACTGGCAACAGCTCACACCCTGTGCGTGAGCCGCTGTGGGATGTGAAAAGCTGCAGAGATTTGATCTGTCCTGTGTGCAGTTGTCCAGGGTGCCAGCTGCCCCGGAGAAAAGCTTTTGAAATAAGCTTTCCCCCCACTCAGCCCCTGAATTGCTTTTCTTAAAAAAAGAAAAAAAAAGTCTCTGCTCTTCATCTTTTAAGAACTTCAGATGAGGCCAGAGGCCAGTTATAGGATTGGTAGGGCCAGACTTCCATCCCCTTCTTTCAAACTTTCTCCAGTCCTGGTGACAGAAACCCTTCCTGTTGTTTCTGACCCGTGTGCTTTTTGAGCCCTTGACCCCATCTGTTGCATCGATAACAGCAACGAGCCTCCTCTGAAGATCAGTTCAACATCATTCCATGACCCTGGGATGCTGCTCTGTCTGAGTCTCTCCAGAAAACCACATGAGCACTGATTCCTGACACCACTGTGTAGCGTAAACCCGCTCCCCCATCCCAGTGGCCTCCCTAACAGCTATCCTCCCTTCTTCCTTGCTAACCCCACATCCTGATTTTGTTTGGGTGGCCAGTGTCAGCTCCAGGGTGAATCATGATTGGGTTAAGTCTGTAAAGCCATCCTATTCCCTTTGGCAGTGATTGGTCTTTGGAGTGGGCGTGTGACCCAGGTTCAGCCGATGGGGCATAAGGAAAAGTCTGAGGGGAGCTAATGGGAAAGATTTTCCTTAGGATGACACAAGGGGGAGAACAGCTTTATTCCCATAACTTCAGCTACCACTGAAGTTCTAATGAATCCTCAGACTGGGTCGAACCATGTGAAATTGCTGGTATTTGACTTAATTGTCTTTGACCTACAAAGAAATGACAGTTTTGTGCAGTCCACCCTAATACATCTCTGGCCCAGAGGAAATAGAATAAAGAGAGTACAACAGTTTAAGAGAACGTAAGAGCTATGAAGGGCACAGATTAACAAGTTCTTCAAAGTTGGAAGATATTTTCCTGGAGGTGAAGGAAGTACTGAATTTCAGCTCAGGAGAGCACATTGTGTTCCTAGTAAACTTTAGACCGTTCGACACTACAACTCCTTGGGTTTAGTTAATGAGCTTTGAGGAGAAAAAAAATTTCATGTATTTGCACAGAAAAGGTAAGTAATATTTAGGAGGGAAATAAGACTTTGTATTATTATCCAGTGGTAGAAAATAGTAGAGGCATGTCTATAAAATCCTGAGGAAAAGAATGTGTGACTCGAGGATTTTATACCCAGCCAAGTTGTCATGTATGCATTATATGCGACTTAAGTTCTGAAAGGATCGTTCTGGCTGCCATGTGGAGAATGAACTATGGGGAGTGGAAGTCATGCTGACATCCTTACCTCTCAGTATGATCATTTCATTCTCTTTGCCCTTGTTTCCTTGAGGGAAAAACCAAACCTTTGAGCAAGATGTTGAGACTTGCTTATTACCCAGCACTGCTGAACTCTTTGGTCTTCTGTGCCCTGCTCACCATCCTCACACCTCAAGCTCCAGTCTCCGCCAGTGCACCCAGCTCCCTCTTATCCCTGCATGTATGTTGCATATGCTGTGACTTCTGCTTGGAAAGTCTTTCCCCTAATCACCTCCTTTAAGTCCCCATCTGGCCAACCTCTTCCTCAATACATACAACTAGAACATCAGTCCCATAAGGTCTGGGAACATATTAATCTTGTTCACTGTCGTGTCCTCAGCACCTGTAATAATGACTGGTACAGAGTCAGTAGTAATAAATTAATTGTAGGAAGGAAGATATGAAGGAGGGAATATAGGAGGACAAATTATGTTCCATAATTACTAACCTGCCATCTAACCAACCTCTAGCTAAAAATCCCATTTTATTGTTCTTTATCTATTATGAACAATATTATCTATTATCTATTATATATTATCTATATGTCTAATATAGAAAGGTGGGGCAATCTGAGAATTTTACTAAAGGGTGTAGGCGTAACTGCAGTGGAAGGAAATCCAATCAATAGATCTTGTAGATTCCAGTCAACTGTAAGAAGAAGAGGTGTTTATCTATCAGGCATAATCCATGTCTCTTCATGAGCTATTGTATATGTGTGTATGCGTATGGTTATTCTTAATTGGAAGAAATAAACACTTGTTTTTCCTGTAAATTCTTTCTCTTGGGGCATTTATTGACATTGTGGAAACACGATCCTGTCAGGCTGAAATTTGAACCTATTTCTAAATGCATGCTGGAGAGTGGAAGGCTGTCTCACACCTCCTGTGAAATGGCATTACCCAGGTCATCTCTGATCCAAATGGTTGGGTTAGATTGCGATGTTAATGCTTATTAAAAAGTTATTAAAAGTATTTAATGAGGATAGAGAAAACTCTTGCTGAGTCTGACTACTTCCAAGGAATGACAGGTTTGGAGGGATGTAAAAGTAGCCTTAGTTTGCTCTATGGACCCAAGCTCAGATGAAGGGTCTTTAAGGCATTTAGACCATGTCATCAGAAATTTGCTTTCCAGGTGAAGAAATCAGACGAATTCTTTGTTGTGATTATTTTTTTCACCAAGAGGCATTACCCTCTCTTCTCGGCTCATGTCTCCATAATGGACAGGGTGACATGGGTTCATCTCTTGAGTTCCCAACACTCGGGGTGCACATGTGGGAGCCTGGAGCCTCATCCTGCACTAACATGATACACAGCCTTTGGGGAAGTTATTTCCCTTCCTACGGATTCAGGGATTTTTAAGTGAAAGAATACTGGCCTACCTTATTGGTGGTGTGGGAGGAGATGAGATGTGAAAGTAAAGGGCATTATGGAAATGCACGTGAGTCGGCCCAGAGTGTCATCTCCCAATGTCCAGGGTCCCAGGGTCACCTCACAGCTTCTGAGATGTCCTCGGTCTGTAAATATTGACTCAAGGTTAGGAAAGACCCTTCAAGCTCAGACATACCTTCCAGGTCTCTGCTTGGGAGCCTTTTCACGAATTGGATCTGCAGCCAAAAATCCTTAATGGAAGATTTGAAATATAATAGAGGAGAGGAATTGCTAGGATGCCCACCCTCCAGAAAATGCAAAAGGCCTGTTAACTATTACTGATTAATGCCTTCCCAGCTCTCAGAGGCAGAGTGGGAACCAGTCTTAGCTTAAAGGAGGGAGTAGAGGGGGAGCTTAATGGGAAGAGAGCAAGAGTGGAAAAGCCTTCTCTCAGAAACATAAAAGCAAGTTATATAGAAGGAGAGAAGGGAAAACCCCCACCTCCTATGCCTAGTGAGGAAATAGGATAGAAAATGTTCCCCACGATATGTCAATTGAGAAGAAACCAGGTCTGTTCCACATTCTTCCCCCTCCTTCTCTCTTTGTTCATATATCCTGTGCAGACAGCTTCAGGAGACATTTCCTGTGACGGTTCTTTCTTCAAAGCCATTCTCTCTCTCCCTCCCTCCCTCTCTCCCTCCTAGAATAGGACTAAACAGCTGCCATCATCGTTGTAGAGAGTGACCACAAGGGGGCAGCCAAGTACAACACATCTGAAAGGAAGCTTTTGCTCTTCAAACACACAGGAGAGCGGTACCATCTACTTGCTTTGAAGAGTCCCTCTCCGTTTTTTTCCCTAGAATCAAGAAGTTTCCTGTGATACATTGGCCTCTTTTTAAATCCACTTTCCGTTAGCTGGGAGTAAAGAGGGAAAAATATAATGAATTGTGGAAAGAAGTGAAACCTAGGAGAATAAATATCAATGGCGGGGTTTTAGAAGCACAAGGAAACCTCCCCTTTGCAAACCATTGTGATCGTTTTTAGAGTTAGAATTGGTCTCAGAGTGGCCAGAGAGAAGGAATGGAAAAAGGACATCTCCACTTTTACTTTGCAGTTCAAACCAGTGGTATGTTTGCCTTCCTCCATTCAACAAATAAATATGTTATCACTTGCCATCTGTGAGTGTAGCAGATGCCACAGGGTGACTTAGACACCGTCTGTGCCCTGGAGAAATTTACATCTGATTAGGGAGGAGCTAACAGGCTCACAAATGGCTGTAATAGAAAGTTAAGTGCCTCACAGCCACCGGGAAAGCACCAAGAGTGTTAAGAGGGAGAGATGACATTCTGTGAGGAGTAGGAGACACTTCCTTGGAGTTGGTTCAGAAGTGACACATATCACTTTGACATATATTTCATTGGCCAAAACAAGTCAGATGGCCAAAGCTTTCATCAATGGGGCAAGAAAGGATTTTCCTCCCTCAGGAGGGACAACTGACATTTTGGAACAATCACATAGTTTGCCACAGTTGGTGTGTAGAAAGCACGAATTGTATAGGTTGAGTTTAACCTGCTGTTTTAAGGACCAGCTGATGTCCTTCGCAGAGCCTCAGGGCGTCCCCAGTAAACCAACTCACAAGTTCACTAGGAGAAAAATAAATTCTTCACCAGGAAAGGATTGGGCAGGCCTAGAGGAATAACAGTGAGAACAAGAAGGAAGGAATGGAGAGAAAAGACGTGTAGACATAGATTCAGGAGAACTAATCAACCTACTAGAGTTTTAGGAACTTGACACAATGATTCTGAAGCTTATTAGGAAGAATGAATAGGCAAGGGTAACTGAAAGCAGAATAATGGAGGGCACCTAACCTACCAAACAGTAAACTTATTGTAAAGCCATAGTGATTAAAGAGAATGGTTTTAAATCTAGAATAAACAAGCAGATCAAGGGACAAAATGGGGGAGCTCAAAAACAAAACACTGGGTATGTTTAATTATAAAGCATCACCCCTCACCCCAAACAATGGGAGGGAATAGCTTGGTTAATAAATAGTTTAGGGGGGAAATTGACTCTTTGGAAAAAAATCAGTGACGAGTCTTACCTCATCCCATATACTAAATAACGTGTATCAATAAAATCTGGATAAATTACAAGAAATGTGGGTGATGGTGTTTAGCTGGTTTCTGGGTAAGGAAGTCATTTCTTTCCAAGTGCAAAAACAATAACAAAAAAATCCCTAGGAGAAAAATTTAACAGATTGGTCAATTAAAATTTTAAATTTCCACACATGTATACTTTTTCCCATAGAAAAATGAAAAGCCAAAGATCAGCTGTGAAAATAAATACTTGTCCAAATATATTAGAGTCATATTCTTAAATGCACAACGTACTCATATAACCAATAAGAATAAGACTAAGATCCCAAAAGAAAAAGGAGTAGAGACTGTGAACAGATAATTCACGGAAGAGGAAATATAATTGGACAACAAATAATTGCAAATGAAAAGTTGAACAAATTGTCAGCCTCAGCAATAACAAAAGAAATGCAAATGCACAGCATGAGACAATGTTTTAACTTACTAAATGGGTGTATAAATATGTGTATATGAGTGTATATAAGTATGTATGTTTAGGTATATATACACATGCATGTATATATATATATACACATATATATGTATGTGTATGTATACACTCAGAGGGTGTCAAAAAATATATACATATTCTAAGAAAGGAAAAATCTATTAAAATTGTAATACTCAATATATATTAATAACAAAAGAAGAATACAGGTCACGTTTGACTTCTGCAATTACAAGAGATGCTCAAAGTGGTTACCATCAGCGTAACTTTAATACATTTTTCCTTTCTTAAAATGTGTATACATTTTTTGGCACCCTCTGTATATGAGGTAAACATATATATCAATTTCTAAGTCAGATAACACTTTTTTATCGTGAAAAGTGGAAAATTGAGCGTCAGTGATCTACCAGATGGATTTAGCAATTGTTAGCATTTTGCCATAATTGTTTTATTGTCTATCTATCAATCTATTGATCTATAGAGGTGTGTACGTATAATATTTGCCCAACCATTTGAAAGCAAGATGCAGACATCCTGACCATCCACTCTTAAACACTTCTTCAGCATGCATCTCCAGTAAGTAACAACTTTCTCCTCCAAAACCACCACTTATCGCATCTAATAAAAGTAACAATAACTCCCTATTATCACCTAATATTCAAATTTCTCCATTTGTTCACAAAATGTGTTTCTTATCACTTCTTTCAGACCAGCAACCAAGGAAGTGTCTTTCCCTGTATTTGGTTATGTTCCTTTGAATCTAGTCCCCCACCTCTGTTCCCTTATGACATTGACTTTTTTGAGAGACAGCTTCAGACACATCTTTAACTCAACTGTGGGCTCTTGGCAGGCCGGGTGACATTTGTGTTTCTCCAGCATGTCCCTCAGTACTCTACACAGTCCCATGTTTGGAGCTGGTGGTGCTGGGGTAGCTAGGAGCTTGCTGAGCAAATGGAGACAGGATACCTTTCTCATATTTAATTCATTAGCTTATTAACTTGTACTCCACTTTGAGATGGTGATCCTAAATAAAACATTCAGCTGCGGCACTGCCAGTCGTGAGACCTGGGCCTAATATCTCCCTTGCCTGTGGTGGTAGAAGACGGCTTTGATTTGGTCTCCATGCTGAGGACAAGCCAAATACTTTTGCCATCAGATAATTGAACAGATAACGGGCAAGTTGCAAAGGGTCAGTGGAGAACAGCACACAGCATGGACCCTGGGCTAGTAAACTCTCTCAGCTTGACATCCCTTCCTTGACCTGTTGCTCCTTTGGTGCTGTCACAAACATGGCCCCAAGGAACACCCTCCGTCCGCTCTGGGCCTTCCTTCATCAATGGTCAGTGTTCTTTTTAATGACCAGTGTTCTGAGTGGGAACTCACTACCCGTGTTGGGCGAGGGTTTCTATCTCCCTCCTCACTTTGGGAGGTGTTTGCAGATACATGAACTTGGGTCTGTGTGGAAAGAGAAGCTACCCAGGACAGGACTTAGGAAACTTCATACCAGGTTTCCACTTCCTGTCTGTCACCCCATTGCCTTTGGTCATGTGATTTCCCTTTTGGAAGTTAAGCTTCTGGGTTTTTTCCTTATGTTAATGAGAACATTCTAGGAGACTTGGGGATGGCTTCGGGAGGGAACCCTTGGATGTCCAAGGGTCTGGTCCACAGGGGGAAACATCCAGCATTATTTATTCGGAGCCATATAATGCATGGAATTAGTACTGCACATTTTGAAGAAAATCTTGACCCGTAGAGTCAGATTCTGCCCAGTGTTTTGAGCATCAGGAAAACGAGGAAATTTTGGCTTGGTGTGTTGAGCTGAAAGCCCTTGCATTTTTTTACAGCCAACGGTAAATCTTTCCTAAAGTCCCAGAGTGAGCTGGTTTCCAGCTATTGGGGCCATCTTAAAATAGATTGTTACGTGTAACATACTCGTAGAGCTAAAAGGCATCATTTCTGGGAACTTTGGAAGCACAGGGAGTGCTCTGTTGACTGAAACAATTAGAGGAATGGAGAGAAAGCAGAGCTGGGATGTTGGTGCAGAATAATGCTAAACATCTCCTAAAGTATTTATCATTGTGAGAGAACCAGTGAGATTCTGGCTGGCTCAGAAAGAGCCGTAGGATGATGATGATGATGGTGGTGATGATATAATGATGATGGTGATGATGATGGTGGCGGTGGTGATGGTGATGGTGATGGTAATGGTGGTGATGGTGATGGTGATGGTAATGGTGGTGGTGATGGTGATGGTGATGGTAATGGTGGTGATGATGGTGATGGTGATTGTGGTGATGGTGATGGTGATGGTGATTGTGGTGATGGGGATGGTAATGGTGGTGATGATGGTGATGGTGATGGTGATTGTGGTGATGGTGATGGTAATGGTGGTGATGGTGATGGTGATTGTGGTGATGCTGATGGTGGTGGTGGTGGTGGTGATGATGGTGATGGTGATGGTGATGATGGTGGTGGTGGTGTGGTGATGAAGGTGATGGTGGTGATGATGGTGATGGTGGTGATGATGGTGATGATGGTGGTGGTGGTGGTGATGGTGATGGTGGTGATGGTGGTGATGATGGTGATGATGGTGGTGGTGGAGGTGATGGTGATGGTGATTGTGGTGATGGTGATGGTAATGGTGGTGATGATGGTGATGGTGATGGTGATTGTGGTGATGCTGATGGTGGTGGTGGTGGTGGTGATGATGGTGATGGTGATGGTGATGATGGTGGTGGTGGTGTGGTGATGAAGGTGATGGTGGTGATGATGGTGATGGTGGTGATGATGGTGATGATGGTGGTGGTGGTGGTGATGGTGATGGTGGTGATGGTGGTGATGATGGTGATGATGGTGGTGGTGGAGGTGATGGTGATGGTGATGATGGTGGTGGTGATGGTGATGATGGTGGTGGTGATGGTGATGATGGTGATAATGATAATGATGATGACGATGGTAATGATGGAGATGATGGTGATGATGATGATGATGATGGTGACTAGATTTCCTCAGAACATCTAGCTGCCTAAGAATCTGAAACACATTTACATATTTTGTAGTAACACCTATGTTTCTGTGATGCAGTAGCAAAAATTTCTTTATCACATAAATAGCTACTTTTGTGCCTTGGGTTCTCACCACTCTCACCTCTTCTTCTGTCTTCCCTTTTCCCCTTCCCCCAGTCCTGTCACATCTCAGCTCAGGATCCATCCCCTAGACTAGGGAGATCCCCCGAGGGCAGCTCCCGAGGCACCTACAAGCCATGACAAGTGGCAGTTGAACGTGTGTTTATTCCTGCTGTCTGTAAGTTCTGGGAGTGCAGACACCCTAAGCCCCTATAATCTCCACCCCCCCCACAAGTCTTCATTCCCCCCGGCGACATTAACAGGTGTGCTCACATCAGAAAGATTTCAGTGAATGTGCAAATGCAGAAAGAGTTAGAAATGCACCAAGGCTTCCATACATAAGCCAGCCACGAATTTGGTCAGATCATTTACAAACAAAACAAACAGAAACCATGCAAAATATGGAAAACACCTTTTAAAACGTCAACCTCAATTGGATTCAAAGAAATGCCATTAAAACAACATTTCCCCCCATCAGATCAGCAGAGAATAGAATAAAGTAATATACAATGCTGTTGCAGTGAAGAAGAGTCTAGTAGAAGTATGTTTCTGGTATAAACTTTGGAAACAATTTAGCAGTAGGTATGAGACCAGAGATGAGGATAATAGTAATTTTATTAAAACCTGAATCCCCATGGTGCAGTTGGTGGAGATGTGCTCTATTTGTAGCATTTTTGTATGTATTATCTCATTTAATCCTCACACTATAACACTCCTATGAGTAGGCCTGTTGCCAGCAACCCCATTTTATAGCTGAGGAAACAGAGGCAGAGAGCTGTCATTTATCGTATCACACAGATAGTACGAAGGTGGGATTTGAACCCAGGGCAGTCCTGCAAAGACAGCTTCACTACCCTACCTAAAGGAATGTCTGTACCCTTGGCCTTCCAATCTCACTTCTGGGAGTCTAGCTCGAGGAAGTGTTTCTAGATAAAGATGATCGTGCACATACATGTGTTCACAGAAGCATTATTTATCCACGGTGTCCATTCCATAGGTTACTGTGTGGCCATTAAAAAAGTTTATGACGGGTAGGAAATACCATGAAAAATGATTCTGATGAAATTTTTACGTGGTAACAAACTCAGACTTATGCTTCCTATGACCCAAAACTGCACACTAGCCACCTTAATCGTAAAACTTCATCTAAAAGGTGTAATAGTAAGGGACAAGAACTAGATCCAAAATTAAGCACGTAGCACCTTACAGAGGTGAAACCCCACAGCTATGCCAGGAAAAACTGGAAGGAAATCCAGAGAAACGATAACAGCGACGGGCTTGGGTGGTGAAGCAACAGGCAGCTCTCATTTCTTCTTTGTACTTTTCTGTAAGTCTCTATTTTTTTTTTCTTTCACAAGCATCGTTACTTTTAGAATTAAAACAAATATTTACAATAAAGGAAAACAAAGATTGTATGCAGGGGCAGGTTGGTGGTGTGGACAGAAAGGAGGAATTAAAGTTAAATCTTGTAGGAAAGTGGATTTACTCATGTGGATATTTCAAACTGTGTTGAAATCCAGAGAGGTTGAGAAGAAGTGAGATCTCACTGAAAACATGGCTCTGGGAGAGCCTGTGGGCCGCATCCCCTGCAAAGGCCTTCATGCCTTGAGCGTTTCTCCTTCTGGTGATGGCTCACTGCAGTGTCCCTCAGGGCTGGCTGACCCTTGGGACAAATACCCCAGCAACAAGGAAAGCCAGGAAAAGCTTCTGCTCTCTATTCCACACTCCCTCCCTCCATCACTTTCCTTATTTTCCTTCTAGAGTGGTTTGGAAGGCATGTGGGGGGACTAACTATCCTCTTCCTACAATGTGCCCAAGCTTCTGGGGCCATGCAGGGAAGCGGTGTGATCACAGGACAGCAGATGGCTGGGAGGCCCCAGCGTTCTCTTACCACCCTCACATTGCATTGGCCGTTCACCCTCGCTCTGCTCCCCCCAGCAGGATTTCTCTTTAAGACCTTACTCTCCAATCGTGGAAAGTACTCATTTAAGCTCCAACTTAAAATGTGACGATTATATGAAATTCAAATTTCAGTGTCCACAGATAAAGTTTTATTGGCGCACGGCCACGCCCACTCGTTTCCATATTGCCCATGGCTGCTTTGTCCCACAATGGTAGAAGTGAGTGGTTCTGGGGAAGACTCTATGGTTTACAAAGCCTAAAATATTGATTATCTGGCCCTGTACAGAAAATGTTTGCCCTAGACCAGGGATTTCTCCTGAGTGTCTCTGTTATTAGGGCATAATAACAGAATTAGGGAAGGATGAAGGGGATTAGATGCCTGAGAAGTACTCCATTGCTGGTTTGAAGATGGAAGGGGCTACATGGCAAGGGACTTTGGGTGGCTTCTGGGCAATGAGAGTGGCCTCCAGCTGAGAGCCACCAAGGACATGAGGGCTTCAGAGCTTCGAGCTAACACACATTGTTTGAAGCCACCAAGTTTGTGGTTAATTTGTTACTCAGCATAGATAGCTAATACACCCGGTGTAAGATGGAATAAGGACTGAGCTCTGTCACACCACTCGTCAGCACCCCTGGGCCTTCTCCCAACATGGTTATTGCTGCCTGAGACCTTCCACTGGCTACCTCTGCAAGGTCAAACCATGACCTGCCATGTCCTTTCCTTATTCCAGCCACCACAGATAGTATCATCTTGGCTCCCCATTTTGTAAGCTGCACACATTTTCAGCTTTGCGGGCATATGGTCTCTGTCACATCTAAACTCTGCCCTCATAGCAAGAAAGCATAACAGCATGCCAACAAGTGCGTGTGGCCATGTGCCAATACAAGTATATTTACGAAAACAGGCTGTGGGCCCATCCACTCTCCGGACCCCATTCCACCTTCCGTTTTCTGTCTGATGAACCATTACTCTTACTGGATCAAGGCCGCTCACTTTGGCATTCTCTTGACTCAATCCTTCGGAGTCTATTTCCAATTTATAAAAAGTGGATATCTGATTGATATGTCGTACTGGGGAGGCCGGGGGATGTCCAGGCTTATCTCTGCTTGTCAGTGACTTTTAAAATGCTTTGCTTCTATCTGATTCTGTTCAAGTGAAAGGAAGAGGCCTCTTGGAACATGATGGTGGAGACTCAGCTCCCTCCTTTATAAACAAACTCAGGCCTCGTTCAGCCCATGCATCTCAAGTCAGGGGTCACAGCTGGAAGCATTTTCCTGGGAAATTCAGAGTTGTCAGAGGCATTTATGTGGTATTTTATTGTAATTGGTTAATTTATGCCTTATTTACCTTGTGGATATGATCTGAGAGTTAAGGCTGGGTAACTGCTGCCTTTTTCTGTTCTACATTGTCAGGAAAATATATGTCTCTTTGGCGTAAGATTTTAAAAAAAATGAGAAAAGGAGCTTTGGAATAAATTTCCCACCACTCATGGGGAGGAGCCCCCAGTCACCATCATCTGTGTTCTTTTACGTCCAACAAAACTAGTTTCTGTCGAGAACATTCAAATGTTTCACCTTAGGTTGCAGAATTTAGAACTGCTCTTCCAGGATCAGTGCTGGAAGTTGGTGCAGGAGACATTGGAATAACCCAGCACGTGGTCGGAAAATGCTGAGTCCCAGGAGGAAAATCCCGGAGCGTGGTTGTCTTGCTGATCACCACGAGCCCAGGCCTGCACGTGGGCGCACGCATGGGATGGGCGCCGGTCCTGCCTCACTCAAGGAGTTGCCAAGTGGAATTTGCATTTAATGCTGCTCATCATTTCCACTTGTTCTCCAAATAAAGCAGGCCCTGTGCCCAGGCAAATGCCTTCGAAGGCATTTTTCCACTGGGTACGCATCCAGAATAAATAATAAAGAGAAATCTGCCCCTCCAAGCACTTCTTGGAGATAGCTTTTTATTCCGACCAGTCGGAAGCCCTTGATAGATACAGAAGAGACCAGTGCAGGTCAGAACCAAGGTTAGCATGCTGCCCCCGCCAGCCTCACAAAGGACAGTCCTCTCCTGAATTTGTCATCTGTTACAGGGTGACAGAATGCAACAGTTTTCTCCCCCTTCTTTGTCTTTTCATCTCTCTTCCTTTCCCTGTCTCTCTCTCCAGCCTCCTCTCTCTCTCCCTCATTTCCTGTTTTCCTTTCTCCTCCCCTTCCTCCTTCTGTCTTTCTCCCTCCTTTCTCTTCTCCTTCAGCTACAAGCTCGTCACTTTTTAAAAAAAATACTTTTTATTGCACAATAATTATAGATTCTACAGAATGTTGCAAAAATAGTACACACTTTCCCATGCCCCCTTCACTCAGCTTCCCCAATACTTAACGTTTTACATAACAACAGTACAATATCAAAACAGGAAGTGGACACAGCCACACCAAATGCGGCTGTGTCATTAATCCGCCATCTTTTCATGCTCACTTTTCCATGTAAGCTGATTCCATCTTCAGGATTCTTCACTTGTTCCAAGAACCATTATCTAATATTTATGTCCTTCTGCAGAGGGGTGCCCTCTTTCTCCATCTGCTCCCTTCTGGCTCATCCGATTGGGCCCTGGTCCTCATGCAAGGCTCCTGGGTGAGGGGTTGTGAGGAGAGAGAACTTGAAGACTGAGCCCCTGATCTTGCTGGCACCTTGGAAATGTTCTCAGACACTTCATCTTAGCTAGTGTCCATTTATTTTCATCTGATCAGTGAAAGGAGATGGAACTGTGATGAGCCCACCTCGCTCCTGGTGAAAAGCTCTGATTACAGATTTGATGAGAAAGCTGTTCAAACCGGGATCTGAAATGAATTTTGTGGGCAATCTGCACGCGTCCATCAGGTGAGCAGTCTCCTGTGACATGGATGATTGCAGGCAAGCCGCCCTGCACACAGCTGGCGTCCTGCAGGAGACGGGGGGACGCTCAGCCTGGTCAGTGCGCTGACGACCAGAGTCGAATTTGCTGATTCGGGAGCAGGCAGTGGGTGTGTCCTGTCAATAATTACATGGACCCCCGCTGTGACCAGATCTGTGGGTGATTTCCTCCATCAAGCAGTTCTCCAACTCGGACACCAGCTGGGTGTCCTACAATTGAACTCAATTCTGACACGATCGACCTGGAGTTAGCCCAGACTCCACAGGTGAGGGGCTCAGTCCCACAGAAGTCACCCCTCCTCCCCCTTCAGACTCCAGTCACAAGTCCAGCCTGTGTCCTGTGCTTCAGAACGACCGACTGGCTGAGGATCAGAGGCTCCTACAAACACCTCCTCAGGTTTAATTTCCTAGGGCAGCTCACAGAACTCGGGAAAACAGTTGACTTACTAGATCAGCAGTTTATTATAAGAGAATACAACTCAGGAGCATCCAGATGGAAGGGACGCATGGGGCAGGGTACATGGGGAAAGCGTGTGGAGCTTCCGTGCCTCCTCTGGGCGCACCGCCCTCCCAGCACCTCTGCATGGTCGCCGACCCCGGGACCCTTCATTACTTCGGGGTGATTCATCATTGGCCATTGGTGATCAATTCAACCTCCTTCTTGGCGGTAGAGCTGTGAGACGGAAGGTTCCAACCCTTTAATCACACGGTTGGTTCCCCTGATAACCAGCCCCCACCCTCAGGGGCTTCCAAAAGTCACCTTATTAAACTGTGGTCAGAAGGAGCTTGTTAGGAATAACAAAAGGCACCTTCACCTCTCTCACCACTGAGGACATTCCAAGGCTCGGAGGAGATTCGTGCCAGGAGCAGGGATGAAGACTAAATATAATCTCTAATAAATCACAATATCATGAGATGGAATCCACTTTTTTCATGCCCCCATGTGACCCAAATCGACCTTTCTGGAACACTCAGCTGCAGCGGATGAATGGACTTGACGTTTCCTTTCTCCTTCTGAACAGACTGTGTATAAAAATGAAGCAAAGCGGGAGGGCTGCTGGGGAGACAGTGCTTAACGATGTGCAAACAGGCCCGGTGTTTTTCTTGGCTGGGTGAGAGGATGGTTACCTTGACTGGGCTTTCCGAGGCACATTTCAAGCAAGGCCGCCCTTGGCGTGGTGCGAAGGTGAGGAAGAGAAATCTTTTATGAGAGCCCCAACCCACCTGTGTGCACAGACCCCGGAAAGCGTGACAGCACACCTAAATTGTTTACAAAGGACTCTAATTTCAGGGGGCGATGCTTCAGAGAACCCACCTTTCTTTACACTTTCTGAGTGAATCCATTGGTTTTAAGTAACATGGCGTAAAGCATCCACAAATTAACAAGCCTGGGATCTGGAAGGAAAGGCTTGGGCAGGGGGGTTGGTAACTCCTGACGGCTAACGTCACAGAGTCTGCACCAGGATATCAGCAGTGGGAATGACTAAAGTCAGGTGATCTCCACCGTCAATGGGACTTACAGCTGGGTGACCTTGCCCGAGTTATTTAGCCTCTCTTTCCTCATCTGTTAAATGGGGGTGTAAGAGGCAGGATGACTCGAAGATGGGGAGATGACCTGGGTGGCCCAATGCTGTCGCTGGGGGCCTTAAACGTGGAAGAGGGAGGCGACATGGGGAGGAATCAGCCTGTTGTGGCCAATTTCGAAGACAGAAGAGGCCATAAGGCTAAAAGGCTGGCAAAGGCAAGCATGTGAGCTGTCTCCGGGCAGCTCTGGGAAGGGTTGCACTCTGCTGGCACCTTGATTTTAGCCCAGTGAGACCCGTGCCAGACTTCTCACTGCAGAACATAAGACAGCGCATTTCTATTGTCGTAAGCCACTGAGTTTGTGGACATTTGTTACAGCAGCAAAAGGAAGCTAACCCGGGGACAATGACAGTCCCTAGCTCTTGGGGTGACAGCGAGTATGTGGTGAATTACTACATGGAAAGCACTTAGAACACAGCATGGCTCAGTGTAACCTGGCCATGAGGATGAGGATGATGATGAAGATCGTTATTTCCATCTGTGACATCAGTCCACTTATCTGGCGGGATCCCCACCATTTAGTGTCGAGAGGAAAGGAGAGCCAGAGTGGGTAGAGGGGTGCAAATGAAAACCCAAAGGATGCAGGGTCTGGAGCACAGGAGGCGAGAGAGGACAGATGGTGACGCCCAGAGTCAGGTGGTGTGGAAGGCATGACAGCGGGGACCCCGGCCGTGGAGCTGGCCGCCACCAGCCACATGTGGCGCTGGAGCATGTGGGGCAGGTTTAGTCCAACCTTGGATGGGCTGCAGGTGTAAAATGCACTGAATTGCAGACACTTAGGACACAAAAGAATGTCGCCGATCTCACTAATAATCTGTTATACCGCTTATGCGTTGAGATGGTAAGATTTTTGGATATATTGAGTCACAGCACCTATGTATTAACTTAATTTCCCCTATTTCTTTTTACATTTTTAAATGCAGCTGGTACCGTGTTTCCCCGAAAATAAGACCTAGTTGGACAATCAGCTGTAATGCGTCTGTTGCTCCAAAAGACTCATTACAGCTGATTGTCCAGTTAGGTTTTGTTTTCGGGGAAACACGGTAGGAAAACTAAAGCTGAGTCTGTGGCTCGTACTAATGCCGTGCTAGAACGAACTAGGGCACTACCTGTGGGTCCCCTCGGGGTTTCTGTCTCCTTGCTTGTAAAGCCAGGTGACCCCAAGGCAGCTTGGGCAGCATGGATAGAATCATTTCTGCAGAAAGGTACCTCTAAGGAGAGGCATTAGGAAGCCGAGGCCAGGACTGCGTTTTGGGGAAGGTTGACAGTGCGAGCTAGGAAAGAGATGGGGCTAAGGGTCGCGTCCGTATCCTGCAGCAGCTTGGGCAATATCTCCTCCAAGGCGAGGGAAGTAATGCAGAGGGAGCAATTACAGCGACAGCAGAGACGGTGAATTGATGGACAGTTCTCACCGAGGGGATAAAAAGATTTAAGAGCGGGGCAGGAGTTTACCTTGGAGGGGCCAGGAGAGAATGAACCATTGAGAAATGAATGAAACAATTAGCACATTTCTCAAAACCTTGCTTCAAAACACAAATGAACTAGAATTGGGTGCTGCCAACGAGGAGACAGCTAACAGGCACTGTAGGAAGTTAGGAAGAGGGGCTACGGAGCAGGAAGGAAAGCTGGAGCTGGGGGGGGGGCGGGGGGGGGTTTTGCAGATCACCAAAGGAGTGAGGGGCAGCCTCCCTCAGAGAGTCTGCCGGCCAGGTGGGGCCACAGGATAAAAGGAACTGCCACCCCAGCTCCAAAGAAATGCAAAAAGACTAACATGTCGTGTTGCTCTCTGACCCTCGCCAACCTATGTGCCCAGTGTTCGTTCCTGCCGACTCAGAAAGGATTTATAGTCTCATAATTCTCCCCAGTCTCTTGGGGCTGGAGCAGCCTTCATGGTCATCCATTCCCTATCAGGGTTGAGAGTCACCAGCAGAACCCCCTCCAACTAATCCATAGAGAGATCCACGCCTCCTGTTTGAAATCTCACTCCTGCCTCGTCTCTTCTTAGGTGTGCTCTGAGGAATTGCCATTTCTCTCCTATTGTCTCAGCTTCAGAGAGAGAGAGGCTTAGGAAAATTGCCACCATTGTTTTCTTATATTTGACTCTATCACCCGTCCTTGTCCCCACTCACCTGGAAGGCAGAGGGGGCATAGCTGGGTTACTCCTCTGCTAGGTTTATCAGGTGGGATAAACGGGGGCCTGTACAACCTCCAGTGACTATCTCTCCATGGCTCCAGCTCCTTGAGGAATCCTCTGACCCTTTCTTCTGGGGGACCCGGCCTGCCAGCTGTTAACACCCTGTCACAGTCCTTCCCAGCTGGCAGCCTTTCTTCCATCTTTGTCCAAGAAAGGCAGCAGGGAGATGAGAAGCCCGGCCCCATTTCCTTTTTGCTCCTTACAATCCAAACCCCACCAAATTGAGGACAGTCTGTATTGCTTCTACTGGCTTCTGGCCCGTAACTCTTGGCATTTCAGGGGACAAACATGGGAGGTTTCTTTTCTCCACCCCCAACCCTTTGTAAAAAAGTCAGCCTCTGAAGTGTTGATTTTCCTGCTATTTTTAAGTTCAATCAGACTGGATTTCAGCACAGGAAATACCTCACCCCTTCTCTCCCTCTCTTCCTCCCCACTGTTCTCAGTCAACTGAAACAATATCTTCCTTGGATCCAGCGTGGAAAGTGAAGGCCCTGGAGCACGGGCTCTTGTCTTTCCAAGTAAACCTCGGTGCCCCCAGATGGAAAAATCCAGCTCTCCAACGCGAGTCTGTTGGCTGCTCTGGCTGAAACATACTGTATTCAAGCAAGTAGAAAGACACGTCTCGTTTTGTGCAGACCAAAGTTTCCTGGGAGGGAACTAGCTTTGAGCTGAAAACAAAGGAAACATCCTAACAATGGCACCTGCATTTGTGACCCTTGGTGGATCATGAAAAGCTCTGCCATGCCTTGTCCTCCTGTGCTGAAACTCAGCCACAGAGAGGTCAGATGGCCAGTGTCACATGGTGGTGCCCCGCAGGGATGGCACTGGAGCTCAGGGCTCCTCGCCCCCAGGCTCTGTGTACGGTGGGACATAATCCTGGCTGGCTGCGCTATGAGGACACATCTAGTGTCTTTTTGTCGTGAAAGGAGGGAGAAACCTGCATTCTCCTCCCTAACCTGCCAGGGCTTTCCTTAGGAATAAAGCCCTTGGAGTGTCCCATATACTCCCTGCTGTGTGTGAGGCCCCCATGCTTCTCTGTAAGGGTGGGGGGGGTTACCCTTCTGACCCACCGCTGCGAATTCCCCATGTCCTGCCAGACTGAGGCCTGCCATCTCCTCCTGCGGGTGCTGTCCTCGCTAATGAGACCAAAGGAAGTTGTTTCATATTCCTCATCTCTCTCCCTTCTCACTGCCCTTGAATGGCTGGTTATGGATGGATCTGAAATGTGGCCTGTGCTGGGCTCCTGGCTTCCTTCCAACTCACTGTCCCCCTCGCCTGCCTCCTGGACGACTACGTCTGCCCACGACTCCCCGGCTCTTTGCCACATGACATTGCCTTCAGGATAAACATCTCTGGGTGACACAAGATTGATGCCTCTGCAAAGACTTCCTGGAGCTCACACAATGCCCCTTTTGTAGGAATTCAAGTCTTACTGCCGCGCAATGCTGCCTGAAATGGAGCCGCTCATTACCCACAACATAGCCCCCCTCTTCGCCCCCCAAGCTTTCAAGAGGCAGGAATTCAGAGCCACCGTCAGTGCCACTTCTCTGTTGGGTTTCTGCTCTGGGCTGATTGCCCCTGAAGGCTGCTTGGACTGAGTCCAGACGGCAGCCCTGAGCTGGGGCGCGCTGACCCCTCCCCGAGGGCTCTCCCCAGGAAGGCACGGCCTGGGAGTCCAGAGCCCTCAACCCCCTGAACCTCAGCTCTGCTCAGACCTGCAATGACACACACATTAAGTGGCCTGGTCATTGCCATCCAGACAGGCAGTTGAGTCGTGTCTCCGGTTTGCAAGGGGAATGTCTGCATTGTACATTTCACCTTATAGACTATCAGAAGAGTCCCTGGTGAGGCAGAAGGTCCTATGGGCAAGGGGAGATGCCTCACTCTGGTGCGGGGATGGGTAGCAAGGGGCTCCGCTATAAGATGCAGGACAGCAGAAAGCACAAATTCATCTCCTCCATGTGTGAGGCTCTCCCGGGAGCTGGGTCCAGCAGGACAGCCAACTGCTGCCTCCCTCAGAAACCCGCACACGTCCCTGCTTCATGATGCATTGTCTGGTCATTTCTTATTATAAGGCTAATGTGTGATCTTTTCAGAGAATTCAAAGGGGATAAAGGATGGCAAAGGATGACAAAAATGCAGCCAGAAGCCATCTCTCTTCACCCCTCCCGTTAGAGAGACCCATGATGAACTTGTTTTTTAATTGAAGTGAAATTCACATGACATAAAATTAACGGGACATTTAGCACCGTCACAAGGTTGTGCAACCAGCACCTCTGTCTGGTTCCAAAACCTTTTCATCACCCCCAAATAAAACCCTGTACTGTGAACCCTGATAGATTTCCTTCTGGTCTTTTCTTTTTTCTATTTTAATATAGTTAATTGCACACTGATCTTGTCACTTGGTTAAAAATATTTATTTTGTATCAACATTATTGCACATAATAGTGTCACAGACAGTTCTCTCCGCCCGCCTGCATCATGTCGTTGGTTGCTTCTAACAGTTTACTGAGCAATTTTATTACTTATGGGCAATTAGGCTCTTCTGTGGCGATGAACGTCCCTGTGCACCAAGGTTTATCCAGGATAGGTCCTTGGAAGCAAATGGCCACATCAAAGTTAAGAACAGTTTAAAGGCTCTTCACACACGGCCAGTTTCTTTCTCTACACCCCCAAGATCTCCAGGGACATGAGGCTGGAGGTGGAGCAGCCCTTTTGTGACCTTAGAGGGACATTGCCCCTTAAAAAAGGAGAAGCAGAGAGCAGCCTGTCTGGGGACACTGGGCATATTCTATTTCCTGTGGAGGCCAGATTTGGAGCGAATGAATAGAAACGTCGATAAAGAAGACAGTGAGTCCAGAAGGAAGAAGCTCTTCCAGTGAGGAAGTCGGTGAATCTTTGCCATCAGAGAGGCTCCAACAGGAGTGGAATGCCCGTGCCGGGTGTGTGGGAAGGACTGCAAGCACCGCGCAGTGTAAGGTTCCCTCCTCCTCTGAGTGTGGTTTTATGACCCAACTCTAACGGGCACGTCGTCATTCTGTCTCTGGAGTCTGTCAAGCTTGAAAGGTGGCCACAGGCCTCCCGTGTCCCTTTTCATCTTAACAAGAATGTTAGAATTCATCTTATTCCTCATGACCCCAGTTGGTTGGTGTATCCTTTAAAACGGAGCTCAGATTCCGCACCCCAAGGTCCACACTCATCAATCTTCCTTCTGTGGTTTTATTCAAAGGTCGTCGTATAGATTAAAAATGCAAAATACCTACCCCATGCCAAATTCCAGAAATGCGAAAGTATGAAAAGGTTTGGTTTTTTAAAGGTTTCTTATGACAGCTGCCACAGCGGTCATTAATATGTAAATTCCATTGGCTGAGAAGGTTGACTGCTGGTCATAAAACGCCTCTTTCCTCCTGATAATCCTGTCTGACTCTACAGCTGTCTAGACAATGAAAAAATCAACACCATGAAACAGAATAGTTTAAAAACCTTTGGAGCCAAATACTTTAGTGTTTTTTTTAAAAAAAATTCAAACTCCGTGGTGAGAAATGTGAGATCAATTAGTTAATTATGCAAGGAATCCCAGAGTACCAATGTTGAGTAATAATAAGACCTCACCTTTGAACAGCATTTTAGTCCTTTGAAAAAGTGCTTTTCCATACGTGATCCTCTTTGAGCCCTAGGAATGTGTGACTTTATTGCTGTGGCCTTGCCCCGGGATTGTAACGACCACCAAAATATGCCACCTCAGCTCTCTCGTACCACCATCACACTCTCATCCTCAACAAATTAATTCCCTCTGAGGAAATGCAACCTCAGCTCATTCAGTGTGACCTAGTGAAGAGAAAAGAAAATTACATATCAATCTTTTTTTAACTCTTAAAATCCTTCATTGGCTTTCCATTGCTTTGGGATTGAACTGCCCCCCAAATTTCAGCATGGTTACCAGGACCCGGCCTCATGTGGCCACAATCAACCTCTCCTCATTCTCATTTCTTGATAATTTCCATTGAGCCTTCTTCCATTGTCCAAACTGGCCTTTGTGAAGCTCTTGCAATGGGTGAGGTCTTTCCTTCCCCTTGTCCCCTGCCATCCTTCCATACTCCCCTTCACCTGCTTCACACCTACTTGTTCAATAGTCACTTCCTCAGGAAAAGACCCCTCCCCCCTTGCTCCCCATACCACAGTGGATCGAGTTTCTTTGTTTCTTTGTTATATGCACCTTCAGAGAACAATGTTCCTCTCTTCCAGAGTGGAGGTAAATCAACTACAGCCCTCCAACCAAATCTGCCCTCCACCTGTTTTTATAAATAAAGTTTTATGTGCACACCACCACGTTCATTTGTTTACGTACTGTCAGTGTCTGTTTTCTTTTTTAAATGTATCAATGTGTATTTTTCCAGCTTTATTGAGCTAGAATTGACAAATACAAATTGTGTATAGTTAGGTTGTCCAACACGCTGTTTTGATATCCATCTACACTGTGAAATGACTACCACAATCAAGCTAATTAACATGTCCATCACCTCACATAGTTACCCTTTCTTTTGGTGGCGAGATCTACTCTCTCAGCCAATTTCAGGTATACAATGCCGTACTTTAACTATAGTCACATGCTGTACGTTCGATCTCTAGAGCTTGCTCATCATATAACTGGAAGTTTATACTCTCTGACCAACATTTCTACTTTTCTCCCCACCCCCCAGGCCCTGGCATCCCCATTCTGCCTCTGTTACTACGAGTTCACCTTTCTTGGGACTCTGCATATAAGTGAGATCCTGCAGTCTTTGTCTTTCGGTGTCTGTCTGTTTTCACTCAGCGTCGTGTTCTCCAGGTTCATCCTTGTCACAGATGGCAGGATTTCCTTCTTTTTAAAGGCTGAATAATATTCCATTATATACACATATACACAGAGACACACACCACATTTTATCCATTCATCCACTGAATCATGCTTAGGTGGTTTCCATGTCTTGGCTTCTGTGAATAATGCTTTGGGCTGTTTTCTTGCTACACTGGCAGAGTTGAGTAGTTGCAACAGGGACTGTAGGGCCCACCCAGCCTAAAATACTTAGTATCTGATTCATCATGCCAAAGTTTGCCAAGCCCCACTTCCATGCATTGATCTTGGTTTGCAGTGATCCACTTGTCACTAAGATTATGTGATCTGCCATTCTTTCTCCTAACCTGTGGGCTCAGAACTTGGCAGTTGCTCAATGAATATTGTCGAATGAAAGGAAAACATGAATGGGAAGAAAATGAAAAAGGAGGAATTAAAAAAGAGAGAATGAAACGAGAGAGAAAGAGAAAAAGGGAGCAAAGCTTGGGCGGTATTGTGATTATTTGTGATGCTAAAAACTGATCTTCTGAGTAAAGTAGTCATGCTCTGTTTTCATAACTCTCATTCGGTGTTTCAGGCTTCTTTTCTGAACTTCATACAAAGCTGTCAATAGGAGAGACTGAGGCCAGAGATGGGGTTAAATGCCAACAGTTGGGTTCTGGATTGAGTGTGGGACAGCTGCTACCCATCCTGCTTGGGCCTATTTTCAGAAACAAACACACCCATTAGGCAGCGTTTTCAGGGATTCAGCTCACTATGTCCTCTTTCCATCTGGAAACGGGTAAAAACATTCAGACCGAGCCGTGATATACTCGGTACGTTCCCGCTCATCTTCCAGAAAGACCAGGTCTTAGTTGTGGATCTCTGTCAACAGCACGTAGGGCAGAAGAATCACCACGCCAAACCCTGCCTGAATTCCTGGCCACAGAATTCTGAGATTGCATGAAATTGTTCTTATTTTCAGTTGCTACATTTTGAACTGGCTTGTTATGCAGCAGTAGCTCCCTGGGACACAGTGTGACTGAGCTGATGACAGAAAGGCATACTGTTCGTAGATACTTACATGGGAAGTCATCGAAATTGCCTCACTGGCTCCCATAAGCAGTCCTAGAGTGGCAGGGCAAACAGTTCCAGGCCCATTTTTTTAGATGAGGAAGTTAACGCAGGTTAAGTCACTGCCACAGACGTGTGGAGGACCTACAATGTGCATTGTTTTGTCACTGTGGGACCTACAAAGGTACTTTGTTTTAGAGCTTGTGGAGGGTGGGATGATAGGAATCTTGAAAAAGCTCTCTTTTTCCAGGCCAGGAAACCTATGACTTTCTAACATTTAAGGAGAACACTGAGAGTGTTTTAAAGAGAATTTCCAAAGATCCGACAGGACTGTATTCCTGGCGAGGGCTGCCAGGCCACGCTCGATGTGGAGAAGGATGAGTTTAACAAATATATGAACAATATTAAGGGGCCAAGCTTCTGGTCCAGAAAATGGAAATTGTTGGCGGTGCAGTTCCAATCTCCACCGCAACCTTCCCATCTCCACCTCTCCCCCTTTATCCGAAAAGACTTTCCTACGAGGGCCAGGACTCACTGTACAGACGTTTCCGTGTTGGGATCCTCTGTGTGAGTGGGTGATGGGGAAGGATCATGAGGACCAGCGGTTGGTGGTCTGTGGGGGTTAAGCCCGGGCTTTCCCCAAAGGTGCATGTTCAGAGTTTTACGCAGGGTCATCTCTGCTCTCAGGGCGTGGAGATGTGTAGACCCGAAGCAAACATAATAATGCATGTCAGAGTGGTCAAATTTCCTGTTCTTCTCTAAAACACAGCACCCTTGACTTAAGTGACTTTAGATTCCTGCCCCACCAAGGGATAAATGTGGGTACAGTGCCTGCCTGGCACCCCGGAAGTCGCAGTAAGAATGAATACCCCTTAAGTCTGTAAATTGTGATGAAGGGATTTTAACAAAGGTCCAGAAACAGTGGCCCTTGTTTTATAGCTAGAGAATCCGGTGAAAGACTATTGAAAGTGGGGGCAGTGTAAATTCCAAACAGAAGGATAATTTTGCAACAACAGTTTGGAGCCTGAAGGAGAAAAGAAAAAGAAAAAGTTAGAGCTAAACTCATGGGGAGTCGGCAGGAATGAAGGCATAAAAATTCAACCTGAAAAGGCCACTGGAGTTTTCCAGCCAGAGAGTGATTCTGAACTGAAATGAATGAACCAGAACTAAAAGTCTCAATTTCCTTCCTGCGTTGTAGGAAAATTGAAAATCTCAGCCCTCTCTGGATTCCAGTGGAAATAATTGTCTGCTCCCTTCAAAATAGTGAAACGGGCCTGGACCGTTTCATGCTGGGTATTTCTCTTCTTGTCTCCTCCCTACCTGTTCATCGTGGCCTGCCCAACCTTACTCCCCCACCTTTTGCCATCACCCTCTTTCTCCGCTGTCACAGGGCAATTTCATCGCGAAGTGACTTTGGTATTTGGGTTTAAAAAATGTCTTCTTTAACTTAATGTGGGCCTTTCCCAGGATAGTCCATTAAAAAGTGCCAGAGGCAAGCGGGTCTCTGCCTGGACCCCCAAGCAGTGCAGTCCCGGCCCCCTCAGACCCGACAGCTTGGGCCAGAATGCAGACCCACAGGCCACGAGCCATGAGGTCTGCTCCCAGTCTTGTTAAAACCGCCGGTCACTTCATCTGAGTGTCGTGAAGGTGAATGAGGTTGACAGGCACTGGGTGAGCTTCTGGTCCTGGGAAAGAGCATTTGACAAGCCTGGGTCACCATCAGTGGGTTGGAGTAAGGCGGGGAGCAGGGTGTGACAGGCATCACCGCCCCACCCCCACCCCCTGCAAACCTCCGGTCACGTCTCATGTCAGCCCAAAGCCGCAGAGGGCTCCCTCCCAGCCCTCTAAAATATCTTGGGGGTGAGTGGTCAGAGGCGCCTAGAGAAACAGATCCTGAAAATAGAACGGGACGGAAGAGATTAAAGTGCTTTTTGGGACTACTAATGAAGCACTGGAAAAATCAATTTGTCCCCATGCCTTTGAAGCTGCCTGTGACAGCAGAAGCTGAGATTCTGTTTTTCCAAGTAGTGGGAACCCACAGTGCCCCAAGTGCCCGGTTCTGAAAAAGCTCTCTGTTTGGGAGAACAGAGGGAAGGGGAGGCCACTTCTGCCCAGGGAACCAAAAACAGGGCTCCCAGAAAGGGACTTTTGGGGGTGCTGTGGGGGTGGGGATGGACACGTGTCCTTTAGGCCTGTGATTTCCAAACATGTCCCATGAGGGCCCTGGGGTGGGGGATGGTAATGCCCGGGGGCCACACTGGCCTGGCCGTGCCCTCCCCTCCAGGCGAGGGGTCCACAGGAGGAGGGGAGGCGTCCACCCAGCACAGACAATGGCCCCACGAGGCCCACAGGTGAGACTAGAGAGCCCAAGGGGCAAGTTCAAGGAGGTGCTTACTCTCAGGGGGATACAAATGCAGGGGCTCCTGCCTCACCCTCATCCCAGCTCTGGCCCCAGACACCTCCCGGTACCTGGGATCCCAGAGTCCCCTACCCAAACGGGCCAAGCCTGGGATACACCACCTTGCTGGGGTGTGTCCCCAGACCTGAGGGGTGGCCAAGAGGCAGCTTGAAGGGGGTGTGTAGGGAGCTGGATGGGCTGGGGGTCCACCTGAGCACACAGTGTGCTCTTTGCAGTGCAGAATAGATGGTGTGTATGTAACATCTGGCACAGCTACAGCATGTCCCAGAATAACGTCATTTTGTTCAACATTTTTTCCTTATAACACTGATGAGAAAAATAAAAGGATTCCTGGCCGGGTCCACTGTCTGTGTGAAGTTGCCATGTTCTGCCCATGTCTTTGTGGGTTTTCTCCAGGGACTCTGGTTTCTGCCCAAAGATGTGCGTGAGGTGAATGGCGTGTCTGCACTGTCCCAATGACTGAGTGTGGGTGTGTGTGTGAGTGGCCTTGCCGTGGGAGGGAGCCCTATCCAGGGGGGCCCTGCCTGGTGCCCTCAGCCACCGGGAGAGGCTCCGGCCACCATGACCCTGAGCTAGAATAAGGAGAATAATGATCTTACTCGTTCTGATTCATCTTTCTTAAACGTAAGTATAGCTCATGTTTATTTCAGTGTTTCGTATTAGAAGTGTTTGGGGTTTCATTTAGAAATTTGATGATGTCTTTGTGACCAGAAATATGTGGTAGGAACTTAATTCTTGTTAACATTATAAGGCTATGGTAAAATTGGTTTTGTTATGTATCGTTTCTCTTAAAGTTACAGTTTCCAGGAAGGTACCGATGACATTAGTGAGTGTGTGTGTGAGTGTGTGTGTGTGTGTGTGTGTGTGTGTGTGTGGACAAAGCCCCAAAAAACAGTTTCCAGGCTCTCAGCCTCACAATAGAAAGGTGCTGGCTCGGGTAGTAAATGGCCATCAACTGTGATCAGATGGCCAGCAGCTGTGGCTAGCTGGCCGTCAGCTGTAACCCGTAAGCCATTGGCCACTAATATAACGGTTGTGGCTACGCTAGCAAGAAGAATGGGGGCTAGCAAGAAGATGGTGGCTGGCAAGCGCGGACTGCTGTTAGGCAGATTATGTAGATCCTGCCGACTACGCCATGTGTCATGCGGGGGACCCTGCTCGCTGCGCCATTTCCTCCTGGTCTTCCTGAGACTGAGCTTTCACACGCACAAACTGCTCCACTGCCCTTCGGAAAGCTTTGGCCAGCACCGTATCCTGCCGACTACGCCATGTGTCGTGCGGGGTGTCCGGCGGGGCGGCCTGCGGGGTCTCTGCTCCCGCTCCCCACATAAGAACGCAGGACATGGTGAGGCCAAAAAGGAACACCCACGGAGCCATAGGTAGGGAAGTCATACCACTGTGGTCTCACTGGAGGCTGGGTTTACACGACGTGTGACCTGCTGTCCGCTTTGCTGCCAACCGACCGACTCTCCTCCACTCTCCTTACTCTCCTTCAGTCTCCTCCTTCACTCTCCTCGGCTCCCCTCCGTAGCCAAGGCAGTTATATCAGTGACTAATGGCATAATGGCTCAGATAGTGGATGGCCGTCAGCTGTGGCCATTATGCCATTGGTCATGTGTCTGTTTGCCGTCTGCATGTCCTCTTTGGAGAAATGTCTCTTCAGGTCCTCTGCCCATTTTTTAATTGGGTTGTTTGTTTTTTTGGAGTTGAGTTGAGTGAGTTTTTTTTATAAATTTGGGATGTTAACCCCTTATTGGATATATCATTGTGTGGTCCATTTATACAATGGAGTATTACGCAGTCGTAAAGAAGAAAGAAATCTTACCATTTGCAACAACATGGATGGACCTAGAGAACATTATGTTAAGTCAGACAGAGAAATAAGTCAGACAGAGAAAGACAAATACCATATGATCTCACTTATATGTGGAATCTAAAGAAAAGAATAAATGAACTAATCAGCAAGTCTCAGACACATAGAGGAAAAACTGAGGGTTGCTAGGTGGGGGGGTGGGGATGAGGGGGAAGGTGAGGGGATTAGAAAGCACAGTTGGTAACCACAAGATGGCCATGGGGTTACGAAAGTTAACTTGAGGAATGTAATCAATAATGTTGTAAAGATTTTGTAGGGTATCCGATGGACACGTGTCCCATGAGGGAGACCACCTCAGGGATGGTGTAGATGCCTGATCACTGCGCTGTACACCTGAAGCTGAAGCTGAACAATAATGAATGTCACTACAATTTTCTATATATATATATATATATATACATATATATGTATATGTGTATAATTATAAGAACGGAGCACAGCATTAAGAATAGAGACAGTGGAAATGTAATGGTGTGCGATGTCAGAGGGGTAGTGGATGGGGGCAGGGGGGTGTCACTGTGTGAGGGATATAAATGATAAACGTCTAACAATTACGTTGTTTTGTGCACCTGAAACTAATAAAAGTATATATATAACAGCTAACATACAATATTAGTTTCAGGTGTATACCATATTCAACATTTATACACCTAAAGAAGTGATCACCATGGTAAGTCCAACAACCATCGGACACTGTACCACGCTATCACAATATTATTGAATATTCCCTATGCTGTACATTATATCCCTATGAGGTATTTGTTTTATACCTGGAATTTTGAACCTCTTATTCCCTTTTATCTTTCTCCCTTTTTTAAAATTTTCAATTACAGTCGACATTCAATGTTATTTTATATTAATTTCAGGGGCACAGCATAGTGGTTAGACATTTATATAATTTATGAAGTGATGCCCTGAGCAGTCTAGTACCCACCTGGCACTACACAGTTATTACCATGTCATTGACTGTATCCCCTGTGCTTTACTTTACATCACCATGACTATTTTGTAACTACCAATTTGTACTTCTTAATGCCTTCACCTTTTTCACCCTGTCTGCCAACCCCCAACTCCCTTCCATCTGACACCCCAATAAATCTAGTACCCATCTGACACCATACATCGTTATTACAATATTATTGACTGTATTCCTTATGCTATACCCTACATCCCCATGACTACTTTGTAAAAACAAATTTGTACTTCTTAATCCTTTCCCCTTTTTCACCCATTCCCAACCTCCCTCTCATCTGGCAACCATCAAAATATTCTCTGCATCTATGAGTTTGTTGATTTGTTTATTTTATTCTTTAGATTCCACATATAAACGAAATCACATTGCATCTATCTTTTGCTGTCTGACTTACTCCACTCAATACAATACCTGCCAGGTCCATCCATGCCACTGCAGATGGCAAGAACCCATTTCCTTCCATAGCCGAGCAATATTCTATTGTATATATGTACCACCTCCTCTTTATCCATTCATCCATCGACAGAGTGCCACCCAGGCTGCCTCCACATCTAGGCCATTGTAAATAATGCTGTAATGAACATATGGATACACATGTCCCCTGGAAGTAGTGTGCTGGGTTTCTTCAGATAAGTACCCAGAAGAGGGATTACTGGGTCCTTCTTTGTCACTTGTTATAGTCTCTGTTTTTTATGTGTTTTTTTAAATTTTTTTTTTTATTGGGGAATATTGGGGAACAGCGTGTTTCTCCAGGGCCCATCAGCTCCAAGTCATTGTCCTTCAATCTAGTGGTGGAGGGCGCAGCTCAGCCCCAAGTTCAGTCGCCAATTTCAATCTTGGTTGCAGGGGGCGCAGCCCTCCACCCCTTGCGGGAGTCGAGGAGTCGAACCGGCAACTTTGTGGTTGAGAGCTCGTGCTCCAACCAACTGAGCTACTCGTCTGGTTCTTTATTATGTTTTCTGTCTCCATTTTTATGTTTCCTTTCTCTTTGTTGAAGTTCCTGAGATCCCTGAGCATCCTTATAACTAGTGGTTTGAAATCTGCATCTGGTGGATTGCTTGTCTTCCTTTGGTTTCATTCTTTTTCTGGAGCTTTGTTCTGTTTTTTTTATTGTTTTATTTGGGACATGTTTGTCTCCCCATGTTGGCTGCCTTCCTCTGTTTGTTTCTGTGTATTAGGCAGGGCTGCTATGCGTCCTGGTCTTAGTAGAGTGCCCTGATGTAATAGGTGTGCTGTGCGACCCCGTGGTGCAGTCTCCCTGGTCACCAGAGCTGGTGCTCCAGGTGTGTCCCTGGTGTGGATTATGGGTTGTAGTTGAGCCTTGGTTGCTGTTTGCACGTCAATGGGAGGAATTGACCCTCAGGCTGATTGCTCGTAAGGACTGGCTGTGACTGCAGTGGAGGAGCGGTGTTGCAGGGGCTGACCCTGTGGAGCAGGGTTTGCTCTAGCAGGGCTCTGATACCTGCCCGATCTACCCTGTGAGTGTCATCCTTGGAAGTGGCCAGATGATGCTCCAGCCCAGTTTGAAGCTGCCAGCTCCGGGGACTCCTGGGAGGGGACCCACTGCAGGCCAAGTTGAGCCACAGTCTGTGCCCTGCCCAGGGCCACCTGGCATAAGCTGCAAAGCAATCCAGAGATGGCTGCTGCCTACACTGTGCTTGGCGGTGCCTGGGGAGGCCAAGCCCCAAATGAGGCCGCTGTCGCTAGTGCCAGCGTTAGGGCTGCTCAGCCGGGGTATAGGATGTGCCAAAGCCAGATGCTGCTTGTTTGGGTTTTGTGAAACTTTGAGAGATTTTAGGAGAGTCTGCAGCTTGAGTGAGAGCAGACCGTTTATACAGAAAAGCGGCTTGGGTGTACCCGAAAGTTGGGTGGGGCGTGGTCTCAGAATCACCAGGGCGTGGCGAACAAATGCCGTTAGCCAGTTGATGGAGACTCAGCTATGGGGCCACCTGTGTCTGCTTCAGGAAGGGGGAGGGCTCAGCAAAGAAACAATGGCTTCCTCCAGCTTCTCTGTCTGGGAGAACGCTGCCCCTTCAGCCCTTAGCCTGAAGCTAAACAATTCAGTTCCTCCCTGTATGTCCCTGGCACCTTTCGAGCTGCTGCCCCAGAGCCGGAGCTGAGTGAGTGAGTCCATCAGAGAGTAAGTTCATGCGCAGGCGCTTTAGGAGGAATGCCTGGGACTTCAGCAGCCCTCCGTCTCATTCAGCCACAATCTCTGCTGGTTTTCACAGCCAGAAGTTATGGGGACTTGTCTCCCTGGCACTGATACCCTGGGCTGGGTCCCCTCACTTCTCAGGGGAGACCTCTGCAGCCGAGATATCCCTCCTGATTTTCAATGGTCACACGCAGGTGTTGGACCAGCCCATTCTGCATGTCTGCCCTTCCTGCCAGTTTCAAGGTGGCTTCTTATGTTTGTAGTTGTAGGGCTTCATTCAACTAAACTTCAGGTGGTTCTCAATAATGATTGTTCTGTGGTTTAGTGAGATTGATGTGGTCCTGAGAGGAGGTGAGCTCCACCATCTTGACCAGGGAATCTGCTGAGAACTCTTTTTCTTGAGGTTCAGCCATTCCTTTCACTTTCCATAGTAGTATTCAGGAATTCAGTATGGGGCTGTGGGTTTCCGTGTTCACTGTTTTCTCCCTGGGTATCCTAAAATGGGGTTTGGGGATTTTGTGGGTGATCAATGTCCAGATGATCAATTTCCCTGCTCAGTTGTGGGGTACAGTGGGCCACCTGGTTCTTAGGCTTCAGTGAGAGGTGAATCCTATAAGGGAAGCCTGTGGGATAAAGGGGTGTATTGGGGAAGAGACTCTGTGTGTGTGTGTGTGTGTGTGTGTGTGTACAAGGTGTGAAAAAATATGGAGAATGTTTAAATAAAAAAACTATTACAGTAAAAGAACGAGTGCCATGAATTCCCCTCAAAATACTCCCCCTTGCTTCAAACACACTTATCCCATCAGTCTTGCCACTTTCTGAAGCAGTTCTGGAAGTCCTCTTTCGTGAATGTCTTTAGTTGCACTGTGATGGCTGCCTCCATGTCCTGAATTGATTCAAAACGTTTACCTTTCATGGTCATTTTGACTTTGGGGAAGAGCCAGAAGTCGCATGGTGCCAGATCCAGTAAATAAGGTGGATGGGACACACAGTAATGTTTTTATTTGACAGAATTGCTGTACCAGAAGTGATGTGTGATACGGAGCATTGTCATGATGGAGGATGAAGTAAAGACACTCACGAAAGAGGACTTCCGGAACTGCTTCAGAAAGTGGCAAGAACGATGGGATACGTGTGTTTGAAGCGAGGGGGAGTATTTTGAGGGGATCAATGGCAATGTGTCTTTTAATGTAATAAATGTTTTAAATTAAACATTCGCTGATCATTCTTTTGATCACACTTCAGATGTGTGTCTGTGTGTGTATATGTGTGCACCTGTTTGTGTGTAGGTATGTGTATCATGTGCTTGTGTATGCATGTATGTATGCTGTGTGTTTATATATGTGTGTGTACGTGTGTGTGTGTGTGTGTGTGTGTGTGTGTGTCGGCATCATGAGGTTTGCGATCTTGCTTCACAGTCACTAAAATCACAGATCAGACCATTTCTGGAGGTGGCATTTTAAAGATCATCTTATCGTCTCCCTCATTTAGGAGCTGAGTTCCAGGGAGAAGCAGTGACTGGCCAATGTCACTCCTGCACCAGACCCCAGGGCTCTTGACCTTCAGCCCTGAGATACTCCTCATGGTCTTTCACGCTGTATCTACAGTTGAAGAGAGAAGTTGACATGGTAGCATCTCAGAGGTAACTTTTAAACTTACTACGGTGCTGCGTTGTTAATTTTTCAGACATATTGGCTTACGTCTCTTTTGGTCGCAAGTGACAGAAACCCCAACTGGGTTAAGAACAAAAAATAACTCGTCTTATTTGACTGCAGTTGCCGGCTTTGGGCATAGTTGGATGTAGGCATCTAAACATTGTCACCAAATATGGTTTTGGACTCTCATTCTTCTCTGTGTTGAATCCATCTTGGGCTCTTCATGGTGACCACTGCCAGTGGCACTCTCACGCCTGGTGGTCACAAGATAGTGGCCCCAGCTAGTTCTTTAAGGAGAGCAAGCGCCTTGGTTCCAGCATTCCCATCAACATCCTGGCTTCTCATTGGCTCCTATTGAGGCACATGACCACCCTTGAACCAATCACTGTGGCCCTGGGTCCCTGGATCCCTGCTGCCTGCATGGAGCCCCATCTGAATCCATTGTCTGAGACTTAGGCAGGGAGTGGGTCCCCAGAGGGAAAATGAGATGCCTTTCCAGAAGAAAATGAACAGATGCTGGGCAGCCAATGCACAGATGTGTGCTTGATCAGCAACCCTATTGTGATAAAATAAGGGGATTAAGGACTCTCAAATGTGCCTAAACCTGGGGGGCACCCCAATCCTTTGTTCATCAGTACATCTGCAGGAGAGATGGCCTTGTTTTTTCTAGGTCCACAGGGTCGATCCCATGTCTCCACATTCTTTGAAATTTATAAAACCTTTTTATGGTCAGGGTGGAGCCCAAGGTAAAAAAAAAAAAAAATGCCTGTTTAATTAAATCAATTACTTAATACTCTAAAGCTTTGTGATGATATAAAGTGCAAGCTTTATATACAGGGCACAAGAGGTTTTAATAGACTCGACTTGTGTTCCAAATTAAAACAATGTTAAATTCTTTAGTAACTCAAGCAGGGGGAAAAAAAGAAAAGAAAGAAAACCCTTCTTATTTCCAAATCACTACCAGTGGAATTTTAAAAATTATTTACACACTTGGCCGTGAGTCCCTTTATACATGACAGGTTTGGCAGGAAAGCCTAAAGCAATAATTTAAAACAGAGGTTGGGAGTGTGTATAAGGAACTCCCCCTCTTTTCCAAAATAAATGTACCATCAGATCCACAAAAGAGGTGACTTTTCCTAAGAAAAGACTGTAACTTTGGAAGCAGGGTGCCTGTAGATGCGGTATGAGGTGAGCTGACGGCACTGTCTGTGGATTCTAGAATGAAGTGAGTGATACATGCAAAGAAAGACCGATTGCTCCTCACAGAGCATTACATTTAAATTTAGGTCGAACTTACATGTTGAAATGGAGTTACCAATACATGGTGGTGTCCTTTGTTTTTTTGTTTGTTTTAATTCACTAGTCGTTATCTACTGAACTTTATACTGAGTTTTGTTCTAAAGTACCAGGAGGACTCGCTCTCTGCCCCTGATGCAGACATTCACGGGTGACAAAGAATGTGTCACCCGGTGCCCTTCAGCAAGGGGAGGTGTCATTGTCGAATCATTGGGTGTACTTGGGTGACATGGAAACATGTTTGGAAAGACTGTGCCATCAGGGAAGGGATGAACTCGAATCTCGAAGCCCCGAAAGTGTTCCTCCTCAGAGTCAGCCTCTGTAGATGTGTCCCCTGATCCGTGAGGCCACTTTGTCCACCCAGCAGGCCGGAAGTGTTGGTGAATTACCACCTGCCCCAGAAACCCCCAGCCGGTGACTCTGGGCGCTTGACGTGTCAATTCCCAGTTTACCCGCTCTTCGGGTGGTCTAATCCTTTGTTCAAAAAAACTTTATTTTGGAAGAATTTTAGACTTACAGAAAAGTTGCAAAATAGTACAGAGGGTTGCCGTATTCCCTTCACCTAGCCTGCCTGATGTTGAACTCTTACACACCCACAGTACGATTAAGACACAGAAACGACCCTGTTAAACAAGAATTTGCATTGCACACGTTTTTCCACTGCAGGCCTTTTTCTCTTCCAGGATCCACCCAGGATCCCACATGGCTGTTTGTTGTCGCATCTCTGGTCTCCGATCTGTGACAATTTTTTCAGTCTTTCCTTGTCTGTCATGACCTTGACATTTTTGAAGAGTGCTGGTCAGTGATTGCTGAGAATGGCCCTCAATCTTGGTTGTCTGATGTTTTCCCATGTTTAAAATGAGCATATGCATTTTTGGCAAGAATGATGGTATCTAGCAGGGGTCTCGTGCTGCCAACCAGCCTTAGGACTGGTGGCATTAACCTCGAGCCATGTGCCTGCCAGCTTTCTCCTTTGTAATAGCACTGGTTTCCCCTGTGCGATGAATAACTCCCTTGGGGGAAACACTGTGGGACCTTGCAAATATCCCATTTCTCCTCACATGTCGGCCCATGATTGTAGCATCTAGTGGTGGGAATTGCCTGCAGGGATTAACTCGTGTGGTGTTTGCCTTACAGCCATTTTCTATTTCCCTCATTCACTTCTTTGGAATTTAATAGTGTATTTATATTTATTTAGATTTTTATTTTTTTATGTAGATATTCCAGGCATTAATTGGAATGCTACTTTAAGGAAGAGCCGTTCTGGGTGGGGTAATTCTGGGGCACCTTTGCCTGGAAATTTCCTCGTGGGGTGGAGCTCCCTCGCCCACAGGGTAGCTGGCATGGCACGGCTTTGCTCCTTTCCTGCCTCACTTCCCACTCCCTAGTGCTGTCCCGCACCTTCCAAACAGCGTTCCTACTCTCGGATCCTGACCCTGGGAGAGCTTCTCTCATGGTAAAAACACCTACTTCTACTTAGCAGGCGGCGCAGGGATGCACATGTGGCCCCAGGGACAGCTGTGGTGGTTGAGCAGCTACACAGTGGAATCAATTGGGGTAAAAATCACGAAATCTGAATGAAGCCCTGGATTGCATGGATGCCCCAGCAGCCCCGTCTTTTCTCTCAATATTCTGGGTCACTCAACTTTCCCTCGCATTCTGCCCAGATGAATGCAGCCCAATGGATTCTATTTTAGAGACTTTGGAAGACCCCTAACAGAATGTTCCGAAGAAATGAGATTCTTTTTGCACAGGCGAATGGTAGCACAAATTTCAACTTCCCGTGGCCAGCACTGGGTTCGCACACAGCTGGACACTGGGGCTGGTTAGTAGAAGATTCGAGGGTGTCCAGTAGAGATTGATGGAGTTATGAAGAGCCAAAGGGCTACCTTCTGTTACATTTTAGGCCGTCAAGTGGCTGACAAAACAAAGCTAAATGGAGCTAAATGTTGGCAGTGAGACCTTGGCAGCTGGCTTAGAGGGTCAATGGATTTAACAGATTTTGGAATTGGGCCTACTATCTGACGTTCGGAGACATGCAGTATCTTCACGTTTGGTTTCTAGGAAACCTGGGGTGGGAGGAATAATGTGCCAAGTGCTGTAGTGGTTTTTCACTTGGTGTGTCAGCACAGACAAAACTGAGTAGAGGACCACCCCCCAGCGAGGTCACTGGGAGGCGGTGAGAACTTAAGCAGTTCGTTAGAAAGGGGTCGGAGCCGTGGATAAAACAGCAGTGGACCCAGACTGCCCATTATACCTTTCACCAATTTTGAAATTTACACATCCTTTTAAACTGAAAATGTTATCGAGGGGAAAAAAAGACTTTTTTATTTCTCCTCGATTTCAGGTTCTTAGGAGATCAAAGAGAAGGAAAGTGCAGATACCATGAGAAACGCAAATCTAGTACAGTACACATTCACCATCTATTCTCTTAGAACTTTGTGTTATCCAAAACCACGTGTTTTAGGGAATCAGAATTTGGGGCGGGGGGACTTTTGAAAAGTAATCCGTTACCTGGACTGTACATTAGGGAACACCTGCCCACACAGTTTGGGGAAGAACTCTGCAATCACACACTGTTTTCGGCAGTATGTTGTAAGAATATTCACTCTAAGCTGGATAAGACGGTGTCACCTCATGGCCAGTCAGCTCAGGTTTTGCCGCCAGACAGGTTATGAGAAAACATTTGGTGTTCAGACCTTGTTGGATTTCAGATTTGCAGACAAGGGGTCGTGGACCTAAATCTCCTCTCCAGCCTGACATTAGAAACTCACAGTATCATTCCTCTTTCGCTAGAAAAGTTTGCATCAGCACCTATGATGGGACCAAGCACACAAACACGGGTCTCGTTTCTTGGGAGCCAAGCTGTGCTTTGGGGTGAGAAGCAGGAATCTGGATGACCACACCAGGTGGGGGTGGAGGTGAGCTGGAGAGGCAGGCCCGGAACACACAGTCACCGCAGGTTGGCCCGCCCTCCTCCCGAGGGGCTGACCGGGTTCCCAGGGACTGGCAACAGCCCTCCCCTCCTTTGTCATCTCTTAGCATCTGCGGCATCCAAGATAGCCGAAAATGGCCCTGTTTCTTTGGAGGGTGCCTCTGAAACGGAGAGTGGTTTGGCAAAGAAAGAGATACTTCACTGCAAGGAAAAATATACACCCACTGTCGGTTTATTTTCATTGCAGCCACATAGTCTTCCAAGGGGCGGGCGCTGAGGACTCCAATTTGCTGTGCACCGTTTAGAGAAGAACCGAGTTGAAGCATATAAATAGGGCTCTGAAAACATAATGGAACGCAGATCCCTTTCTTGCAGAAAAGACATTTAAAATAAGAGGTCTTTCAGGTTGCCCCCTCTCCTCCCTTTGATTTATAGGTTTGTTATTAACCATGACATTGACTACTCAGATGCAAAGCCCATGCTGCTGGGGGTGCCTCGGGGCCAGGCAGGCACTCTTTTCACGGAATCAGCAAGTCCGTGCTTTGTGTCTGTTTCCTGCTTCTGCTGTAACAAATTACCACAAGCTCAGTGGCTTAAAACAACACACATTTATTAGCTTGCGGTTCTGGAGGTCCAGAGTTTGAGACAGGTCTCACCGGGCTGCAGTCAAGATGCCAGAGGGGCTGTGCTCCATCTGGAGGCTACTGGGGAGGAGCTGTTGCTCCTCTTTGCCAGCTTCTGGAGGGCACCCCTATTCCTTGGCTGGTGGCCTCTTCCTGCACCTTCCAAAGCAGCAGTGGCCACTCCCGTCTTTCTCACGCTGCGTCACTTCCACTGTCTCTTCTTCTTCCCCTTTTCTATCTTTTAAGGACTTTGTGATCCCATTGGGCCCACCTGAATAATCCAAAATAATCTTTTTATCTCAAGGTCAGCTGCTTCGCAACTGTAATTCCACATGTCACCTTAAATCCCCTTTGCCATGCAACCTAACACATTCACAGGTTTCAGGGGATTAGGTCGTGGGTGTCTTTGGGGGGCTATTATTCTGCCCCCCAAAGAGCCAATCCCCAAGATGGACTGAGCGAGTCACATGAGAGAAAATTAAAGATGCTGGCAGGGAGGAGAGAGACCACTGTGTATCAGATAAAACATTTATTAAATGTGTACCATGAACTTGGCCCATCGCATACTTCACCTCATTTAATTCTGTGAGGTAGATGCTGTTAGTCTACCCAGGTTATAGAGGAGGAAAAACAGAGGCTTATAAAATCTAATTAATCAATTTGATTTTAATAGTCACGTGTGGCCAGAGGCTACCATCATGAACAGCACAGCTCTATTAATTAAGAAAAAGAATTGAAATGTGGCCAATCTTGCCTTCTATGGTTTGAATGTCAACCCAGGGGTCATCTTCTGTCTTTTTTCAAAGGCGTTGCTTTGCTAACAGTCTGCCTGGTGTTAGAAAGAGGGGTTCCCCCCAGAGGTGAGCTGAGCTACCGAAGGTGTAGCACGTGAGCCCAGGCCTGTCTGCACCCCGAGAATGCTCCCCAACCCTTCTCTGCTGGGGCCGAGAGCTGGGCCCCTGCAGGTCTCCAGGCAGGAGTAGCTCCGAGTTCTGGGGAATGGAGTAGAAGGGTTTTCTGAACCAAGAAGGGAAACCAGAGATGGAAGGAATGTAAGAAAACAAAACTGGGTCCCACCTAGCCCTTCATCTTTTGAGCCGCACATAAGCTGGGCTCCAATAAACGCAGATTCACCTGAGTGCTCCCAGGCTGGGCCTCCCAACCCCAGGGCTCCCAGGAACGAACGTTGTCCCCTGCTTTCATTCCCTAAGTGACATGTGAGGTACTGGTACCTCATGCTGCTTTGGCCACTGGCATCATTGCCAGTCACCTGTTACCCAGGGCCTCCTGCAAGTTCCTCTTGACTCCGATAAAGCTCCTTTTGTGTGGCTGTGAATTCCCCAAGGCAGGGGCCAGTGTGCAGAGCAAACAAACCTGCCAGAGGCAGACAGAACATTCCAGAATTCCTGGCCTCCTCCTGAGCAGTGTGATGAGTGCCACATTTCACAGTTTACAAAGTGACTTTTCTTTTGGTTTTCACAAGGCAATTTTTCCAAGGGAAATTTGAAAAAGATCAGTGATGCTCCCAGAATGATTTAACGGCAAGTGTTGACCCAACCTTCCCAGTTGCCTCCAGGGGCCAAATAGGGGCAGGCAGGTCCCCGGCTGCAGGATGGATAGCTGTCCCACCTGCACAGGAAAGTTTCCCATCAAGAAAGACAGAGAAAATCTTTCTTTTCAGCTTAGGACAAAAATTTTAAGTTCATACACATATGAATTACAGAGTCATTAGAGCAAAGTGTAAATTATTCAGGGTTGTCTGCCTCCCACTGATTAATTGTGCAATAAGAGTTAAAACCAGAATGATAGGAATGAGAAATATTTAGTTTATCATATATGAGTCACGTTTTAAAAAAATACTGGGGAACCTGAGTGCTGGTTAAAATAAAATGCAGGATTCCACCAGCAGGCCACCTGACGTCTACTCCCAGCTCTGTTTCCACCTCTCGCTCTTGCTATGTTTTTGCTCGTCTTCCATTACTGGTATTTTCTTTCCATTCATTTACTGTACACGAAGCCCTCCATTTTTTCAGGCCCCTCCCATGGTTGACTTTAACCCTTTTTTTTCCCCATCTGTCAGTCTGAAAAGTGTTTCTTTATTGCCCTTTTCTACACACATTGAGCTGAAATTTTTAATCTTTAAAAAAATCTGTATAACATTTAAGGGAATTAAAAAGCAAACACATCAACAGAAATGGTTTATGTTTCATATAATTCCTGCTTACATAAAAAAAAACCCTAAATTTTATAACACTTGAAAATTCAGTGAGGAAAGCACGACATGGAAAATGAACTCCTCTTCCTGATGCCTCAGCCCCTCCTTCACAGACCTGCCAGATTTAGCAAATTAAGATACAGGACACCCCAGGTAAATATGAATTTCAGATGAACAACAGATGCTTTTTCTTTTTTTTTAAAGTATATCCCACATATTGCATGGGACATACTTATACTAAACGTTATTTGTTGGTCTGAAATTCAAGTTTAACTGGGTGCTCTGCATTGCGCGTGGACATCCCACCCTTACCCCACCTGGTCCTCTCCCCGAAGGTAACCACTTTTTAGCACATCTGAGGCGTAGATCCCCAGCAGTAGGGCCGAGGGGCACAAGAATCCAGCTGAATTTAGACTGGGTTGGGGAATTCACTGGAATCAGCTGAGCACTTCCTGCAGGAAGCTTCTTCCTGCCTGTCTTCTTGGGGAATGTGCTTTAAAGCGGGCAGCAGGTGAATCCTCGCAACAAAGAAAACAATCCACACAATGAAAACACAGTCTACAGAGTGGACGGAAATATTGGCAAACCATCTATCTAATGGAGGGTTAATAGCCAAAACATACAAGAATTTGGACAACTCAATAGCTAAAAACAAACGAAAAAAACCCAAATAACCTAATACACAGATGGGCAAAAGACTTGAACAGACATTTTTCCAAAGAAGACATGCAAATGGCCCACAGGTGCGTGAAAAGACGCTCCACATCACTGATCATCAGGGAAACGCAAATCAGAACCACAAGGAGATACCACCTCACATCTGTTAGGATGGCTATTATTAAAAAAAGAAATGTAGGTACAATGTGGGGAAAAGAGAACCATGTGCGCTGCTGGTGGGAATATAAATTGGTACGGCCACAACAGAGAGCAGTATGGAGCTTCCTCAAAAATTAAAACTGGAATACCGTGTGAGACAGCAATCCCACTTCTAGGTATACTCGTGTATCTGAACTCATTAAAATCAGGATCTCGAGAGATATCTGCACTCCTGCATTCACTGCAGCATTATTCACAATGTCCTAGACATGGCAGCAACCAAAATGTCCATCCACGGAGGAATGAATAAAGAAAATGTGATACAGGCAGCGGAATATTATTCAGCCTCACAAAAGAAGGAAATTCTGCAATATTCGACCACATGCTGCAGCTGGAGGGCATGATGGTAACGTGAAAGAAGCCAGACACAAGACAAATGCTGCCAGTGATATGATGAATGGAAAAGAGTCACACAGAAGCAGAGAGCAGAATGGCGGTTGCCAGGGGCTGCGGGGAGGGGAAACAGGAAGGAATCAATGACAGGGTACAAAGTTTGAATTACGCAAGGGCAGTAAGTCCTAGAGAGTTTCTGTACACCACAGTGTCCGCCGCTGACAACACTGTGTTGTGTGCTTAAAAATGTGCTAAGAGGGTAGATCGTATGTTAAGTGCTCTTATCACACACAAATAAGAATGAATAAGAAGGCGGGGGAAACGTTTGGAGGTGATGGGTATGTTTATGGCATAGATTGTGGCCATGGTTTCATGGGTTTGTCTTCACACTCCGTACATCCTGGACACTGACTCTTCATGGTTTTAAGAAAAACGAGGTGGGCCTGATCCCCTTCCGGCCTGGGCTGCTGGGAGTTGAGCATGGGCCAGGGGAATAGGAAAATGGATTTTATTTCAGTAGGTGGATTTTATTTAGAGTCTAAGGTTTGAATGATATTGGCCACTTTGGATTCATGAATTGACGGCTCTTGCTGCGTCTTCCTTCGAAACAGAGATTTTTTTGTGGGTAAGCGCTTGGAGAACTAAGGCAGTTAACTTTTTCATCCATGCTGGGTTTTGATCATGCCGACATAGGGGACGAGGGCAGCCGTTTTGCCTTTCCTTCTTTCGTTTCCTCCCAAGCCTGCCCTTCTCTGGATCATCTCCAGACACTAGCCAGAAGACATTGTCATCCCATTCTGTCTTGTGTCCTCACCACCTGCTCTGCCAGGTGTACCCAAATGCCCCCAGCGCAGCCCCCCCAGAGCAGTGCTTTTCCAACTTCATGAATCATCTCAGCCCATTTAAACGTTCCCATCCATTACACTTGCACGCAGAGGTGAGTCAGAACATGTAACATCTGGTGCGGCCAGGAGGCGGACCGATCAGAATGTGGTCTTGACACTGAGCCTGGTCTTAGAAGCCAACCCTTTCCTTACTGAATCTGAGTGAGGTGGGGGAAGGGGGCCCAAGGCAGCAGGAGGGTGTGTGCGTAGGCCTCCGCTGAGTGCCCAGCAGCAGAAATGCATTTTGACATTTTAACAGGTATTGTCGTAATGCCAGTTGCGAGCTGTGTCTCAGCTCTGCGTACGTACCACCGAAGCAACGTTTCATAACACAGTACTTGTCCCTTTTCTGCTGTGACACACTCTGACGTCTTGTTTGATTGTGTCTTGTTCCATTCCATCCCATCCCAACCCGTTCTTTCATTAAAAAAAAAAAAATGCTGACCCAGACCTTCCAAATCGATTTCAGAGCCTACAAATTGGTGGCTATGGGGGGCGTTGGTGACCCCCTGTTTGAAACAGCACTCAAATCTGGTTAGTTCTCAACCGTTCTCCTACCTGAGAAGTACCTGGGAGGCTCTCACAATGTAGAGTCCCACTCTATGCCCCTCACCTGCAGCCTGCATTTCAGAAGTCCCCAACGTGAGGCTGATGCAGGTGGTTTAAGGAAATTCTTGCAGAAACCTCCACCCAGCAGGATGTGAAGAGCACACACACACACACACACACACATACACACACACACTCACACACACGTGTCTGATCTGTCTTGAAGTCATTTGGGAGGATGATTAAACTGATTAAAACAGTACAATGAATTTGTTGACTTGTCACTGAGAACCTCAGGGCCACTGGCTTCAGACAAGGCAGGATCCAGCAGCCCAGATGACATCATATGGACCTACTTTCTCTCTCTGCATTTACCAGCTCTGCCTTCTGAGTATTGGCGCCATCTTGGCCTGCAGTCAGGACCTTCCAAGGCTGCATGTTTCCTTGGTCACATCCAACAGGAAAAGGGGGAGTCTATATAAACGAACATTCGGAATTGAGTCTCATTGTCCTATGATCTGATTTGAACCCAGTACTGGGGTGGGATACTGGGGACATGCTGACTGGCTTACACCCATTAGACCCCACCCTAGAGGAAGGGGTGAGGTCAATCCCACCGAAGTCCTGGCTATTCAGGTGCCCTCTGGGAGTGGGAAGGGAAGTGTAGACGTTTGGGCTGGCAAGGGATCAACCATGTACCTCCATGTACTGAGACCACACCCCTCTAATGATTACAGCTTTGTAGTATGTTTTAACTTCTCATTGCTGTTCTTTTACACAATTCCATGACTTTTCATTTGAGATGAATTTTAGAATCAGCTTTTCAAGTAATATTAGAAACGTTCTTGGGATTTTGCTTGGAATTGCATGGAAGTTCTGGATTAAAGTAGGAGTAAAATCAACATTTTTACAGTGCTTCTTACCCAAAGAACAAGACAACTCCTTCCATTTATTCAGGTTTGCTTGTGTTTCCAATAAAGGTTTGTAATTGTCATCACAAAAGTCTTGGGCATTTCTTATAACTTTATGACTCAGTATTTTTCAGTTTACGTTGTTGACATGGATGGATCTTTTTGTCCCTGCCATTGTGTAACTGGCTAAGACTGCGATGAAGGGAAGTTACTGTTATTTGTGTATTTATCTTGTATCCGGCCACCTTACTAAACTTTCTATTAGTTATGACACTTTCTCAGCTGGTTCTCCTGCTGGGATCTTTGCCTCCCTCCCCTGCTCAGAGGCTTTGCCATTGGCTCACTCTCTCCTCTCAGGAATCATAAGTAGTTTCTCAACCATCAGTTCTCTCAACCTCCTCTTTACGTTCCCTCTTTACGTTCCCTGCTCCATCCTACATTGTCCACCCCCTACCAGAGCCCCTCTATGCCATGAGTCAAAACATATTCCACCTCTTTAGGTTTAGTATGAAGTATGAAATGGACAGTTTCCCCCTAATTTCCCTTAATGTATAAAATTCTCTGCGGGATGCAATCAAGGGCTATTATTTACAAGCTGCCAGACGTTACAGTAATAATTGGTCTCATACTTGGCATCCAGTTTAATTGCCTAATGGGGCCCTTGGAAATACCATGTTTCTGGGAGAGAAACTCTTTCAGGGGGTGGGGGAGAGTGTAATTTGGCCCTCCTTGTTAAAGTTCCAATAAATGTTTTTGTGCCACTGCTTTTGCAGATAGGAAAGCAAGTATTTTCCCCAAAACTTTGTTAGATTTTTTTTAATTGCATATTTTACTCCCTGAAACAGGTCATATAGCATGGAAGTAGGTTGTTCATTGCAACATAGAAATACAAATAATATGTTCATAATCCCTCTAACTCTCACCCCTCAGTCCCCTCCCCTCACCCCAGGTAACAAATAGTAACAGTTTAGTGTGTATCCTTCTATTCCATATGGACATATTTATTGGTTTTTATTTTTTAAAGACAATGACAGTATACTATTCACATTACATCCTATTGTTTTTCTTAAAAGTAAACTTTCAATGTTAGAATAGTTTTAAAGTTACAGAAAAGTTGCGAAGATATACAGAGACTTCCCATATGCCCCTCACCTACCGTGTTTCCCTGAAAATAAGACTGGGTCTTCTATTAAGGTTTGCTCCAGCTCCAAAAGATGCATTAGGGCTTCTGTTCAGGGGATGTCATCCTGAAAAATCATGCTAGGGCTTCTTTTCCGGTTAGGTCTTTTTCTCGGGGAAACATGGTAGTTTCCCCTGTTGCATGTTTGTGAGAAACAAGAGACCAGCCCGGGTATATTACTATTACTAAAACCTACCCTTCATTCAGATGTCACCAGTTTCTCCCCAACATATTTGTGTTGTTCTAGGACCCGACCAGGACAATGACACTGCATTCAGTTGTCATGTCTCCTTAGTTTCCTCCAACCCAAGACATTTCCTTAGTCTATTTATGTCTTTCATGATCTTGACACTTTGCAAAAATACTGGCCAGTTATTTTGTAGAATGCCCCTCAGTCTGGGTTGGTCGGATGTACTTCTCTTGCTTAGACTGGGTGTTAGGTTTTAGGGGAGGAAGACCACAGAGGTGGAGTACCATTCTCATGATGTCACACCAGCAGTACACACTGGCATACTACTGATGATGTTAACTTTCATCCCGTGCTCTTTGTTTTCTAACTTAATATATCGGCCACCTCTTCCAATCACCACACTGCACCCGTGCATTCTTTTTTAACAGCTGCGTAATATTTCACAGTGTCAGTAAAACATGGTTCGTTCAGGTCTTCCAAAGTTCTGTGAAAGAAATGTGAAAACTCTCAACTCGATACCCGGATAACAGCAATTCTCAATATGTATGTTGAACTGCCATGACCCCCATTTGTTCACTGTGGGTGAGCGTTAAAGTTGGGGGTCCCAGTGCAGGGAGAGGTGCCAGAGAGGAGAGGCTGCCTTCAAGGAGGAAAGGGTGAGTCAGCAGAGGCCAATAGAACCAAGTAGGGAAACCTCCAAAAAGTGGAGAAATGAGTATAAGAATGATTGGGCAGTAATTATGACTTTAGTAGAGACGAGGAAATAAAATGATAAGTGGCGGGATGCAGGGGAGGGGGCTTGGAGGATGACAGGAGGCTTTGGGAAGGATCCCATTAAGTCCAGCTGGATCCAGACACCGTGAGGAATTCCAGTGATGTCTTGGCTCAAGGGGCAGACAGAAGAAGGAATCCTTGAAGTCGGGGGGCCTGGGGCTCTCTGTCTTTTGTCACGTCACCCGTGTCCCATTCCCAAGGGTAGATGCCAGCCTCTCGGCCATCCTGTTGCTCCCAGGGGGTGGGAGAGGGTCCTGCAGAAGTGATGAATCCAGATATTTTGCAGAAGTTCTTTGTTTCACATGGAGAGCTGGGGTTCCCCCTTCCCCTTCCACCAGATGAAAGCCGTCTAACGCCCCCACCCCCCACCTTAGGAAATCTGGAGTCTACATTGTAGGATGGCTTGTCGTTGAGATGGCAGCATGTTCATATGTCCTGGACGGAGTCACCGAGCTTTTGAAAACGAAAAGTTCAGGGTCACTGCAATTTTCTCTTTCTTTCCTGACGGAAGAGGTGCTTTGGATGTTTGTGGCCAGGAATTTCCCCCGCTGGCCCTGTAACTGCAGCCTGATTCTCTTTCTTCCCCACCTGCCGCCACCCCTCCCGCCCTAAGCAGACAGAAACCAGATCCCGCCCCCCACACAACGAGCTTTGAAATCAGGAACACATGAGGCTTTGTCTAAAAGGTAACCGATGTCAGAGAGACCACACTGCCAATTCAGACATCTCCCTTCCTCCTGGAGGATGCAGCTTATTTCAGGCCTGAGGATCGCATCTTGAGCTTACATACTGTTTGCACAGATGCTTCCTGGGGCCGACACACGGTCAGCTGGCCTTTCTGATACGTGGCCTGTTTCTCAATGGTGGTGCTTGCTCTTTACCCGACCTGCTTCTGCAGACCATTAGAAATACACCCTTGTTTCTTTTCTTTCTTCTTCTTCTTTTTTAAAATACATTTTATTGGGGGAACAGTGTGTTTCTCCAGGGCCCATCAGCTCCAAGTTGTTGTCCTTCAGTCTAGTTGTGGAGGGCGCAGCTCAGCTCCAAGTCCAGTCACTGTTTTAAATCTTTAGTTGCAGGGGGCGCAGCCCTCCATCCCATGTGGGAATTGAACCGGCAGCCTTGTTGAGAGCTCGGGCTCTAACCAACTGAACCATCCGGCCGCCCCTCGGGCAGCTCAGCGGCATCTTGTTGCCTTTAATCTAGTTGTGGAGGGTGCAGCTCCCTTGTTTCTTAACATGATCTGTATTCAGTTGGGCTTCTCTGCCCACGGCCATATGACTTTTCCAGACAGTTATAATAGCAGCATCAGCATGCTGAGAGTGCCAGCTCTCACCTCTGCTGTCGGAGGGAGAGTGGCTGTGTCCCTTGCAGGTATTTTGATGAGAATGTGATGATTCAAAGTGCTGTGATGACTCATTTTCTGCTTCCTTTTCACTGAGGTAAATTCCCGTAACATAAAATGAACCACTGTAAACTGAACAATTCAGGGACATTTAGGACATTCAGCATGTTGTCTCACCGCCACGTCTATCGCATTCCAGTACGTGTTCATCTGCCCACAGAAGGCCCGTAGCCATCGAATAGTTGCTCCTCACTGCCCTCTCCCCTCAGCCCCTGGCAACCGCCTGTCTGCTTTCTGGCTCTCTGAATTTGCCTGTTCTGGACACTTCATATAAATACAATCACACAATATGTGACTTTTTGTGACTGGCTCCAGCGTCACGTGTTCAAGGTTCATCCCCCTTGTAGAAAGCGCCAGTGATTCGTCTTTATTTACGGCTGAATCATATTCCACTGTGTGGATGGACCACATTTTATCTCTCCATCCACTGGTGGGCAGTCGGTTGTTTCCCCTTTGTGGCTCTTAGGAATGAAGCAGCTGTGAACATGGGTGTACACGTATTTGTTTGAGGAGGGAGTGATTCTGAGACAAGGGGTCAGCAAGACCGTTATTTCATCAAGGAAATGTTCCCAGGCTCTGTCCGTCCCCTACTGGCATCACAGACCAGTTTTCTAAGTAATAACAATAATAATAATGGTGATGCTAGTAACCAGCCTTCACAATAATCTTTGCTCCTTGTCACCACCGTCCATGTTAATAAAACCGTCCATTGCTGGTAAGAGGCTTGGAAGGTCACAGACGCTTGCAGAGCTTCAACACAAGCAAGTCGTTATTACTAGACGGGTGGACTTTGGTTAAACTCCTGCCTCTGCCACTTACTCGGTAGGGAGCGTCAGGTGAGTGCGGAGCAGCCTCGCCAAACTGTTAATGGGCATCTGAAAAACAAGCATTAAAAATAATGACATCTCCCAGCATTCTGGAGACGAGCGCTGCGCTGAGAATATAAAATACTAAACACAGTGCTCGGCACGGGACGAAAGCTCATCACGTGGGAGTGATTTCCTCATCCTTATTTTGTAAGCGTCCGAGGTTTGGTGGTGGGCACAAGGGGTGTGTGGTTTGTGGGATTTACGATGGTTATAGGGTGATATTGTGACTGATTTGGGGATTGTGTGCGGTGACCTCTGTCTTGAGAATTCAGCTCTCCCTTTCTTTGTAGGGATGTTTCCATATCATTGTCTGGGGAAGGAGCCAAAAGACGACCAGTATGAGTTCTCCTCCCATGTCTCCATGTCTTTCTGCTGTCCAGTTGTCTTTCTCGGTCTCTGTGACTCTCTTCAGCTCCCTCTCTTTCCGACCCACTGCTGAATCAGCCTCAACTTTGACTGACCCCATGTAGCTTATAGGTGACACCAATCTTTTCTAAATACAGGCTGAGCTCCAAATCTGTTCCAGAAACACCCAGAAAGTCTGTGCATGGTTATCTCTGAATTGAGTCAAGCCAGGAATTTGGGCCCGTTTTTACTTTAACCTGATTGTTATTGGAGTTTGATCAGATGCAGACTGGTGAGGGAAGGTGCTGTTTGTCAAGGCGAAGACCAAAACAATTGGAAAAAGATGAATTTTCACATGTTTTGCGTTTAGAACAGGTAGTTCCCCTAGCCTGCAGAGAAGCTGGATATTGAACTCGCTGGCATGACAACTCTGTGAGGGGAGATGGCTGGGAATGTGTCACTAAGGAAGATGCTCGGGGCATCTTGGTTTCCAACTGAACAGTCATGTACCCTCTTCCATGCCCACCCCTCCCCAACCAGATGTGGGTAAATCCTGACTGGAAGAAGCACACATGTGGCCCCATCTCCTTTTGTCTGTTTCTGGCTTAGGCAGGGACATGGGACCCAGTTCTGGCCAATGAGATGTGAGAAGTCTGCTGGGGGCTTCTGGGAAAAGGTTCTTAGCTCCTATAAAGAAAGAGACACAAGGAAGAGGTGGCCCCCTTTTCCCTTCTGGATGTTGTGTGTGGCTGTTTGTCTGGAGCTGCGGCAGCCCTCTTGAGAGCACGAGTTGTGAACCTGAGGATGACAGTAAGAAACATGGAAAGAACCCTCCTCCTTGATGGCATCGAGACGTTGAATTAACCAACCCTGGAACCGCTCTGCCTCTGGATGTCTTGTCAGGGGAGATAATCAATGTCTTCATCACTGAAACCCTTTTGTTTGGACTTCCTGGTACTTCAACGCAAGGGCATTGTAACAGAGACAATGTTCGATGGCTCCAAGTCATGCTGGATAGAAGTCACAGATGGGACAACTGGTTGGTCGATTCTAGGTAGAATCCTATACTTGTGACCCCACTTGTGACCCCACGACCGGTGCCTGTGTCGTGATGGCACAGCCTTGGCCGGACTCCTTGAAGGAAATAAGCTTCTTCCCAAGGACTCGCCCTCCCCACCTTGGGGTTTCAAGAGGCCCTGCCCACGGAAACAGTAGAACAGGAAACGGTCGCTCAGTCGCCACCTCGGACCTTCGCATCTGGATGCCACCCACTCTTCCCTCTGCCTCGTGTGTTCAGCGGGGATATTATAAATGCCTGCTGCATGAGGTCGTCTTGGGGAACAAAGGAGCTAATGATTGGAAAGTGCTTCGAACAAAATGGCTGCTGCTGGCATCAGTTCTTCTCACTGGGCCAGTGTCATCAGCAGGGGTGCATTTAACCTTGAGTGGACGTAAGAAATGACAAGGGAGCAGAAGGAAGTACTGGGACAGGGAGGTGGTGAGAGCAGGAGGAAAGGAGGGAGGGAGAAAAGGACGCCAACACCGGGGAGAGAGGAGCCGTGGGGCCACCGCAGCCATCTATGTCCTGGTTGGCGGAGACCGTTCCCAGGGGTGCTGGGATCAGATGTGGCCCTCACTGGTCTTGAAATCCGGTTGAGCGCCTGCCCTAGAGCCAGTCAGTGTCCTCTAATTGGGAGCAATGGAGACTCAAAGCCTTTTGCAACATGTATGGTTTCTTCTTCCTATGGCTTCTGTTTTTCTTATTAAGTGCTGTTCCTACATTTGCAGCTGAAAGAAAGACAGCAACACTGCTGAAGCAAGCCCCCAGCACTGCGCGTGCGCCCTGCAAAGCTTCACGAGAGCAGCAGGTCTGCACGTCCAGAGATGCTCTCTGGCGTGGAGCTTCCAGACGGCCTGGCAAGGGAGCTGGGTCTTTCATCCACGTGTCCAGATTAATGCTGCCTCTGAGTGTTCGAAAGAGCCCTGAGGTCGCACATACCGACAGCTCTTTCTTCCTGACTGAACCCCCGACGTCTCTTTCTGTTGTTATATCTGGGGAGCTTCTCAACAGGAAGGGAGAAGAGGCCTGTTGTAAAACAATTCTGTGAACTGAATTCAGATCAGCAGCCATGAGGAATATTGGGCCACACGAGAGGTGTTCAGGGACCCCAACATCTAGCCACCATTTCCTGAGATGGAAAGGGAAAGGGAACAAGGAGTTTTTTCTGCCAAAGCTCAGAGGCTGTGATGACGTAAAACGTACCACCCAGGACAGGGGAGCCCATGCAGAGGTTTGCATTTCCTGCTCGTGTCATGGGGACACATCCTCTGAAAATGTAGGACCTCGTGGCCTCCCAGGGCTAATGCTACCAGCCCCAGATCCAGCATGTAGCTTTGCGGTGCCCCGGGGAGCTTGCAGCTCATCCTGAGTAAGGGTCATGGAGTTTGCAACAGTGGCCGTGCCTCTACCCACATGGAGCTGTGACACTAAATGTGAATACTCTGTCCTTTCCAAGTTTGAGATCAAGTCTCTTCCACCTGTGGCTGGTATGAGGTTAACCGCAGTATCGGTGATATGGTATCATTTGAATGACTCTGGGAAAACTCTGAGCCAGTATTTCCTGTTCCTCAGATATCGAAACCCGGACGATGTGTCTAAATAAAAACTGCATTTCATGACCTCCCTTCCGGCTAAGTGTGCCCAGCTAACAGTTCTGACCAACAAAGGGAAGTGTTATGTGGCACTTCCAAGAAGCCTTCCTAGAGACTCAACCAGGAGATGGGCCCCTTTTGTTCTTTCTGCCTATTGACTGGAAGTTAGGCTTGATGGCTGGAGCTCCAGCAGCTATCTTGGACTATGAGATGACCTTGAAGATGGAAGCCGCATGCTGTGAGAATGAAACAGATATGTAAAAGGAGCCTGAGTCCCCGATGGCAGCACGGAGCCACCAAGCCAACCTAGGGCTGCCTATTCGCAGACTCCTTTTATGTGAGAAAGAACGAACCTTGTTTTCTGTTCAGTCCACTGTCAGTTTGGGTTTCCTGCATTTGTAGCCAAAGGGATTCCTAGTTGATATACATGTTTAAATGTCCTCTCTTTTATCCAGGTGACACTGTGCATGGAATTCACCTACTAGAACTCATTCTTTTGTGCCAAGCTTGCCCTTTCTGGTGCATCAACCCATACTAAAGTAGAAGCAGGCGACAGATGAAGTTCATCTTTGAACCCCCCGAGTTTGGTTCTCTGCTTCCAGGCTTTGGTGTCTTCCTTTTTCCCCTGCTTTGGTTTGCTTTTAGTTTGCTGCCAAGTAGTTTTCGCCAGCTGATAATTTATTACATCTTATGGGATATTTGGTTTCAATCAGTTTGTCATTCCCTGCTAAATCACTCCTAATTTTGACAAGCTTGTCATAATAGCTTCCATCGTCGAAAAAAAAAATCTTCCTTGACTCTATATACCTCTACAGCTATTGCCCCATTTCTCTGCTCCACTTTATAGTCAAAATTCTGGAAAGATTCATCTACATCAGGGCTAGGCAGTTGGACAGCTCCAATAAGCAGCAGTCATTTCATGGGTGTATAATAAGGGCACCCCTGAGTTGTGCAGTGCACAACCTGAATATCCACACACAGACTTGATCTCTACTCACCGCTTCCACTTCCTTAACTACCAGGTTCCTTTGAGCCTCATCTAAGCAGGCAGTTGTTTCTACTGCTTTATAAAAACAGTTCTTGTCAAGGTTCCCAGTAATAAATTGTTAGTCCTCACCTGACTCGGTTTACCAGCAGCGTTTATCAATCACTCTTTCTTCTTAAAATGCTATCTTCCCCTGGCTTCTGGGACTCCATTCTCTGGGCTTTCTTCCTACCACACCAGTTGCAATTTCTTAGCCTCTTTTGAGACACCTTCTATACAACTGTTGTTTATTGCTATATCCTCAGCATGCAGAACAGCACCTGGCAGGCGGCAGGTATTCAATAAACATGGCAGGCACCGAATGAATGAATGCATGGGGGATTGTATCTAAAGGAGCTAATGTCAAACAGTGGAATTGCAGGCACATTGATATTTTGGGGCAGCATGGTTGTTTCTACTAACTTCTAAAACATCAGAGAAGTCGAAAAGGCCACAGAAAGCTACTTTCTTTCTTTCCATAGAATAGCAGGTCAGTTCCTGTGTCTAGATTCTGTGTTTAAAACTCAGGAAATACATTCTTCACACTAGCCAAAATGTCCATCAATGGACGAATGGATAAAGAAGATGGGATGCGTAGATACAACGGAATATTATTCAGCCACGAGAAAGGAGGAAATCCTGCCATTTGTGACAACATAGATGGGCCTTGAGGGCATTGTGCTGTCAGATAATTCAGAAAGAAAAAGACAAATACTGTGTGATCTCACGTATACGTGGAATCTAAAAAAGCCAACCTCATAGAACCAGAGAGTAGGGTGGTGGTTACCAGGGCTTAGGGGGCGGGGGGGGTTTGGGGAGATGTCAGTCAAAGGGTACAAACTCCCGGCTACGAGATGAATGAGTTCTGGGGCTATAATGCACAGCATGGTGACGATAGTTTAAAAATACTGTCATATACTCGGCAGTTGCTAAGAGAATAGCTCCTAAATGTTGTCGCCACACTTACGTGACATGAGGGAGGTGCTAGCCGACACTAATATTTTGCAATATGTACGTGTCTCACGTCACGTGTATGTCGTACCCTTGTGATTATGTGGGGACCACCCAGGTAACCCAGGACATTTTCCCCATGTCGAGATCTTTAACTTAATCCCAGTTGCAAAGTCCCTTTTGCCACGTAAGTGTCCTTCACATATCATTTTGGATTTCGGGGTTAGGATCTTTGGGGCCCTTATATGTCTGTGACCACATGTCCTGTCTCCTTGAGTCTTTACTCCAGTGTCACCAACGCAGTGAGGACTATTTTAACACTGTAGCTTGTCCCAATCACCCTGGTCTCCTGCTCTGCTTTTCCTTCTAACAAGGTGTATAATTTCCTAATACCTTATGTTTCTGATTCCCCCATAGAAGGTCACCTGCAGAAGGGCACGGATTTTGGTCATTTTCTTCACTGCTGCCTCTTCAGGGTCTGGCACCTAGAAGGTGCTCAATAAATATCAGTTAAGTGGATGATACCCCCCAAAAAAACCCCAAAGCCAGCCAAGCCTTTTTGAACTTCCATGAGACCCACAGATGGGAAGTGCACTCAGAATGGCTCAGCTCGGCCAGGGGATCAATGCAGCTGACGTGTCCTTCTAGGTCCCTGTGTGGGGAGTGTGAACCTCACCCAGCATGGTCCCAGGCTACCCCTGACACAGAGGGGATAGGACAGCACAGCTGACGGGCTGGGAGAAACTGGGCGAGGCTGCTAGTTACTGAAAGAGGATATGAGAACAATAACCATTGTCACCCACAAGCACACCTAGTTCAGTCACCAGACAGATGATGCCAGAACCAGAAGTCCTCTGCTGTTCTGCACACGCCAGCCCCGGGAGCGGTAGGCTGGTGGCCCTGAGCAGCTGGCCCGGTTCCTGCGTGCTCTGCTTCTGCTCTCCTAACCTCCAGCTGTGGCTGGGCGCCTTTTCCACTTTCCCAATAACACTACCAGGAAACTCATTGTTCTCCAACAACCATGTGCTCCTTTCTTTCAAGAGGCAGCTGTCAGAGTCTCGGTGCTCCCAATTCCAGCCATCTTGGGAGCATTTGGCCATCTTTGAAGATGAAATCTACTTTATTAGCCTTCATCTTGTTCAGTTGTGTCCTCCAGCCCAGCACTAGGCTGTCAGGCCGTCCTACGAGGGTTGGCGGGACTTCTAGGAAAGCGTCTGCCAATGATAGAATAACACACTGCCTTGGCCAGCTGGATTCCCAGAACGCACCCTCGGACAGGGCTTCCCAGCGCTGGGGAGCAGGCGCTGAGGGCTCCGTCTGCAGCTGCAGCTGGAAAAAGAGAGCAGAAGGAATGAAGGAAGGGGTGGTCAGGGGCAGTTTCCCTGCAGGGTTCCAGGAAGCCAGATCTGAGCATATCTGAATGAGGCGGTTCATGTTAGAATCAGAAGAATTTTTAAAAACCCAAACCAAAAAAAAGCCCACAGTAGAAAAGCAATGGAAAGTAACAGTGAACTCTTCTAATGAGAAACCCACAAACACTCGGTGAATCGACGTCGCCCTCCTCACTCCCTAGTTCATCTTTTTGCTGGCTTTCCAATTTGGGGAGCGGTGAAAAATATCACAGGACTGGGAGTCAGAACACTCAGGTTCTAATTCAACTCTGCCTCAAGGACGAGCTGTGTGACTTTGGGAAAATCGCTCACCCTCTCTAGACTCTCATCGCCCTCCCTTGTACCATTAGGGAAAATAAGTATTCTGGCTTCTGAGATTGTGGGGAAACGCAAATAAGACGATGTGCAATACTGGGGCTGTCAGTAGCCTCGTTGTCGTTGCTGTGGGTACAGTTTCAGTGTTAGAGGTGGGGGAACGGGGCTGGCTGGCGAGAGGGCCTCCGAATTTGGCATCTCGCTCTCCATTGTCACTTCCGGAAGCCTCGCTGTGGTCTTTTTTTTTAAAGCGACTCGGCGAAGTTCCATTTAATTTAATACATGTAGGCAATTGTTTAAAAATTTGGAAAAGATTCATCCAAATAGCAGAACTTTGATTTTTTTTTTTGCATTTTGCCATTATCTGTACATTCCTAAATCAAATAATATCTACTTGATAAAAATTTAACTTCTTAGGAGCAAAACCTCTAGTTTCAGGAGCTGCATGTCTTTTAAAGAGGTACCGTTTACTTACCTTAAACAAGGATTCCTAACTCGGAAGATGCTACCGTAATGACTTTGGGGCGTCGTAACGATACATGGCGGGTCCGTTTAATGGAGGGAGAAAGGGATGATGGGAAAGCGCTGTTTGAGCGCCACGCCCTTCGTCCCGTGGCGGTGACGCTCCTCCCATAACGACCACGCTCCTCCCATAACGACCACGCTCCGCCCATAACGACCACGCTCCGCCCATAACGACCACGCTCCGCCCATAACGACCACGCCCCTCCCATAACGACCACGCTCCGCCCATAACGACCACGCTCCTCCCATAACGACCACGCTCCTCCCATAACGACCACGCTCCGCCCATAACGACCACGCTCCGCCCATAACGACCACGCTCCGCCCATAACGACCACGCTCCTCCCATAACGACCACGCTCCTCCCATAACGACCACGCTCCGCCCATAACGACCACGCTCCGCCCATAACGACCACGCTCCGCCCATAACGACCACGCTCCTCCCTTAACGACCACGCTCCGCCCTTAACGACCACGTTTAGCGTTTGGAATTGTCTGCAGTTGGGTGAGACTTAGGCACTTTGGGGGCGTTTTCTCCTCCACGCCCTGAGGAATACAACCAGCTCGCCGCGGGTGGTGCCGATTAGAAGTCCTGTCGCCCCCGTCGGCAGCCGGCCTCCGGCTGGCTCCGGGCCCTGTGCCCTGGTCCGCGCCTCGCCCCGTGAGCAGGGAGGGCTGGCCTGTGTGACCAGCGGGCCCCGGCCGGAATGGGGGCCTGGGGCTGCCGAGGGCCGGGCGTGGAGGACCGTGCAGCTTCCGTCTTGTTCTGTCTTGGACCGTTGCCTGGGGGAACCAGCGGCCCGTGGGCAGGTGGGTGCGGCCGGGGGCACGGGCCTCCTGCCGACAACCCGACAACCCGCATGGCCGGGCCCGTCCCGGGCGGGGGCCAGCTCCCCGGCTCCTGAGCCGCCCACGCGGATGGGGACGGTACCCTCACAGTTCTTGTTTTAAGCATGGAGAACTGCCATACCTGGGCACACAGCGTCATGCATCTATGTGTACGTACTAAAGGAAGGGTGATGCTGTTTATTGAGTTCCCATTATGGCCCCCCCTTTGAATTTGCACTGAGGCCCCAGAAAGGAGCCATGCATCCAGTATCCCTCCCCTGGGGGCGTGTTTCCATTAACAGGGGAAATGTTAATGGGCTACAGTGGCCACAGGTGCGATGGGTACTAACACCTGCCCGCTGGAAATGCGGTCCAGGAAAGTCCTCTGAAAATCTCTAAGACGGGAACTACAACACCCGTATTGATTTTCACGGCTTTATGCTCTGGCCATTGCTCACCATTTCCACTCTTATAGAAGACAATTAAGACCAAAACTTCCTTTTCCTAAGCAAACGCTGAAACCCTGCAGTCCGACCGGCTCGACCCCCCGCCGCCGTGTGCGCTCACCACGGTGTGTCGCAGGCTCCGGTCAAGGACGGGCCGGAGTTTGAATTGGGACGTGTTTGCGAATGTGCTTGGTGTAATCTCCATCACCACGAGGTGGCGCCCGGGAGGCCTTGGCTTCCTCTTGGGGCCGTTGGCCTCCGAAGTGGCTCTCTGGGTGGGGCTGGGGTCGGGAGGGCTTGGAAGGGGGACAGTCTCCTCCCTGCGGGTTTCTGGAGGTTGCACTGCCAGAGGCTTTTTCATGTCTTTGAATATTCTTTGGAAACTTGATTTTAATTGCTATGTAATATTCAAACATGTGAATATACCATAACTTATTTGCTTCCTCTTCTTTTTTTGGGGGGTATTGAATTGTTTCTCCTTTTTTAACATTAATAGATTGCAGTATTATTCACTTATGTGAACTTTGACTTGCATCTCTGATTATTTCCTGAGAATAAATTTCTATAAGCGGAATTACTGGACCAAAGGGTGAGGACATTTTCAGGGCGTCTGCGCTTCCCCAATTTTTTTCTAGTAGAGAGCCAATTTACAGCTCCACCAGTATGAGCACCCATTTTTCTGCATCCTCACCAACACTTTCTTCTAATTAAAAGAACTTTAATTAAAAGTTTGATAAGCTATTAAAAATGGTATTTTATTTGTATATCTTCACATATATTTAGCTACACAGGTGAATGTTTTTCATACATTTATTAGACATGTGCTTCCCTTCTTGTCCTTTGTTCTCTGTTAGAGTAACCAATTTTTTCTTGATTATTTTAAAGAACTTTTTATGTATAAAGGATATTGATCATTGGTCCATCATCAGTGTTGCAAATATTCTTCCCCAGTATGTTTACTTTTACATTCTGTTTGTGACATCATCTGACCCTCAGAGGTTTTGCTTTATTGTATTATTCTCAAATCTATCAGTCTCTCTGATTTCTTCCATTGTTTGCTGCTTAGAAAGCTCTGTCCCATCCAGAAATCAGATAAGTATTTACCTCTTTTTTTTCGTGCTTGTTTGGAGCTTTATTATTATTTTTTCTTTTGCATTTACTTCTTTAGTCCACCTGGATTTTATTTTGCTTTATAATGTTGAGAAGCCAGCTTTCTTTCTTTTTTTTTTCAAGTAACTAACCAACCGTCCCAGCACCAGTGACTAATTCCTTCTTTCCATATTGATTTGTAATGCCACATTTATAGTGTATTAAACTTTTATAAGAACTAGATCTTAGTATATATAAAATCTACTGTTTTTGTACTATTTATTCCTCCAGAGATGTGTTTCCAATATACAGAGTAGTTCATGTCATTTTCCTGCTTAAAATTCTCCAAGGACGCTCCCATCTCACCTCCATCATGATAAAGTACAGACCGCCCTGCTTTGAGATACTTCCTGGCCCCATCCCCTGACCCCAGCCTCCCCTGTTCTGTAGCTCTGGTCCCTTCAGTGGAGCCTAGTGGCTTCACTATCTACCTACCTCATCAGGCCTCTTCCTTTTTCCCTCCAGCACCCCTGACCCCCACCTTCAGTCCATCAGGCAGCCGGCCTCCAATCCAACCACTCCAATCTTCACCGTCATTGGCTCAGCCACCCCACCGGGGCCCAGCAAATGGCAGCATTGCCCCCCAGACCCCCACTCCCCGCTTCCACCTCCCTTCCGTCCATCCTCCATAAGCAGCCACACCACACCCATCTTCTTTTATAAACAAGCATCATGTCGTGTGCTTCCCTGCTGAAAACCCTCCCCAAATGAACTCTTCGAACAGCCTGGCCACAGTGAGTCCTCAACAGGAGAAAGCTTGTTGGGTCCGAGGCACGTGCCCTGCCCATCGGTGCCCAGAGAACATTCATGAAGGAATGCTGGCGGGACTTTGCATGGCGGGACTTCGGTTTGCCCCAGGGTACCAGGCGCTCAAATACCCCCCTCCACACTCAAGAATCTTCCCCTCCTGGGACCTGCCCCTCCTCTCTTACTGAACACCCACTCCCCTTTTCCAAGTCAGCCCTGGCTCTCACCACCCCTCTTCCTCCGGAGGCTTCCCTAGGGGGAACCTGTACCCCTGAGGCCCATGTGAGCGAATCCCAGTTCTGCCACCCATGGCTGTGTGATGCAGGGCATAGTTCTCAACCTCTCTGTGCTTCAGTTTCCTTATCTGTAAAAGGATGGTGATAACTGCTTTGAGGGGTTGTTGTGAGGATAAGTGAATTAGTACCTATAAAGGGCTTACAACATTGCCTGGGATTGCTGCCTTCCGTGGGCACTTTGGGTGTTATTATCTTTATTATATTTTTTCTTCTTCCCAGATCTCCAGGGCAGGCACACAAGTGTTTATAGAAAGGAAAGAGGGCAGAGGAGAAAAAGGACAGAAGAGAGGCAGGCGGGGTTGGGGGGGGGCGTAGGCCTTCCCTGACCACCTCCCCATGCCAGGGCTGCCCCAGTGCCTGCCCCCAGGCACTCCCCCGGTGCCGGCTGGTCACCCTGGCCACAGTGTGCTGTTCACTCTTGGCTCCTTTCCCCTGTGGAGGCGTCTTTCTCCGGCATCCTCAGCCTGGTGTGCGGCCGGCCTGCCATGATGTTTGCTGACTTGAGTCAAAGCCACAAACGGAGGGACCACATGCATTACTACTCCTCGGGGGGCACTCACGGTCTGGGTCCACTGTCTTGGACCAGGGCCTGAGAGCTGATGACATGTTTGATATGTCTCCACCACCAACATGATGGTGAATTTGATTGGAAACATTTTGCCCGCAGAGTGGGTCTTGTCATGCCATCCAATGTCATCCACCAGCTGACACTGGCGATCCCCTTCGCAGGTCAGTTGCCTTTATGCCACGGAGACCCAGCCAGTAGACTTGACAGAATGTGCAATGGACTTGACAATTCTATCTGCAATGCCATGTGTATGTTTCCCATTGCTGCTGTAAAAAATAACCACAAACTTAGTGCTGTGCCCTGCTAAGTCTCTCACCTGCTTTATCTCATTTAGTCCTCACGACAACCCCTGGACGTAGTTAGAAGTACAGTCCCATTATACAGATGAGGAAACGGAGGCACAGAGAGGTTGAGTAACTGGCCCCGAACACACAGCTACCCTCTGTCAGATCTGGCATTCCCAGCCCCTTCCTTTTTAAACAGTGCATGGCACCTCAGTCTTGTACACAACAACGAGGCAGACAGAGACAGAGCATTGCTCCCTAGGGCTCCAGGATTTGCCCCCCACCTCATGCAACCTGAAACTTCGAGGGCGGCCCTCCAGTGCCTTGTTGCTGTGTGGAGACCATCACAGTACCCAGCTCATTGAGACTGAGGTACAGTCCCCTTAAATGCTCAATAAACGTTGCCTATGAAATGGTGGCTGTTACTATGGTTTCTATGAGGTTAGATGTTCTCAGGAGAGGCCTTCCCCATCAGAGGAGAGGCGCCGCCGAGATGGTCCTTTTGTCTTGACAAGTAAAATGAGCCTCTGGTATTGTCCTTCCAGAGGGAAAGCCCCCGCTCTCGCCCCTACTTGCCTCTTCCCAGCAGCTCCCTGCGGGAAACCGGTCTGTTCTCTTTGCACTTTGCACATGAACAACCCGTCTTCCCTCGCTGGCAAATTCGGGCCCTATTTCAAATTGCTTCGGTTCCACATTTCACAGCAGTATTTCCCGACACTCATTTCATTCATCCAGCAGTGTCCGTCTAGCCCCAGGATTACTGAGAATCAAGGGACAACCCTGAATTTCTTTCCTTTCTTTTTTTTTTACCTTCCCCTGAAAACCCCACAGACTTTTCTCAAGTGCCTTTGTTGACCATTCAATTCTTGCTCCATCAGTATATTTAAGGAGAACCTTTTAAAGAAAAGTCGTGGTTTTTTTTCTGTTTTGTTTTGTTTGTTTTTTTATTGTTGTTGTTGCTCCCGCTCCCTTCTCCAAAAGCATTTTAAAATCCAGTCTGAATCTCAAGTATGTTTTGAGTTGTGTTCAACTTTTAACGTTCTGTGAAAATTTGGATTTAATTAATTTGTCTTGCATTCTGAAATAGTGTGATACTTTTATTTTTTGTTTCCTGGACTAAAGCCTTGCCACATTTGTGGAAAAACGGAGCGGGTGGGGGGAGGGGGAGAGGAGGATATTTTCTCGTAAGAAATAATGTAAGATGGATTTAAATTGTTGCTTAAGGGGAAATGACTGATTTCCGGCCTCAAGACTGTGCCTAGCGATATGTGTCTACCAGCAACAAGGTGGTGAATTTGATTGGAAACATTTCGCCCCCAAAGCCCAAAGGGGGTCTTGTCATGTCATGTCATCCAATGTCATTCGCCATCTGACACTGGCGGTCCCCTTCACAGGTCAATTAATTGCCTTTGTGCCATGGAGACTCAGCCAGTAGACTTAACAGAAGGTAGTTGAGTTCCATCTGCAATGCCATGTGTGTAAGTTCCGATTGCTGCTGTGACAACCACAAACCTGGTGGCTTCAGACAACACGAATTTGTGACCTTACAGTTCTGGAGGCCATGGGGCGTATGGGGCTAAAATCAAGGTATCAGCCGGGCTGTGTTTCTTCTGGAAGCTCCAGGGAAGGGTCTGATCCTTGACTTCAGCTTCTAAAGGCCGCCTACATTCCTTGGCTCATGGCCATGTCACCAGGACTTCTGCTTCTGTCATCACACCTCCTTCTCTAACTCTGACCCCCCTGCTTTCCTCTAATAAGGACCCTTGTGATTCCACTGGGTCCACCCAGATAAGCCAGGATAACTTCCCCATCTCAAAATCCTTTCACATCTGTCATGCAAAGTCACATACTCGCAGGCTCTGGGGATTAGGACGCAGGCATCTAGGAGGCCGTTCTTCAGCTTCCCACACCATGCTTGCTCCCTCCCGGGGCCCAAACCTTCCAATCACTGCTGCCAGCATTTGTAGACGGGGCCTTCCCAGTCCTGCGTTCCAGTTCACAGCCTCTCTTCTGGGGCGAGTGTGAGAGGTAGCTGTTGGGACAAAAATGATGCAGAGCATTTCTGGAACAAAAAGAGGAAGCTGGCCATTCCTGGCTCCTGGAGCATCTCTTGGAGGAGGAAGCCCTCAGCGTCTTTTGAGTTTAAGAGACCAAGGGTTGAATCTGAACTTGGTCCATTCACCAGAATGCCTTTGAGCTTCGGGCTTGCCAATGGTAAGACATGGATGATAAGCTCTGTCTTAAGAAACTGGTCAACATTAAACACTTTAGAATGAAAAGTTGAAATAATCAACCTTTTAGATTCTAGTTAAAAAAAAAAAATGAACAAGCAAACACTGCTCTCACCCCCTCACACACCCTTTGAGAGCCAGTTATCCAGGAAAGAAGTGCCAAGAAATCTCTACTTCCTTTGCCCTTGGCGTTGGCACCCTTGCAGAACTATGTCCGTAGAGGATAGACTTTCAGGACATGTGGGGTCAGTTTTAAAACTGGCGTGGAAAGTCGGGTGGGGGATTTCCACGCGGCTCAATGGCAAGTGTGATGTTTCCACTCCAGGTAAAGATCCGAATCGCAGCAATTGGGATTTTTTGATCTACCTACTTTTTTACTCACCTCTTTTATCCCCTTTCTTCAAAATCCATCTACCTTGCTGAGCTCAGGGAGTTGGCTCGGGGAGAAAACTCTGGCTTCAGCCTCAAATACCCTTGGGTTCAAATCCCAGCTCTATTGCTTTGTGACTTGGGGCCAGTTACTTAACATCTCTGATCTTCTGAGTCCTAAATTGTAGAAAATGAGAACAGGTGGGAAAGTGCTGGTTGGAGCTTCTAGAACCTGGAAGGTGACCAGCAAATGATAGTCCCTTTCTCTCCTGTTGGGAGGTATTTTATTTACTCAACAGGGTCCCATGCAAGTTGAGCCATGGCAGCCTAGTAAAATGAGTCCTGTTAGAAATACTGGGAACATGGGTTTCTGTCCTGGCTTTAGTTACATATCCTTGGATGAGCCATTAACCACTCTAGGCCTCAGTTTCCCCATCTGTAAAATGAAAACAAAACTATCATTCTGACTGTCTTGGACTGCTATAACAAAATACTGCAGACTGGGTGATTTATACAACAGACACTTATTTCTCACAGTTCTGGAGGCCAGAAGTCCAAAGTCAAGGTGCTGGCAGATTGCGTGTCTGGTCATCCAATGTACACTTCCTGGCTGGAGACAGCTGCTGTTTTGCTGTGTGCTCGTATGGCCTGCATTCAGGGAATGGGGATCGGAGGTGCGATAGAGACAGAAATAGAGAGATAGAGGTAGAGAGAGAGAAAGAGGGAGAGGTAGAAAGAGGGAGAGAGAGACAGAGAGAGAGGTTTCTCCCTCTTCCTCTTCTTTTAAGGCCACTAGCCCCATCCTGAGAGCCCCACCCTTGTGACCTCATCTAACCCTCATCACCCATCATTGGGGGCTTAGGGCTTCAACATACAGACTTTGGGGAAGCACAAACATTCAGCCCGTCATACTGATCTCTTAAGGAAACCGAAGAAAATAAGGCCATGACCTTTGGAAAATAAAGTATAATGGAAAACCCACTAACTATTGAAGACAAAGAAAAATATTGGTTTCTGAAAGCTTTCTGGATCCCCACACATTATGCATTCTCTTTAAAGCCATTCATTTCTGCTGGAACAAAAATGAAATATGTTGCTTTTAATTATCAACCAAAATTTTTGCTATCCATTCATTGAAGACACACACAGACCAGGCAGCCTGCGTGTGTGCGAGCTGTTCAGGAGTGAGAACAATCATACAACTCGGCCTAAGCCTCCGACGGCAGGCCAGCGTGGTTCAAAACGAGCAGCTCCCGTCAGCAGAGACACACGTTTACCAGGATATCCTGGGCTGGGAGCGTCCCTAAGGAGGAGAAATGTGACCCGCTGGCCGGCTCAGAGGCCATCACTTACCTCACCTGGTTCCAGGGGAGAATGTCCCAGAGCGGTCAGCTCCATGGGAAGACCAGTGACCTTGAGGTCAGCAGTCTTGATCCTACCACCAGGTGGCCGCACTCTGACCACATGGCCAACAGAGAACAGGAGGGGGAAGGGAGCAAAGCCAACCCCGCAGAGAGGCTGGGCTGAGCCACGGTGGTGCTAGCTGGGGAGGCACCGCCGGGAATATAGAAGGAACGAGAAGCTGGCAGCTGCCACCAAGCTGCCGTGGACGTGCCTGCTGTCCTGGTGACTGCCCTCATGACCGTGTGCATGTGGGCTATGGATGTCCTGGGGGGGAAGTTTGGGGGCTTCTGTTTGAGATTTCTTTTTAATGGGGAAAAAAATACCACTCACTTTGCCCGTGGAACCATCAGAAGTTAGTTATGCTGACAGAACGGAGATCCCAGAATAGGAACCAGCTGGAGAGTCATATGGAGGGAAAAAACCGTCCTGCTGATTTATTTTCTTCTCTTCTCTTAGCATGGTAGCCAAACAAACAAACAAAAAGGGGGCGGACCTTCAATGCACTATTGAGAAACAAAAACCAACGTGCACGTAGAGTCAAGCTAACCGGCCTTACCCTTCCTCACTCCTGAAGAATTATTAATAGAAAGAATTGCAACCGTTGTGACAACTAGAAATATTGGCTCCTGTCCATCGCACCCCACGGGGGTGGGGGAGAACAAGCAGAAATGGGCCAGCAGGACGGCAGTGGTGGGTTCTCACAGTGACAAGGCTGGTTGGAGAGTGGGCAGCTCCCCCCTGCCCCCAGCTGCACAGAAACTGTGTTCTGAGGGTGACCACAGACATTTCACACCTCATCTCTCCATTAGTACCCCCCTTTCCTGTCCAGTCTGGGCCTCAAGTTCCCAGCAGTGAGCCTGGCCCGAGGCAGTACAGGATGGGTGGTGGTCATTGATTTCTGGGATGTCAAGTTGGAAGGAAAGGAAGAGTGAAGACAGGAATAGCCGTGGGAGTGCTAGCTCGGGGGCTTGTAGATTGTTACGCGCTCTATCTGGCATTGGCAGGACTTCAGACTGTTTCAAATTATCTATGAATAAATTTCCTTTGGATCCTCAGGCAACCAGGCAGCAGAAGTGGAAGATGCCTCCTCAGCCAGCAGAGCCCCCCCAGGAAAATAGCTGCCAGACGCGGGGAGTTCGGTTCCAGGCTGAATCTTAACAGCCAAGGCTGGGGCTTAAAGATCTGAAACGAGGGTTCTAATAGCAACCAGGTGGACTGTCAGTGGGGGAACCAAAAAGCCTGTGCCCACCAGACTCCAGGCCTGAGCAGACATCTCCTCTTCTGAGGAAGCTACTCGAAAATAACCCTCGTATTTTATGAAACTATTCTGCTATAGGAAAGGTGGAGAACTTTGCCCCCAAGAAGAAAAACACGCTTTTGAAAAAGATTTGCTACAGGAAACGGAAGTGAATTGCAGAAAGCATGTATCTTAAAGTTCACAATATAATTCAAGGAAATGTGGCCTTAAAACGAGGTAAAACTGAGATGCTCAGACACTGGATTGCAATGAAGGTTGGTGGGAAGAGGAACTGAGTGTGTCTAGAAAGGTTGTGAGGGAACTAAAGATATCCCCGAAGAATGGACATCAGCACCGGGACAGCAGAGAACTGGACGGAAATAGGAGGAAACTGGCTCAGTGACGTCCAGGGATGTGGGGGAGCTGGTGGTTGCTGGCCAAGAGCCGTACCCCATCTCTTCCATGCAAATAAAACCTTTATTATCCCGGGATCCAGTGCCCTCCTGGGAGGCAGGTGCTGTCCCCTCCTTGGCCCCAGGACGGGAATCTTGGTTGATCAATGCCAACCACAGGAGTTTCATTCCCCTTGGTCAGTGATTGTCTCAGGCCTGGTCATTGGTGCTCAGCTGGCCGGTGACTCATGAGGTGGCCTTTGCTGGGGTCTCCTGCAGAAGGGTCCCCTCACTGGGAAGAGAAGACAGATGAGAAGCACTGCTTCTCTCTTCCTCTGGACATTATCGTGTCTGCATTTGATGGCTGGAACTACACCCTCCATCTATCTGCCAAAGGTAGCGGAGAAGAAAGGACAGAACCTGGGTTTGAGCTCTTGGGTCACTGAATTAGCCAATCCTGGAACTACCTACCTCTGACGGTCTTGTTATGAGACACGACAAATGTTCCGATGGTTTAAGTCACTTGTAGGAGGGTTTCCTGCTACATGTTGCTAAAAATATCCATTGACGATAAGTTCTAGAAGCTCTCCTAAGGAAAGAACATACAAAGACATGATCATAAGATACAAATGCCAAAAAGTCAAGCAATGGGTGACAGGTGTTCCTGAAGAAGAAAGCAAAGCAGAACCCGGAAAGACACGATAGAAACAGAAAAGATCCAGTCCGCAAACTGAAGATGACATCCTGCTTTAGGTCACAGTCTCAGACAAATTGCTAAGAAGAAGACAGTAACACACTGGGAAAAGGACAAACGACATGGACAGAATCTACAGGACAACAGAAAATGCCGTTCAAACAGCCTATGCATTTATGAAAAGATTCCCAGTCTTCTTCACAGTAAGATAAAGGCAAGGTACAAGTAGACTGTGACACTCTTTCTGCACCATGGGGTTGGTAAAGGTCCCAAGTAAAAGCAACATGGGGTGTCAAGGACGCTTGCATATTTCTGGCGGGAAACCACAACTGGGGACAGTTTGTTAGTATTTGTCAACATTACGACGGCACACACCCCTCCTAGGAAATGATCCCACAGAGAGGGGCAAAGGTAAGAAACAACATCAACAAGCCTGCATGGGGCAGTGTATTCCGAAGAGCAGCATTTGGGAAACAGCCTCAGGTCCATTCATAAAGGACTGGTTCCATAAATTAGGCTCCATTAAAAACTAGAAAGCTTTCTCTATATTGGCATGGAAAGATCTTAACTATGAAAAGCAAAATGTGACTAATTTACTGCCATGTGTGACAAAATAAAGGAAAAAAGGAACACACACAACACTGCACACACACTCACATTTGTTTGTTGTTATGGACCAAAGGATGTCCCCCGCTCTACCCCCAATTCGTATGTTGAAGTTCTAAACCCGCAATGTGACTGTATTTGTAGAAAGGGCCTTTAGGGAGGTGACTAAAGTTATATGAGATCCCAATCCCCTAGGACTGGTGTCCGTTTAATCTGAGAGGACCCTAGGGTTGCAAATGCTCAGAGGAAATACCGCTGATGGCACAGTGAGAAAAGCTGTTTACATGCCAAGGAGAGGCACCCATTGAAACTCAGGAGCAAAACAATGATGCCTGTTGTGCTGCATTTTTTAATGTTCTGGATAAGCCAAATAAGCCAATGCAATAAGACATGAATATTAAAAAGGAGATAAAGTGATGGAAAGGAAGACAGATTTATTATTATTTGCAATTGATAGTGTTTATTACTATGATCACTTTGCTATTTGAGGTTTGCCATGCATCTTTCATCTATTTCTATGATTTAGGCCATTTTTTAAAGGGGACCTTCTGTCATTTGTTAATAAGCACAGATACAGGGAGGTGAATACACCATGTTTTCCCCGAAAATAAGACCTTGCCAGACCATCAGCTCTAACATATCTTTTGGAGCAAAAATTAATATAAGACCCGGTCTTATTTTACTATAAGACCTGGTCTTTTTCACTGTAAGACTGGGTCTTATATAATATAACATAAGATCAGGTCTAATATAATATAATATAATACAATACAACATAATATAATATAGTATAATACCAGCTCTTATATTAATTTTTTCTCCAAAAGATGCGTTAGAGCTGATGGTCTGACTAGGTCTTATTTTCAGGGAAACACAGTGGCAACACTGAAACCTAAGCAGCTCTGAAACTTATTTTTATGTGTTAATTGCTATCATTCTTACTTGGGAAAAGTTTTAGACAGTGACTTAGGGAGGTCATATTTATTTACAGAAGAATGTTGGGGTTAAAAAGAAAACCCATAGGAGGCGAGTCAGTGAGGTGGGTGGAAGGAGTCCTCTTCTTGACTGCTCGTCAGTGAATTTCTCCCACTTCTAGAGGCTTTCAGCAAGCTGGAACCCAAGTATTATATGCAAGGTAATAGGCTGTAATTAATTCCACAACCTTGGCCCCGCTCAAGGTCACCTTGCCAAATGAAAACAAAACACACTGCAGCAAGCTCTTCCTCCTGCCTAACTCTGGTTAAGGGGCACTAGAGCCCTTTTTGACAGTGGCCTGCCCACTGCCAAAAACCCATCGACAGGCGTGTAATAAAGCACACTTGCCAGGGAGCCCTGGCCCAGGAAGGGGGTACAATGCCTGCTCCCCTCCGTTGCTGTGTCCCAGCTTCCCACAGGCCCAGCTGGCCAAGTCCTTTCCATTCTTTCTTTATTTTGTTCCCAGCAGAACAAAGCAGTAACCTGAGGGCTTTGTTCCAGATACTGACTCTCATGAGCCAGACATGTGTTGTTGAGAGAGGATGGCAGCTAGGAGGTGGGAGAGTATCTCAGAATCACTCCACTCCCGAATCCCAGCCCTACCCGATCTGCCTCCCAAGCTGCTGACCCCAAAAGACAGCAGTCAGGGCTCTCCTCACTGCTTTTCCTCTTTGCCTCCTCTCCCCCGTAATCCATTCTACTCATGGTAGCCAGAATGAGCTTTCAGAAACATAAGTCGGATCAACCCATTTAAAATCTCCCGCTAGTTTTTCTTTGCTCTTAGAACCAAGTCCAAACTCCTTTCTAGGGTCTCCGAAGCCCTCCCCGATTTGCCCCTGCCTACCTCTTCAAGTTTATTTCACATTACTCACTCCAGGTCACTGGCCTTGATATTCCTCGAATGCAGAATGCTTGTCCCTTCACTTCCTGTTCCCTTTGTCTGGAAGTTCTTCCCTTAGGGAGCTACAGGACTTGCTCTTTCTCATCCAAAAAATCTCAGCTCTGCATCTGCCCTGAGTTTTCTACCAATGGCAATCCCCTCCCTTCTCCCTTTCTCCCTTCACCTTCCATGTTATTTATTGGTTTGCATATTTATTTCCTGGCTCCCCCCACCCCCCAGAAGGCCTCGCACATGAGAGCAGGGAGTTTGTCTTGATCACTGCTATGCTTGGCACAGAATAGGAAATTAAAAGACATGTTTAATTATTTTAATTGATTAATTAAGAAAGAAATATATGACCAAGGACGTTGTTTATGTATTGGTCTAAGATCCAAACAGGTGGGTTTACTTTGGAGGTAATGGAGCTTAAATTGTGAGCTCCTCACCCAAACAATCCCCTCAGAGGTCCTGGATCCAATTTTTAATTTGCAATTTTGTATATATATATTTTTTTAATTTTAAAAATGTCCTCTGACATTGGACAAACTTCAGACTCCCCCAAACCTGGCTCTGCTCCCGACGTCAAAGATTGTAATGGACTAGAGACCAGATGCTTGGCTCGGTGGAAAAAAACAGATGATGGTAACAATAACAATAGCAATAACAATAACAACAGCCTGGGTGGCAGTAAGAATAACAATCAGAGCAGCAACAATCCTTAAGCGAGCACTGCTCACCCTGACACCCACTTTGCTTGTACCCATTTACAAGATGAGGAAACGGAAGCTCAATGGGTCAAGAATTTCACAGAACAAGTTCAGCTTGGCCAGCTGCTTAAACCAACTGTCATGGCCATGGCTTAGATTTCCTCAAGATGGCAGAGCAAGGGGTCTATGTGAGCTGACTTTAGAAAAAAAAATTTTTCCCCCCAGGCCGCTGAATCCTATGGGCTGAACTGAGTTTCCCAAAAGGGCCCCGGCCCTCTCTGTCCTGTGCAGGGCCCATCTGTCCTTTCCTTTTCTGATGACCCCCCCCTCGTTGGCCCTGCAAAGCTGTGGGTGGGCAGGAGTGCAATTCCACGTGTGTAGGAGACCCTCTGTAACAGTTATTTTAAGTACAGTCAATCCTCAATATTCCTTCTGTCTGTACTCGCAAATCGCCTACTCGCGACGATTTATTTTAACCCCCAAATCAACATTGTTGGTGCTTTCTCAGTCATTGGAAAACATGTCCAAAGCCGCCCAGCGTACCTGTCCTTGGCTGCAGTCCACAGGCAGGCAGGCCGCGCTCCAACTTCTTGTTTTGTCTCATACTGTAAACAAGGGTCCTGTTTGTGGTCTGTTTAGAGTCAACGCTTTCTGCATTTTTATGCTTTGTGATGGTGACCTTGCTGTTGAAAATGGCCACGAGTGACTCCTAAGGTGCTGCCCAGTGTCCCTGAGACAGGGAGGCTGTGACGGGCCTTCCGGAGGAAACCCCTGTGTTACGTAAGCGTCCTTCGGGCATGAGGGATAGACAGCGTGGTTGGTGGAGTTCAATGTTAACGACTCAGTAATATACATTTATAATACATAAGTCATCTTTAAAGAGAAACACACATACACCGAGTTGATGGAAATGTGACCAGAGGCGCGCAGGACCCTCACCCCGTGTTTCCCCTAGGAGCGGTGGTTCCGTAATTGCTGACTCAGTATTTGCAGCGACTTTGTCGAAGGCACTACTGTGATAATGAGAATCAGCTGTATTTCCTCGATGCTCCCAGCGGAGCTGAAGACTCCCTGTAAGCCTGCTCCACAGCGTCTCTTTTGCTTCTGGACTCCCAAGCTCACAGTCAAGTCTGTGGGCGTCGTGCCCGTCAGTGCTCAACAAGCCCCGTGACTGGCCCTGCAGTGGAGCTGTGCACCCCACAAGCACCCGCGTCCACCCAGAAAACCTGCCCGAGTTGAGACTTGAAGGCTGCGCGTGACTTGGTTTCTGGAATATTCCCCGCCTGCGATCTGCCCTTCTCCCCGTGGGGCTGCCCTGTGTTATTCACTCCATAAGAGGTAAATGATTGATTAAACAGCATGCCTGTGGCTGATGCCAGACTGTTAGAGCCCCGTAAAGCTCAGGCCCCACTCGCCTAGTATGCCACACGCCAAATTCCTCTTTGCAACGTTTGCTGCAGGCGGATTTATAAAAAGATCCTTACTGTTTCGAATCAAATTCCCATTAAAAAAACGTAGACTCAAGTTTCTTTCCCTTCGTCAGGCCCTACGCCTGGCCCGGGCCTCTCTTAAACCCCCTCCCCACTCTCCTCACCCCCACCCCAGCCTGCCTCAGCCCCCATTGCCGCTGGCCCTTATAAGTCTTCTTTTACAGGACTTCTGCTGCACGTAAGGGCGTACCATTCTCTCTCTCGTTTTCAGTGGGCCAGTGGGGGAAGGGGGCCCATGGAGGGGGCAGAAACCGAGAGGAGCCCACGGGGACCGTGAAACGAAGGAGTCCCTCCCGTTTTCTAGGCGTGGCCTCTCCTTCACCAGCCCAGCTGGGAATGCCAGCTCAGCCTGTTTACAAGCAAAGTTGGCGGGCTGCGACCTTCCTTATGGTGAGGAGGAGCCAGGGGGCTTATCAAAAGCTGGGGAATACTTGGAGGGGGTCGAGTTGGGGGAGGATGGAGAAGAGTTTCCCTTTGTCTTTGCTGGAGGGACCTATGCATTCAGTGTGTGGGTATGGGTGTGCTTGTGTGTGCACGGGGCCGTGTGCATGCATGTGCGTGTGTGTGAGAGTGGAGTGTGTTGTTTGGGTAGAGTGGGCTTGGGGAATAACCACTTGCAGCCGTGGAGGAGAAGGGGCGTGGTGGACCTCGGGAGTCAGCCACAAAAAAGAAAGTCAATAACCAAAGAATTTTGTTTGGATTCTTATGGGGCAAGGAAAGAAAAGTACCACATAGTGTGGACCCTACCTTCCTAATACAAAACAGAAACAAGGGTTTGGTTTCCTAGCCAGTGGGCTGGGCCAAGGCCTGTGCCAGACACGGGTTTCCCAGAAACTGGAAAAATGGAAGCGTCCTCCCCTTTCTCTCTCCCTAGACTCCAGGCACTGTGGTGTGGTGTGGCCTGTCATTATTCCACAAGTCGACCCTTGTGGGCAGTTCTTTGCTACCCAGGCTAAAATCAGACCCAGGATTAACCTCAATAACTGACAAGCCTTCTTTGCCACATCTGCTTATGCAGACCCAACTTAGGAATCCTTTGGGAAGATAATTTGTGGGAGACAGAGGAAATTTGAATATGGACTGGGCATTAGATAATATTAGAGAATTATTAATTTAGTTATGAGTGATAAAGGAACTGCAGTTATGTCGGCAAATGTCCTTATTTCTTCTCGGAGATACAACCCAAAGTATTGAGAGTTGAAGTGCCACAATGTCTGTGATTTACTTTAGAGTGGGAGAGAGAGAGAGACAGAGAGAGAGAGAGAGAAGGAGAGAAGGGGAAAGGAGGGGGGGGAGAGAGAGGGAGGAAAGGAGAGAGAGGAAGAGAAAGAGAGAGAGAATGAGAGAAAATGACAGAATGTGAACAAGTTAACAATTGTTGACTCTGGGTAGTGGATGTATTTCTCCTTTTCTCTATGCTTGAAAAATTTTTATAGTAAAAAAGTTTGAAATGCTGAATTTAAAACACAAAAATAAACCTCATGTCTTGCATGAAAAAAATCCTTTGGGGCTTTCTCAAAGAGGAACCTCAAGATCAGAGAACCTTCTGGTTCCTCCGGCACCAGCCTGGATGGGAGGCAGGCAGGGAGAAGAGTCAGCCATGAGGACCAGCTCGGGCACAAGGGGCCAGGAACAGCTATCATGGCTTTGCTTCCTGATCTCTTCTGCCTAAACATGTCCAAAATGTTGGTTGATGTGAGTTAGGACGTTTGTTGACCTTGAAATTCAACAAAGGCAATCGTCTGCTTTGTATATCTAGGAACCATCTCTCTTTAGATCATTCTGCTTCAGAAGTTTGATCTCCCCCAGGGAGCCAGATCCCAGATGGAATTCACCGGAAGGAAGAAGACACCTTTCACCAGTCTTGACCTGTCCAAGAGTAACTTTCTTGGTGCTGGGGACACACGACTCATCACATCCAACCCACTGCAACTCTGTGAGATTGGTGCCATCATTACCCCCATTTCACAGATGGGAAAACTGAGGCCCAGGGAAAGCATCCCTTTAAAAGAAGTCACCTAGACAGGTGGAACTATGACTCACCTGTGGGATCTGGTCTGTGGGGATCCAGAACCAGCCCTCCTGTTGCTGAAAATTGATTGTGGCCATAATACCTGTAATAGACACAATGCAAACACCTTGTGAGCAGCATGGCAGAATCGTGTGGGGTCTGTGTCTTAATTACCATGGAATATGTCTATCACTTTTCACTGGACTTACTCAGCTCCTTGTTCGCAGAAACAGCGTCTTTTCTACAAGCCGTCCACGCCTTCAGGCTCCTGCTTACCTTAGTTGGTGCCTCAGCTTCTTTTTCCTCCCAGGAGATGGGAGAAAGGAGAAGGGAGAAGAGAGAAGGCAGAAGGAATTGGGTCTCCAGCTGGTTTGAGAAAAGGCTACGGCTCCTCTTTATAAACACACACCCTCCTCTCACAAAGGCGAATGTTCTCCTTGTTCTTTCGTTGACTTTTTCTCCATTTCCGGTCTTCCATGGTTATTTCTTTTCGTCTGATCTTGCTTGTGTAGAAATGTTCTGAGGGTGTGTGTGAGTCACGGGGGAGCAGGCACCAAGCTGTAAGCCCCTCAGAATGGCACTGGGTGTCCCCTCCTGTCTTCCTGGCTCCCACGTGCCCCAGTGCATAGTACATGTTCAATAAATATCTTTGGATTCATCTCCTGGCACCTAGCACAGTCCTTTGCATACAGCAGGCTTTTAGTAAATATTTGTGGGAGCGACACATTTGGTTGAAATGCCTGACACAGTAGAAAGAATCATCGAGAGTGTCTCAGGAGCCACCCTGGAAACACAGTGCACAAATCTGGGACCATCTGTCGGGCTTCTGGAAGACCCAGAAAAAAAAGCCATCAATTTTCCCGAAATAGCACAAACAGGATTTCCTGGAGGGAGCCGAGCCGGGAGCAGGCTGCATTTTGGACGTGGACAACACAGCCTTGCTTGCAGTTTGGGGCTGGCTCGGCTGAGTTCTGCTGGCTCCTTGCATGCTCCCTGTCCTGTGGTGCTTCCGGTCACGCAGCCGTGACTTCTGAGTGGGGGATGCAGGAAGATCGATGGACAGTTAATCCACCTCAAAGATTTTAATGTCGATATCGATAAAATTGTCCTTTACCGCAGGCGGCCCGAAGGAGACACAGGATCTGCTTGCCTCTGGCTCAGTCCTCCTTCCTCTGCACGGCCACACACAGGGGTCTCTTGCTTGTCTCTACTGGGAACTCAACATGTCTGAGAGAGGCGTTACGGTCAGACGGCCAGGGTTCAAATCCCAGATCCTCTGCTTAACAAATGCGTGGCCATTTGGGAGCTACCTTTCTGTGCCTCAGTTTCTTCCCCTGTGTAATGGAGATTAGAGGAGCGTCTGCCTCCTAGAGCTTTTGAGGGCATGAATGGAGCTAATAAAACTCAAGCACTTAGATGGCAGTCACACTATGCGTTTGCAAAGCGTCAGCAGCGGTTTGCAGCCCCACTGCGCATCTTCGCCCTCCCTCAGTTACTCCACCCCCACAGCTCTGAGTCCAGCCACATGTCCACCCTGAGGCCTGGGGGTCTGCTGACCACCCATATCTAGGAGGCCAGTGTACAAGATTCCCCGGAGGCGGGGGCTGGAGTGGCAGGCTGCTGTAACAAATTTCCTAGACTCCACGGCTTCTAACAACAGAAATGTATCCTCTCCCAGTTCTGGAGGCCAGAAGTCCAAAGTCAAGGTGTCGGTTGGCAGGGCCCGGCTCCCTCTGAAGGCTCCAGGGGAGGGCCCCTCATTGCCTCCTCCAGCTTCTATTATAGTGGGTCCCCTGATGGTTGACTTGCGGCTGCATCCCTCCCGCCTCTGCCTCTGTCTTCACGTGGCCTTCTCCTCTGTGTCTCCCTCTGTGTCTGCTCCTCTTCTTACAGACACTTTAGGACAACACAGCCTTGCTAGCAGTTTGGGGCTGTCATTCAATTTAGGACCCATTCAATTTAGGACCCATTCAGATAATTCCAGATCATCACATCTCCAGATGCTTAATTCGGTCACGTCTGCCAAGATCCTTTTTCCAAATACGGTCACAGTCTCAGCTTCTTGGTGGACATCCCTTTTGGGGAGGCAGCGTCTAACCCGCAATAGCCATCGACTTCCAACTCCACACTGGCATTGGGACCCTTCCTTTGTCTCATTGGAAACCAGACCTCATCGTTTCCTGTCTGAGCCTCTCAGAACCCCTCACCTTGTCATCCTGCCTGTAACCTCTTTACTTCCGAGCCAGCTTCCCAGACGGAAGCTGTGTTTCCGGTGTGGTGGCCACTAGTCACCACATGTGATGGTCGAGCACTAAAAACGCATCTACTTGGAACTGAGACGTGCTGTGAGTGTAAAGCACACATAGAATCTCGCGGCCTCCGTAGGAACAAAAAAGGATGTGAAATACCGAACAATAGTTTACGTATTGATTATATATTGAATTTCACGTGTTTCTTTTTACCTTTTTTACCACGACTACCGGAGAATTTAGGATTACCGATGTGGCTTGCCTTACCTATCAGCAAGCGCTGGTCTGAAGTGTATCGCTGTCTGATTGTCGACCCGTCTGTATCAGTTATCTATGCCTGTGTAACAGACCACTCCCGAAATGCAGTGGTTTAAGATAACAACCTTCTCATGCTTCTGTGCGTTGGCGCAGAGGTTCCCCTGTTGGTTTCACCTGGCTTTACACAAGTGTCTCCAATTTGCTGGGCTGGAAAGTCCAAGATGGCCTCATTCCCGGGTCCTGGCGCTGGCCTTGGGTCTCCTCTGTGTGGCCTCCCATCTTCCAGTTGGCCACACTGGCTCCCTTGCATGGCAGTCCTAGGGTAGCATTCAAGAGGTCAGGAAGCTGCAGACTCTTAAGGGCTAAACTCCAGTGTGAGGCCAATTCCACCAGACCCTATAGGTCAGAGCAAGTCACATATCCAGCACAGATTCAAGGGGTGGAGAAAAAGACTCCTCCTCTGGGAGGGAGGAGGGACAGTCACATTGCCAAGGGGCATGCGTACCGGGAAGAGAGGAATCCATGGCCATTGGACAATCATTGCCTGGCCCGCGGCTCTGCTCCCCTCACAGGACCCAGCCCACGCCCCCTACATGGCGCTCACCCCTCCGTGGTTGAGTCCCAGCCAGCCACACCTATGCCACCTTCAGCCAACATGTGCCCTCGCCTCTGTCCACCAGAACCTTAAAGGGCCATCTGATAGACTCCTCTCCTGGATAGTTTCCATATGGAAGCAAGAGTAGAGATGTCTCCCCAGGCCTCCCCTCACCCACCCACACACCCACACTGGGTCAAAGGGTCAGTGTGCTGTCACCATGATTCAGGCACATTTATGGAGCTTTCTCTTCGAGTTGCTTTATCCATGTAAATGCACGACTTGCTTGCCCCTCTGCCGGCTGCAGAGCCGCCCAGTCTCTTTCAGGGACACTGTAGACGACGGTCGCTAAGTACTCACACTTCCCGAGTTTCAGACAACAGTCCCTTCAGCTTCTGCTCCAGAATAAACATGGCGGCCGACGGGGTTTCCCGGGCTGGGTGAAGGTGGAGAGAGGTTTGTTTGTTGCTCTTGAGTTGGCTGCTGGCTGTAAAGAAGCACAAAGGTCCAATATTCTGTCCCTGGGTGAGGCATGTTCGTGGATTTTCCCCCTCGGGTGGCTTTATCAACACGCCACAGGCACAGTTCCTACTTTATTTTCTCAGGTGTCATGTAAAGCCATCAGGCTCGAATAAGAAGGAAGCTGGCAGCGCAGCCTTAAAACAGCACCCCGACCCACCTTCGCACACAGGGCTTTTCATAAGCGCGGGAGGGTTACTGACGCAGCGTTTAGACAGACCAGCCATCGAACACTTCCAACCTCAAAACATTCACAAAGTTACTTCTTTATTTTGGATCAAGGGGTCTGGGCAAAGGAGGGGCTGAGTCGAGCTTTCAAGATTTTAAGAGTGTGCTGGCAGGATGTGGTGGTTTATTCTTCCAGGCAGAAGGAACACACAGGAGAAGCAGTGTGATGGTGTGGAGAGGCTGAGTGGGGGAGGGGGTGGGTGGAGGGGAGAGAGGGCTTTCAAGGAGGGAGGCTGAGGGGCCTGGAGGCTGGGTGTGGGGCACCGGCAGGCGAGATGGCACAATGAGAATGGAAGGTTCCAGAAGCAGGCTGATCCATTCATCCCTTAGACCAGGGGTCAGTGTTCTGACCCCCTCTAGTCGCCCCACTGGTGAAGGAGGAGTGCCCCGCCCTAAATAGTATGAGATAGCTGAACAAGCGACTCCCAACCCTGGACACGTGAGGTTGACAGCAGTTATGAGTCACATATACTCACAGTCTGGGGGACGCGGACAGCACACACCACTCAGGCCACACGGGGCCACACTTAGGAGCATAGTGAACCAGCAGGGGCCACAGGAGGTCAGCTTTATGGTAACAAGAGGCTGAGGTGCCCCTGCTTCCCCCGGGAAGGTGTGATGGGAATAATTCCACAGCCTGGCAGGGAGGCGGAACCCGTTAGGCTGAGGACCGGGTGGCAGGGTGGGGACTACGTCTGGTGAGGGCAGGCACACTGGCCGCCGTGGGGCTCAAAGATGTCAGGCTGACGTCTTTAGGTGTCGCCACCCCGAAAGTCAGCAAACTTTTTCAGTGAAGTGCCAGCTAATAAATATTTTTGACTTTGAGAGCCAAGAGGCAAAATTTAGGGTATTATGTGACTTTTTATATAGTAAGAGCTAGAACAAATTTCCACGAATTTTCATTGATAAAATTTCAAAATATGATAATGATAATAATAATAATAATAATAGACTATACTGTTTTGTAATACAAGTCTATTAATGAGAAGAATGGAGTTCTTTGGGGGAGGGGATAATATTCTGCTAAATTGGAGTTCAATCATCAGATTGATTGCAAATGTTCATCTGTAAAATACATCCTTAGCTCACGGGTCACATAAAAGCAGGCAGTGGGGCAGGCTGGGTTTGGCTCATGGGCTGTGGTTTGCTGACCTCTCATTTAGAAAAGTCTTTACCCTGCGCTGGACACTGTCTTAGGCTTTGGATGGAGGCGGCAATAGCTTTGTCTTCAGGATGTTCACAGTCTGTGGGATGGGGGAGACTCACAAGTAAAGAGCAGAGACAAATCAATGTGATTAATGCTATAAGGCAGAGGCATTGACAAGTCTGATTAGGGGATACTAATGCTGCTTGGCGATGTCAGAGAAGTCTTCTCAGAAGAGCTGATGTGTGATGAGGGGCATGCAGGCACCCCAAGAGAAAGTGGGGGAAGGGAAGCTAGGGCCAGCCTGTGCGGATGTGAGAACCAGGGGGCTAGCATGACTGACCTGGGCACCTGCATGTCTTCAGAGTAAGGAGAGCCTTGTGGGGAAGGGGAAAGAGGGTGAGACCACGAGAGGTTTACCGAGTGCAGTCAGCACGGGAACAGTTTCTGCAGCTCTAAGGGTCTTTGAAGGGACAAGTGAAAGGTCCACAAAGAAAGTCCCTGAAGCAGAGAGGGGAATAGGTGGGCAGAAGGCTGTGGTCACCTGGGGGGACACTGGAGCCTAAGATGCCACAGGTGAGACAGAGCTGGATACTGACATGGTCCGGAATGTGGGCTCAGGAAGAAGTTGCCACCGAAGATTAGAAAGGAGGACCCTCCAAGTCCAAGAAGTCAAGGAAATTTGACATGAAAATATTAGGTGGGCTGCTCACGTGGAACAGAGAGCTGACATGGCCCAGCGCAGTGGAAGGAGATTCGGGGCCAGGTCCTGAGTTTAGTTTGGTTTTCCTGTTACCTACTGCTGTGTAACAAGCATCCCCAAGCTTAGTGACTAAAAGCAACACTGTCGTTATCCTCACAAATCTGTAAGTTGCCCGGTTCGCTTGGGACACTCTTCCTCAGATATCCACGTGGCTCCGTCCTTTGCCTCTTTGCTCATATGTCACCCAGCGTCACTCTCTCTGATCGGCTCTACCCTACCCTCTTCTGCCCCAGCCCTTGGCCTTGGTATGCCAGTCCCTTTCCTGCCCCATGTTTTCTTGTTTCCATTACATTTTGTCACCTTCCACCATTTAATACAATTTATGTATTAGGTAATTGTCGTTGCTTAGCTCCCTTCACTCCCATTGGCTCCAGGAGAACAGGAATCTTTGTCGATTTTATTCATTGATCTGTTCCAATGCCTGGCACCTGGGCAGTGCTCAAGAAACAAGTTGAATGGATAAATCCATTTGGTCACAGTCCACCTGATCAGAAAGGCTGTCTGTGACCATCCCACCAAAAGTCACTCTCGCATTCAAATCCCTTCAATCTCATTACCCATTTTATTATCTCCTGAGAAGCACTTACCACTATCTAATAATGATCTTGTTTACTGATTGACTAGTTTACTGTGTGTCCCTAGTTGCTGGAATGTAAGTACCACAATGCCAGGAACCTTCTCTGTTCTCTGTCCCTAAAACAGTGCCTGGCACATATCAGATGCACAATAAATATTTTCTGGAAGATTCTATTGAGTGCCCTGCACTATCAGCCTGCTTTCCAATAAACCTTGACTGTTCTCAGCCACACCTAAAGTAGGGCCTTGTGCACACAAGCCTTTGGTCAATATTTGCTGAAGGAATGCTATATCCGTTTACCTGCCTTGAGGTAGAGGCTGGGTGAAAGGGTGTCAGATTCTCTTCCAATATGATGGTTCTTTTGGATCAAGGGTGTCCAGGGGCAGGAATGTAAGGCGCCTGGAGCCCCCTCCTGCCCAGCCCATCCACAATGCTGCTTTTCATGTCTTCTCGGATACAGCCGTGTGCAGGCCCTTGGGAGTGGTGGGGCCGGGCCTTCCCACACGGCGGAACCCACAGTGAAGCCTTGTTCTCCCCTCAATCTTCTGCCTGAACCCTGCTGGCTGGGGAGAGCCCTTCTTGGGGCCTGGCTCAGCTCTGTGGCAGAGACTTAGATGCCCATGTCTGCCTTCTGTCTCGTGGCAGATTGGTGGGAAGGGATGTGTGGCCGAGAGCAGATGAATTATCACAACTTCCCAGGAGAAAGAGTCCTGTTTCCCTTAAGAAGCCAGGTCTGGTCTCCCCTCACCCCACACCAGTTATACCCTGTTACCTATACAGCCGGTTATATATTCTGCCTTCTGATATACCCCAAGCACTCCCCTTTCCTTCTGGAGAAGTCTGACTCAGCTATTAAAATTCAGCTAAAGAGTCACCTCCTCCAGGAAGTTGGCTCTGAATACCTCTGCATTAAACGTCTCTTTTCTGATGTCCCAGGGCTTGCATTTGTCTATATGTTTTTGTCCCACTAGGTTATGAGTTCCCTGGGGCAGGGCCTGGGAGCTCCGGCACCCCATACAGTCACCAGGAGGATATCGTTGGCATGCAATGGTTGCTTATGAATGCAAGAATGAATGAATGAGTGATGCTCTTGTAGCAGCCGTATTGGCATAGTTTTTTGGAGGCTTGGTTTTCCAGTTTTTTCTATGAGGGCTGATCTTATGCTTTTTCTGGATTCCTTTAGCATAGTGGTTTTTAGCCTGGCGTGATTTGTTTTACTCCCCAGGGGACATTTGCCAATGCCCGGAGACACTTTTGTTTGTCCCCCTCATGGGGAGGCATGTTACTATTATAGCATCTAGTGGGCAGCGGCCAAGGTGGCAGCTGAACATCCTCCAATGCACCAGACAGCCCCCACCACCAAGAATTACCCCACCCAAACGTCAGTAGTGCTGAGTCGAGAAAACCTCCTAGCCATTTCAATTCTGAGGTCCCTGATGAGACTTGCACCAAGAAATAGATGATATCAGCAAAGTTCTGGGAGTGGGAAGGAAGGCAGCAAGGAAAGGATGCGTGCCTCTTTTGCACAAGCTGGCTTATCTTTTTGTATATACCATTTCCAAGTAAACAAGCTGTATGGTACAGACCTCCTCGCATGTGTTTCCCCCGCTCCTTGTATCAGTTACACAAGCTGTATAACAAACCGGCTGTTCCAAAATGTTTGAGACAATAGTCATTTGGTTGGTCAGCTGGGCAATTCTGCTGATTTGGGCCGGGCTTAGCTGACCTCTGTGTATCTGTGGGCAGCTGGTGAGTCAGCCGGGGGCTGTCTGGTTGAACTTGGCCTCCGCTGGGATGACTCAGCTCAGTTCCACGTGACCCCTCCTCCTCCAGCAGGCGAATGCCATCGCTTCCACCATGTCCTACTGACCAAAACAAGCCACACGGCTGAGCTTAAATCAAAGAGAGAGGACATAGGCTGTACTTCTTGAGGGGAGAAGCTGCAAAGTCACTTTGCCAAGGGGTGTGGATAGGGACTGCTGTAGAATTAGGGTCGTTTTTGCCATCAATGTGCCATAGTCAATCAAGGACAGCTTGTTTTGCCTGTTCTCACCCCAACTCCTGACTTTCCCAATTCTACTCACAGCCTCGGACTGAGCTGAGCCACCCTGGAAAGTGGCACTTATGTTTCTTCAAGCCTTGATGTATTCTATTAAATGATGACCAGTATACTTCTGGCCAGCACACTGACATCTGACACCCCTCCCTCCCCAGATGAAGATTCTCACCCAAACACGCACTCACAGACACAAGACAGATATGCCCACTAGACAGCTCCGCCTGGCTGGTGGACATAACATATCTCAAAACAAACTCACCAGCTCTCCTAAACTTCATTTTCAGTTCATGGCATCACCGACTACTAACTCAAGCCAGAAATATCAGAATTATCCGAAACTCCTCCCTCTCCTATCTCCCCCACATCCAGTGGCCATCCCAACTGCCAATTTTGCCTCCTAAATATTTTTAAAACCTCCTTTCTAACACTGCCCAAGTTTGGAATCTCAATCTTAATCTCTCAGTTGGGTATTGCAATGACTTCTCAATTGTGTCTCCACCTCTAATCTTGTCCTCTTCTTCCCCAATCCTCCATTAAATCAGTAAATCAAGCTTTTATGCCACAGACAATCTTTTATGCCACCCTGACAATGTCATTTGGTAAGAAGTGAAGACATTAATGCTGTTCAGTGGAATTACAACCAAGAATGTCTGGATTGTGCTCTGCAAGTCACCTCTTCTGTCCATGGGTGTCCCAGGGGTGCAGACGCATAGGATCTGATATCAGAGAAGGAATTAACGCCAACCTTACTTAGTGGCTGTGTCAATGTTCGTAATCAGATCAGCAGCTCCTTCTTCCTTCAAGGAAGCAACTGCAGGCGGGCCAGATGTTGGGAGAGGCACTGCAGTGGCCTCCTCTCTATTTTATTTCTCTACTTAACACTCTCCACGGCTCTCTCTTCCACTTACAGAGTAACGTCCAAACTCTGTAGCCTTCTGTGCCAGTTACTTTTGCTGTATAACAAACCACCCCAAAGTTAGTGGTTCAAGGAAATTAAAGAGAGAATAGCTTATCTCTGCTCCTCGGTGTCTGGGGCTCCAGCTGGGAAGACCTGAAGGTTGGAGGTGACTTGATGGATCAGGTCTGAAATAACCTGAAGTCTCGCTCACTCACATGTCTCTGAGTTGATACTGATTATTGTCTGGAACCTCAGCTGGAACTGTCAGCTGGAACACTTACATGTGTCCTCTCCTTGTGGCTGCTTGGACTTCCTTACAGCATGGCGGCTGGTTTCCAAGAGCAAGCATCCAAAGAGAACCAAGTGGAAGCAGCATCCTTTTATAACCTAGTGTCGAAAGTAACATAGGATCTCTTCTACCAGTATTAGAACTCCTAATTTTTAGCTGGGGATATGGTCATCTGAAATAAAGACTGTTTTTCAGCCTCCCTTGCAGCTAGGTGTAGCCAAGTGATTGAGTTCTAGCCAATGAAATTGAAGCGGAAGAATTATGTGTAATTTTCAGAAAGTATATTTAAAGGAACAGGGCACTCTGATACATGTCCCTTCCTTCTTGCTGTCTGGAATGAGGCTTTTGCTGGCTGAAGCTTAAACAGTCATTTTGAATCTTGAGATAGAAGCCCAATGTGAAAAATGGCAGAGAAATGAGGTAGAAGGAGTCTGGGTTCTTGACATCAGGACATGCCTTAGCAATCCTAGATTGTCTGCATGTTTCTGTTATGTGGAAGACAAGTAAATGTTTGTTATTTAAGCATTGTTATCTGGAATTTTTAAAATATGAATATCTTAGCACATACAATTTGCAAGTTACCAGGGTAAATTCTCTCTAATTAATCTTCATGCTATGGACCTGGCTTAGAAGTGTGTACTTTAGCATTTGCATTTGGTGCTGCTGCTTCTGTGAAAACAAACAAACAAACAAACAAACAAACAAACAACCCCACCATTCTCTGGATCTTCTTATTAAACACCTGACAGAACTACCCTAGAAGGGGACAGGGGTGTGTGTGGGGCCCTGAAGACACCTCCTGATCTGTTCTCTTCCTAGGCTGGGGTTGGAACAGCTGTGTCCTCAGCTGAAGCCCTGCCTTCCTGGGGTTTTGCCCAGGCTGCTCTGGAGACGTGGCCTCTGCCCTGCCAAATAAAGAGTGTCACCTTGTGTAAAGTGGCCCAACGCAGAACACACACTGCCTGGTGGAAAGTCCTTCTCTGGGCTGGTACCAGAAATCTATTGACTTTCAGTGACTTCCAAACCCAGGCCAGCCAGCACAGTTTCCAGCTACTCCAAGGTCATGTCCAACCCCTCTGCCAACACAACTTCCGCTAGCCTCTCTCCCATATATAACCACCCACAGATTTAGATCAATAACCCCGTTTGCCTCTCTGGCCCCGTGGGGAACACAGAGAAAGTAGGACGTCATCTCTTGGATTCAACTTTCTCTGGGTTTTAGAATGCAAGCGACCCTCTTGACTATTTTGCCTGACTTTGCCGACCTCCTTATTCTTTTTCATCTTCAAAGGATACTGAGGCAAAAGAGACGAACCACGAGTAATTCCACAGGGGGATTCAAAGTCTCTAAGAACAGCAGGTCTTCACTTAAACTCAGTACCCACTTTCAACCAAACTGTGTGCAGTTTCAGGTGCATTTCTTCTTGCCGGAGGACTGGGGCGGGTCTAACTGTCCCCCTTGGCTCCATCTCCCAACCACCATCTGTATCCTCCTGCCCCACAAAGAAATGTTTTAGACAAACATAGGTCTAGGCCGAAATTTGGGATGTAAACCTCATTCACTTCGGCTTTGAATTCCTTATTAACCTGTCCACCCAAACCTAGAAAAAACAGGGCCAGTCCAAGAAAAACGTGGCTTTGTTCTTTCTCTGAAGCATTGTGCTTATTTCAAAGGAAATAAAAAGCAACCTCCATAATGAAAATCAGAAAGATTCATGCAAAACAAGAATTTCACGCCATCAATATTCGGCTTTGGATGTCATCCTTGTCACTTGGATATTTCAATGGTCTGTTTGAACTGAAGCTGGCATACATTTTTAGAAACATTTAAAGCTTTGTTTTGATTTGTTTTGTTTGCTCTCTCTTGATGGGTTTAAACTTCTTAAGCAACAGTGAGTCCAACTCGGGCAGCCAGTGTTTATGAAGTCCAAATGAGCATTCTGTCTAACAGTAGCTCTAAATAAAACCTTTTTGATCTTTTGAAGCTGTTGGAGGGGAGACTGAACGGGGCATTTTCATAGTGAAATTACTTGAAAGGAGAAGCAAATTCCCAAGTTAATAATTTTCTGATGTTTCTCTTTTTTTTATCTCAAGCACGGGCATTTGCACATAGCTGGGCTACGTAACACCAGGGCCACCAGCCACATGTGGCTCTTTACACTGAAAGTAAATAACATGTAAAAACTCAGTTCCTCGGTGGCATGGGCCACCTTTCCAGGGCTCAGTAGTCACAGGAGGTGAGTGACTATCACGTTGGACAGCACGAATGTAGAACATTTCTATAACTACAGAAAACGGTATGGGTCGACACTGCTATGCTGACATTCCTCCCACAACAATTTCCCCCCGGTTATTTGGTGCTAATTGCATTTTTCCAGAATTTTCCATTCCGGATGAATTAAAGCCCTTGCCTTGTAGGCTCTGGATGTTCACGCAGTTTAGAGTGCCAAAGGTGGCCATAAGGGAATTTTATGTCATCCCAGCAGGCAGTGTGGCCTCCCCGGCTGTCTGATTCTGGCAGGAGGTCACCCAACCTAACCCTCCACCTGGTGAGCAGAATATGTTGCCAGCCCAGAATGAATTAAGGGAACTGCTGAGGTGGCTACAAAAATCAAGTTAAGCCAAAGGTGACTAGAAATTGCCTTTCAATGGAAACCAAACAATTGGAAAAGAATACATCTTACTATGTAAAAAGTTCACCGAATGAAATCTTTTTAACACGCTCATTTTACTGACTATCAAACTCTATCCTATCCCTTCTGCCTGATCGTGGTTTATTTCTTACTTGGATTTTTAGCTGAGGAAGGAGAGCAGGTGGGCCCTTCATCCAGGGCTTGGTGGGAGTTTGACAATCCCACAGGCTGATGGATGTGGAGGGGGGATTTCAGTCCCTCCCCCCAGAGTCTGGGAGTCTGGCTGCCTGGTGAGCACAGAGGCCTGCAGAGCGAGCGAGGGAGTGAGCTGGCTTCCCATTGGCTTCAAAACAGAGAAAAGATGAATCTTGCTGTGGCTGGGGTCTGGATTCTGGTCAGATGGGCTTTTGGGGAGGTCCAGGCTCCACCTTTCGCAAGCTGTACCACTGAGGACGTCACTTAGGCCCATTTCTGTATCTGTAAGGAGAGAAAACAATACCATCCATCTCATCAAGTTGTTTGGAGGGTAAAACGAGGAAAAGCACAGCAAGCCTTTTGCATGGTGCCGAGAGCATGTCAGCTCACTGCCTGTGCCATCTCTTGTTGGATTTCGTGCAGATAATGTCTTCACAGGGTCTCCTGTCTCCTACGTAGCCTTAGGGAAGGGGGCAAATTCAATTAATTAACTAGGATTTATATAGGAGAGGCACTTCTCAAGATTCTGTGAAGGCAAGGAAGAAGACATGTATTTATATCATTTTTAAGAAATAAAAATACAAATTGTCTATAAACATGTCAAAAGTTCTTTGATCCCAGGAGTAAAAAAGCTGTTTAAAATAATGAGATACATATTGGTTGTCAAATTGGCAAAATCAACTTTTCACTTTGAACACCCAGGTTTGGTAAGGGTGCAGGAAAATGGCCCCAAATGCACAATGGGAGTAAAATGTAGATGTTTCTAGACCATTTGGTAAAACAGCAAAACTTTGAAATGTTTCTACCCCTTCATGATCTGGTACCACTTCTAGAAACATGTCATAAACCATGACCGTAGATATACACAAAGATTTGTTTCTAAAAATGTCCCCAAACCAGGGAAACAACCTAACAGTATGTGATTGGTGGATAAAATATGGCACATCTTCATGATGGACAAATACTATGCAATCATTAAAAGAATAAAATAATAGGAGAAAATGTGTTCAGTGCTATGAGAAAGACGCCATATTATGTCCTTAGAAACTATTATAAAAGTACTTCCATCTTAATAACTTCAAAATAAATAAATGCCTAAGGACCTCCTTCCAACATTTGTCCTAACGATAAAAAAATAAAGAGAAGACAATTTTGCTGGTTCACTGAGGCATAAAGACATTGTTTTAAAAAGGAGCTAAATGTGGTTTTTGAAAATAAAGATGAAATTTGTTTTTACTAAAAGAAAACTCTTTCCTTATTTTCTCATTCCACATAACATTAAAGGGGAAAGAAATCTGTGGAGAGTCTCTTTGAAGACCTACCTACCAATAAGAACTCTATAAATGAAATGAAAAATGGAGTGATACACACCAACATTTTAACTATGAGTATCTCTGGAGAATAGTTTGGGTAACTTATTTTCTTTTACATGCCTTTCTGTATTTTTCAGTGTATTATTTCCATGTATCACGTTCATAGTCCGAGAAAAAAACCTATTGCATTTTTTCTGTTTTTAAAGGATGAGAGAAGCTATAAAATTAAAAATCCAAACTTTTTGAACATAAATATGAAACTTTTAACTCAAACAAGTGTTTTCCCTCAAAGTAATGACCTTGGAATGTTTTATGCTTATTTGAGGAATAACACTGCTATTAATATTATCTTTATAAATTCCTTTTCAAGGCAGCCTGTAAATTACACAGGAAAATCAATCTTATTGAGCTATACCTGCTCTAATAATGGCAACAAGATAAATTACCACACTTACTCACCATGCCGAGCTCTGAATGACTCTGGGCTGTTTACAAAATCCGAGTCCACCTTCAGAAAGGTTGAAGATTTGTTGGAATTCAAGATTTTTCACAAGAAAGGGATTTTTTTTTTTTTTTGGTGATAGCCTCCATTTTAATTAATGTTCTACTAGTCACAAGTCTATTTTTTAAACATAGTTTTATCTTAGTTGTTTTATAATCATACTAAAAACAATGCAGTCCATATTCCCATTAGAATGCAATCAACTGATTTCTGACAAGGGCAAACACATCTCGTGTGGAACATGTTTTTCGGGCACACAACGCTGTCGGGCTGTGGCATCAGGACTTAAGAGGCTGAGGGGTCTTCATAAAGAACTTCATCTACCTTCATGTCATTCTCGTCCATGGGGACCTGGAGACAAATCTGCTCGTTGAAAGCCAAGGCCACAGTGTAGGGTTTCGAGTGCTGGTGCTGCACACAGCGCTTCAGGTAGGTGTCGTAGTAGCCCCTGCCCCTCCCTAAGCGGTTGCCTTGCTTGTCAAAGCCCAGACCGGGCATGAAGATGAGATCCAGTCCGCCGGTTGACAAGGCCTCCTCTCGATCCTCATGCTCACCAGGCTGACGAATATTCCAGGATGTTCTGGGAAGTGAAGAAATTTCCTCAGATGATGCTAATTTCACCATATCCATGTGATTGCTCTGGAACTGGTACCGTGGGATGAAGCAGGTTTTGCCCCGTTGGAAAATGTCTTTGATGATCTCTTCTGTCTCAATCTCATCTGGCATGCTCAGAAAGATGGAAATTCTTTTGCACTTCTGGTACTGACTGTGGGCAATCACCTGGACGCTGAGGCCGCGGGCGCAGCGACGCAGCAGAAATCTTCCACAGGACCCTCGAGGTGTAGAAAGGGATTTTTAAATATTGCTCCAAAAAATGGTGGGTGCCAAAGACACATTTGTTTCTTTTTTTTCTCTTACCCCTTAACCTCTTTACTGTCTGTAGAGAACATAACCATGTAAGAAAATGTCAACAGGTACACAGGCTCCCTTTTCCACAAGTAACATTTTTGCTGTTGTTGTTAAGTCTTCATTGCAAAATTGAAATCTCTTCCCTCTGGTCAAAAGTTGCAAGGAACTTCTCCATTTCTACTGAACTCTCCAGGGTCTACAAACTGAAATTCAGAATGAGCTACTTAGGGGTGGTTTGAGCAAGAGAGCTCAGCCAGAGGGTGTGGGTACAAAGAACAGAGATCCTTTACATGTACACACACACACACACACACACACACACACACACACGCACAGTGGGACACTGCAGGGGCAGGCTGGGAATATCAGCTCTGATGGGTCCTCAAGCTACTTGGGTCCCTGGGTTGGAGGAAACTGATCTCTCATCTTGGGCCACTTGGTTTGGGATCTAGTAGATCATTTAATTTCTGTCCCAAAGAAAATACTTAGCAAATTTTGGCCTATCCAAGTGGTAAACCATTCCGATCATCCCTTAGTGCTCAAGCCTGACCCCCCCAGGTTTTATAAAATACTCAGAAACCTACTGACAGAAGATAAGATCGCATTAGGGAGTCCTATTTTCTTTTCCCTGGATTTTTGACTTATTTTATATAAAAACAATATAGCAGTAACATTAATATAATAAAGCGATAATAATCTGATCATCCTAGATGTAGCTAATTTTATTTCTTGACATTTTCTTCTACTTGTTCTGAAATAAAAGTGGACATGCCGTTTTGTAGTCCTACGTTTTAACTTGGCGTTTCCTGTGCTCCCACCTGGGCTTCCAAAGCAGTTTACACAGCTCGTGATTAGTTCACCCTGTCGCTGGACCATGAAGCATAAAAACTGTCTCCTTGTGGTGGCCATGCGGATGGCTTCCAAGTTTGAGCTTTTAGATACAGTGTTGCATCAACGTTTGTACACATGTGTATGTTGTCCTGTTGAATACATTGAGTTTGTGTGGGTAATTTTTATACAAAAACTATAAACATTCAGAAGAATGTCTCCTTCTTGCTTGTATGGTATTAGTTCCGTAAGTTCCGTGTAATCGATTGTTTATTTCCTTTATTGATTCGAGCATGTATAGATCTGTAATACACTCTGCTTTTATTAATTTGCCCCCGTATTGCTGCTGGTTTTTACCCTATTCATTTATACTATTGCTATTTTGTTGATAGTTTATAAAACCTTATTTTTATTTGATTACAAGCTACAACTTTTTAATAATAACTAGTTTTTATCTTGCTGAACGTCATCTTGCTTTATACACCACATCATTAAATATTAATCCCTTTCCTTTTAGAGGAATTTGATTGAAAGTAATTTGCCACTTTTCTTGCCTTTCTGGATTTGTTTGCTTTTTGTATCCCATCTAAACGTCCACCGTGAGACCCCAGGCCTTTTAGTGGGTGAATCTGGACTGTTTATATTTATTGTTATAATGGTTTCACTTTTTCTTGTTGGTTACGTGATTTTGTTTTTTCTTAGGCTTTTACAATCTCACATTTCTAGAGTGATTTTAATTTGTGAATATTTTGTTTTCAATTATGTAATAGTGTTTTTAAATGGCAAATATCTGCATTTGAACCTCATCCACGACGTGTGAGCGCTCTTTTTTAGTTCTCTGCTTTTCCCAGTGCTGGTGTAGGATTTGGGTTTTGGGGGTTTGCTAAGTCTGCTATTACTCATCCATCCACCTCGTAGCTTCCAAAATTTCATTGCTGTTCTCTTCTCCTCTCTCCGCTTTTCCTTGAAGGTTTCGGCTTTTAAAAAACCAAAACCAATACCCAAACCAAAAACCTGCCTTTCTTATAGTTTTAGTGAGGTTTTGGGAGGGAACAAAGTTAGATGTATATGTTCCTTCAACCATTATAACCCAGAAGTGCTCCACTTCAATTAACATTATTTATTTTAGCTAAAATATTCTGGTCTTAATAGATACTTTCCCAACATGGCAAGAGTTTTAAAAACTCTCTTCCCCTTTCTTCAGCCTTTAGAATTCTTGACAACGCCTTCTCCACTGATGTCTGATGCAATGGTACTTGGATGGTAAATTTTCTGAGTCTGCCAGGGTGAGAATATCCTTCGGATGCAATCACATTCGAATGACAACTTGGACCATTCTTAGCCATCATCACTTCAATGTTTCAAAGAATAATTTCTGGCCTTGGTCGTTGCAGCAGGAAAACCCCCAGAAATATCCAGCATTAAACATCTTTGAAAAAACCTGTCTTCTCTACTTGGGAAGTTGTTATTTTAACTTAATCTACTCTTCCATTCTTCTCATCTCTGTTCATTTCTTCCTCAACCTCTGCTCATGCTTTTAGCATCTTCCATTTTATTGATTCTCTGTATTTTGGGGACCCATGTATTTACTGTTTTCTGAAATGATTTGAATTTCTTTGTTTAGGGAATTCTATCCTGGTCTGCTCCTCGTCCAACTGTGATCATGTCTTTTTGTTCATTGCAGTAGTGACAATGCTGTGCCCTGAGGCTAGAATAGGGAAGACGCATGTGGCATTTAGAACAGTGCCTGGCTCATCGTCAGAGCTCCTGGAAGGACTATACTGTAATTCTTTCCTAAAACTATTGGGTCTTTATTAAAGAAGATCTCTGATTCATGGGTAGAATTGGCCTCTGTGCATTTTCTGGGCTCTTCTCTTTCTTTTTCTTTTCCCAAAGGACCTTTTCGTTAGGGTCGGCTTTGTTCCCCCATGAGGTCAGATGTCCTTGCAATTATTGTGCTAATCCCATAAGACCAGTTCCATCAGGGCCTGTGTTGGACTCTTATGTGCTCATTCGATGCAAGGTCACTGGCCAGTGTGGGGTTGGGAAAGGGTTTGCTGGCGTGTTGAATGGCCAGGCTGAGGGCCACTCCTCCAACCTGAGACCTGTAAAGCCAACCACATGGGACAATTGGCGAGCCCCTCTCCTCTCTTGTTGTTGAAGGTTTGGAGCCTGAGATGGGATTTAGCAGGAAGGATTATGAGCAGGACAATCCTGGATATGAGGAGAGAGCAGCAAGACCTGTGGCTCCAAATATTTGCAATGTTATTATTTCCCTCTTCCCTAATTACCCTCCCTGCTCTGACCTTTGTCGGGGGACCATCCCCTGGGGACATGAAAGGGGTTTGCCTTTAGCCAAAACCAGTACCGTTTTCTTCCCTTGGCTTACCTGACTCACATAAAAGAGCCTCGGTTTCTTCTCTTCCCTTTCCCTTCCTGCCTCTATGGCATCGATTCTCAAAGTATGGTCCAGGGAACCCCTCTCAGGGGTCCATGGCCTCAATACTGGTTTTATAATAGTTCTAAGAGAATTTCTGGTTTTGCCCTCATTGTCTCCTGAATGTACAGTGGAATTTTCCAGAGGCTACAGGACACATCCACACTTTTCTAAAACGGCTATTACAATCCTGCTTCCTTCTTCCAACTACCTATCAATGTGTGGCAGGGTTTTCTTCATTTTCTTCAACCACAACAACATACCGCGATAGATTGGCGGGAGGAGCATAGATAAGAATCCAGTTATATTTGGCAAAGCCAGACATTAGAGAAATTTGCAAAGTGTAAAACAACACCACTCTTCTCACTAAATTTTTTGTTTTAGAAAACAATGATTTGTTCTTGAAAATATTGTGTTATTTTTGTCAACATGTAATAGACATATCATTGTTATTTATAGATGACTTGATACATAGATTTAAAAAACTTTCTCAGTTTTATTTTCCAGTACAGAAAATATCAACAAATACAGCTCCCACACACAAACGCTCTTTGGGAATCCTCAGTAAGTTCTAAGAACGTAAAGAAACCCTGCATGTTCGTTCTCTAGCACGGCCGTAACAAATTGCCACACATTTGGTGACTTAAAACAACAGAAGTTTATTCTTTCATAGTCTTGGAGGCCAGAAGTCCAAAATCAATACCAATGGGTCAAAATCAAGGTGTTGGTCGGCAAAGCCACGCTCCTTCCGAGGGCTCTGGCAGACACTCTGCCAGCTTCTGGTGGTTGCTGGCACTCCTTGGCTGTGGCCGCATTGCCATTGCTCCAGTCTCTGCCTCCGTCTTTCCAGGGCCTCTCTTCTCTGTCTCAAATCTCCCTCGGCCTTTCTCTCTCATAAGGACGCTGGTCACTGGATTTAGAGTCCACCGGCCCATCTAGCATAATCTCATCTCAAGATCCTTGATACAATTACATCTGCAAAGACCCTTTTTCCAAGTCAGGTCATATTCACAGGTTCCAGGTTGATGTATCTTTTGAGGGGCCTCCATCACCCCACGACACCCTGCAACCAACCAGTTTAGAACCGCTGCTCTCTGGTCTTCCTCCTGTCGTCAGCCTCCCCCACTGCCTGATTTATTTATTTATTTTTAAAACAGGGAAAAGGATCTCACACTCTTATGGGATCAACAGGCAAGAATTCACCTCCGAGCCGTTTTACACATTCCCCACATCCCTACAAAAAATAGGTGTGATCTAACTCTGGTTTTCTTAGGATTTTTGTGAAAATATTTTTCCTTCTCTTGTCATTTCTGAAGCTGCAGCGGCTGGAGAGGTGGGTGAAACACCCCTCACCCCCACCCCAACCCTCATCTATCTCCCCGGCAACAGACATGGTACCTCTAGGCACCATCTGACTGTCTCTTATTAAAGAAAAGAAAAATTATGACCCAGAAGTTTCTCTAGATATTAAACAACTCTGTCCAAAGGCAATTAGAATGGCTTAAATGAAAAAGGGTCAGAAACACATGGAATAAATTCTTTTTAAAATAAACAGGGGTTTTAGGAATAGTGGATTGGAAAGACACTCAGGGCACTGGCTTTTAAGTTTTTGCTAGGACCCAAAATGTCAGTCAGGATTAGAGCTAAATACCAGCAGACTCCTTCCCCACTGTTCCACTGGGTAGTGGTTTTAATAGCTCAAAGTCTGGCGTCAGCCTTCTTAGGTTCAAGTTCCAGTTCTATCTTTTGGTAGCTGTGAGAGCTTGGGAAAATAACTGAACCTCTCTGAGTGTCCATCTCCTCATTTGTATTGGGGGAAAATGCATATTACCCACTTGTATCAGTCAGGATATGCTGGGTAATGCTGCAGCAACAAGCGACCCTAAAAACGATCATTCACTTACGACAAAGCATTGTCTCTTACTCTCACGTACGTCCTTCCAGCAAGGCAAGGCGTTCTGCTCACCTTCATCCTCACTTCATGACCAGGCTGATGAAGCTTCAGTCTGGAACATTCCCAGCCCCCTGACAGAGGGAAGAGATTATGAAACAAAACATGTACGTCTCTTAACACTCTCACCTGGAAGTGAAATCCGTGATGCTCACGTTTCACTGGCCAAAAGCTGTCACCTGGCCACACTTCAGTTCATCAGTATGAGAATGTATTGTTCTTCCATGGGAGGGTGGGAGTGAGGCTGGGGGATGGCGGATTGGGTGGGGACACATGTCGCTTGACGGCGAGGCAACCTCTCGCCAGCCTTCTACGCTCTTGTCAGGATCACATGAGCGGGGAGTGTATGTCCAGCATCCAGTCCCATGCCTGGTACATAATTAGTGTTTGCTCAATAGTGTTTCCCTCGGATCACTCCATCATACCCGGCCCTGCCCTCCATCTCTGCCCAGTGCCCTAGCTGAGGGCTCTGTGTGTTTTCTTTCTTCTTATAGTAAGAGAGAAGACGGGGAAGGGAAACATGGTCCATTTGGTCAGCTGGATGGCTTTCTGCAGCTGCAGCAGTAGAATGGGACTCTTTCTGGTTCTGCTTCTGTTGTTGTTTTAAAATAATTGAGGGACCTCTTGAATGAAGGTGAGGGGGAGGGTATTTATCCCCCTTTCCATTTTATGCATTTCTTTAAAGAACAGACTTTCGTTCATTCTTTGAGACCTGACATCTAGCACAGCATTAGGCATGCAGTAGTTGCATGGTCAGTACTTGTGGGATGAATGAATAAATGAACGTGGGAATGAACCCTAGGAGCCTAAAACGTTGAACTAGCGCTCTTGATAAATAAAAAAGCCTTGGTTTGTAGAATTTGCCATTTTCTGTTGTGTCAATACTCTCCCCGTGACTGATCTTAAGTTACCAATGAGATGTCACTGAGTGTGGCATTGGGAACAGAATCACCTCCAGGAAGCTGCAGGAACTATGTTCAACATACCATTGAGTCCCTTCGGTGATACCCTTGCTCTCTAGGAAGAAAACGCTCTTGGACGAAGAAAGCGCTCACTTAATCAGAAAGCAATCCTTTCCAGTTTTGAAAAGGATTGTTCTCCTTATCACCAAACTCTTATATTAAATATAACTGATTGATGTCTTGCTTGGAGAAAAAGACTAGAATTAGGAAAGCATGTCGTGACTCATACAAGTCCTTTACCCTCTCTGGGCTCCATGGCATGAGAATAATGAGAACACGAACGTTGCACAGGGTCAGGTTGAGAGGATAAATGGCAGCCCGCTGGATGGTCTGTGGGGATGCTACGCTGTTTGAGTCCGGACACATGCTCCACCTTGGCTGAGGAGGACACCTGGCGTGGCACTCTCTCTCCAAAGCACATCCATTGTCCTCACCAACCAGACTGACAAACGTGCTGAGAAATCCTTCTCCAAAAATTCCAAAACAGCCCAGCCCAGAGACCGAGCAGCAGGTAACCAAGAAAAACAAAAGAGAAAAACAATAATCGTCTTATTCTGGAAAGTTCAAATGTGGGCCAGAGCCTGTTCCTACGATTTTAGGGCAATGAAAGGAATGGAAAATTTTGCTCGCTCACGTCTTTTCGTGAAAGCCCTCCTGGCGCCATTGTTGGCTCCAGGGACCCGCGTCGTGCTGCAAAACGTGTGTAGAAATCACAGGCAGCCCTCGCTGGCCTCCTAATCTCCAGATATTACAGATGACAGATGACGGTTGGATTGTATCCATCGTCTCTGCAGGGGCCAGGCAGGCATGCTGGCTCTCCAGTCTGTGTTGGACGCTGGTGAAACTCAAGGGGGTGGGGCCTTGGCACCCTCCCTGGCTGTGAAGGGGACTTGGTTCTCCCTGGGGGTCTGTCTTTAACCTTGAGGATGAGTGCCAGGCTCCACAGGGACGGCTGGGTTTCCTAGTCCCCAGGGAGCAAACAAACTATCAGGAGCTGTGAGTGCTCTAGTGACTTCTATTCAAGGGACTCTCCTGTTAAGTTTCCTTCATCCTTGCCCCTGTCATCTGTTCCCTCAGGCATCAGTTCCTGGGCTATAGGCTGCCCGTAGGCTCATACTCACCCCTGCCGTTCTCAGGAATCATCTGGAGCCCTCTCCCCCCCTCACCCCCACATCCAGTGCATCAGTAAACCTGGAAAATTCTCTCTCCCATCTCACTTCTCCATCTCTCCTGCTCACTGGTGGACAAGGGACAGGATTCCTATTGTACTGTAGACACCCAACAAGGAAATCAGGCTTTTATCCTCCTATGTCACACATAAGCAAAGCTATGATTTTTCACAAAAAAACAGCTTTGGATGAACTGGCAAGTGCTAGATTTAGACCCTCAACATCAAGCCCATAGGATTTGAAAATGAACTTGCACATTATTTTTCTCTGCCCAGGAGACCCCAACAAACAGAAGCATCTGTTTCTAGCCCTCACCCTGGGCAGTGGCTACAGCCTCCCGATGGGTCTCCCCACTTCCCCTCTTGCTCCCACAATCTATTCATTCTCCCTGCAAACACTGGAGTGACCTTCAAATGACATAAATCAGATCAGAAAGGAGGCCAGGTGACCACATGTCCCCTGGGGAGCACAATCAGCCAGGCGAGAACCACAGCTACTACTTTCTTATTCTTTGTTCCTTTCTTTGTTGCACTCACTATGACCAGGAATTCTTTAATTACTTGTCTTTTGTTTATTGTCTGTGGAGGTTTCAAAACATGGTTGCATATTCTTTGACACTCTGTTCCTCCTCCCTTCCTGGTCCCTTCAGGTTCTTCTCCCCACTCTCATACATTTCCCTCCTCTTAATATGTGCAGAGAGAAGTGATGGGATAAGGTTGTCTGGTGACCAGAATTTAGGCTGTTTTTTCTATATCTTCTCAGGCTCTGTGCATGGATTAGAGTAGCAGGTCCCAAGCCTTCCAAAATCATGAAGTTGGTGCAAAAGTAATTGCAATTTAAAAGGTTAAAAACAATTACAAGAACCGCAATGACTTTTGCAACAACTTAATAATCAACCCATGATGCTTTGCTCCATCTCAGGGGGTCTCAAACATGAATGTGCATTAGAATCCCTGGGTGGGGGGAATCTGTGGAAACACAAATTGCTGGGCCACTCCTGAATTTCCGACTCAGCAGGTCTGGGGTGGGGTCCGAGAAGTTGCACTTCTATCAAGTTCCAGGAGCTGCTGGGCCCTGGGGACCACACTCTGAGAACCACTGGCCTGTTTTGACTCATAAAACACCAATGGTTTGCATTCTGGACTATTCCTCAATCTTGTCTGCTGAATTTTTTTTTTTTTTTTTTAGACATTTTGGGAATACACATGGAATTGCTGGTGCTAATTCCTTCCCAGGAGTGAGAATTGAGATGTTGCAGGACAGGCAGCCTGGTGGGGTCCCTGTTCCTGGCATGCCAGAGGAAGTGCCACCCACAGCCTCACCTCCTCGGTAAGCGATGCCCCACAGGCAGCTTGATTCGGCCTCTTCTTTCAAGGGCTCATTAGCGGGCACAGTGATGGGTCTCGCTTGGCTCCAGCTCTGGGACGCATCCCAGCAAAACTACACAGACATGGGAGCCTATAACAGGCCCGGTTAATTATGCTGCCATTTGAAGAAACATAATCGTCCTTGCAAAGTGAAAAAATTATGGGTTACCAGGCTGTCAGAGGTTGTTCGGGCGAGCTGTCAGCCCATACACAAGTGACTTTTTAATTGAAAACACTTTCTGTGATGCTTTGCTGGGTCCGCCGTTCTCTTTTAGAGGGGTCATGTCACTCTGCTGGGACACAGACGCCACCCAGGGAGGCAGTGCTAGGAATAAAGTGGGCTTGTGTCAGCCCACAGAGAGCAGCAAATGCCAGGACATGGGAGAATAATGAGCTCTTCCAGGAGATGTATTTGCTTTCATTGCTAACCCCAAAGCTAGTTGTAAGAAATGAAATTCGTGTTTGTTTTTCTTTAGGTATGTTTGAATTTATGCCTTGAGTCTTGGGGAACTAGGTTAACCTGACTTTGCATATGCTTACATCTTAGGTGAATAAAGCCTTTATTTACATCCCTCCTACTTCTCTCAAAAAAAAAAAAAAAGAAAAAAAAGACAGCTTACAACAAAGAATATCATTAAAGAACTATATAAAAAAAAGGGTAGTATAACGGGAGCAGCAAGTTAGGTCCAGTGAAAGCTGTAGTAACTATGCCAACTATAAGGATTATTTATGTCTATGATGACACATATGACAGCTCTGAGCTTCCTGGTAGCCAGGTCAAAAAGGAAACCATAGGAAGTCTCGTCGCTCTCCCTATAGAAAGAAGGAAATAGCAACCCTTTAGTTTATTTCTGATACCAAGTTCTAAAATAAATTTCTTATGTTGGGCTTTATATAAGGGCTATCGAGTTACAATGCTTTTGACAACCATTTTAGAGCAAATGCAAATATAGAGTTCCCACGATGGGGTCTTGAAATAATCTTGGATGAAAGCCAATTCAGTGAAAGTAATTCTTCAAGGAGCTAATCTGACGTGGCTCATGTGTGAAGACTTCTTTGATCTTAAGATGGACCTTTTTTGAGGACGGGGAATAATATTAATACTCCAGCAAACTGTGCTGCTTAACTATTTTAGTTGCAAAAAGAAGAGACCTATGGTGGTTTGCTCAAGTGATGGGAGCATTGTAAGACTACGCTATGTGTTTAATGCCCTCCAAATTGCTTCTCATCACAAGTAGAATAAATCCTACAAGGCCCTACGTGATTGGGCCCTGTCTGGGGCAATTCCTGCCTCAGGGCCTTTGCACTTGCTGTTCCTCCACACCTCAGTTCTTCAAGTGCTAGCTTCCGATTCATTCTTTAAATCCGTGCCCAAATGTCCCCTCCTTAGAGATACTTTCCCTGACCACCTAATATCGCCCGTCTCACCTTCAAGTCATTCTCTATCATATTACTCTGTTTCATTTCATCTTCATAGCAGTTGTCACTCTGAAATTACCTTGTTTACTTGGCTGTTTTCTGCCTCCTCTCCTCATGAGACCATGGATCATGTCTCTTCCCCACTCCTGAATCCTCAGTGCCTTCAGCACTGTTAGGCAGTTAGAACATGCCTACAAATTATGTGTTGAATAAATTAACAAATAAACATACCCTGAATATTTCGCAGTCACTGAATGCCGAAAATACGAGCCCTGGTCAGAGCTGTCATGTACGGTTGTAGGTGTTATACACTGCACAACTGCATGAGGTGCTATCATTTTATGTATGGCATGCCCCTCCCCAAGACATACACTGCATACCCTACATGGCTATGTGCAGCAACCGTGGGGTATGGGTCCTCTTGAAAATGGGACCCAGCAAGCCCTAATTTCCAAAAAGGTGTAAAGACCTCAGCTGTAGGACCTGAGCAGTTTCCTTCCAGAATACACCCACCAGCAGAACTCAGATACTCTCTTCGTTTTAACTTTTCTCTGTGTGTCTTTTTGTGCCTCCTCTCTCTACTCTTCACACACCTTTGACTTATATTCAGATTATCTCAATCATAGCTTTGTCTGGCTCATGGCTCACCAGCGCCCCTCCTGCTTACATCTCCTCTCAACCTCATGCCTTTCTGTTGCTGTCACCAGTCACCTGGTCCCCTCCACATTTCCAATTCAAATTCCCCAGAGGGAAAATCGGCTGATCTCACTTAACCTGTTTGGGTAGAATCTTCATGCTAAGCTTCTCCAATACCTCAGTCAGTGGCTTGGCCACTGACATTGAATTGCCACCTGTCTCCAGTCAGTGGCACCCATGAGGCAAAAGGCTATAGCACAAAATGTGCCCTACCCTGGAAAAAGTCTGTAGGTGGGCTGGCCTCTCCCCGTCTTGAATCATGGAACACCCCATTGCCTTGGCCAGTCCCAACTTCACCTCTCTAAGGAGAGTCAGAAATTGGCCATGCAATGACTGACAACAGATCCATTTGTCTGAAAACTAAAACAACAAGAGGCAGAGCTCCTATCTCACTGTGAAAACCAAGCCTGGAAATCAGACTTCTTACCTACTTTATACACCGAGCTATGAATTTTCACAAAAATGCAGCTTTGGATGAACCAGCAAGTGCTAGATCTAGATCCTTAGCGTCAAGCCCATGGGAACTTGTTTATGAGTTTTCTCAGAAGGAGATTCTTAAAATGAACTTGCAGTTTATTCTCCTCTGTCCAGGGCATTCCAACAAAGAGAAGCATCTGCTTCAAGTCCTCTTGGTGGCAAGAAAACCACTCTTTCCTCTGAGCCTCAGTTCTATTTTTCAGATGAGCATAGGCACCCTTGGGCCCATTTGACAAAGCTCCAAGGCCGCGAATGCAGATCCATGGCTCTGCCCTGGGCCTCAGTGACTGGGAGGGACAAACACTCTTGGGAACCTTTAGTCCTTCCTGTTGTGTCATAGTCTTCAAAAGTGGCATCTTAAAATCAGGCCTCATGGCCAGTGGCTATTCAGAATGAGGACTTTTTCTCTGATTCCCCATTTTAAGCCTGAGAAAAGAGAAGTCAAGCGAGGTTAAATGACTTGGGCAGGGTTATCCAGAACCCACATGGAAGTCCCTATCTCCCTCCTCTTTGACAAGTGTCCTTTTCATGGCACCATGTTGTCTTTCTCAGGTAAGCTTTCCTGATCTCCACCTCTCACTTCCCAGAGATGTAACTGATCTTGTTATCTTTGCATTCCCATGCCTGGTGGTGGCTTCTAAATGGTGATGATTAAGGTTGGTTAAAATGATACCTACTGGGCTATTGGCTTCTCAAAGCATTTCAACGATAGCCAATCCCCACCTCAGGACCTTTGTACTTGCTGTGTCTTCTGCCTGGAATGCTCCTCCCCCAGGTGGCCTCATGGCTTGCTCTCTGACTTTATTTTTCTGCTCAAATGTCACCTCTTTAAAGGGTCTTTCTTTAACCTGCTTATTTTAGTTACCCTCATCATGCTCCCTCCTTTATCATGTTAAGCTTTGCTTGACAGCAGCCACCACTACCTGGTGTGTTATAATGTATACTTGTTTGTTCAGTGTCTGTCTTGTCCACTGGAATGTCAGCTTCATGAGGGCAGCAAGAACGTTATTTTATTCTCTCCTGTGTGCCCAGAACCTTGAACAATGCCTGGCACTACATAGAAGTTAATAAGTATTTATTGAATAAAAGAATGCCTAATCAATATTTATTTCCTCATTTGGACTTTCTGTTGGTATAAAGAGAAGGACCTCTGCTGGGTCATCCAATGATAAGGCTGTGTGGGGTGAATAACTTGTCCCAGCCGGCTGGAACTTTCCCGGGCTTAGCACTGAAAGTCCAGTGTCCTCAGTCTCCAGCAAACAGGGAGAGCTGGCCACTTCGAGCTATGATTTCATTAGCTCTGTCATCCATGCTGTCAATAATATCAGCTAGCCCGTAGAGAGCCCTCACTGAGTGCCAGATATTGCTCCAAGCACTCAATAAGTCACTTGCTTTAATCCTCATGGTAGTCCCATTTGGCAGGTGCGGAAACAGAGGCACCAAGTGTTAGCTGATGAGGAGAGGTTTGGAGCCCATGCACTTCACCTCCCAAGTCCAGGCTGTTAGCCCCACTGCCAGCCTGCCTTGTGATCAGGCATAGAAAGCCTCCCAGCACCCACGGCGATCAAATCCCACCCCCTCCCCCAACCCTGCTGGCCAGAGAGGGCATCCCAAACAAGCCAACTAAGGAAGGGCGGCCTGTCAGCTCAGAGTCCCCAAGTGCCCTGCAGCTGCCAGGACTTCTGCTGCCCGTGAGCTCATGTCTATTTCGTTTTCATCACCCTGGCTCCAAATGAAGTTGGTAAAAAAATATATGTCTGTATAAATAAATAACTAAATAAAGTGAGTAGAGGAACAGTAAGTGGCACAGGCCATAAATAACCCTGTGAAATGGGGAACTTGGTGAGCAGTGGCGAGGATGCCTTTGAAAGATCAAACGCTGGCTATAAATGCCAGGGAGGGAGTTTATGAGCTGAGAATGAGCCTGTCCTCCCCTGGCCTGGGATGGCTCCCATGCTCCCATCGGGACAGGACGGGAATGTGGCAGGGTGCCCCGCCGGGAACTCGCCTGACCCACCGGGGTGGCCTCCGCAGGGAGACAGCAGCTGCCTGGGACTAAGAGACGTGGGTAGGGACAGAGCAGGGGACCTGGGCCTCCTCATGCTTCACTTAGAGTCGTATCTTATTCACTGCGACTCTACATTCTTCCAGGTCCAAACTATGTGTATATTACCTGTACAAAAAAATTAAAAATCAAAAAGAAGCACACAAGAAAAGCTTTGCTAAGCATTTCAACCCACACCACACACACACCCACACACGAAAGAAGTAGTCTTACCCTCCCCCCACACTTCCCAAGTACCTGGACTTTTTATTATAGATGTTTACTGTTCGTACTTACCTGTGCCCACCCACCCAGTGGCTGAAATGAAAAGGACGGCCCACACCAAGTGTGGGCACGGACATGTGGAGCACCTGGAACTCACAAATGTAGGTGGAATGCAAACTGGTGCAGTCACTCTGGGAACCAGTTTGGCATTTTCTTAAAATGCTCAACACCTCCCTGCCCTATGACCCAGCCATTTGAGGAATATGCACACGTGTTCACCCAAAATCACGTAGTAGAATGTTCATAGCAGGACTCTTTGAAATGGCCAGAAACTTGAGAATTATCCAAAGATCCATTATCAGGTGAACAGTGCAAATGCAGGCCCTTCACGTGGTGCAGGAGGCTGGAGCATGGAGAACGGACAGACATGTGTACACAACATGATGGGGCACGGACCCCATGTTGAGCATGGCCACCAAGGACACAGACTGCATGGTTCCATTTACGCAGAGTTTAGAAGCCGGCCGATGGCCCAGCAGACTTAGGAGTCAGTGTGGTGCTTGTGCTGAGTGAACACAGGAACTGGGACAGGCGGAAGGAGGGCATCTGGGGAAGATGCTGGTCTTTCACCTGGGTGCTGTTGCAAGGCTTTCACTTCGTGAAAATTCAGTGAGCTGTACGTGTTGGATTTTTACACTTTTCTGTCTGTGCTATGCTTCAATTAAAAAGTTTTCTAAATTAATGTAAAAAGAAAAAGACACAGAGCGTCAGGGTGATCCACTGCTGCCCCGTGACTCGATTTGGGGTGATGTCCTTTCTGCCTGCTTTCGGTTACGGATATGACAGCAGCTCAGCTGCTTTTCCTTGGGCCTCGGGGGAAGAGGTTCCTTTGTCTCCATGCGAAATCTGGCATCAGATCTACGAAGAGCTGGCAAGCTTGCTCGGCCTGGAAGAAGCAGGCGTCCTTACTGTGGCTCGGATGTCCCTACGTTGGACAATGGCAATTGTTGTCTGCCCAGAGCAAGCCTGCTTGCCCTGAAAGTTGTCTCATAGCCCCAGTCATGTCCTACTTGGAAGCTCCAGGCTGTTCCCGCCACCCTGGCCCAGGGTGGACACCCCCAAAGTCAAGGACACAGACATTTTTAGAAGAGCAACTGAGAAACATTTTGGCAGCTTCTCGGGGTCTGCTCAGGCCTGTAACTTACCTCAGGGTCCAACTGGAAGGTATTTGCAGCCCATAAAGTTGACATGAGGCATCTTATTACCAATGTTATTCTTGGACTGCAGTTCCATTTCGGAGACACTTGAGACCCAGGTATAGAATCTACCAGTTCACATGTCTTCCCCCAACTAGTGTGGGGAGCATGTTGCAGGGGTGTTACCTGGATGGTGAACAGGGCTCGGAAGATTCCCAGGGTGTATGAACATTAGCACAAGAAAATGCTTTGTGGAGATTGCTATTTTTTAGGTGTGGGGGAACTACCTGAGCCTTGAGTAGACTCATCCTGGTCTGTTTGAGCTCAGATCTGAAGGATGAATAGAATTACCAGGTGAGCAAGGAAAGAAAGGGCATCTTCAGCAGAGGGAATGGCATGTGCAAAGGCCCTGGGGCAAGAGCAAGTGGGAAAGAAGGCAGGTGGCCCGGGGCACAGAGGGTGACCAGAGTGCAGAAAGGTGGGCAGGACATTGAACAGTTTTGCTTTATCCTAAAGTCAACAGGAAATGATTGAAAGATGTTAAGGGAAGATAGAGCTGCTGTTGTGCTGTTATTGACATGGCCAGATCTGCTTCTGGAAACATCACTCTGCCTGAATTCCCTTTATCTGCAATGCTTCTCTGGGCTGGAGGAAAGAGAGGCATATGAGACATGGCCTGTCTCTCAAGTTCACAAGCCAGGTGAAGAAACGGAAACACACCATATGAGGGAACACATGACAAGGCACGTGAATACTCTAGAAAGTACTCTCCACTAGAAATAAAATGTGGGCCACAATGCAAAATGTGCACACTTAAAATGTTCCAGTAGCCACATTTTTTGCAAAGTAAAAAGAAACAGGTAAAATTCATTTTAATGACTATTTCATTTAACCCAGTAGATTTAACCCATTCTCATTGCGACATGTAATCAACGTAGAACATGATTAATGAGATATGTCACATTTTTCTCGCGTCACATCTTTGAAATCTGCCGTGTATTTTACCTTTGCAGCCCATCTCAAGTTGGGCTAGCCAGTCTTCAAGGGCTCAGTAGCCACGTGAGGTTAGTGGCTGCCCAACGGGACAGCGTGGGACTAAATGATGGGTGTTAGAGACTGGGTTGAGCTGAACCTTTTAGGCAGGAACGGCATGAAAGGCAGGAAAGGTTTTCCCAAATGGGAGTGGCCAAGAACAAAATCCAAAGTGAAGGGAACACAAGCCAGGCCGTCACGTGCAAGAGCATTCACGGCACTCTGGTGTGAAACAACCAAATCAGAAACAACCTAAATGTCCATCGAGGAACAGGGAGTGACCCAAGTGGTAGATTAATACAAGGGAATACTGGCCCGTGAGGATGGCTAGAGTGGAAAATAAGTGATGGTGAGGATGTGGAGAAACTGGAACCCTTGTGCACTGCTGGTGGGAACGTACAATGGTGCAGCCGCTGGGGGGAAGGAGTCTGGCAGCTCCTCAAAATGTTAAACATAGAGTTACCATGTGACCCAGCAATTCTGTTCCTGAGTACGTGCCCAGAAGAACTGAAAATAGGTGCTCTAACAAAAATCTATACACCCATGTTCATAGCAGCACATTCACAATGCCCAAAGGTAGAGACAGCCCCAAATGTCCATCAATAGAGGAAGGATGAACAAAATGTGATATATGTGTACATACAGAGGGTGCCAAAAAATGGATACACATTTTAAGAAAGGAAAAAAACTGTATTAAAATTGCAATACTCAATAGATACCAATAACAAAAGATGAATACAAGTCATGTGTATACATTTTTTTGGCACCCCCGGTATATGCAATGGAATATTATTCAACCATAAAAAGATATGAAGTAGGAAGGAAATTCTGATGCTCCCTACAACATGGATGAATCTTGAAGACATGGTGCTGAGTGAAAGAACCCAGTCCCAATAGGACCAGATGTTGTATGATTCCACTTATAGGAAATGCCCGGAATAGGCAAATCCACAGAGACAAAAAAGTAGGTTAGTGGTGGCCAGGGGCTGAGAGGAGGGAGGAATGAGGAATGACTGCTAATGGGTAAGGGGCTTCCTTTGGGGTGACGAGAATATTCTGGAACTAGAGAGCGGTTATGGTTGCCCAACACTGTGAATGTACTAAATACCACTAATACCGTGTTTCCCTGAAAATAAGACCTAGCTGGACAATCAGCTCTAATGCGTCTTTTGGAGCAGAAATTAATATATTATATTATATTGTATTATATTATGTTACATTACATTACATTACATTACATTACATTACATTATACCGGGTCTTATAGTAAAATAAGACCAGGTCTTATATTAATTTTTGCTCCAAAAGACACATTAGAGCTGATTTTCCGGGTAGGTCTTATTTTTGGGGAAACACAGTAGTAAATTGTGTGTTGTGTCTTTTACCACCATAAAATACTTACATCATTTTCTAAGGCTGAAAAAAGGAAGGGCTACATCTCACAGAACATGAATACATTTCAAAAAGAAACCCAGTTGCAGAAGAATGAGTAGCAGACGCCGCTGACAGCACGTGGGCACCCCCCGCCCACCTGGCACCTGGGCACTAAGCACAGCTACCACGCTTGGCTGCTGCATCCCTCAGACACCCGCTGCCCCCTCGCCACCGCCGAGGACTTCCTCTGCCCACAGGGGTGACCTTCAACCAGGAGGCACAGGAACGTATATGCAGCGCAGCGACCTGGCCCCCAGCGCTGTCCACACTGGTCGCAGAGCCCAGGGCACGGAGCCCAGCTGCCCACATTAACCCGCTCACCCTTCCTGGTCTTTCCTCCCATCACTGCCCCCGCACTAGCCTCCCTGGGCTCACCTCCCACCTACACCTCCTTTGCACCAAATCCTCTTAGGATCTGGAACCCAAACTTAGAAAGTACCCGTGATGTTATCCCACGTATGTAAGGTTTTAAACCGTTCAAAGCAATGCAGTGAGTGTTGTTGGGGAAAACATGCACAGGGGTAAACTGGGAAAAAGGCGTCTGGGGAGGATAAACGCCAAATTCAGGGAAGCGGGCATGCAGAGTGGGGGGGGGACGGGAGGGGGATGCCTCTGAGAAGGGCACCCAGAGGGTCTCAAGTGATTTCAAATGTTAAACAGGTGGCGGTGCATAGGGGGTTGTTACAGATCTATTTCTTGAGTGTCTGAAATGTTTCATCATCACTGGGAAAGGTAGGTAGGTGTGCTTGGCAGCCAAGAAGCTGAAGAGGTGGCCGTGGGGAGACAGTCTATGCCTTACAGCAGGGTCAGGCCAGGTGACACCAGTCCTTCATGTGTCACTCTCCTTGTGACCCATGGACCTGAGGCAGCAGGGAGAGCCCAGCACAGGGAGACCACCGTCACAGCTGGAGTGAGATGACATTGGTGGGAGAAGAGTAGGGAAAGCCACATGCCTGTGAGAACTGTAAAGGCAGAATCCATGCACCCCGTTAGCGCATTGGAGGTGGGGGCCAAGTCCAATGAGGAGTTGCAGGTTACAAGTCGGGGTGACAAGGTGAGTGAGAGGCCCTCTGGCAGGAGTCAGGACACCCAGAGGGTTTTATTTATTTCAATCTGTCAGAGAAGGGGGTGGGATACGTTTGTGCAGGTCCACACATCATTTGTACTTATTTGGGAGACAGGCCGAGACTGGAAGCCTTGTGATCTCAGCATGTTGGATTTCCAGGTAACAACAGGGCTCTGTGTCCTCCTCGGAGCTCCGAGCCCCCATGCAAGCCGACCAGCTGCTGCCTGCAGCAGCCACGTGACCACTGAGAGGGAAAGGAGGGGCTCTCGGCTGGGGCCTAACCTAACCCTTCTCAAAGCTATTCTGTTCTAGGGAGCAGATGCGTACTCCTGGGAGATCTTAGGGAGCCCTGTGTCCCCTCCCTGATGGATTGCATTCGTGGCCCCTGTTCTTCATCTTTCTTTGTAGCCACAAAGACTTATTTTTCCAGCTTTATTTCAGAGTACAGTTTGATGGATGGGGGTAACTGTAGACCAAATGGGTGTTATGCAAGCACCCCCACACACAAGTTCTACGTCATTCTGATCACCCCAAAATCCCCCTGTGCCCCTTTGCTGTTAAACCTTATCCCCAGCTCCAGCCCCCAACCCACAGCCATCACTGATTCCTCTCTATCACAGTCATTTTGCCTTCACTAGAATTTCATACGAATGAATTTGTACGGTAGGTAGCCTTTTGTATGGATTTAAAATTTATTTTATTTTTTCAGCGTTATTGAAGTATGGTCGACAAATACACATTGTCTGTATTTAAGGTGCACAGGTGACGTTCTGATACACGTCCACAGTGTGAAATGATGACCAGTCAAGCTAATGAACACATCCGTCACCTCACACCGTTACCTTTCTGTGTGTGGTGAGAACACTTAAGATCTCCTGTCTTAGCAAATTTCAAACGTGCACTGCAGTTACTATAGTCGCGTTGCTGTACCTGAGGTCTCTAGAGTTAGTGAAAGTTTGCACCCTTTCACCAATATGCCCCCCGTTTCCCACACCCCCCGGCCCCAGCAGCCACCATTCTATTGTGTTAATAGGAGGTCGACATTTTTAAGAGTCCACATGTCAGTGAGATCATGCAGTATTTGTCTTTCCATGTCTGGCTTCTTTTACTTAGCATCACGTCCTCTAGGTTCTTCTATATTGTTGCAAATGGCAGGATTTCCTTTTGGGGGCTGAATAATAGTCTGGGGTGTGTGTGTGTGTGTGTGTGTGACATTTTCTTTGTTATTCTTCCATTGACAGACGCTCCGGTTATTTCCATGTCTTGGCCATTGTGAATAATGCTGCAATGCACATGGGGATGCAGACAGCTCTTGCAGATAATGGTTTCAATTCCTTTGGATACGTAGCCAGACGTAGAATTGCTGGATCACATGGTAGTTCTATTTTTAATGTCTTGAGGAACCTCCATACTGTTTTCCACAGTGGCTGCACCAATGTGCGTTCCCACCAACAGTGCACGAGGGTTCCCTTTTCTCCACAGCCTCACTAACAGCTGTTATTTTTCAACTTTTAGATAATAGCCATTCCAACAGCTGTGAGGTGGTAGCTCACTGTGGTTTGGATTTGCGTTTCCCTGATGATGTGCGATATTGACCAGCATCTTCTCATGTACCTGTTGGCTGTTTGTTATCTTCTTTGGGAAAATGTCAACACGTGTTCAGGTCCTTTGCCCATTTTAAAGCAGGTTACTTATTTATTTATTCATTTATTTATTTTTGCTATTGAGTTGTATGGATTCCTTATATTTTTTGAGTGAGTTCCCTATCAGATATATGGTTTGCAAATATTCTATCCCATTCCGTTGGTTGCCTTTTCATTTTGTTGATTGTTTCCTTTGCTGTGCAGAAACATTTTAGTTTGTGGATTAGAAAAATTAACTTTATTAAAATGTCCATGCTACCGAAAGTGATCTATGGATTAGTGCAATCCCTATCAAAATTCCAGTGGCATTTTTCAGAGAAATAGGAAAAACAATCCTAAAATTCATATGGAACCACAAAAGATCCCAAAGAGCCAAAGCAAACTTGAGAAAGAACAAAACTAGAGGCATCACATTTCATGATTTCAGGCTATAGTAATCAAAACAGTATGGCACTGACATAAAAACCGACACACAGACCAGTGGAAAAGAATAGAGAGCCCAGAATAAGCCCACGCAACTATGGCCAACTCATTTTTGACAAAACCGCCAAGAACACACAATGGGGAGAGAACAGTCTCTTCAATAAATGGTGCTGGGAACACTGGACATCCACATGCAAAAGAATGAAATTGGACCCTTATCTTATACCACATGTAAAAATCAACTCCAAATGGATTAAAGACTTAAACATAAGACATGAAACCATAAAAGCCCTGAGACAGGGATTTGAGTGCACGGGGTGTTTGGGGAGGTGATGCCAGGGAGGGGAAGACAGCTGGACAGGATGTGCTTTGGGCCACGTTACTGCTCAGTAACCCCTGGGGAGCCTGAACCCCAGGGTGAAGCTTGCCTTAGAGCCACCCGTGGTGGCTGCTCCTGGTCACACTATGTCCTGGGGGCGTGAACTCCCCGCGCTCCAGGAGCACAGAGGGCATGAATGTGTAGCATCAGCAGCATCTGCTCCCCTCCTGGGCCCCTCCTGTCCCTGTAGGATGACAGTGGGGAGGACAGAGCCTCAGTAGGCGGGGGCCTTGCTTGCTCTGGCGCTCTCCGGTCCCCACCACGACCACCACCCTTTGGAGCCGTCTGATAGCTTCAATACTGGGCTCGATGAGCCCACAGGCCCTGCAGGAGCCTCTCAGGCTCTGGGCAACGTGGGTTCTAGGCCTGGTGCCCACATGGCTCCTGGCCTCCACCTCCGTCTGGCCTGTTTGTGCAGCGTGCGTGAGCGTTGTTTGTTCTCTGAATCAAGTGTTTGACTCACTCACAGTGATTGCGGCTGATAATTCCTAAACTAACACGCATCCCACTTGGCTGCTGTGCCTTGTTTGGTTTGTAGCTCTGGTTTATAACCTCTGATGGGACAGAGCTTAAGAGTGCCAGGGCTGCCTGGGGCTTCTCCTGCCCGGGGATCAGCTGGGTCCCCAGGGCTCAGGCTTTATGACGCTGCTGCTTGGTTACCACCCCCCCTTGGAGTCTCTGATGGATCTGAAGATGAGCTGACAGACAGTTCACCAGCGGAGTGGGGAGAGCAGGCTGCCAGACAGGGAGGGGCTGGGTGGGTCCGGCTGCACCTTTCATAGCCATCCAGGTGCCAGGGTGGGCCGCCCACATCCTGGGTCATCCTTGGAGCAGGACTCTGCCAGCAGGGCCTGTCGCCTAACCCCGCGGGGTGGGGGGTTGTTTACCTTCTCTCCATAGGATCAGGGAGGGCAGAGGCCACCCGGCAAGCTGCCTGGTCCTCCTGTGGGGCAGCCCTGCCTCTGGGAAGGCAGTCAACCTTGGTGCCTCACCTGGGTTGGGTGCTATTCCAAATAATAGGCGTTCTCATTGTTAGAGTTCAGCCTGGGCAGTAAATGAACTAGGGTTTCTCAGAACAGTCGCTGCTGAGACTCCCCAACTGACTTCAGGTGGACAATTGAATGGATTTAAATGAGATTAGGCCACATCATGAAAAAATTATCCCTCCTCCAATTCTCTTTAATCCAACTGATTCTTACAAGGAAAGAGAAAGCCTGACACTAATGAGTCACTAATGCCTCTCTAGGACTCCCAATTTCCCCTTTTTTAACAGAAAGGGCAGGATGCAGGCAGCAAGTCTCCCACAGCCCATTCTCCTCATTACTATTTAATAACCTCTTTTTGTCTTCATCAGATTTCCTTTTGCAGTTTTTATGCATGGCATGGTATTTTCATTTAGGGGGTTGGTGCAAAATTTTCTTTTAAATTAATTTATTGTAATGTTTTTCCCCTGACAGTGACTCCGTAATATGTTTTGTAAATAATAGTGTGGGTTGGGGTCTGCAAACTATGGCCCTGTGCACAATCCAGTCTGCAGCTTGTTTTTGTCAATAAAGTTTTATTGGCACTTATTGGCCATCATTGAAATATTATGTTACTCTGGCTGCTTTAATAGTACAACAGCAGAGTTGAGTGGTTTCAACTCTCTGGTCCACAAAGCCTGAAATGTGGACCATCTGGCCCTTTACAGAAAAAGTTTACTGATCCCTAGTATAGGTGGTACCGATATAGCAAAAATATGAAAGGTTATAAACAAATGGCTAAAGTTTGGAAAATACTGAAAAATTAACCATAAGTTCCATTGGCAGGGCTTTTGGTAACCATAGAAAATGACCAAACTTCAAATTGTTCAGCTGTTTGTCTGATGACTTTATCATCTTGAGATACTGCTAGGATGACCACATGAGCTGGAATTAAATGTATTGTATATCGCTCCCTGGTTCTGGATGGATACTGGTTGGCTGAATCGGCTGGGTGTTGGGGACAGGTGTGTGAATGTCCAATTTCTCCCTCTCTTTCCCTGCCTGGTCAGACTTTAGTTTCCTTTCCTAACTTAGGCTCCAGACCTATTTCTAGCTTCTCATTTAGTCCTCTGGTAGCTCCAAGCAATCCTCTTTTTCTCTTTTTCTTTTTTTTTCTTTTTTTTTTTATCACTGGCATGTCATCCAGTGTTTGGCGGGTGGTAGACACAGAGGGATTGCTAAATTGTTGAACTGGAAGTGACTAGAAGGAAAGGGATGGAAAAGTATCACCTTCCACACTAATGCCCCATTGCTCTCCTTCCCCCATTAACTTGACTCTGCTTTCTGACTAATGTCAGCATAGGGTGCAACGCATTTGTCGTAAGTAATGAACTGGGTGTGCCGGAATTGAGATGGGATGCGAAAGGTCACCTGAATGAGCCCAGAAACACACCCTTGATCAACGCGAGTCCCCAATTTTTTTTTAAACTGGGACCCTTAATATTATGGTTTTCTTTTGGAGCGTCCAATTGTATAATTAACACATTGGCAATCCTCTTTTTCCACTTAGTTATTTAATTACAGTATCTGCCTTCAATTCAATAAATATTTATTGAACTGAATGTGAGTTGGAGATATGAAAATAAAAGACATGACCTGTTCTCATGGACAACTCACATCTTATGGAACTCACCACCACCACCATCATTACTACCACCATCATTAACACCACCACCATCACCACCACCATCACCACCACCATCACCACCACCACCATCACCACCACCATCACCACCACCACCACCACCACCATCACCACCACTATCACCATCACCACCACCACCATCACCACCACCACCACCACCACCACAAACACCACTACCATCACCATCATATAAATGAGCCAACTTTAAATTGCCTCAATGCTTGACATTTCCCAAGTGTGCCACAAGTGGTCTTGGAGATAAAGCTTCTCAGGAACATTAGGGAACCCCTATCTTGCCAGAGCATCACTGCCTTGTGCAATGTCCAAAAGGACATTGGAAATGGACAAGTCAGGCTTGTCCCTTGTCAGGAAGATAAAGCTTCTATGGCTTTGCTCAAATTCCCCAGGAAAAGTATTTGTGGCTCAGGAAGTTGTATGTTAAATTTGAGTGGTTCATAAAAAATTTTCTAAAACTCCTTTTCCCCATTAATATATTTGCTTACTCTAATTGAGGCACTTAGAGAAGACCCAAAATTCAGTGAGTGAGTCCCTGTCGGGCACCAGGAATAGAATCACGACCAAGACACGGAGGGCCCTCGTCATCAAGATGCCAAGACAAACACACTCATAGCCTTTGCAGTGGAAGTGGTGGCTTGTGGTTCAAGTGCCACAGGGGGGGAAGAGGAAAAAAACCAAGAAATCTACATAGAGTATGATTTTCCTCATCAGCTTCTGTGCTGAAAATGCCCATGGCATTGCCAAGCACTCCTCCTGTGGGCAGAGGACGTACAGACTACATCATGGCCCTTTGAGTCATCGCCACAAGAACCAAGGTTGGCGGGGATCTAGAAAAACAACGGCAAAGCCTTTCCCCAGACAAGTCTCCAGCTCAGGAGCGAAAGCCTTTGGCTTAAGCCAGCCATATTGACAAAGCTTTATCTGGGTGAAAGGTGCAAAGCGAGGAAAAAGGATGATGAGAAAACCAAGGCTGAGTTCTTGCTTGGAAGAATTTGAGACAAGAAGGCAGAGCTGGAGCAGAATAAAGAAACTGGATGGTGACAGGAGAGGCCGTGGTCATTGTCCACTGCGGTAGTCTCTGGCTCATGAGCACTGACCTGGGGCCAGTTCGACGGAGGAGCTGAACTTTTGTCTAATTTCATCTTAATTGAAATGTAAAACCTGATACTCAATTCAGTTATTAGAGAACTTTTTAAGTATGTTTGGAACAACTTGTGTAGGTGAATCTAGCTTTTCACCTGTGTACTTTATGAAACTTACACTTTTCTTACAAATTGCATAATTTACATTGATAAATTTCCAATAAAAATATAACAGCTGAATGGACTTGTATATAAGTATAAAATGCACATCTGATTTCAAAGACTTCGAATAAAAAATAAAATGTCTAATCATTTTTTAATTTGATTGTGTGTTGAAATAATATTTTAGCTATCCTGCGTTAAATAATATATCACTAAAACTATTTTCACCTGCTTCTTTTTCCTTTTGTGGCTACTAAAAATTAAAATTACACCGTGCGGGTCACATTGTTTCTATTGGACGGGGCTGCCACAGTCAGTGGGAAAGCAGCAGACACTGCAAGACCCTGGAGTGGCTGTTGACACTAGTTCTTTTCTTTGGTGCACTCTGTCCTCTGCCCACTCCCCAGCCACACCTCAGGAGTAAATGTTTGCCAAGAGGCTGTTTATCACCCAGAGAGGAAGTAGGGTATAAATTAAAAAATGAATCACAAGTTAGAAATGTCACAACTCCCAGTGTTATCACTGACTCCGGAACCTTCCACAGAGTCTCAATCCCCCAGGGAGTTTGCGGGCAGTTTGGACTTGGATCACCAAAGTAATTGGATCAGCCTAAGTCTGACTCCTCAAGACCCCAAAAATCCTGTGCCCTGAATATGCTGGACTCTGCCGACCACAGGAAGATTTTGAAGTTCAAGATACAACGTCTCTGTAAACCTAAAATGATTTCACATGAAAAAGTTCAGTGTTTTAAAATGCGTCCTAAGTCTTGGACCCAAAACCAACCAGAAGATTTCTCCTTTTATGGCCCCAGCATATCAGTACTGGGGTATATTAGTACTTTTTAAAGGAGTCATTCTCTTACCCTTGGTCACCAACTTGGTAGCTACCTGCCACAGGTGGCTGATGAGCCCTTGAACTAGGGTTATCTTCCTTTATGTGCGTGTTTTACCACTTCCTGGCCAATTTCTCTCCGTCATTTTGCAACTCCCGCGAGTGGCAGACATTTCATTCCTCTACCTTTTTTTTTAAGACTTTATTTCATTTAGAGCAGTTTTAGGTTCACAGCAAAGTTGAGGGGAAGGTGGAGAGATTTCCCATATACCCTACACACTCAAAGCCTCCCTCACTCTCAGACCCCCCCAGAGGGGATATTTGTTACAATTGGTAACATACATGGATATGTCACATAGCTGACATGAGAGTGCGCTCTTGGTGTTGTTCATTCTACGGGTTTGGACAAATGTGTAATGACATGTATCCCTCACTGTGGTGTCACAGGGACATTTCACTGCCCTGAAAGCCCTCTGCGCTCCACCTGTTCTCCCCGCCTCCCCTGAGCCCCTGACAACCCCTGATCTTTTCGCTGTCTCCATAGTTCTGCCTTTTCCAAAATGTCACAGAGTTGGCATCACACAATGTGTAGCCTTTTCAGGTTGGCTTTTGTCACTTACTTGTATTTCAGGTTCCTCCATGTATCTTCATGGCTTGATAGGTCATTTCTTTTCAGCACCGAATACTATTCTGTTGTCTGATTGGACCACAGTTTATCCATCACCTACTGAAGGACATTTTGGTTGCTTCCTGTTTGGGCAATTATGAATAAAGCTGCTATAAACATTTCTATGCTGGTTTTTGTGTGGACATAAGTTTTCAGGTCCTTTGGGTAAACACCAAGGGGTGCGATTGTTGGATCACATGGTCGGTCCTTCACTTTTGATCCATCTACCCCCTTTCAGGACCCCTTGGCAAACCCAGCGTCTGCCAAAACCATCTTAAAATTTTGCCAGTGACTTTCATTTCACCACACCTCTTACCCAATCTTCATCCTTCTCAATGCTTGAGGATAAACAAAACAAAACAAAACAAAAAACAAATTTAGGAATGTTTTTTTTCTAAGTACATTTTATTATTGCAATCCAGCTTTTTCTCAGTTGGTATCTAAGACTTTGCCTCTTCCTGGCAATGGGTAGGGAGGCTGGCTCCATTTTCAATCACTAAGCTCCTTGCATTTGGGGCATGAGGATATTCCTGTTTGGAAATGGCTGTTCTTATCTGGATGGAGGCAGGCGGTGCCCTGTGGGGGCCAGAGAGCCCATCTGGCGCCCCTCCAGCCCACGGTCACTGGAGAGTACCGTTAGCGTCTCCATTCAAATCATTTCTTCATGCCACATGTGCTAAGCAGTAAACAGCTCTCCAGGACCCAAATAAAAAGGTCTTTATGGACAGAACAAACACAAGTAAATGCCAGAATCCAATTTAAATGAATAAATAAACCCCATTCCAAAGGCTACAGGCCACAAGATTTGGGGGAGACGAGCCAAGCAAGTTGGTTTCTTAATTCGAGGGAGGAAGAGAGATCCCAGACCCTGTCAGCAAACCCCAGCACCTCCAAATTTGAGGGTCCCAGCCTCCTCGAAGTGAAAGCAGACACCACCAGTTTTCTCAATCAACAACCAGCCTTTCAAATTTTGCATTTATAAATGAAGGCAAGTTGGATGTCACAGACTTGGCAATGTGGGCGTCCCTGCCTCCTCGGGTCTGCAGTGGAGCTGAGGGCCTGGAAGGTGACACTGGACCACCCAGTGTAAGCTCCCATGACCCGTTTGTCTTATCATCCCAACAACACTGGCTCATCTGTCCCCTGCCAGCAGGAGGAAGTGGCCGTTCCTTGTCTTGACCTGTCACTCCTTCCCTTGATAAGCCCCACCATCTGCCCCCCTTCCCTAAGGAACTTTTTTTTACTCCATCATTTCTTCTTACACACAATGCTGCTCAAAGCTTCCGTTCCCTCATGGTCAACAATGTCTGCAGTATAGACGCCCAACACTCACTGTGCCTTTTCTCCGTGTCTCTTGGCTTTGGCTCCAGTCCTGATTGACCAACTCTGTCTCTATCCCTGGTCTGAAACCCTGAGAATCAGAGTGTGGACCCAGAATTTTACACCTGGCCACTTCAGAGGCCACCATCCCTCCTTCCCAGGAATCTCAGACTTTCCCTGGGCAGGAGTGATGGGTGCTGTGGGCCTGGCGAGGAAGTGGGTGAGCAGGCACCATGATTGGACAGGCCAGGATAGTTTGTCTTCCCAACTTGTTCATCCCTTCACTCCATCAACATTTCTGAGGCATTTTTAATGTGCCGGGCACTGGGCAGGGAAATACGGGGGAATTAAACAGCATTCTTGCCTGGGTGGGGCTCAGTCTGCAGAGAGAAACAGAATCACTATCAGCTTTTAAGATCATGACCCAAATACAGTGAGTGAGATGAGTGGGGGTCTCTATAGAGGGGGTGATTGGGGCAGGGCGGACCACCTGGGCGTCAGACAACTGAGGGCAGTCAGGCTGAGAGGCACTCGGGGTGGGCAGGTTAGGGGACATCGCTGTGGCATAAACCAGAGGCAGGAAGTGAGTCAGAGGGACTTTGATGGCATCTTCAGAAGCTGGGTCAGTGTCCAGCAAGTGACAAGAGAGCCATTGAAGGACCTGGGGCACCTTTCCTCCTCGAATGCCAGTAACAGGTCCTCACCCAGATCTGAAGAGCTGCTGGCCGGTGTCTCCTCAGTCTCACTGTGGTGCAGAAACAATGTGGTATTTTTTGAGGGAAATGGGGCATCTTTGCCAATCCGGCCCATCAGTTACACCTCTGGTTTTGACCTAAAGTCTGGCTTTTCAAGGGGCGCTGGGAGCTGTGGCTGCCAGCCCGAGGAGGAGCCCAAAAGAATGGTACCTGTGTCTGCCTGAGACGTCCCACCCACCCACACTGGGCTCTTGTGCGAGAAATTTGGAGCAAAACCGAAAGGCTGGTCCCACGTCTGGGGGGCCGCAAAGGGCTGGGGAGCTGGCCCAACGCTGGGCTCCCTGAAATCCTCAGACTGTTTTTCAAACATTGGGGGATTGGTTAAAATACAAAGTCGGTTTTTCCAGGTTATGCCTTGTCCCCCTCAATTTCACCCTATTTGTAGGTCTGTGGAAATTTAACCTTTGTGTGGGCATCCGTGGGGGGTGTGTGTGTATGTGTGTATGCGTGTGTGTACACGTGCACACGCGTGTTGTAGGGGAAAAGTGTAGAAAACAGGAACCTGGGAGCTGAGGACTGAGTATAGAAGAATTGCAAGCAATAAATTCAGCTCCATTTCCATCACAGTCTGGCACTCCACTAGAATAAGCTGGAAATATTTTTTTTAAGTTGACATCATGCCATTCTATAGTAAAGAGCAGCTGTATGGGTTGAATTGTGCCCCCAAAACTCATACATTGGAATCCCAATCCCCAGCACCTCAGAATGTCACCTGATTTGGTGTAGGGTCATCACAGACGTCATTAGGTAAGGTAAAGTCACCCTGGACGGAATAGGGTGGGTCCTGATCCAATATGACTGCTGTCCTTATAACGGGGAGAGGTTTGGACCCCAATGCAAACCAGAAGAAGCCGCGTGAATACTGGAGTTGTACCACCAGAAACCAGCGGGGTGGCGGGGAGACACCCGACGCCTTTGCCGGGGGCGTGGCTCTGCCAGCACCTCCATCTCAGATGTCCTCCTCCAGAGTGCGAGACAGTGCTTTCCTGTTGTGTCAGCCGCTCACTCTGAGGTGGTGGCAGCCCCACACCGGAGTGGCGATGCCATTGACCCCCAACGGTGGGTCATTAAAAAGGGAACTTTGGGTTCCTTGGGCGCCTCATTTTCCTGTTTTGTTTATGTGTTTGTTGGGTATGCGTAGGCTAATGAATCTGAGTCTCCATTTCTTCACCGCCCATCAGAGCTATGTCATTCCTTCACTCTCCTTCCCCGGAAAGAAAGCTTTCCTCACTCCAGTCCAAGCTCTGCACTTGGCCCACACATACCCCATTGTTTTCTTTCTTCACGTTAAGGAAAATGGTAGCACCTCCACCCTGACCCCAGCCCTGTGAAGTGGGGAGCAGTATTTCTTGATGGCCGGGAATGTGCTTCTGGGGAGAAAACCCCTCAGCTTCACAATCTCTGCTCTATAATTTATTATCTTCAAGATTGTGGGCAGGCTACTAAGTGTCTAGCAACCTCAGTGTCACCAGCTGTAAAATCCCAGGGACATTAACATCTTATGAGACCTGAATAAGGTCATGCAAAGAGTGCCGAATCCAGACAATATTAGTACAAAAGGCAGAGTTTTCTAAGATGCATTAAATTTGCTCTTTCACTTGGTAAATACAGTTGAGAACCTTCTACCTGTCATGTAATGTTCTAACAGGTGGAATGCCAATGTCAACCAGAATGGCCTCTGCCTTTCAGGACACAAAAGGAATGAACTAGCATAGCATATACCAACGTGGATGAACCTACAAAAATAATATTGAGTCAAAGCAGCAAGCTGTTGAAGAACAGATACAGTTAGATATACATATGAGGCCTAACAATTAAGTGCACGAACTCATCCTACGAAATCTGCTACACATCTCATTACTGAATATCACTACAGTCACCTTCAAAATACTCCCCTTGGGAAGCTATGCACTGACGCCAGTGCCTAGTCCACCCTTCAAAGCAATTCTGGAACTCTTTCTCTGAAATGGCCATCAGAGCTGTCGTCATCTTACCCTTGATGTCCTGAATGTCATTCAAATGTCTTCCTTTCTGTATTTCCTTTATCTCCGGGTAAAGAAAGAAGTCATTGGGGACCAGATCAGGTGAGTAGGGAGGGTGTTCCAATACAGTTATTTGTTTACTGGCTAAAAACTCCCTCACAGACAGTGCCGTGTGAGCTGGTGCATTGTCGCGATGCAAGAGCCGTGAATTGTTGGCGAAAAGTTCAGGTCATCTAACTTTTTCATGCAAATTTTTCAGCACTTCCAAATAGTAAACCTGGTGAACTGTTTGTCCAGTTGGTACAAATACATAATGAATAATCCCTTTGATATAAAAAAAAGTTTGGCGACATCATTGTAGCAAGTTCGCAAACTTAATTGTCAGACCTTGTACAGCTTAAAAACATATGTGTAGAAATGTTTAAAGAAATGCACAGGAATTACTAACACCAAATTCAGGATAACTGCTAACTTGGGTAGGATGCTAGCACTTCAGTTGTTTGGTTTGGTGATGTTTTCTTTCTTAATCCCATGGAGGGTGTGTGGTTTTGTTATATTAGTCTCTAAATCTCTTTGATCACCTGTAGTTTTCATTTTTAAAAAAATCAAAAGAAAGATAACGGGATTGAGAACCTGGTGTCTGCTTTCGTCTCCAAGGTTCCAGCTGCCAAAATACCATTTTGCCTGTGGTTTGAGTAGTTCCTGCTAGATTCCAGCCCTTATTAACTAAGAATTTTGCTCAAACCCTTTATAAAATGTGAAATGACAGATGCTGCGTGGAAGAACCAGAGACACCACGGCTACCCCCGTGTTTATTTCATGTTGCATGTTATAATGTATTGATTTATAAGGGAAAATCTTGTAGCACACTCCTTGGCCCTCGGCCCATGGCTAAGAAAGATTGCTCAGAAACGAGCACTGTTTACGGCTTTTCTATATTTAATGGCCTGAGGGATGAAGGAAGGAGAGGGGCCTGAGCAGTGGGTGGGGGAGTTCAACTTGTTGACTATGACTCTGCCCCCTGCCTTTTCCCTCCAACAAATTCCTTCCAGTTCTCTTTTAAAAGGTTTCATGGTGAACCGATGAATAAAGCCCCATCACAGGCTGGCTTTCATAGACAACAAAACTAGGCTACTGTGGAATAAATTGTTGACTTAGTGGCTAAGGCACCTGACGGAGGAGGAAAGAAGGAATGTGTGGGTATAATTGGGTCTCGGTGGAGAGCAAATTAAGGTGGTACGCGTTTCGTTACTCAGGGACCCAGCTTGGGAAGATTCTGGAATGTTTCCAAGAACAAAAAATAAGTCCCGACTGCTGTGGAAAACTAGAGGGGCAGAAAGTGGATTTAGGTAGGAATCCCCTCGCTTTTCACTGGCTTTGTCTCGGCTCCTACCCTCTGCCTTCATTTTTGGCTGGCTTTCTGGCAGCCGGCCAGAGTAATGGTTGGTCTCATTAGGACACATCTCTGAGCGCGGGCCTCCATCCTACCTCAACTCCCAAACTTGGGATCACGCTAACTAATACCCTCATCCCACAGGGAATCTGAACTTGTGATCCTGTATTTCAGGCGGATGATGTTAGGCCTCGTGACTCTCAAAGGCCTCAGCTTCTCAGGCACAGAACCTGCGACCCTGGGTTCTCTTCCCAGCGCTGGGGAACGACTGGCCGTGGTGGAACTGTCACGTCAGCGCTGGGACAAAAGCTTTGGCCCCATAATTTTTCTGACAGAAGTCATGTGATAGCATAATAAGATGGCGCCCGCGTGGTGACTTTGGCAGAAAGACCTGAAAGAGGAATCTTTTTGCGCAAGTGCCCAGGATGACCTCAGTGTCTCCCAGAGTCACTCGCCACTGCTGAGGCCACCAGCATCACCGTCCTGATCGATGTTCTCTTCTTCAGTGAGCAACCGGTCCTCCATTGCCGGGCTTTGTGTGGGAAGTTTCCCAACATCGCTTTCACCAATTTGTTGAAATCCTCCACTTTTCCCCAGAGTAGTCCTTTTACTTTGCAGCCTCTTGTACAGGTTTTTGCGTTGCTTGGTTGGCTGTTGGGAACGTGGCACGAAAGTAACTGCAAGGCACATGGACAAAGAATAACAAGATGACATGGAATTATGCCGTCACCCAGGATTTCCCCCATAAGTATGTGCCCCAAAGCACAGGGAACAGAGTTTGTACACAGGCACATGTACCTGCGTGTCGCAGCACACGGGTCACAGTGGCCAAAGGGTGGGAACAACCCACATGTTCGTCCGTAGATGAAGGATAAACAAAAGATGGTCCATGCACACAGTAAAGCACCACTGGGCCATGAAAAGGAACAAGCGCTGACACTCGCCACACGTGGATGAACCCTGAAGACATGATGCCGAGTGAGAGAAGCCAGACACAAAAGGCCACGTGATATATGATTCCATTTCTACGAAACGTCCAGAACACAAATCCAGAAGCAGAAAGTTTATTAGTGATCGTTAGGGGCTGGTGGGAGGGGAATATGGGGAGTGACTGCTACTGGGTGTGGGCTCTCCTTTTGAGGTGATGAGAATGTTCTGGAACTAGATAGAAGTGGTGGTTGCACACCATTATGCTAAATGCCACTGAATTGTTCGCTTACATGGTCAACTTCATGTTATGTGACTTTCACGTCAATTCTAACAAAAAGAGTAACAGGATGGTCGAGTGGAGCCTCATTTGACAAGGGGTCGGTGCATTAGTGAGTGTGTTCTTGTGACGATCACGTCTGCATGCCACCCCAGACGGTGGGGACAGGCAATGGAAGCTTGGACAGCAAGGACCCCTGTCTTTCACGTCAGCCTCTGGGATCTCGGACTCCAGGTCTGGCTCCTGGTGGGCCCAGGAGGGAACCCAGAATCCAGGCAGGTGTGGACCCAAGGGGTCAAGCTCAGCCCGCAGTTCATGGGGTCTAGCTTGGACTGGGACCCTTGGACGGAACCACTGGTTTGGGCGGGCACAGAGGGAGCCAGGCTGGGAACTTGCACACTTGCTCATCCATCTGAGTGAGGGACAGGCAGCTGACCACTGCCCAGTCTCCTGGATGGGCTCGGTGGCCTGGCCTCAGGGAACCTGGAACAGGTTCCAGAAAGCAAATCCACAGCAGACAGTGTGGAACGCTGCAGCAAACAGGGGCAGAGAGCATACACTTTGGCCTCAGACAGACTTGTGTCTGATACCAGGCTCCATTCTCCATTCTCAAGTGACTGGGGCCTGTCCCTTTACCTCCCAGCCTTCACTTGCCACATCTGTTAAGTGGGATAACAGCCCCCACCTTGTAGAGCTGTGAGGACTCAGTGGGGTAACATTTGGGAAGTCCCCAGCCATTAGTATCTTCCTTGTTGCTCTTGTGTTATTTCAAATCAAGTGTCACAAACGCAAGAAGAAGGCTCGTCAGAGCCATTTTCCACCTTGACAGTCAGGAAGCCGCCCTCAGACCCACTCTGCCTCCTGCGCCCTCACGCCTCAGAATGAGAAGGGAATAGGCCGTATGCAGCCCTGACCAGCTCATTTTTCCATCCCAGCCTGAAAAAGCCCCCAAAGTGTGCAAGAAATTAGAGGTGAGAGGGGAAAGGCTATCCACTGACCCCCTCCCCCACCAAACTGAGAAAGGAAGCAATTAGGGAGGCAGCTGCCCCAGGCACCAGGGACCCCAGGCACAGCCCGGAGGGGGGGCAGGGGACGCTGACATTCCAGGAGGAGGGTGTAGGGGCTGTGGGCGCCTGTGGGGACAGCGCCAGGAGAGCAGTTTCCAGGCTCTCGGCCTCACGTGGAAAGGTGCAGGCTCGGGTAGTGGATGGCCATCAGCTGTGACTGGTTGGCCATCAGCTGTTAGCGGTTAGCCATTGGCCACTGATGTAACTGCTGTGGCTGAGCTAGCAAGTGGATTGCAGCTGGCAAGTGGGGTCGGTTGGCAGAGACAAGTGGACGGCGGGTTGCGGATCGTATGGCTCCTGCTTCCTGTGTCTCCAACCCAGCCGCCAGCGAGAATATAGTGGTATGACTCCCCTATCCATGGCTCCATGGGTGTTCCTTTTTGGCCTCACCATATCCTGTGTTCCTATGCGGGGAGCAGGCCCAGAGACCCCGCATGACACCCTGCATGACAGCACCCTTGGCACCTGCCCTTGGGGCTCGGGCCAGCAGGGGCCATGTCTCCTGGGGGACCTCCTCCAGCAGTGGTCTAGAGACCCTGGGAAGGAGCAAGGGGTCACCTGGGGTCTGAGAACCTGGATGGGGAGAAAAATCCTTTATCACTATTTTCACCAGCCTCTAAAGCAGGGGTGTCCAAACTTTTTTCAACTTTTTTTTACCAAGGGCCAGATGCAGTAAAATACACAAACAGCCGGGCCACTCACTCGAGGTGAAGTACGTATTGCCTCACCTGGTTTATTTAAGTAAACTAAATATATTTTTGGAATTTGCTGCAGGCCAATTAAAAATGGATTGAGGGCCGCAGTTTGGACACCCCTGCTCTAAAGCATGTTCATTCTATTAGGAGTCTCCTTCTATTACAAACCTCAAAAATGAACAGAACCTGTGACTCTGTTCTCTGTAAGACTCGGAGGTATTTGCACGTCGTGTTACGGCCATCACTCATTTACACTTGTTGCTACTTCAAAGTTCCAGAAGGTTCAGACTGCTGCAGCATTGCATTATTTAATGCACCTATAGAAAATCACATCTGTTTAATATTGTGATACATGTTTTCTTACCTTTGGTTATCTTTGCAAACCGCTGTATTTTATGTTATGCTTTTAAAAACGATTCTGAGGAGGGATCCATGGGGTCCATGAAACTGTCAAAGGGGTTGATGGCACGTAAATCAAATAAGTCAACAATTATTATTGGAAAAAAATTTCATTACGTTTAAAAACCATAGTTTACATACACGCAAAAACTGGGAGCGGGCGGCAGAAAGTGGAAAATAGCGTTGTTTGTGTCATTTTACATGGATACCATTTAATTCCTGACCGTGACAATTATAGAGAGACTGGAATAGTTTTTATTGAAAGGCTCACATTAGTATAACTAAAACCATTTTACATCTTTCACATCCCTCGAGGGAAAAAGAAGACAACAGTACCCGTTTTTATATAAAGAGTTCTGAATAATGCAAATGGCACAACGACTCCAGAACCTAAAACAAGAGAGAAGGGACACAGGGTGTATTTCCTGTGAAAATAAATCTGAGTTGGTAAAATGACACAAAGACAGACTCTAGTGCTGATTCAAAAAAGAAAATCCAACTACGTGCTGCATACAAGGGACACCCCTAGAATAACGTGACACCGTGAGGTTGGGCACACAGAGGGGCAAAAAATGTGTCGGGCAAATGAGAAGAGAATATGTCTGAGAGGGATGGAGGGAGGCACTGATTCTTCAGAGGCCAGAGGATTTAGTGGGTCACTCGATATTGATAAAATCACGTAGCACAACTCACCCGGCATTGGGTCACACTGCAGACTCGGGGAAAGATAAGGCTGAACCAGTCTGAAATTTGATCTCCACCCCTCCCTCTTGTTCCCTCACCCTGGCCCCCCAACACGTTTCCGGGTCCCCAGTGCTGCCAGTGAGCTTAATATTTTGCCAGTCTTTAACTCCAAGACCTCCCTTTCTCTCTCTCTCTCTCTCTCTCTCTCTCTCTCTCTCTCTCTCTCTCTCTCTCTCTCTCCCAGCAACTCACATTCAGAAATCATTCCAGGCACTTGAAATTCAGAATATAAACATCTGAGACAGCCCCAGGCCCCAAACTTGCCAACACGCCCTATTTTTCCCGACACCTGTCTTCATTGCTCCTTCTTGCTTTCTCTAAGCTGTTTGTTCTTGTCCTGTCCCAGGCGCGTCATGCTGATTCACGAAGAGGCCACTTTCTCGGGGGTAAGAAATAAATTCATCCTCATTTTCATTGTTTATAACTAACCAACACCTGCTCTGGGGATGTGAGAATGCTGAGTGTTCCACCCTCCTTTCAATGTTATCCCCCCCACCCCACCCCAGTACAAGGGCAACACCTATTTAGTAGAGAAAATGTGTAAAAGAACACAAGAAGCCACCATTCTCACACACAGAGGTGACAAGGACAACACCAATAATGGTGACACTCACCATCATTAACTGGACACTAGACAATCAACACATCTCACCCCGTGGCCTCCTCAGCAGTAGGTACTGTCATTGTCCCCATTTTACAGATGACAAAACTGAGGCTTAGAGTCAGCCAGTAAGTGCAGGAGGTGGAACTTGAACCTAGCTGTCAGGCTGTCCCTGTCCTTATGTATGTGTATATTTGCCACAGACCTGGAATGTGCTGGTCACGGTGTGCTTTTTCCATCTCACATTGAATGGCGGCAGCATTTTCTGCTCTCCCCTCACTTTGTTTCTCCCCGGGGGTATCTGCAGGCACTGAGGAGAGCAAACCCCTCTCCTCCACCCCTTGAGTGTAAACATTTCAGCACCACGCTGCCAAAGGAGAGAAAAAAAGAATCCCCACCTCAGATTAAAAAACCAGAAAACCAGGCAATGGAGAGTGAAAGGCAGCTTTGTGCAGCGAAAGGGGGGATGGGGACCATCCCAGGGCCAAGCCCTCAGCCACCTCAGTGGGGGCACAAGGCTGGAACCACAGCCCGATGGCTCAGAACAGGCAGCACCCAAACTGGGGACAACAGTAAACCTGCTCTGGGCACTGAGATGGTCTTTCCTACCAAGGCCCAGGGGGCCTGATGCTGCCCGTGGGGCAGGGGCTTGGATCCTGCTAGAAGGGGACCAACTTGTCCCCTCAGCGCCACCCAGAGCAGCAAGCCCCCTCCCCTTTGTCTCAGCTCACTTGAAAACAGAATGATTTTCACTTTAAGACTGTGGAGTCTCTGTGCAGGAGGAGAGTGGGCACAACCCGTGAGGAGGGCTTGGTGGCTTCCAAGAGCATGTGAGTAGCATTGACTGTCTGTCCCCTAACCACACGCTTCAAGGAGGTTTCCTAGCGGCATAGACACAGAGAAGGGTATTTCTCACCCACACATGGTGAGCTGGGTTACAGATAATTCTGGGGGTAGCTGGCCGTCCTTGGTATTCCTTGGCCTGTAGACACATGTCTACACTTTGCCTGTGTCGTCACGTGACCTTCTTAGGACGCCTGTCATTAGGGTTAGGCCCATCCTACTCCAATATGACCTCCTGTTAATTTGATCCCTATTTCCAAGGTCACATTCACGGGTCCCTGGGGTTAGGACCTCAATATATCTTTGTGAGGGGGCGACACAATTCAACCCACGACAGGGCCCTTATCTGCCAGTTATTTGTCCCCATGTGTGAGTGTGTGCACATGTAAGTGTGTATTAACTCACGGGAGCTCATCTCACCAGCTTCCATTTCAGAGGACCTCTCGGTTTCGTTGGGCTGCGTTTCCCGACGCCCGGCCCCAAAGCACACTCACTGGTGCGTTCAGGCTGCAGGCAGCGTTACAAGTGTTCTGCTCATCCTTTCCCAGAAGACAGCAGGCTCGCACTCAGGCAGGGCTCAGAAAGTGTCTTTCGAGAGAGCTCCAAAGATCTCTCTTTTCCCATCAGCTCCACAAAAGGAGGATTCAGAGCCGGCGGTGACCAGACAGGTGGAGCGTGTGATATGGCTTCTGTCTGCGAGGAGGACAATGGGCTGATTCATTACGAGGACCTGCGAGCTGGCCAGGGCGGATGGACGTGAGGCCAGAGCTGCAGAGGTCAGCGGAGCGGTCGGCTGAGAGAGTGGTTCCCAGGGCCTCCAGGACATGGTCTCCCATGGGAGGAGAGGGACCTGGCCCAGGCCTCACAGACAACAGAGTGAACTGAGCTCCAAAGCTCAAAACCAGGGGCCTTCACAGCCTGGGCTCCCGCGTGCACAGGCCCGGCCAAGGGGGCAGCCCAGGAGGGCTGCAGTGAGTTCTGAGGGTTTTCACCACCTTCTTCCCTGGCGGTTAGTGCAGATGAAAGGGCCGACTGCCCTCAGTGAATAAAGGAACCTCTTCGATGATTATCTCGAAGGATCCAGATATTACTTTTCATCATGACTGCTATGAGCTGAATATTTGTGTCCCCCAAATTCATATATTGAAACCCCAACTCCCAGTGTAATGGTACTAGGAAGTGGGGCCTTTGGGATACCTCCTCATGACACCTTAAATCATGAGGGTGGAGCCCCCACGTTGGGGTTAGTGCCCTTATAAGAGGCAGTACAGCTCTCCCTCTCTCTGTCTCTGTTTCTGTCTCTCTGTCTCTGTCTCTCTCTGTCTCTTTCTCTCTCTCACTCTCTCTCTCTCTCTCAGCTAGAAACAACCAGGACGGAGGCCTCACCAAGAACCCGACCACACTGGCGCCCTGGTCTTGGACTTCCAGCCTCCAGAACCATGAGAAAGAAACGTGTTGTTTAAGCCGCCTCAGTCGATGGTATTGTTACAGCTGCCCGAACGGACCAAGGCAGTGGCCAGATGACAATGAGTGGGCCTGTCACTTAGCATGTCCCAAACATAAGGCGTGCCTGTCTATGTCCAGATGGAGGTTGTAGAATCACAGAGGTCTCTGCTGTGCTGATGTGTGTGATGGAAGCTTGGGGTGCAGTGCCCAGGACAGAGCGTCTGTGGGGTTCACTGCCTGCAGTGTCCTGGGAGGGAGTACAGGCACATGCCTCCGAACCTCGTGTGACTCTCGGCTCTGCCGTTTACCAACTAAGTCAGCCTGCACATCTTGTTTAAAGTTTCCCCCGCCATCATTGGGGTCCTACTAACTCGGACCTCATAGAGTTGCTGTGAGGCTTAAATGGGGTACATATATCTGTCTTCACCTGGCGGGTGGTCGTGCCGGTGTCCTCATACCCCCAAAGTGCGTCCAACCCAGCAGTTGAGAGTTGTGAAAGTTGTACATGTGAAAGTTGTACCCTAAAAATAAAGGCAAAAAGAAATGGTGTACTCTCTAGTCAGAGTCCAGGGGGGTGGATTTAGTCAGTGCTTCGGGAAGGAATTGGAGGGAGCCCGCTGCGTCCTGGGGTCACCTGAGGTGTGAGCGCTGAGGCCTCGAGCCTTCGGCACCCTTTCCAGCTTCCCCGAGCGGCGAGTGTCCCCAGTGTCCTCAGGTGTGTCCCAGGAGGAAAAACACCCTGTGAGTCAGCGCTGTCGGCTCAGGAACACCTCGCTTTACCCTTCCGTGACCCAGGGGCAGCGGAAGGAAGATGAGCTCTCTTGTATCTGTGGCCAGCAGGGAGGTCACGCCCTCTGTGGACTCGGGGCCCCATTTGAGTTCAGAGACCCCATGGTGGGGTCGCGCCTGGGGAGTCCCCCGCCAAGCAAGCCACCACCTGCCCAAGAGAATGTCTGAGGGTCCCCTCCCACCTGTCACTCGGCTTCTGTCAGCAGTTTACCCGAACACATCTGCGTCCCCACCCTCCAGTTAGGACTGCTGAGTGGAGTAATTTCCAGAGCGGATGGAGCTAGGAGGGCTGGGGCCACGGCAGGGCTTTGTAACACCCCAGGCAGCTGAGGTCCACACGTGGCCGGCCCTTGCCCATATACCAGGGGCTGCACGGGCTGTGCTCAAGTCCAGATGAGGCCCGAGAGGGAGCAGCCATATAGGGTTACCCTCACCCCCAAACTCCTGCTGAGCCTCCCTCTCTACAGTGCTGGAGATCTCAGGGTTCGTCCTAACACCAGTTGAAAAGAACCGTCTGGAATGTATGCTCAGCATCCCCTCACAACGCAACCTGGAGCCAAGCATGTAGAAGGATGGCAGTCAGAGTGGCAGCTGCTGTTGAGCCAACTTTGAACTTGAACTGTTTTGAAATCCAGCTCATAAATCTGCAGCTCGGCCTGGGGGACGCACCTTCAGGTCTGGGTGTGGAGTTTGCAGGAGAGGCCTGGGGTCTCCAGCACAATGCGGGCCTTTACAGGAGTGTGGTGAGTGAGAGTCAGCGCGTGCATGCGGGCATGCGTGTGTGCGTATGTGCGCCTGTGTGCGTGTGTGTGTGCATGTGTGTCTGTGTGTACCTGAGGACAGAGTGTTGTGGACAGTGCCAAAGCGAGGGCGCCTACATCTGGAAAGTGTCAGGTTTAATGCCCAAAGCCACGGGCCCAGGTCAGCTCAAAGTACATGTTTGCTCGCAGCCGCAGCTGTGAAAACGCCCGCCTGCCGGGGCTTGGCTGGGCTCATGTCAAGTTCCCTCAGAGACAGTGGCCCCTTTGTCAGATTCCATTCCAATCCCCCGTTTCAAAGTCCCTGGCCTGCCACGGGGCCCCCGCCACAAACAGCTGCCGGGCAGCATCTGTCTGAGGCGGCGTTCATTCCGCCTCGAGAAGGAAAATATCGTAATTTAGGGGCGTCCAGACTTTACCCCTTCCCTCCCCCAGGAACCCCCGTGTCCAGCTGATTGCACACCCACCACCGTGGTGTCATTGGGGCGTCCCCGTAGCACACCCAACTCTCCTGGGGAGCTCGCTCCACTTCATTTCGTTCTTGGTGGCTGTCACTTGGGAGATCGTTCCCCTGTGGCTGGGCTGGGGTTTGCGTTTGGAAGTTGATGAGGACGCAGCAGTGTGTGTGCAGTGCGTCCGTGCATGGAGGTGGGTGCATTAGGGCCCACCTGGAGACGGCCAGAGTCTTAGCCGGGTTCAGCGGAACTTGAGACCGAGGCTGGTGGGCAGGAAGTTTGTTTGGGAATGCGGTTCCAGGGAGCAGGAGGGAGGGGACGCGCCGTGCTTTGCACAAGAGCTGCATTCATTGAAGCACCTATAGAAAAAAAAAAACAAAAACAAAGAACCCCGCATGTGTGTGTGTGTGTGTGTGTGTGTGTGTGTGTGTGTGTAATCACTCTTTCTGTAAAGAAACTCTCAGGAGATAGGGTCCAGTCCTTCTGGAATGCAGTGATGCTTTTTATAATTTCTAATGTTTTTCCCTGAAGGATTCCCTGTAACCCAACATGCATTGACTACTTATCATGTGCCCGACACTACCAGGAGCTGGGTGGGGAGCGGTGGGTGAACAAGACGGGTGAGGTTCCTTCCTCCATGCAGTTGCCCGCTGGTGTGAGAGACACAAAAGTGAACCCCATAATTTTAAGTGGCCATACGTCCGTGAAGACCACAAAGCCGGGTGACGGAGTCCAGAGCGTCCGGGAAAGGAGCTGGGACAGTGAGGCAGGATGGTCAGACATGGCATGCTGAGGAGACGGCATCTCAGCAGAGCCCTGAACAGTGAGAAGAATCCAGCCTTTGGTTCCAAGACAAACATTTCCTTACTCTCTACTTCCTCTCTGATAGAAGCCCAGGCACCCAGAAACAACTGCAAAAAAGCCACTTCTAGAGCCCGGGTGGGAGGAGAGGCTCTAAGAAGCTTCCAGATGTCCAGCATTCTGTCCAGCTGGCTTCCAAGCAGAGTCTTTACCGGGCCCTCGACACCGGCAGGTGCCAGGAGGCTCACCGTGGGTCCAGAAAGTCAATCTGAAACCGGGTATTTTCTTTAGCTGGGTTCTTTTTGCAGCTATCGAGTTTCCTTGTATGTGAAGAAACCCTGGGAAATTATTTGTTTAACAAGAGCATTTGGTATTTCTCAGTCTTTTTTTTTTTTAACCTTCTTTCCCTTTGCTCTTGTTTTTCTTCTCTTTGTTTGGCTTTTGAGCAAAAACTTCCTACCCACTGTGATATTTTCCCCATGAATAGCTAAGTAGGCTAGAAAAACAGGAGTAGGAAACATGGTGGATGGCCGGAAGTCAAGGTCAACAGCAGGCTGGGAGCCTCCCAGGAGCACCTTGGTTCACGTCAGCAAGTGGCTCCGATGTCAGTTGGCCACGTAAGTTCCATGGAGCGTACCGCTCTCGCAAGATGCCACTTCTTTAAGTCCCTGAGGTGGGAAGTGGCAATTGCAGATGTCTTACTTAGCATGTCCTGGAGGGAACAAAGAAAGAAAACCCATCTGTTGTGTGAAGTTAGCGACAATCAGTTGAGGGACATTGGCTGATCCCAGTGTCACCCAGCAGTATTAAATCTAGCCTGCGAGACAGAGACAAGGATTAACAGAAGTCTATGAAAATGGTGATTAAGCCCTTGAACATTTTACCCTCTCCTACCAAAAAAAAAAATCTCTGAATCATAGAGCTTCGAAAAAAGGGGGAAAAATCAAATGGAAAGTAAAAGAAAAAAAAATCATTCTTTGTCATTTGTCTGCTCTAAGAATTAGAGCAGAGTTACCACACTTTGGTAAGTTAAAATGAAACTAGCTTACTGAAAATTTTTACCATTGTTGATTTTCAAGGTGAAATTCCAATCAAACCTTTCTTTATTTTTAAAACATGGAATTTTTGACCCCACGTCAAGTGGCCTCACCTCAGGTGACCTAGTTCTGGTACCTCTTACACGTCCTTCCCTCCCTGCGTTTGTCTACCTGACTGGTGTCCCAGAGAGAATTATTCCATGCCCCTGTCCTGTGTCCCAGCAGTCGTGACGTATACCCCACGGAGTTAAGATCTCCTTCTTCTGGAGTCTTCTTACCTTCCTCGTCTCTGTATTGGTCAAGATGAGCAGCACTGGCTGTGGTAACAAACAACCCCCAACTCTCTGTGGAATAGCTGTCAGCCAGCAGCCTCTTCTCCACAGTCACTCAGTGACCCAGGCTCCCTCCATCCTGTGGCTCCACCCTCCTTTATTTCCTTGGAGTCCTCTCTGCTCAGCCTGTGGTGCGAGAGGGATGCAAGAGAAGTTCTGGGGGCCAGGCCTAGAAGTAGTGTATGTTCGTCCCACCCACATTCCCGGGGTCGGAACTCTATCACGTGGCCACACCTAACGGCCCAGAAGCCTGGGGGATGTAGTGCAGCGCTGTCCTCGGGCAGGAGATGAAAACCAGGAGCATTCATTAGCAGTCTTGCCATACTTCCTCCTCTCCTCCTCCTCTCTGTGGTACCACCTTCCTGTTTGTGTTCATCTCTGCACGGTGTGTCTAACTAAAGCACATGTCGCCTGAATAGCAGGTAATCCTTGCCTCTTACTAAACTCGTAGAGTCCATTTGCCAACTTGCTGATCCTTGCTTTAGAAAAGCCTGGGTGTCACAAGTATCCTCTGAGGGAAGGGAGCAGGCATTTCACTTTTGTGCTCCACGTGGGCATATGTGTGTGTGCAAAATATTTATCTAACCTGAGCTAAATATAAACAACATGGCTAACTGCAGAGAGAGACATTCCAGTATGAAAATCCTTCCATTCCTCCCTCCCTCCCTCTCTCCATCTAACCATCCGTCCACCCATCCACCCATCCGTTGGGTCAAACGATAGTTTATGTATACAGAGCATTGTGGAAAGTGCTGTGCAGAAAGAGAAAAGTGCATAAGGCATGCTTTTTGCCTTTGAGACATTTGTACTCCAACTGGGGAAATAAGAACTAAACACACACAAAGCTAGCAAAAACGCCAGGTCCACACATGTGCAGACAAGTAGGGACCATCCAGGAGCAGAGGTGCTGTGGCCTGCTCTGCACCTACGCCCTCCTTTCACCCTCCACGTGGATCTTTTGTATAGAGGCTTTCTCCCTGCCCCCTCCATGAACTGTCCTTCCCTTTTCCTCCAGGCCTCACAAAGGGTCTCTTTCACTTTTTCCCTGTTATATCCTTTCCTTGTTTCCCTTTCTGTATTTCCCACCACTCTTCTCTCTTCACATGCTTCCCTTTAGTAAAGAACACCTCGAGCCTGTGGCAGCCCCAGGGCCTTGGCACCAGCAGAAACGTCCTTCCTTGGGCTCTTCTCCGAGCCAGTCCCTTTTCACCATTCAAAAGTCACCTCTACGGAGCTTCCTTGAGCCCTCCACCCCCATTCAAAGCAGCTCCATCCTGGTTATTCTCTATCTCATCATCCCATTTTATTTGTATAGTAGTAACTCTCTGAAATTATCTTGTTTAATTAATCTTTTCTCCCCACACCAGTAACTTCCACAAGAATGGGGACCAAGTTTGGCCTGCCCATGACTATGTCCCCAGTGCCTGCCATACAGTAGGTGCTCAATTAATGAGCGCTAATTGAAGGGATGATAGGCAAGAAGGCCCTCTCTTCTCTCAGCATCTCGGGATTGCACAGGGAGCACCACTGAGTCTTTGCCCCTCCCCCACAGCCACGCCTGGTACCCAGACTGCCGGCTCACCCCGTTCGAAGCCCCAGGCACCAGGCCAGGAGCCTGCAGCCTTTCATTTGCTTCCTACTCAATGTCCTTTGTCTTCACTTTGAGCTGGAAACCACACAACCAGAATATCTGCCCAGACTTGTATCTTCCTCGAGGTGTGAATAGAAATGGTATTTGTTTGCCTTCCTCAGTGGTGTGCTCCCCCTGGGGCACTTGCTTGGGGAGACGTTTGCCCCGCAGCTGGGCTCCCTCCCTCGGTCTCTCTGAGGCACAGAGAAATGGCTTTGAGTTTGGCAGGAGGTGGGGACAACTACGTTTTGCTTTGCCCACCTCCCATCTACCCTGGCTCTAACCTGGCGAGACTTGCTCTTACACGTCATGTGCACAGATGTCCTGTCTGCCTCTTTATTCAGATGTGTGTGTAAAAAGGCTGCTCAGTGTTTTTTGCCACAATAACTCTTGGAAAGCCATCGCGGGTTTTTTTGGGGGTATGACACTTTTTTTCTGGTATGACAACTTTTTCATCCCCCAAATCAAAAAGTAGTATTTTGGTGTTACGGGTTCAGGCAGACATACTCACCATTTTACGTGATGTCACGGTTTCTAGTCAGAGAAGATCACTTGAAACCAATTTGGATGGTGTGCCACATTTGGAAGACATCCCAACCCCGCCCCAGGACGTTTTGCTTTACATGGAGTCGCCCAGAGCAAGGCTTGAGGAAGACACAGCTCCCCCAGCTTTTCGTCTCTAATGCGTGGGTCCCGGTTCCACATGTGTCAGGGCCTAAAGGTGTTTGTGTTTAGCTTAAAGTGCAGCTTGACCGCCAAACAACCACGAACCCCTACAAAAGTTGAAAAACGGTAAAGAGAGTGGTAGAGACAGATGAATGCATTAAAGGAGCCTTATCGACGATAACTCATAGATTCACCTTCCTCTATGGTCACCCACCAGCCACTATTGCAGAGGTCGGCAAACTCTTTCTCCAAAGGGCCAGACGGAAGACATTTGAGGCTCTGCAGGCCGTGTGATCTCCATTGCCGGGGGGAAGACATAGTCGTCGCCGTATCTTGGGCTGTCAGCTAGCACAAAGCCCTTCACAGATGAATTGACCGGGGTTTGTAGAGGTTAAGGCTGGTCAGGGAACAGGATATTCCTGCGGTCTCAAAATATCTCCCCACAGATTCCTGATGAATTACAAAGGCAAAGATACCTTTACAACAAAGAAACCTGGAGGACACCATCTCCACCAAGTGACGAGACGTTAGCCTGATCAATCGTGGGAGAAGCTGACATCTCTGCCTCCAGCCATCACCAACCCTGTGAAATCCTCACAAAAACATTCATCCGGCGTCAAATGAAATGGAAGCAATCAGACAAATAGACAGCGGAGCTCTCTACAGAACTTCTGGCGTGAACTCTTTAAATTCACCCATGTCCAGAAAGACAAAGAAAGGCCCAGGACGATTCTAGATGAAAGGAGAAGGGAGAGAAATGACTGTGGAGGGTGTGAAGTGACTCAAACCCTTGTCTGAAAATGACCGTCCAAGACTGTGAAGGCTCTGAGGTTCGCCCTCCTCGCCAGCTAAGAAGTCAGCCTGCCGCAGTTGCCCGGACGCCAGCAAAGACAGGAGACCCCTGGGTCAAAGTCAGAGGCTGTTATTACTCACGGCCACACCACCAGCCCGAGTGCTAGCATTTTCTCGCCCCATTTTCCCCACCCCTGGTTCCCACAGGTGACACCTGCGCAGGGAGTGGCTTCATTAGAGGAAAGGAACCCAGCGTTTGGGGAACCCACATCTTTTATCATGGGCAGTGAGACCGCCTGATCTGTGCCCCAGAGGGACGTCATGTTCTTTTATACTGGACGGTAGGCACGCCTACCTTCTGCTTTGGAGGGAGACGTGATCTCTACCTTTCAAAGCTGTTCTCTATACAGATGCCCTTGAAATGATAGTCAAGACAGAGGGCAGTCTCTTCTTGGACGATGCAATACAAAACCCACGGAGAATTGCCTCCCGACAATGACAACTAAGTGCGCCGTGTGCTTGGGCCCTGGATCGGAAAAGAAAGCAGATTGCAAGGATATTTCGGGGATGACTGGGGGATTTTGCTATGAACCAGAGGTTCTTTAATATCGTTGTGCCAATGTTCAATTCGTTGGTGCGGTCACACTATTGTGGTGACAGAGGCAGTCGTCTGTGTTCCTAGAGATGCTGCTGAAGTCCTGGAGGTTAAAGGTCGCCATGTCTGCCATTAACTTTTGAACGGTTCAGCAAAACGGACACCACAATAAATAGCACGTGCAGACACACAGCTGGGGGAGATCGATGGAGGAGAGGCCAGATGTGTCCACATGTTAACAAGTGTCGTGTGGAGGGGAAAGGGGTTTGGGTTTTCATTAGATTATTCTTTCAACTTTACAGAACAAAAATGGGGTGCGGGGTGGGACCCGGCTTCCCCAAGAACAGGCAGCTGGCCTGGCGCGGCCCTCTCCTGACTTTATAGGCTGTGTTTTGACTACACCCTGTCACTGATTTTTCTCCCTGCCCTGCCTTAATTGAGTGCTCTGAGGACATAAATAAGTTTTTTGTTTACTCAGGCTTGGGAGAAGCTGGCAGAAAAGGCCTTTTCAGCTAAAAGCTCCTTAAAGCCTGAAGGTGTGAACCAGCGCGTTAACGCCCGAAAAGCCTTTGGGCTGTGGACGCCTTCACTCGTGGCTGTGAAGTGATACAACCAAGCCCGTTCTGGAGGCGGGGGAGAGCACAGGAACTCCGAGCTGACCCCAAAGCAGAGTTTTAGTGATTTTGCTCAAAGCCTTGGGAATCCTGAGGCTGTTCCAGACACACTCGTTCGGACGTCAGCACAAGGCCCCCTGGGTCCAATGCACCGTGGACCCATTTTGTCCCCACTTCCCTCCCTTAGTGGAGCTGGTCGTCAGGAGCTGGCCTGAGGAGCGGATGCCAGCCCTGTCCTCTGTGCACAGGCCCTGACCCCAGACAGACAGCAGCCCAGCCAAGACAGAGCTGCAGGCTCCGAGAGGACGCGGCTAAAAATGAAGAGGTGAGTCACTGTGGCAGCTATGTCCCAGCGCCGTCTGTGGCTTGCGCTGGGGACTGGGAAAATACGGGCGGCAGGGCACCCGCTGGCCAGGCCCCAGGGCTGGGCCTGCCGAGGACGCACAGCCCAATGTCACGGTTGTCCGGCCTTTAACTTGAAACCGATTTCTCTGGGTCACATGCGCCTGTGAACAAATCAAAGCAGAGTTGTCAGGAGCCTGTGATGAAAAAGCAGCTGTCTCCCCTCTGCCTCTGTGAACCCCACTTTAAGTTCTGGTGGCTACCTTCAAATGCTAGATAATGTTGGATGCCTGTTGTTTCCTGGATTCCCTTCAAGGTAGACAGTCTCTATGGACTCTCCATAGGAAAGACAAGGATTTAAGAACAAGACAAACAAATGAGGAACAAAAACTCATAGACACAGACAATAGTTCAGTGGTTACCAGAGGGTAAGGGGGGCGCGGGGGGAGATGAGGGTAAGGGGGATCAAATATATGGTGATGGAAGGAGAACTGACTCTGGGTGGTGATCACACAGTGTGAGATATAGATGATGTAATACAGAATTGTACACCTGAAATCTATGTAACTTTACTAACCATTGTCACCCCAACATGCTTTAATTTAAAAAAAAGACAAGGATTTAGCTCACATGTCACCCCTTCCCCTCTTTTCTTCTTAAAGAAAAGATTACACACACATATTAATATATTGATTACCTTGGTCACTGTAATGACGAGAGGCCGAGAGGTAGTCGTTAAGAGCAGGCATGGGCAAAGCCCGGAGAATTTTCTCTGGCACCTTGCCGAACCCGGCGTGCCTGGAAACATACTCCAGTTATACTTAGACTTAATCCCAGGATATTTAATCTTCGCTTAATCCCTTTATTATCCCCACTTTATGGATGGGAACACTTAAGCACAGAGAGGGTTTGCAAGTGGTCCGAATCACACAGCTGAGAACATTAGTGCCTGGATCCGAACCCAGGCAGCCTGAGCATATTGACAGCAAGACCCCTGGGAGCTCCCCTCCACCCTCCACCCCCATGGGCTGGGCAGTGTTTACAGCGGTGAGGAGAACCTGCAGCCATGGGGTGCACCCCACTTCTGCCAGCAGGGCCCCCCATCTGGAATTTGATGGAAGAGAGACACTTACAGCTCCTGAAATAGAGCAGATCTGATCTGTCCACAGGCCTTATATTCTCCCTGGGGGAAGGAGAAGAGCTTTTTGGTGGGTTTTGACTTTGACCCACGGGAAGAGTCAGCTCCTCCTTTCAGAGAAGCCCCTAAATGGTAACCAAAAAGGGTCCCGGATGAGGGTTTTAAGACCAGGCCATGCTGTGCGAGTTTAGACAAAACACTTCCCCTCTCTAAGCCTCCACGGCTTCACCTGCTTTGTTTTAAACGGGAAGTAATCCGCATCCATGTTGAGTGTCAGGGTAGTGTGTGGGGTTCAAGTGCGAGACAATGGGTGTGCAGAGGCCTTTGTAAGCGGTCCATGAAGGCACAGCCCCTCTTCAAGAACGTCCTCCGATGCTCCTTGAAACAAGTGGCTAACGGCTCTCGATGAAACAGCCTTTTTTTCTCTGTGCCTTCCCTTTCATCCTCTGGCCTCTCTCAGCATTGAGCTTCCCCCCAGAAAGCAGGCTGGGAAAGTGCCCTGAGGCTGGGGTGCTGGGTGAGCCCCTGGAGTTTGAGATCACCCCGAGTCACTTTTCTTTCTTCCTCATCATGTGTTTCTAAAAGCAGAGGACTTGGCCAGCTCCTGGGTGAACGGCTCCCCTCCCAGGGTGTGTGGTGGTGGTGAGGTCTCCCTTTCTCTCCAGCAGGGGACGCACACTTCGGGCCCCTTTGTCGGGGACCCTAACACCTCTTTTCTATTCAGTATCTTTCTCTGCCCAATTTCTCTCTTCCCTTTAATCCAACTTTGGAAGCAGTTTGGATCAGATGATTCCTAAAACCTGCTTCAAATCCTCTGTGGGTCCCCATCAGCAGATAAAGCCCAAATCCCTTAGCTCCACACTGGGGTCTCAGCCCAGGCTGCGGTGTTTGGCCCAGAGCAGGCACTCAGGTCTTCATAGACCTCCCATCTTGCTCCCCTGGGCTCACATTGCAGAGGTTCAAGCCCCCCCATCTTCTCAGACTGCTGAGAGGGCCGCCCACCCACTCCTAGCCCCTGGCTCAAGCTCACTTATGGCAATTTCAGGCTTTCCTCTCCTTTGACATTTGCAGACCATCTGGCGCTGTGAGAAACAAACTTTTTTACAGTACTGGCTTTCAGTCCCTGGGCAACCCCCAGCCTAGCAGTGCATCCGCATGGTCAGAGGTCATGGTCGCTGGGGTCACTTGTGTAGGCCGCTAACTGGGCGTTTGACGTTTGTAGCACGGTCATGTTTTTCCTGCCGCTGGCTGTATACCCATCTCCAGCATTATTCCACACAGGGAGACCCGTTCAAGGGAAGTTGAGTGTGGGCACAAGGAAACTTCCAGAACCTAAGTGGGCATAGTCACGAAGGCAGCCCTGGTAAGTGTGAAGGGTGGAAGCCAGCCAGGGTCACGGAGAGACAAGTGCCTAGAGCACACAATTTAGGGGATTGTCCCAGACAAATACTATTTTACTGCACTATTTTAAAGGTCAAAACTAATGTAAAAAATCCCAGGTGAACAAAATATCAAAATTTTAAATCAAGTCAAGACGACCCTTCAGTGAGACCCTCACACCTCGCCCGGATTTCCTGCTGACCCCTGGTGGGTGTTTCTGCCTGAGCGTCATTCTCACTTCCCTGTGATAAGAATAATCTGTGTGTGACCAAGACATCTCCAGGGCAGCTGAGCAGTGGACGCGATTGAAGCCAGCCTCTCCCTTGGCTGGAGTGGGGGGCATCTGGGGAGCAGGTGTTCACAGTCTGGAAGGACCGGCCCCCCACGTTTGTCCTCTGAGGATGATAACAGTGCACTCACCCATTTCGGGTCCAGTGGCCCGAGGGCTGAGGAAAGTCTGTTGTGCCTGAGAATTGAAGCAAACTGAGTCAGTTCCATTTTTTCTCCGGAATGTTCCAGACATTCAAATCTCAAGTTAATTCTGTTAGGGCAGCAGGCTTCCCATGTTCTTCCTGGTTGATATAGAAATGTTGTAGATTCACCTAGTGACAGGTCCAGCTGCCCTGAGCCCCCAGCACTCTTAGGAAGCTCCCCACCCCTCCTGCCTGGTCCTGTACGCATGTCACTCTCTCTGGCTGCAGGCCCTTGCTGGCCCCCCACCTGGAAGGCTAATTTGGTCTCCACTGCGGGGCTGTTCAGGTCTCATCTTAAAACTGTCACCTTCTCAGGGCTGCCTTCCGGAAGCCCCGAGTCATAACCTGTCCCTCCAATTATTCTTGCTTGCCATGCCTGGTTAATTTCCTCCATTCAACTCCCAGCATTTCCTTCCTGGTGCATTTACCCCTGGTCCGATGGGCCTCCCAAGGGCCCGGCAGGAGTGGGGGCACAGTGAGGGCATGAACAAGCTTGGCTGGTGTATCTGTTCACACTGCCACCCCTTCCTGGTCCCTTCTGCTCCCTTCCCTGGACTATTTGCCCCTCCCATATCCCAGGGGCTTTCAAAGCACCCTGCAAGCAGCCGGGATTCCCTGCTTTCCCAGCGATGGGCTGGATCCCTGGGGGGGTGGGGTGGGGGTGTCTGTGTGGGTGGGTGGGTGGGTGGGAGCTGGGAATGCAGGATCCCCTTCAGTCATTGAAAAAAAGGGGAGCAAGTGCCCTTTTCCCTTGAGAAGAAGGAAAAGAGGGGACAATGGAGAGACCCTTGTCAGTGAGCAAGAACCGGTCTGATTTTGGGGAAACAGCCAGCTGCTAGAAGATTCCAGGAAATGTTTCTAATCACCCCCTCACCTCCCCTCCTCCCATTGCTGCCCAATGCTTACCACCCACAGGCCTGATGAGAAACCCGATAATGGGATAAGGGAGACAGACACAAGTACCCAGGGCCAGTGGTGGGCGTGGGACATAAACAAAGGGATGGGCATTCCCGCTGGAAAAAGAGGCGCTGAGGAACAGGCCTGGCGGCCCGGCAGGCATTTAGACACCTTGTTTCCCTCCCTCCATTGTAAGTTACAGGTCTTCTAAAGGATTCTTTTACTGGGACTTGCGCGAGATGGAGAAAACCTGCAGTGGCCACCTTAAACCTGACTATTCCTCCTCCTATTACTTGGGGTGACTTGGACACCGGGCAGGTCACCCCTTGGGGGCCCCACGGGGTATTTTTGCCAAGTGGGGGGCACACAGAAAGCCCTCATCTGCCGCCGGCCTCGCCTGGGCGTGAGTCCCCGGGGCGCAGACCAGGGCGGGCCGGCGGGGGAGGGGAGCGGAGGGAGGAGGAGGCGCCTAGAAAAGGAGGCGCGGGCCGGGAAGGTGCGGAGAGGGCCGGCGGCGGCGTGCGCCGGGCTGGGCGGGCGGCGGAGGCCCGGCTGGAGGCGGAGGCCCGGCTGGCGGCGGGCGGCGGAGCCGGGGGCCCGATCGCGGCCCCGCGCGGCGCGGGGACCACGGGCCTGACGCGCAGCCTCCCGGCTCTGCCCGCAGGTCCCGCGCGCGCAGCCCTCGCCCCGCCCCCGCCCGCCCCGGGCCCCGGAGCGCGGTGGAGGAGCCCCCCGAGAAGCCGGGGGCCTGCGCCCCGCGCCCCCCAGACATGGTGGGCCACCTGCACCTGCAGGGCATGGAGGAGAGCCTCAAGGAGCAGAGCCGGGAGGGCCTGCTGGACAGCCCCGACTCCGGGCTGCCCCCCAGCCCCAGCCCCAGCCCGCCCTTCTACTCCCTGGCGCCTGGCATCCTCGACGCCCGCGCGGGGGGCGCCGGAGCCTCCTCGGAGCCCCCCGGACCCGGCGAGGCCAGAGCGGTAAGCGCGGGGACCGGGCAGGAGGTGGGGGACACATGGGGGCAAGGGTCTGTGCTCCCTGCGCCCCAGACGCGGTTCCTCAGGAGCCAGGGCTGGGTTCCTCCCCCCCCCACCCCCCCAGCCGGAAGGTGGCCCAGTGACAGCACCGCTCCCAGGTGGGGTCCCGCCTGCCCCAGACCTGCGGGCGGCTCCCTGCCACGGGCCTCTCCGTGAGTGACTCTTCCGACTGTCAGCAGCGAAAGGGCAGGGCTGAAGGACTGCCCGAAATTCCCGGAGAAGTTGGCCCCTGGCTAAACGGCCGTGAATCCAAGCCCAAGCAGCACAGACCCCTCTGGGTGCCCAGGTCCCTCCGCTGCTTCTGACCCGGTTCCCTGTTTACTGTTCGCCCACCCCACCCCCCAACGTGAAAGTCTTTTCTCTTTTTTTTTTTTTTTAAACCAAACCCAGACAGGAACCTTTCTTTCCCGGGATGGCGAGGGTTGTTGCCGTGGAGCTGAAGCGATGCCTGGGCCAGGCTGGAAGCCCACTTAGGAGCCTCACGAGTTTGTCTCCCGCCAGACTTAGGGGGACCTGCAGGTGGCCTGGTGGCTGAGCTGAGACTGGGTGCCCCCACAGGCAGGAGCAAGAGCTGGGGGGAATCCTGTTCCTTCTGGACGGGAGGGAATGACAAATTGAAATCTGGAGGTTGCTAAGAACCCCGGTGGCATTTATTTGCCCACTCTGCACGTTGAATTTCTTCTCTGCCTGGTGTACGTGTCTGCACCGCGATGCCACCTGGTACCTCACAGGGCACTAAATGCCTCCCCCAGCTGAAAATCGGAAAGGAACAGTCCCCTTGCCTCAAGATAATGACAAGAATTTCATGGGTGCCTCCCTTGCTCTTTGGTCCGGTGGGTCTCAAACTTCACTTGGCATTCAGAGTATCTGAGATCTTCACAAAATACCCATGCCTGCCTCATACCCCCAGACCTTCTCATTTAATTGGTACAGGCTGTGATCTGGACGTCAGGATTTTTAAAACTTCCCCACGTATTTTTAATGTGCAGGCAAGTTTGGGAACTGCTGTCTTAGACCAAAATCCTGCGGCGAATTTGCATTTTGGTCTCTTTTGGGGGCTGGTGGTAGGATGAGGCTTTGAGGCTTTCCAGGTGACTGAGGCTGTTTGCGTTTACATTGATCCTGCTGTTGGAACTGGCCAGCCATCCTGGAAGTGGCAGATTGGCCCAGTTGCATGCAGGGTGTCTTGGAGTAAATCCCTGTGGTGTCTGACACAACGGGTCTCAGACAGAAGGGACATGAAACCAGTCTTCCTCTTTGTTGTTTAGATGACCCAGAATCCTCCTTAAAGAGGGTTTTCTGGATGCTTTCCCTGCCTGCCAGGCCAGCCCGTGTGCCCGGCTTACTTGGCTTGGCTGTTCCAGCTGATTGTATTTTCTTTCCTTTCCTTGCTAACTAGATGCTAGGGATGGAGCCGTGCTGTCCTTGATCTTTTAACTTGGCAACACCTGGGGCTATTTCCGCGCAGGTAACGATCTATGTAGACGGCCCTTACGCGTGCCATGTACTGTCCTGAACCCTTCACATGCACCAACTCCTTTACTTTTCACCGTATTCCAATGAAGGATGCACTCTTATTACTCCTATTTTCCAGAGGGGGAAGCTGAGGGACAGAGGTTATTGATTTGCCCAAGTCACCCAGTTGGTACGTGGCCTGGCTGGAACGGAACACAGAAATCTGACTGCAGTCTCTACCCTAGACTTTCTATTATCCCACTTTTCGCTGTGGAGCTAATTAACTACCTGTGTGGGGTTTTTCTTTTTCTAATTAAAAAACAAAAATGCCTGTGAACCTATGGCATCTTGAGATGCTGCTTTTAATAAAAAGAGAGGAAATGGTTGCCATGGGCAACCTCTTCTAAGCCCCCGGCCCTGCAGCTGGGGCCCCGCCCACATGCCCTGTTAGTTACTGAGTGGCAAGACGCCCCACCTCCCTGTTAACTCCAGTCTGGCTTCCCTAATCCCCTGTTTAACAACACCCTGCTTGCTAATGACTCACCACGGAGAACACTTTTCAGGTGCAGATGCAGGCAAAGCCTCGCCCTCTGACCTCGGGAAGGGGACAGAAAGCTGTCCTGCCTCTAAGAGCCCGTGGTTTCAGATGCCCAAGCAGAGACTGGTGGCCGCAGGGCCAGGCCTCCTCTGGCACCTCCCTAGCGCCCTGGGTCAGACCGTACGGGTCTGGGTTTCAGCCCGCTTTGCCCTGGGTAGTTATCTTTGTTCTGACACCCAATTCCCAGCATTCCCTCTCCCCACCCCCATTAAAACTGGTGGCACATACCCCAGCCAGCGGGTTGAACGGCAATTCTGTCCCCAAACCCCAGCCACTGGGGGCTCCACCAGCTTGTCACCCTATTTATTATGCTGGACATACATGTTAAAGTTGCCCATTCCCCCCTCACTTTGTTTTAATAAGCTGGACTTAGGTTCTGGACAATACCCCATTGTCCCGGGTGTCTGGTGGCTGGGAGATAGCCCGCCCAAGAAAAAAAAGGCACTGGGGACTAGGCTAGGTGTGATGAACCCCCACCCCGCCTTGACCATGGCTTTTCTTGCTTGTTCTTTGGAGTATAAAGACAGTAATATTGGTGATTCCCAAACCCATGAAGATCTGGGAATCAGACATTTACCCACCAGTACTTACTGAGCACCATGCACTATTTTGGACCGTGGGTGACACAGACGGGACAAGATGTTTAAGGTCCCTGCCGTCATGGCACGGCCTTCTAGTGGGACCCAATACCACGTGGATTGATAAGGGCCCTTAAGACAAGAAACCTGCTGAGGGTGGAGCTGCTTTAGACAGGGTGGTCAGGAAAATGACGTTAAATAGAAGCCAGAAAAAAGGGAGAGTGGACTTGATGGTTGTAGGGCTGAAGTATGCACCAGTCCAAGAGAATGGCAAGTGCAAAGGTCCTGAGGCAGGAACAAGGAGCAGCAAGGAGGCCGGCAGGGGCCAGAGCAGGGGCCTGGAGGCCAAGCTGAGGCCAGAAGGGAAAATTCCATTCGGTCTTTTAAAAATGTACTTGTGACTGCTTTTATTTTAAAGGCACCATGAGCTGTCACACCCCCCAAATTAGAAGCCCAAATCAGAGACTTGCCTGAGAGATGCCCATGAGGAACAGGATCTGTGTAGGGCTTGGCTCCTCCAAGGAGGGGCTGGCTCTCCTGTAGGACACTGGACAGCCAAGGCTGCCAGCTGGGCCAGGAGGGGCTTGCCTCAGTGGCAACTCATCCCACAAATATTTAAGCCCGGCGGGGCGAGGCATACAAGGTGCTGTCTGTGCCCGGCCCTGCCCTTCCTCCTCCCTGTCGCCTGGCCAAGCTGTGGGTATTGGGGGTGCACCGTGGGGAGAGGGGTCCTGCTGCCTGTCAGGGTGAGTGGGTGTGTGCAGCAGACGCCCGTGTGCCGAGCTAACAGGGTAGTTAGGGGAACTAACCCCACCCTACCTTACTGCCCCCAGGGTGGCCACAAATAGCATTGGGGATCTCCAGCCGAGTTTCCTGGGCGTACATTTGAGGAGCAACCACAAAGCAGCCCTGGGGTGGGTGAGAAGTGGACAGATGTCATATGTGTGGCAGACGAAGGACTCAGCCCGCTGTGGAGTGGTGTCGGGAGGTGATGGTCTGAGCTGTCACCCCTCAGATGTGGAGATGGGGTTCTCTGGCAGCCGGTGGCCTGGGTTCCATCCTGCGTTGCTCCTATTACCCCCATCCGATCTGCTGGGGCTGTCTGGAGGTTGAATGTGTTTCTGAGTGACGCACTTGGAAATGTCCCGAAGGATGAAATGCTGGTTCCCCGGGCCCCGATTCTGAGAGAAGCCCTGTGGGCCGAGTGTAGGGAGGAGTGGTAGTGGGGAGTGGGGTGTCCTAGCCCCATCTTTGAAAATCTCCTAGGGATGCCCATGGTCACAGCCACATCTTAGGATTTGGACTGTTACGCCCCCCGCCCCCTGCACCCCAGGATCCTGGATTTTCTCATTTCTCTGTTTCTGGTCTGTGATGGTGAAACCAAGGCTGGGGGAGGAGAGGGAAGGGAGTTAGGGATTTAGGGAGTTAGTGCCTGGGATTGGGCATAGATGGACAAATGGATGGATGGATGAACAGATGGACAGAATAATAGATGGGTGGATGGATGGGTGGATGGATGGATGGATGGGTGGGTGGACCGACAGATGGGCTGAGGAGTCATCTCCCAGTGCCCCCTTATAGGCTCCCAGGTGTGTCCCTGACCAGTGAAGGAGTCTGAGCAAGCTCAGGTGAGAGAGCCAGGTGTGTCAGGCCCAGGTGGGAGGAGCAAGTTTGCAGAAAGGGAGGCTGTGAGGGAAGGAGGGAGGGAAGGAAAAGCCAGAAACACTGGCGCCTCCTTTCAGCCCGTCCGCTTAATTCTGGATGAACTGGCCTCCCATGGAAACTCAGGGCGTCTCTGACAGCCCCACATCGCTGTGGTAGGCTCACCTGTCTGAGAAATTCAGCTCTCTCTGTAGCTATGGTGTGAAAAGTAGACAGGCTGTGCCCTTGCTCTGGAGACAAGGGAATAAGCAGGAGACAACTTCCTGGGAAATGCCACTGGGTGGCAACTGACAGGGACTCTCCGAAGGCGGCGTGTTCTGTGCGCTTGCCCTTTGTACTCTTGGCCTCCGGGCTGGGAAGGTGCTACACAGACCCCCAATACCTCTTTAAGTGACAGCGAAGGAGGGGACATTTGTCCCCTGCAGCAGACCAGGCCTTTGGTGAGAGCAGCGTGTGGGCACGTTATTCTTGGTGCACAGAAAGCAGGTCACTTTCTGGGAGGCTGCCCAGTCCTTGTGGGATGTATGTGAGGGGAGTGACAGTGCTCTGAGTCTTCAGGGAAGCGGGAGGCCTGGCCCCGAGCCCTCAGTCCCCCTCTCATTGGCTGGTAGGCGCCTGTCCTCGGGCTGCCGTAACAATCACAAACTTGGTGGGTTAAAACAACAGAAATTCATTCTCTCACAGTTCTGGAGCCAGAAGTCAGACATGAAGGTGTGGGCAGGGCCAGGCTCCCTCCGACGGCTCTGGGGAGTGTCCCCCCCGTGTGTCTGCTCCTGCTCCTGGTGGTGGCTGGCAGTCCGTGGTGTCCCACGCTTGTAGACTCATCATTCCCGTCTCTGCCCGGTCATCACAGGGCCTCTCCCTGTGTCCTGTGTCCAGATTTCCCTCTTATAAGGACACCAGTCATTGGATTCAGGGCCCTCCCTAATCCAGCAGGCCCTCATCTTCACTTGATCACATCTGCAAAGACCTTTCTAAATAGTCACATCCCCAGGTTATGTGTCTTCGTGGCGATCACAAGCCACCCCACCACCCTCTTGTTCTCTTGGGTCCATCTGGCTTGTCTCTGGGCGCAGGCCTGTCCCTGAGCCCTGCCTGCAATCCGACGTTGGTGTTTGCTCAGTTTCGCTGCTTTGGGTGTCAGACCCTGGCTTGTGGGGTCTGTGTTGGGCCCATGATGCTCAGTGGCTCTCCAGGGAGAGGCCCGCTCCATTCGGGGTCTCTTGGGCTCCCCAGCCAGGCCCCATTCAGCTGCCCTGCTGTGCCCTGTTGGAGGAGGGCAACGAGTCCAAGAAACGCCTCCCTCTGCCCCAGGATTTGCCACCAACATGCAAGGGCTTTCATAAGAAGGGTGAGAATTCCTCAAGGTCTCTTCCTTGGATGACTTTCCTTGTGGATGATGGTCAAGGTCAACCTCAGACTAGCATGTGAGCTTTTGGTCTCAAATCCCAAATACAAGCAGAAGATAGTCGAGTTTAATGCCAATTGCAACAGAAGCCATCACCGGCCAATGAGGCCCTTTTAGCAGGTACAAGCCTCCATGTGGCTTTGGCAAGGACACCCATCCCCCATGCCAGGGTGGGGTCTCTGTGGTGGTCCCTCTCTCCAGGAGCAGCAGTGGGGGCCCTGGACCCCTCTTCTTGCCAGTCCGAGGGCTTGTGACTTGCTGGCTGAACGGAAGGTTCACCGTTCTGCAGGCCACATGTGGCTTTGGCAGCTGTGGGCCTCCTATGTCACCCAGGCTGGGCACAAACACCGCTGTACTGTCCCTCTGTGTCCCTGCCAGCCAGGCCAGGACCCTTGGGCTGGGCCGTCACCGAGTGGCACAGAGCTCTCTCTTACAACAGAGCGGTTATCTCTCTCTGCGTCCTGTGGGCCGTGCCCTGCTCCGCAGCCAGGAAGGGGGAGCATGCCAAAGCGCCCGTGTGTATTTTTACTTCCAGCCGCCAGAGAGTATTCATCCTCAGGGAAGGCCCATGAATCACCGGGCAAGGTGGGTGGGGCTGGCGGCAGCCTGTCCTCTGAACCCTGCTCCCTCTGTGGACCCTAGTCCCCCCACACACCGCTGCCTGCCCAGGAGACCAGGGAGCCCGAGGGCCCCCATGCTACAAGAGGGCTCTCCCTGGTCCCTAGAAGGAGCCGGGGGCTGGAGCTGCCATCCTGGGGCGGGGAGGTTGAGCCTCCAGCTCTCAGCTTGTCTGTGCCTGGAATTCACTGTTCTTCCGCTGCCCTTTCATCCCAGAGCTGCGAGGGGACTGAGGGGACGCTGGCTGGCCGGCACCTCCGGCCTCCCTGACAGGCTCCCAGGCCCGTGCTGTGGGCTGCACAGATGCAAAACCTGAGAGCCTGTGAACAGCCAGCCCAATGGCCCTCCATAGGTTCTCTTCAGACAGGAACAAGAACCTGGGCTTTTGGGGAAAGGGCTGGGGTGTGGCCACCCTGGGCGTGGGCTGAGGGGAGCTGGCCTCCTGGGGACTTCCTTCCCTCCAGGCGGCTCCCTGACCAGCAGAGCAGCAGCAGGGCCCCTGGCTGGGGGGGTGGGGAGGGGACGGCGTGTGAGACCCTCCCTACCCTTCCTACCCTGGTGGCTCCCATCCGAATGTGACCCAGTCTTTGAGGAGTGGCTCGCTCCCCGTGTGCTGGAAGGTCGTCCTGCCAGGGCCCGCGGTGTGCCTTCTTGGCTGTGACGAGTGCTTTCCGTGCCTACTCTCTGGCTGGCTGAGTGCCATGGGTCCACACCGCTGTTGTGCTGTTTCAACAACCCTGCGGCCAGAAAGAATCGGCTCTGAGCTCCGGAAGCCCGGTGGCTGCCCCTGTCTTCCCTTCGTGTCTAGCCCTGGGGCCCTTGGGGGCGTCCTTGGGCCGTGGCGGCGACTTCCGGAGCTGTCTCGCCACTGGGCTCGCTGGATGCCAGCCTGTGTCTGGGTTCTCACTTGCCTCTCATATCTCCTGTGCGGTGCTTCCAGCGCAGGCGGACTTGAACTGTTTTTCCACTGGGGCCCTTTGGAAAATGATGCCCAGAGCCCCAGCTTCCTGGCCAGCCTGTGAAATGAGCCTTGTCCCCTGTGCTGGCGGCCAACTGGGGAGAGATCCGGCCGGAATGGGGCTGGTGTCAGGTTGGCCGGAAGGTCCACTCTGGCCGTGTCAGGGGTTCATTCGGCAGTTTCTTTAGCCGGGATGGACCCTGGAGAAAGGCCCCTGGGGATTTGCCTCTCAAAGAAGTCCTCCTGTGAGCTTGGGAATGATTCCTTCTTGGGGGATGGGGGTGGTTAAAACCAGTACAGGCTGCCTCTCTCTCTCCCTCTAGCCCTTCCACCTGTCTGGAGAGAAGAAACTCCTCCAAGTAACTTAGCACCCGTGTTCACATCCCCTCACGTGCCTGTATGTTCCTCTCAACTCTTCATTGGCCACACGTCACTCCCTCTTGAACAAGAAGAGCCCTGGGGGGCTCTGTACCTCGTCTCACCCACATGGCTCTGGCGCACAGTAGGTGCTCAGCAGACACCTGCGCACACTTGGGAAGCGTCTTTTGGAGAGAGTGTTGGTTCTACAAAGGTCGTCATGGGCTTTGGCAGCTGGGATCAGTGGCGTGGAGGGTGCTGAAACATCTGAATCTTGTGACTTTGTTTTTTTTTTTTAATTCAGTCTCCTGAGATGATGTGTGCTTGCTTCTGGAAGGTGGGAACAGTATTATTTCAAGGTCCAAAGAGTGTGGATTGTACCTCTCTCCAGGGAGAACCCCCTCCCCCACCCCGGGCCTTACTGAAAAGGAGGACCCCTGACACAAGCCAGCTTTTTCCAGCGCGTCCTGTGCGGGCTGTGCACACACTATACCCTCTGACTCAGTCTTCATTGAAGCCTGTGTGGTGGGTGTTCCTGTTGCCCCACTTTAAAACCCAGGAGGCTCACGGAGAGGGAGGCTGACCATGGAGAGGAGGCCTGGGCAGGTGCCCTTGGGAGGAACCGAGGGTCTAAGGCTGGTGACATAGCCACCACCTTGAATGATGTGCCAGAAGGAAGAGGGAGCGCTGAAGAATCACAGGCCAGGAGGTGACACGTGTGTCCCAGGCAGCACCCACCATGCCCCTGCACCCTGCCAGGGGGAATGGGAAGTGGGTTTCCCACCACAAGAGTGGAAGGCAGCGAGCTGGACCTAGCTGATGACAGCTTGGTATTAAGCATCCAGGGTGGCCACACAGAAGTGAAAACAGGAGACAGCTGAGGGCTCCCCGGTGTGAGAATGGGGAGGACCCCAGCTCACCACCCGGCTTGTGGACGGGTTCAGGACGGTTCTGACTTAAGGACGGCGGTGAATTGTGGGATGGCATCTGTGGGGACCCTGAGGAGCAATGTCTCAGAGGGAGCCCTCCCGTCAAGTGGCAGATATCTGCCTCAAACATTCGCTTTTCTGGGTCCTCCCGTGGGCGTACTGTCAGCGCAGGACCATCGAGTGACAGATGGAGATTTTCCTGGGACACTGGGGGAGGGGAACAGAGAGCACTTAATACTGAGGGGGCCAGAGACAATGGAGAGGCAGCCGGTGCCGCGCGTTGGGTAGACGGCCCCTGTGGGAGATGTGTGTCTGTGGAGTGGGTCTGGGCAGAGGGGCAATGGGCTGGGGCTGGGAGGCCGGGGTGGCCGTGTTGCACCCAGGGGGAGCGGAGGCCACAGTGCCGAAGTGACCGCGGTGCCGGCTGTCCCCGCAGCCTCCAACCCTGCCCCCGACCGCCCCTGCGCTGGCCATGAGGCCGCGGATGCTGCCAGTGTTCTTCGGGGAGGGCATCGCGGTGAACCCGGAACCCGCACACGAGATCCGGTGAGTGGGGTTCGGGCTGGTGCTGACCCTGGGGCTTCGGCGGGCGACCCCTCCCTCTCAGCGGCCCCTCTGGTCAGCTCGTCGCCAGAAGGAACCGTGTGGGCAGCTCACGACCCTTCTCCACTCGGCGTGTGGCCCGCCCCGCGTGAACGCTGGCTTGCTCCACATCCCACGTGCCGGTGGTTTTGCCTCGTTACCCACCCGGGAGTGCAATCCACAGTGCAGAGTCCAGTTTGCTCCATTGTCCCAAAATGTCCCGTTGAGGCACATTTGTACCCCAGGAGGGTGCAGCCGGGGTCACGTGCTGCACTCGGTCACCCCATCTCTAGTCCACTCCAGGCCCTTTGACCTTTGGCCTTGACGTTTCCGAAGTGCCCAGGCCACATGTTTGAGTCCCCTTTTCACGGTCACGGGGCCGGGGCGCCACCCCGGGTGGAGGGGGGTGATAGGCTGCCCCGACCCCGGGCTCACCCCCCCCCCCCCCCGCCTCCCCGCCCCCCCCAGCTGCAACTCGGAGGTCAAGTACGCCTCGGAGAGGCACTTCCGCGACAACGTCTTCTACGCGCCCGTGCCCACGGTCACGGCCTACAGCGAGACGATCGTGGCGGCGCCCAACTGCACGTGGCGTAACTACCGGAGCCAGCTGACCCTGGAGCCGCGCCCGCGCGCCCTGCACTTCCGCAGCACCACCATCATCTTCCCCAAGCGCGCCCGCAGCACTTTCCGCACCGAGCTGCAGTGCAGCCTGGGCCGGCCCAGCCGCTGGTTCACCTCCAGCGTGCAGCTCCAGCTGTGCCAGCCCACCGTGCTCTGACGGGCGGGCGCTCCCAAGTGGCCCGCACGGAGCCCTGCGTGCTCCAAAGGACCGTGGACTCCAGGGATGGGCCTGGAGCAGGGGCCGGAGGGCGTGGGGACCCGCGGGCCTGGCCTGCGGCCGGATGGGTCCAGCATGGCAGAGTTGGTAAATGTATCGATTTTATTAGGCTGTAAAAGAGGCAAAGCAGCCTGGCCTGGCTCTCTGGAGAGCAGAGGGTGGGGGCCATGCAGCTAGGTGGCAGCCGCCCCAAGGGGCAGCGAAGACAAGGAGCCTTGGCTGGGGGGCCTCCTGCAGCTCCTGACACCCTACCACCCCATCTGTCCAGGGCTGGTGGCCTGGCTCCCAGGCTGTGAGCACAGGGGTGCCATCCAGACACCCACTGCTCCCAGAAAGCGGTATTTGCAAAGTGGGCCTTTCAAATGTGTGCAGCTTGGCACCGAGAGGCCCAGGCCAAGGGCCATGAGTGGGCACCCCGGGTGAACGTTGGGCCTGGAGGTGGGATGGACAAAGGCTGGTTGCTGCTGTTGGTTATATGGTGCTGAGGGCGGGAGTGTGCAGCCTGGAAAAGACCTTGCCTTAGCTGTCCCAGCATCCTCTGCCCCAGTGGGGAAGATTTAAGGCACAGCCCATCTAAACTGCGGCCTCCGTGCTCTGTCAGAGCCTCAGCGGCAGGGCGTCCCTGTTGTCCACCCAAGCCTGCAGGACTCTCTAACATCAGAGCCTTCATGCCAGGTGTCGAGGGGAGAAGTTCAAACTCTCTGGAAATGTCCCCTGCCTGCGGCCTGGGCTCAGCCGTCAGCTTAGAGATACCGTGGGGGGCCGGGCCACCTGTAACGTAAAAAAGATGATTCTCCGGTGACGGCTGCACGGTCGCCCTCGCATGTGTGACGTCACGAGAGGAAGACCAGCCAGGACACACTGGGGGTGGGGTTCAAGCCTGCTGCTGCCTGGGACAAACGCCCCAGAAGCCCGAGGTGTCTGCGGGGATGCCCCCAGACCCGAATGGACCTAGTGGGCAGGGGGCTTGCCTTGCCACTCCCCTGCTCACTGTCCCCCCAGGCAGGGCAAGGGTTGAGGCTTTAGTGGCCTCATGCAGGTGAGAAGGGGGGACTCAGAGCTCACGTCCCAGAGAGGCAAAATGACTGATATATTTTTATATATCTACACAGACGGTGCGTGTTCTCTCCAGAGATGCTTTTTGATCAACAGAGAAATAACTTAAGAATTGATTATCTTAATAAAATGTCCAAACCCAAAGAGGCTCCCTCCTCTGTTTCTGAGACCCTCAGATACCACAGGGTGGGGGAGGGTAAGATTGGGCCTCGGTCTCCACGGTACCTCCTCTCTGCTCACAGGGCTGAGTCCTGTGCCCCCCAGCCCCACCCTGGTATGACAGCCTCCACCCAAGAGTCAGTGGTAAATGGAAAGGCCTAGGCCCCACCTGGGACCCAGGGCTGGGGGTGATTCCACGGAGGGCCTGTGGAATCTGGGTTTTGACACTCTCATGCTGGCTTTGCTCTCCGAATGCCGGCACTCCACACCGACAGACTCCCGACGCCCGCCCGGTGAATGAAGGGCCCTGCTGCTTCTGCAAAACAGACTGCCCAGCCTGCTTTACACGTTTCTCCCAATCTCATCCACATCCTTGGAGGGGCCTGTGGGGATCCTGGGTTGGGTGCCACTAGGGAGACAGCAGCTGAGGCTTTTTGCGGGGTCCAGAGCCTTCCTCTGAGGGGGTGGGTCACAGGAGTACAGAGGGCAGTGTCAGTGTGGCCTCTTGCCATCCGAACCCTCGCCTGGCAGCGTATAAAATAATGACAGAAGTTCACTGGCTAACTTATACAGCACTCACGTCCCAGGCAGGTGTTAAACGCCAGTGTGCATTCTCGCGGCCTGACCTGCTGAGAGGCGCACTACTGTAGCTGTTTTTCAGAGGCGTTAAATGAGGCCCAGAGAGGTTACGGAACTAAGCCCCGACACCGGATGGGCCCCGTGGCTGGAAAGAGAACATGTGACTTTTTCTTTCAACATCTGCAGAATGGGCACATGGTCTGACTTCTCAGGCTGCTGGGACCATGAGAATTCACGCTCATAAAACCTGTGGCACAAATGACCCCAGTCGGGACCCTTCCTGGGGGCAGGGCTAGACGTCTGCCTCTCTAGCAGGGGCAGAAACAATCACTTGTGCAGGTGGGTGGGCCAGCTCTGGCCCCAACACCCATCCTGGGCCCTCTCCCTCGGCCCCTTCTCTGTCACCCCTACCAATGTCTGGGTTCACACTCACCGGCCTCAAACTCAGCAGACCACCAACTATAGGTGCCCTGCCTTCTGGACTTGATGGTCCCATCTCTAGGAATGACAAGAACAGCAGCCCTGGCAGCCGACGGGTGAGGGCACTTACTCTGAGTGCAGACACTCTGGCCCTGCCATCAGCATTTCTCACAATGACCCTGAGAGGAAGCAGGCCTGGCCTAACTCCAGAGGAGCTGCCCATGGAAGGACATCCTATTACCTGGACCCTGAAGCTTCCTGGAGAAGCCGTAAGATGGGTTTTCTTTCATGGCCTTCTGTCATGCTGGCTCTCAGCTCCCGCTCCCCGCATCAGAACACAGGACATGGTGAGGCCAAAAAGGAGCACTCACGGAGCCATGGATAAGGGGTTCATACCACTATATTCTCGCTGGCGGGTTGGAGATACAGGAAGCAGGAGCCACACGATCCGCAATCCACCATCGGCGTCTCTGCCAACCAACCCACAACCTAGCGTAGCCATGGCAGTTATATTAGTGGCTAATGGCTAACTGGTTACAGCTGATGGCCAACCAGTCACAGCTGATGGCCATCTACTACCCGAGCCAGCACCTTTCCACGTGAGGGTGAGAGCGGGGAAACTGCTCTCTGGGACTGTCCCTACACCTTCCTTCGCTTTCTCAAGAACAGAATGGCCAGGAGACTCTCCCCACCACCCCTACTGGTCCCCAAATCATGCAAATAAGATTCTCAGTTGCCAGACCACGGAGAGTCCCTCTGCGTTCCTATCAAACCCATTCTTTTTTTCTTTTTTTTTAAATTAAATTTATTGGGGTGACAATTGTTAGTAAATTTACATAGATTTCAGGTGTACAATTCTGTATTACATCGTCTATAAATCCCATTGTGTGTTCACCACCCAGAGTCAGTTCTCCTTCCATCACCATGTATTTGATCCCCTTTACCCTCATCACCCACCCCCCACCCCCTTACCCTCTGGTAACCACTACATTATTGTCTGTGTCTATGAGTTTTTGTTTCTCATTTGTCAAACCCATTCTTTACTGCTTCCTTTGTCTGACTCCCACGCAGGCGAGTGCGGTGTCCGTGCAGAACCACCCTGCATCTCTGAGTTACTCTCACACCATCTCTGCTGGGAGGACTGTCTCCCTGCAGAGATTCTCCCTCATGATCCATCGAGCACTCCTGCCAGCCAGCGCCACCTGTTTCAGAAAACCAGCAAATGGCCTTATTGGGCATCAGCACCTTCCCTCTCAGAACCCCTGGCCTCTGCAGACTTTCGTCCAGCCGTCCTGGGCTCCCAAGTGTCTGTGGCCGGGTCTTACCACCCAGGCTTTGTCCACACAGGCCGCTTCCCTCTGCTCAGCCCGCCTTTCCCCAAGAACTACTGCCACAGAAATGGAGGGTGGTGGGGTGGGGCAGCGGCAGGTGAAGACCATGTAGGCCAAGACTTGTTCCCACCCCCAAACATGTATCACTCTCGTCTGACCACAGCTGAAGGAGGTGCCATGGGACCCTGGGTTCCCGGGTGGCACCAGCATGCACGGCCAATCCCTGGTGTGCAGCGCGGCCAGCACCACCTGACCCATCCTAGACTCCAGACGTGGTGCCTGTGCCGAGTGGAGGGAAATCCTGCCCAGGACAGAGCCCTCTGCTGGCCCAACACTGCCACCTGCCTGCCAGCCTCAGTACTGCGGCTGGGCCAGGCTGAGCCCTGGAGTGGGGTATGAGGCCCACTCCACTGCACAGATGAGAAAACAAGGCTCAGAGGGCACTCAGCGTGTCCTCAAAGTCACACGGAATGTCACTGCCAGGCCTGGAAGCCAGGCCCCGTGTGGCTCCAAAGGCCCCTGATCATTTTGCCTCATGGCACATACTTACAAGGGTAAACGGGGTGAGTGTGCAGGGAGGCTGGGCAGTCTCCTGAGGATACAGACCCCACTTCCTCGACCTCCCCAATCTACACCCCAGGAAACCGGGGTGCTGGGCCGGCCCAGACACTGGAGGTTGGAGGTTGGGCAGGGGATGACTTCTGCCTCCAGCACACCCTGGTTCTCTGCTGCCCCCAAATCCTGGGGTCATCTCTGGAATGCTGAATGTAAGGCTGAAGTCCAATGTCTGGTGAGAGGCAATGGCCCAGGCTGCAGCCATCCTGGTGGTGACGCCCCGTCAGAGCACCAGAAGGCTGGTTCCAGGCTGAACGAACACCGGCCCCTTGGTCAGACGTGCCGCACGGCCTACTCACCGGCCGGCTGGGCCAGGCGGGCCCCTCTCTGGGTTTCTGGGGTCGTCTGTCCCTGGGCCGCCTGGGTCAAGAGGCTGAGGAACAGTGATGGTGGGTTCCAGGACCACTGGGCCCCCAGGTGTAGCATGACTTGAGCAAAAAGAGAACCCCTGCTTTGCAGACTGTCTTGTGGGGTTCACCGTCTTAGACTTGCCCTCCCACAATGCTGTGCCCAAAGGTTCCAGGCCCTGGAAGCCAGGCCCACCCCCAGGAGCACACGGCCTTCCCAGGACGGGCAGCTCCTGGCTAACAATCGTCTGCACGTCTGACCAGTATTGGGGCTGAGGTGCAGCCCCTGTAGACGGAGCCTGACTGGGACACAAGCCTTCACCCCACAATGCAGGGCTGACCTCTGCTCCGAGAAGGGCATGAGGCCACACTCAGGTTAGTGACACCCTGGCAGTGAGAGATGGTTATGGGGCCACCGAAACCTGCCACCTATAGGGAGCCTATAGGCAGGGGAGGGGCGGGGGGGGCCTTCCTCACTCTGGATAAACAGGCAGCAGGACCACTGAGGGCCCCACAGCACACACCCCATGCCTGCCTTGCCAGAACGCCTTCCCACACGTCTCCAACACCCTGAGTGGTCATGATGCGGACAGCATGGGGCACAGGTGGGCGGTGAGGTCTCCCAATCGCACTTCAGAATCAGGCCTTCAACCTGGCAGCGGGGCTGAAATGTACACGTGAGCTGGGACTAGGTGGGGGCACCAGGCCGGCGGCAAGCTTTGGTCCAGGATGGAGATGGACAGGCTGAGGCAGGCAGGCCGCTCACAGAGGGGAGCAAGAGGGGGAGGGTTCCAGAGTCCACTGACGCCCCTCACAGGCAAAGGGCAGCTGGGGTCCACGGCAGAAAATCACGGCTTTTCTGAAGCTGGCTGGGTTTTCAGGGAGCGTGGCAGGTGTGAGAGCAGGCTCCTTTCTGATACGTTATTCCAAAACCACAGTGAGCAAGTTGGCAGCTGCTTCGAAACCCAAGCGGGTGAGAGTTGATCTCTCTTCTGCCTTGTGACAGCCAGGGTCGCTGGCCACTTAACGTGACTTGGGCGGGAACGACACCAAAAACATTAAAGAACCGATGATGGCATTTCGGACACCTGAGCGTGAGACTGCTCAGTACCCTCGCCGTGGGCCCCCACGGGCACCTCCTTTCTGTGGGTGTACTCGCCTGCAAAGGGGCCCAGTCTTGTGAGCTAGAGAGATGTTCCCTTGGCCCCCCAGGGTGACACTCCCACTGTGCTCAAACCCCAGCCACCTGCCCTCCTGGCTGCCCCGTCCGAGATAGAGAAGAAGTCTCTGTAGCTCGAGTATGATTCGCTTTTTAATGAGAACAACGTGTGTAAATGACAGAACGCCACTGCCGTGCGCAAATGGCAGTCACAGAATACCCATCAAACTCATTCTGCCCAAGGAAGGGAGGGAGGGAGGACGCAGGGGGCTCGTGAGCCGGTGGCTCCACCCCCTCGGCCCTGGGGACAAAGGCGTCACCGACTGCCCGCCTGCACACGCCTCTTGACCGGTAAGCAGAGATCGAAAGCACAGCAGCAATAATACTGGGTAAGTCCTTCCTTGCGTAAAACATCTGAATTAATTCATTGAAGGTATCAAAAATATACCCTGTAAACCAATACATCATTTCCACCTGCCTTTCTTTCTCACCGCTGCGGCAACGATGTGTGAAAACAAAAAGTCCAGTTCCTCAAACAGCCGCTCGCCCCAGGCAGCACCGGGCCCTTCTGCCCACCCGTCTGGCCCAACTTGGTTTCCAGCAGTCTCGTTGGCTGGGGCAGCCCGTGGGGACCGGGACGAGAGCGCTGGGGGCTGGACAGGGCCCGTGTCCTGTCTGTCCAGAGCGCTAAGCGGGACGGAGGCGGAGGGAGGGGGCGGGGGCTGCTAGCTCAGTTTAGACTTTGGTTCCAAATGCATAAGGGGGGAGGCAGTGGTGTGGGACGTGCGTGGCCGTCCTGCTTTGGGTCCCTGGCCGCCCCGGCCGTGTGCGTGTGGCTGGCACACGCCTGCCCAGCCCCCTCCCTGGGCCCCTCCCCGCCCGAGCACCAGGTAAACATCCCCTGAGTAAGGTCACTGCACAGGGCCAGCCCGGGGCGGGAGTCCTAGTTAAGGCTTTAGACAGGCAAGGATGCCGGCTCTGGACGGACGGACGGACAGACAGACGGGTGCGCAGGCAGACTCAGGGGCCCCTTTCTTGGCCGGGGGAGTCGGCGGCCGCCCCCACCGTCCTGACAGTCACTCGCTGTCGGAAAGAGTCTCGTACTGCGAGCAGAGCAGCGGCTTGGGCTCTTCGTCCCAGGCATGATGGGGACCGGCCAGGGGCCCGCTGCCGGTGGGGAGGCCCGGTGGGGGCGGGGAGGCCATGACACCCGCCTGTAGCCGCATGATCAGGGGGTTGTAGGGGAACGGTGTGGAACCTGCCGAAAGACCGGAAGAAACGCTCAGGAGGCCCCGGCGAGCCAGGCAGCCCCCCACGGGCCCAGCCCCCGCCCTCACACCAGAATCTGGGCCTTGCACTCCTGTGTCTACAGCTGGCCCAGGCTTCCTAACTCCTGCAAGGCTTCTCCATACTGCCCGCCTCCCCACCTCCGCCCCAGCAGGTGCCTCTTGGCACGCCCTGCCCTGCCCCTGGGGACCCCTTCACCTACATCACATCATGCGCGCCCCCACTTACATCTCCAGGGGCTCCGCCCAACCTGTGGGATAGAGCCCTGCCCACAACCCTCTCTCCACTTCCAGAATCCTCCACCCTCCTCTGACCAGGGCCAGAGGCCAGCCTCCGGGGACAGCCCTACTCACACCCTTTCCTCCCACGTGGGCCCTCATCAGAAGCTTCCTGACTCCGTGGGCCAGGCCCCAGCGGGCCAGGCCCCTGCCAGTTCTCCTGAGTAGGCCTGGCCATGTGCTCCTTACACAGTAGGTGCCTGGGCCGCTGGCCGGACCCAGAGCGGGCCTCAGCATTCTGCTGGCCTGCCTGCCTGACTGCCCCGACGCCCACCTGCAGATGAGGGTCGGTCCTCCCACACACGGTTGGTGAGTGGCGTCCGGCGGTTGCAGTCGCCCTCTGAGTGCACCGAGGAGACGGAGGGTGGCCGGTCCCCAGACGCCAGGCCCGGGGCCGGGGACTTGGCTTTTCGGCTGCTGGGTCTGCCAGAGACTTTGGCTTTCCCACCACCACCTGCAGGGGATACATGGGAAGGGGTACAGTTGGACAGGTAGACAGAACTCACACGGTGGGGGGAAGGGAGGTGGGGGGAAGGGGGATGCCCTGGTTGCCTGCCTCCCAGGCTCCCCGGGGAGGGAGAAGAGCAGCTGACCAGACAGCCAGGGGCCTGGGTCTCAGAGGTGCGTTTCTCCTGGGGGACGGGTTCCACTGTCTACAAAGCCCCTCAGGCTGCCCTGCGTCCCCCCAAACCCCCAGGGGCTGAGACGCTGAGCATGAAGCCTCAGGCCTCTGGCGTGACCCTGACATTGCCCCAGGACTGCTGGGCTGGGCGGGTGCAGGTAAGCCAGGACCCGCGAGGCCAGGCCTGGGCCCCCCTGGGTCCAGAAACTTCCTGAGGACACAGGGTCCAGGTCAGACACACAGGCCCGAGCGCTCTTTGCCTGGCCCTTGCTCTGATATGCAGAGTGTGACTAGGGACCTGGGCAAAGAAGGGAGACCCCTCTGCTTCCATGACTCATGTGAGTTTGGGGCCAGCAAACAGACTCTGGTCTCCTCCCATCAGCCCGAGGGCCAGTCGTGGACCCCAGCAGACGCTGAGCCCACGACATGGCAGCCATGAGCCCACGGGTTCCCCCTGATCCACACAGAACTAGTGGGACCTCACTGCAGCCCTATCTCCCCCGAGGAGACACAGACGGGCCAGGACACGGGCATCCATGTCCAGCAGGGGAGGAAGGCGGGGCAGGGCTCGGGCAGCAGTGCGAGTGTTTTTAGAAAAGCAGCAGCTCCTCGGGCCTGGTGGGCAAGGGGGGTCGGGGGGACGTGGACACTCGGGGTGCCTGCCCAGCGTGGGATTAGCCAACTGTAGAACCACGTCAAACACGCACAAAAATAGTCAGAAGCTCCAAAGCTGGAGGGGGGTTGGTGAGAGGAGCGCGGAGGCACAGGATTAATGACACTGGGTGGGACAGGCGGGGCGGGGCAGGGGGCCGAGGCGCAGGAGGCCTGCAGACCTGGCGAGGTGAGTGCGTGTTCACTCCGTCCGTCGGCAGCGGTTATGGGCATAGCAGCGGGCAGGCTGGCACTGGCATTCAGAGCATTAAAAGCATTGGCGCCGAGCGGGTGCTCCTCCCACTGGTCATATTTACCCATGAGCGCCTTTCTAATAATGGCCTCCAGCCCCATGTTGGTGCTGGCATGCTCCTGCACGGCCTGGCTTCTGCAGGTCATGAGGCCTGGGAGAGAGACACACACACACATACACACACACGAGGGTCCGAGGGACAGTGGGGGGAGGGAGAAGCAGAGAGGGAGAGAGGGAGAAGAGAGAATACACAGTGAGCACATTTCGGCAAAGCAACACGTTTCTTCGTATCCCTAGCCCCTTGGTTTCCTGTGGGTGGGGGGTGACGGAAGTGGGGTGGGCTGAGAGGGCTCCCACTGATGAGGGCCCTGGAAGTGCTGAGGCATTCCTGGGGGGCGGTGGTGTTAGGGAGGTAGGATGACACCCCCTGTCCCCCAGCCTCCTCCCTACACTGACCTCTGGGAAATCACAATCCCCTTTCTACCCCCCTAATCCCAGCTGAAGCTGCTTCATTTTTTAAATTCCAAGTGGCCTTAAAAAGATGGAGTGGGGGAAGGTGTGGGAGGAGTCAGAGGGCCGCCCTGACTGGGGAAGGGGCCACTGAGGAATGAAGTCAAGCCAGCGCCTGGTATTGGGGGTGGGGGGTGTCCACCCAGGGTCCCCAAGGCTGGCGAGGGGCTGGGGAAGACACTCAGGGAAGGAGGGTGACTAGAGGGTCTCACCACTGCCCCCGACCACAAGGCCTGGGACCCTCAGCCCCACGTGCCCCGAGTGGGGCCTAACTCTCCTCCACCCACCTCTCCCCACCTGGGAGCCACGAGGAGAAAGAGGTGCAGAGACGGACGGTGAGGTGTGGGGGTCGTAGCCATGCAGTTACGGTGCGTGCAGGGGACAGGGCAGAGCTAGAGACAATTGCATGACCCCCCCGGCCCGGCCGCCCCGTCACAAAGTGGTCGAATCAACACACTGGTGCCAGACAGATCCTTCCAGACACCCTCTGTGAAGTCACCTTAATGCTCCTTTTCTGTTGACCGGGGTTTCTGACCCTTCCCTTTTTTCTTGGGAACCATTCTGGGGACTTTTGCAAACCCCGGGGAATGCATCTCTTTTCAGAGGTTTTGTTACACCAGACTTTGCCCGTGAAGCCCTAAGCCCACTCTGCCTTCCACCAGGTAATATTTCCATGAATTTTAAAACTTCCGCTCTGCGTGAACGTACAAACACCAAGTGGGGAGAGAACGCGTCTTCCTGACCTTAGCTCGTTGGTACATGACACTGACGGCCTGTGAGGCTGGGAGCCACAGGGCAGCTTTTAACATCACATTTCCATAGCAACCAATTGCCAACTACATTTTTTTTCTTTTCTTCATTTTAGTTTCAAACCCATTCACATAAAGGGATGCCCTCACCACCCTTTTAGCTGTGTGTTGGCCACATTTCAGCAGCACTTAAGAAAAAAAAAAGCCAGAAAAAGAAAACAAAAGCCATGTTCTCAAGAAAAAGCAAAATTTCCAGCACGGGTGAGCACTGAAAACAAAAAAGTATTTACGATCTTACACACTAAGAAAACACTGGAGAAGTGAAAAAAGACACGAGGAACACAGGCTGTGACAGTTTTGGGTCAGATCAGCGTCTTAGCGATCCCAGACGTGACCGAGCCTCCTACCCAAGGTCACGGTCTGTGATCTGACAGGGCCGCACAGGAAGCCTGACCGTCTCCAGCTACAAAGACAAAGTCTGAAGCTGGGCCTAAGCAGCAGAGACCAGGATCTGGGGAAAATTTTTGTGTGTGGACCAAAGAGCTTCTTAAAAATAAAAAAAAATAAAAAAAAATAAAAAAACTCAAATATACCTCACATACAAGTTTTAGCACAAATCCTCATTGTAATCTCTGCATGAATTTTTACAAACATGTCCACCTGAGTGGCTAGTGCCTATGTCAAGATTTGGGACATTCCAGAAACATTCATTTCTAACCATCTTGTTTCGGCCAAACGGTCTCGTCCCTGTTGCCTGAGCCTCAGCAAAGCTGCCCGTGTCTCCGGATAGACAGAGACGGCCCGGTCGGTCGGGACGCCTCTGAGAAATCCTGGCTACCCTGTGCTCACCACAGTCCCAGGACAACAGCCTCCAGGGAAGGTCGGCACTGCCCCGCTCCCCTGGCCTCTGGCTCCCACTGAAGGACCAGAGCACAAAGACACAGCCCTGCAGAGGCCCGGCACCGCCCCTACAGGGGCAGGCCTGCCCACGGAGTCGGGGCGTCACCCCTCTGCTCCAGGCTCAGCCCTCACTCCACACTCACCAGGGCACTTCCCTAAAGCCCCACCACGTCCTTCCCTGGAAGCAACAGAAATAGTGTGGCCCCTACCGGAATCTGGGGTCCAACCAAGGGCCCCCCAACTCCAAAATATCATAGAAGGTTTAAGTTTGAGCTTAAAAATGGGAGTGAATTGTATACCCAGCTCCGTAATATGTCCACACTGATTCCCAGCTCTCTGGCACATTTTCAAGTAAAACGGATGCTCTAACTATAAAGAATGAGCACGTGGACCCCGAGTGGAGGCTGTGCACCCCACACAGGCCCACCCCCACCCCCGCCACACACACCCCCACCTGAGACCCGGCCGGTGAGCCGCGTAGGTTCCGTCTGTGTACCTAATACAGCGCTAAACGCCAGGACAGGAGCTTGGAATTTCACCCCGAATAGAGCCCTCGCCAGCCCCGCAGGCCCCACTTGAACTCAGGCCCCCATTATGACTCCAGCTGGGTGGGGACCCCAGTGACCTCCAAGCCCACGCTCCCGGGTCTCCTTCCAGGTCCACACACCAGCCTGACCTCCCCAGGGGGCTGCGGCCGTGTAGCCGTGGCAGCACGGTTACCTGCTCCGGTGATGGCCGGCATATTGAAGATCTCTGTCCCGGGCTGGCCGATATCTGGGGGGCAGGGGTGATGAGATGCTGAGACCACAGCCCCCAGGTGCTGGGACACCACGCCCCCGCTGTCCCCCTGTGGTTGAGGCCAGCTGCACCCCTGGGAGCTGTTCAGTGCACACGGGTTTAGCAGGTCTGAGCAGGTGGGGCCGGGCCCGAGCTTCTGCATTTCTAACCAGCCTGCTCAGGCTGCTGACCTGCTGGCCCGTGTGCGGCACTCGGCACGGCTCTGGAGGGGCCGCCTGGGCAGTGACTCTCCGAGGTTGCCACCCCCGGCCCAGAAAGAGAAAAGCCTCTGAAATGCCCCAACGCCTGTGGCCAACGAGGCTTCTTGAGGCTGGACTGTGGCAGACCCCTGTCCCTTGCTCTCCTGTGACCTGTTATGTGCCAGGCACTGTGCTAAGGTTCAGGGAGCTAAGCTCGGATTCAGACAAATGGGGGAAAAACCACCAATGGGACACACGGGACCTTGTGGGGCTCTGACCCCACCCCTGGTGCCCGTACGGGGCTAAGCACAGCTCCGTCCCTGCCTGTGAGCTGGGCACCATTCTGGGTACCACACTCGTTGCCAGTGTCTACAGCAAAGACAGAGACCGTCCTGGGGCTCCTCAAGTGTGGGGTGAAGGGTCACGGGAGCGGTGGCCGGGATCCACCAGGTTTCAGAAAGCACCCCATGGGTTTCTGCCACCATGCCGGCTCCCAGACCCACAGATGGCCCCCTTACTGTATTCCGGCTCGTTCCGGTTGTGTGTGTTCAGCTTCTTGTTGATTTCCTGTTTCTTAGACTTCACCATGGCGGAGTTGCTCTCGGTCAGCTTGCTGAAGAAGGCCGGCGGCTGGCTGGTGTTGCCTGGAGATTTGGAGCCCATCCTGCTGCGGGGATAGGACACCCAGGTCAGTGCCCTGGTGCTGAGCGTGGGCCCTCACCACCTTAGCTGCCTTACCAACTTGGAACCAAGCCTCCTTCTCCTAACCCGTGCTCACACCCCCATCTCACAGGGGCCATGTCTCCTGAAATCGTTTTGTAAGTCACCCATCCTTGGGCTTGGGGGATCCCTAGAGAGCCTCAGCTGCCCTGGGAGGCCACACCTTTCTACCTACAACAGCCCCCCACACCCTGGAAATGGCCTTGGGAACCAAAAGGGGGGCTGAGACCACATCTTTCTCCAACGCCAGTGGGCCTGGCTTTTGTCTCTGCCTCTGCCCCACCCTGAGCTCCAATCTGGTCCAGCACACTCAGCTCATTATTTCTCAGGTGCTCCACAAGTGGCAGCAACCAGGGCCCAGCCTGAGCTGAAAGACCCCAGCCCAAGGCCTGGGAAGCCGTCACTGAGGTTTTGACATTAGCTTAGCACTGAAGCCCTTATTAGGGGAGGGTCTGAGTGCTCAGCATCCATGGAGGGTGCTGATGGGCGGGCAGGGCCGTTCGGTACCTGGGCTCCACCTGCTCCCCATCCCGGTAGAGCAGCGGGTACATGGTGCTCCGCGGATGCCCGGGCTCTGCCATGCCCTCCGGTGGGGACACGGGCTCGATACCATCCTCACCACTCCCCAGGGCTAACGTCTTGCTCGGCTCTGGAGACCTGGGAAGAGGCAGCGTCCAGGCTGTGGTCAGAGTTCAGAGCGCTCCCTACCGAAGGGGACGTTCTCCTCTCCCCACCCAACTCCCCAAGCCCTGCCTCACCCTAAGCCAGGGCTCAGCGTGCTTTTCCTGTGAGGGGCCAGGTGGTAAACATGGTAGGCGCTGTGGGCTGCCCGGGGGCTCTGCCATACATTCTTTCATTTTTACCACCACTTTAAAAATGTAAAACCACCTTCAGCTCGCGGCCTCTGCAGACAGACAGCCTGTGGGCTAGATTTGCCCCGCGGCTGGTTTGTTGACCCCTGCCTGCCACACCCCCTTGCCAGGTACCTCATAGTTCCCCCAAAGACATGAAGCTGTCTTCCCACCTGTGCCTCACTCACGGTGCCCCTAACCCAGAATGGCTCCCTTCCCTAGAGCTGGGGTACCAGGGGTACAAGGGTGTGTGCCTGCTGGCAGGCTGCTCCCAGACCACATGGCGTGGTGTGAGTTCCAGCTCTGTCACTTACTGGCTGTGTCCCTGTGGGCAAGTGAATTCAGTTCTCATGCCTTAGTCTCTTCGTCCGTGAAGTGGGTAGAGTGCTGCCTACACTTCCTGAGATTGTGGTGAGACCCCCAGTTACTGCGTAAGGCGTTTAGCTGGGTGCCTGGACCCCACAGACTGGGAGAGATGTTATGTCTCAGCCGTAGCCCCAGCAGACGCTCCCATCTCCCCGGGCCTCAGTTTCTCATCTGTGCACTGGCACACATGTGGCAAAGGTGTCCTGGCGGCTGACCAGCAAGGGGCACCCCCGCATGCTCACCTCTTGCCCCCTTCGCTGTGGGGAGAGCCGCGGGCTGGGGCGCCGTGCTCCGGGGGCGGGAGGTAGAGGTCGCTGGGTGGGCGGCGGAGGTCCAGGACCGGGCAGCTGGCTCCAGGGAAGGAGTAGAGGGGGGCGGGGAGGGGCGCACTCAGCTGCTGCGGGTGGTGGCGTGTGTAGTCCTGCGTGATGACCTCCTGTAGGCCAAGGGTCAGGGGGCACAGGGTCAGGCGGCAGAGCCTTCTGAGTGGGGCAAGGACTACACTGAACTCTGAGGGCGGAACCCTGGCTCGATGCTGCAGCCCCAGGTGCCCAGGGTCGGGGCTTGGTCGGGGGTCTCAAACCCATGGCCCCATATGGATGGCGTTCCACGGGCCAGCGTGTGAGATGTGGGCCAGGGACGGGCGCTGAAGCTCCATCAGCTGGACGAGGGGCGGCTACAGAATTGAGTCTGAGTCTCTGGGATCCCTGATGGGACTTGCCCTCGCCAACCCTGGATCCCCTGCCCACACCACCAGGACTCAGTTTACCCACCAGCCTTCCAGCCCCACCCCGGGCATGGTCCCACCCCAGGTGCAAAGGGGACAAGGAGGGGCATAGAAGGGGTAGTTACACTGATGTGCTGTGCCAGGGTGACTACCCGCTGGTGACCTTTGACCCCCGGGGCGGTCTGCAGCAGTGGGCTGGGGGAGGGCTGGCTCTCAGGCATCGGCCGCAGGTGTGGGAGGTGTGTGGCCTCCCCGCTGAGCTTCCCGGGGCCTGCGGGCAGAGCAGAGCTGGTCAGGGTTTGGGGGGCAGGCGAGGCGTGTGCCTGAGAGGGTGCTGTCCTCAAGTGCCAGCTGTGGCGCGGGGCCAATCCCTCCACGTCTGGGCACCTCACTCTTCCCATCTGTGTGATGGGGCAGCAACTGTCCCTGTCCAGCAGGGTGTGGTGAGTGGGGTTGTAGGGGACACAGAGGCGGATGGGGCCCTACCTGGCTGCTTGTGCCGCAGGTCCCCCTCCAGGTGGCTCTTGTCAAGCTCCTCCAGGTGCTTGGGGAGCCCCTTGTCGTGGGTCAGGCTGGGTGAGCTCACGGGGCTGACGGGCTCCACCCCATCGGGGCTGTAATTGCCGCCATGGTAACCTACAGCAGGGCAAGGCCGAGGGTCAGGCCAGGCAGGGACTTGAAGCCAGGCTGCCTCTCCCGGCCCAGCCTCCCCTGCCCTCCACACTGGCTGGGTCCCCCAGGCCGGAGCAGGGGATCTGGGGGATGAAGAGGGAAGATGAGCTGGAGCAGAGGCTGCTGGCTGGCCAGGGGTGGGGCTGCATGGAGAAAGGAGGGAGAGAGGACAGCAGAGAGAGACAGATGGAGAAAAAAATGAGAGAGGACACAGGACGACAGGCTGAGAGAGATGGAGACAGACCCAGGGATAGGGAGAGGGAGAGGAGGGGAGAGAAGGAGGGACGGAGGAAGGGAGAGAGAGAAAGAGAGCGAGAGCGAGAGAGAGAAAGAGAGCGAGAGAGAGAGAGAGAGAGAGAGAGAGAGAGAGAGAGAAACAGGTGGGATAAGGGAAAGAAGAAATTGGGGGCTGGGGGGAGAGAGTTGAGAGTAAGATGGGGGAGGGTGAGACTCTGGGGAAGGGGGTATGGGGCAGCAGTGACAGGCCACTGAGGTCAGTGTGGGGTGCGGCAGGGAGTAACATTCAGGTTCCAGAGGCTCCCGAAGCCCCTAGTCCAGCTAAGAGGAGCCCCAAACTGGGGGAGAGGTGGGAGGCAGGGCGCAGAGAACGCCCCTTTTCCTCGGGGATGCTGGGGGGTGGGTTGGAGAGGGACTGGGGGCCAGGGCACCCCCAAGGCTCCCTCACAACCTGGGCAGGACGCAGGGGTCAGGTTCCCAGCTCCTCCTGGGAAGCGGGGTGCTCCCCTCCTCTTCCCTCCCTGTCTTCCTCAGTGGGTATCCTCCAAACCAGAGTCCTCCACACACGGCAGCAGGCAAAGGCCGCAGCCAAGCCCCTCTGCAGCCCACTCCCTGCTCCCCAGACGAAGGCGCAAAGGGGGAGATGGGAGGCGTGGTGGAAGTCAAAATCACAGATCCATTCATTAAAGGAAAAAGCGAAAATCCAAAAAAAATCATGATAAAACGATGTGCAAATGATGACGTGCCCCCACATCAGAGGCGGCGGGCGGCAGCTGGAGGGATCATCAGGGAGCAATCGACGGGGACGAGTTTAAAAACCAAATACCAAAACCAACAAAAAATGGGGGAAAAACAAAAAGCAGAGATCTGAAAATATCTTTAGGCCACAAGACGGGGTGGGTGGGCGCGGGGCCGGAAGTCTTACCATCGCGAGGGGAGTCGTTGGCCAGCGAACCTCCTTCTCGCGGCCTTTTATCGTGAGCAATTTGACGCATGATTATCGCGTCTATGAAGGTGGCCGCTGTCAGGGTGGTCTTACCCAGAGAACGGAGTTCCAATTCCTGGATGGAAAAGGGTTTACTTTGAGTCTTTTCCCGGTGCAGGTCTGCGGCCGAGGCGGGTGGTGCCGGTGGGTCTGGGCTGGCGTGGTGGGGTGCGAGGCTCTTCGCTGGGGTGCGGGTGACGGCCGCGTGGCTGGAGCCGGAGCCCTTGCCAGGGGAGGAGGCGGGCTCCAGCCCCGTGCGGGCTGGGGGCTTGGCGAGGAAGGCGTGGCCGGTGTCCCCTCGGGGTCTCTCTGGCCGGGCGACCCTCGGGGTCTCCTTGGGTAGCAGGACGGGCTCCATGAGGGTGGGGTAGACCCCGTCGAGGGTGCTGCCCAGCGGGCAGTGGGTAGCGGGTGGGAATGTGGCGGCCGGGCGGACAGGCGAGGAGGTGGAGGTGGACCTGGGGAGGACGGCAAGGGGGCCGGTCAGGTGGGAGCCCCAGATGGGGGCCCGTCACTGCCTCACTCTAACCCCCTGGGGAGTCGCTCCTTGTCCCCATCCCCCAACGGCTCCCAGAATGAACATGCCCTCCTGACCCTGCCCTGCGACACCCTACCCCATCATTCTGAAACTTAACTGAGCACCTACTATGTGTCAGGCACTCTTCTAAACACAGGGGCATAGCCATGAACAAAGTGAAACCCTATCAGAGTGTGGCAACAGCTCGAAGGCAACGAGGCAGGGAGGCCGGGTTCTCTCTGAGGAGCTGGAGGGTGAGCAGGTCTTGCTCAGGACATGAGAAGGAGCCACGTGCAGAACCCCAGGGCATCAAGCCCTCCCTGATTTGCTACCTTGGTTTAGACCATCAGCCCCTGGAGGGCATGGCTTGCAGCAACCATCGCCATGTCCCCCACACCCAGAGCAGGCCTGCCCAGAAGGAGGAATGCACAAACGTGCAGTCTGATTTCACTGGGATTAACCCCACTTTGCAGATGAGGAAACTGAGGCTTGGACATGAGCTTGTCTGACTCCACCCCATGTAGCCTGTCCGCCAGCCCTGCGTTCCCATGAGGAAGTCCCCTGTCCTTCGCTAGTCCTCACTCCTGCCTCATCAGCTGCCAATCAGGAAGCACTTGGTTTTCCCGTTACAGTTTCTAATCGGCTGTTGCCGGTGTGGACAAAATGTTGGCTTTTGTACACAACCTTGTGTCCTACAACCTTGCTCTAAGCAGCCAGGTGCTTCTGTTTCCTGTGACTGTTGGGTATCTAAGTCCGTGGGGACAATGCTTCTGGGAAGCAGCGTTGTCATTTTTCATAACGGGAATGAATCATGGGGGCTTGATTTAGAGCAGCCGATGAAAGGAAACTTCATTTTGGAAAAAGCAGAATCTGCCATTAAACAGGTACCTGGACAGGGCGAGGCACTGGGGTAGTCCCCAATTAAGCCCCCAGTTAAGCAGCTCTGCCCACAGTCCTTTGGGGTATTTGTCACCAGAGGGGACTGGGGCCCATTGTGAGAATAAGTGGATTCTGGGGGGCTTCTCATCTTAAGAGAACCTCTGGATTTTGTCCAGACAACAGGGCCCTGATGAATTCTGGGGTTGACCAGGAGTCTCCTCACAGCCCTCTTTCCTTTCCACAGACCCGACCCCTACACCAGACAGCCTCCCCACCCACTCGTGCATGCACCCACCCACCCATCCACCACCCGCCCGCCCGTCCCCTCTGGGTGCCAACCTGGCCCACCTCAGGACCGTGGGCGTGCTGGGCTCCACGGAGGTGATGCCCTTGATGCCGGTGTTCTGCAGCACGCTGGGCCTCTGCTGGATGGCGTCCTGGGTCCGCGGCGAGATGGGCGAGTGCTGGTGGGTGTGGGAGTGGGAGGAGGGGCGGCTGCTGCTGCTGGCCCCACCCCCGCTGCCTCCGCCCCCACTGCTCTGCTCCGTACCTGCGGGTGACAGGCTGCGGGTCAGAGGGGCAGGCCTCATGTGGCCAGCGGGGACCCTGGGCTCGGGGCGGGGGCTCGGGTGCCATACCGGGTCTCCAGATGGGCGCATGCTCCACTGTACTGGTGGACGTGAGGAGGGACTTTTCCCGCTCTCGCTCCCGCTCCCGGTCTCGGTCCCGCTCCGACGAGGATGTGGCGGTGGGTTTTGTCAAGTGAGTGGGACCCCCTGGAAACCAAAAGGCCTGCAACTCAGCCCCAGGGTCCAGGAAGGGCCTGGATTTGTCTTCTGGGGTAGAACAGAGAGGGCGAGGCATCTGCTTGAGGACATCCAGCCACTTCCTCAGACGCCAGGGTCCTGACCCAGGATCAGGGGTAAAGCTGTTACCTGGGGACAGCGGGGAGCTGCTGAGCCGGCTGCTGAAGTGCTGGGGTGCGGTGGGGAGGTAAGCCAAGCGGTCCATGGCGGTGGCCGGTGTGCCTGGTGTCGGGGGCACCAGCACGGGCAGGTGTGGCACTTGGGACAGGTCAATGATGCCTGTGGGACAAGGTGGGGTGGGGCTGCAGCCGCGGGGCAGGACAGGGCCCAGGCTCCTGCTGGCTGGACCACCCCATTGGGGGAGTCCTGCGCGCCTTCACCACAATAGCATGTCCGGGCGTCCCCTCCTCACCAAGCACTGGCCCCACAGGACCCTCTTCTGAATGCCAGCCAGGTTCAGTCCCACCTCCCTGCTGCTCCCAAGCTGAGAAGCAGTCGTGTCCTGCAGCTGGCACCCCGCAGAGTGTGGTCTGCCCTTTTTGTTTTCAGCCTCAATTCAATCCCCACTTTTGAAACACCTAGTGTGACCAGTTTTCCCAACTTGACCTTAACTACCCTGTTTCCCCGAAAATAAGACCTAGTCAGACAATCAGCTGTAATGCATCTTTCAGAGCAAAAATTAATGTAAGACACAGCCTTATTTTACTATAAGACCCAGCCTTATATAACATAAACATAAGTAATATGATATAAGACCGGGTCTTATATTAATTTTTGCTCCCAAAGACACATTCAAGCTGAGTGTCCAGCCAGGTCTTATTTTCGGGGAGACACGGTAGTACTTGGGCGCTCCAGAGGGATATTCCAGAAGTGTTTCCAGAGAATGACTTTGAAACGCATGTGCAAAGCAACCTCAGGCTAGTTACAAATCACAGGAACCAGCAATTCCCACGGCCTCGTGCTTTGGTCTTGCGTTGTGGACGCCCAGGACTGCGTGCGCAGAGGGTGCACACGGCCATCACACGCAAACTCGTGCCCAGCTCCCCACCAGCCCCGTGCGCGTGGGCTCAAAGGGCGGCCGTGGCAGGACGCATGCGCGTGCAGGCACGGGTCCTCTGCACACCCCAGCGAGCTTAGACGCAGGAATCAGGCCAATTCCGATGGATGTGGCCTGGTGTGCCCACCCACTGGCCTGGAGCTCCCGGCACTACCCACCTCGCGGGCCGGTGGCGTAGTTAAGAGCCAGCGAGGACTCGCGCGGTGACAGGCCCCGCAGCATGTCGGCACGCTGGGCCATGGCGGTGGCCGCATTGTGGTGCATCTGCTGCGAGGTGATGTAGTCGTTGATGATTGTCTGGCGATTCTCCAGCGCCGCCGTGTCCGGGTAGCCGCGGATGAGGTACGGCGGGTACAGGTGCGGATAAGTCGGGTTGGGGGCCAGGTGCCGGGGCAGGTAATAGGCAGCGGCTGCCAGGAAGGGAGCGAGGTCAGGCTGGCCCGCATCTTGCCAGAGGATGTCACCTTGCCTGTCTTAAAGCCTCCACTCCTGCACCCTGACAGCTTCTCTCCAAACACGCCCACTAAACAGAATGAAGGCCTAGAAATAGAAGGGCACTGGCTCCCTAAAACCCTGAGCGCCTCTTATTGAAAGTGTTCTTTGAAGTTCTCCCAAACACCGGCCATCCAGGGCTGGTCACGGAAATACCGAAGGGAGGCCTCCTTTACAAACATTTTCAGATCACGTCGTTTGGGGAATGCTCACACTCGAGTCCTCTTTACACCCATTTGCAGTTTTAAAGGCACTGACAAGTCCCTCAGGAAAAGACAATCACTGGAAAATGTTTAACCCAGCACGTCCCTCAGATTCCTAAGAGAAATTCTAACCTAGACTGTTCACAAGACTGCACTGTTGGGTCTCCCCACCTCTAGGCCTCAGTTTCCCCAAATAGCCGAGCCCAGCAGATGCCTGAGGAGACTCACCTGCATCCAGAGGGATTCCGCGGGGGATGGAGGTGGGGTCGAAGGCCAGGGGGATATGGCCACGGTACAGGTCCACGCCACTCACTCCCCGGAGCAGGTGCTCATAGGGGGACATGGGGTGGGGGTGGTGCTCGGGCACGGCGCTGTGCGGGGACTTGGCAATCTCACGGGGCGTCGACGTCAGCTTCCGATCTTGGGACGCCTTGCTGGACGAGAGGCTGCCTGTGGACAGGGAGAGTGGGGTGGCATCGAACCTCTGTGCCACAGCAGTCCCAGCCCCAACGCGGAGCTGCCAAGGCTGGTATTCAGGGGAAGCCATTGGACGGTGGAGTCTCTGGGATGCCAGGACCAGGCCTCTTCATTCACACTCATTTGCCTCTTGGTTCATTTTTTTCTGAATCATTTACTCATTTGCTTCTTTTTTTCAGTTCTCAAAAAACTCATTCTTCCTTTCATTTGTTCCCTTGCTTCATTCATTCATTCACTCAATAAAAATAAAAAAAATATTTCTGGAGCCCTAGCTACTTGCCAAGCACTATTCTAAGAGCCGAGGCCACGCCAGTGAACAGACAAAACAGACAAAACCCCCGGCTCTCAGGGAGCTGACATGTAGTGCGGGAGACAAGTCCTAAACTAGTCATCAAATCAGAACTTCAGAGTGATAAATGCTTTGAAGAACAATTTTAAATGTGGAAGAATGTGACCAGGATGGGGGGAGGGGTGTTTGGTCATAAGAAGCCTCTCTGAGGATGTGACATTTGGACAGACACCTGAAGGATGAAAAGAAGCCGTATCTGGAAGGTGGGGGGCATTTCAGGCAGAGGGAACAGCATGTGCAAAGGCCCTGGGGTGAAGAACGAGCTGAGCATGGTCAGGGAACTGAGAGGGGATGCATTTGGCCAAGCCTGGGGCAGCCAGTGAGCAGGCAAGACCAGACCCTGCAGGCCTCCCCAAGGCCATGGCAGAAAAGGCTGATTTTTTTTTTTTTTTTGAGTGCAAGGAGAAATCACTAGAAAGATTTAAGTAGGAGAGTGGCATAATTTGATGTAAATTTTTCAAAGGAGTATTTGGCTGCTGGTTGAGGGGCACGTTATCAGGACAGGAGGGGAGTCGGGAAGCCGGGAGGGAAATCATGGTGGTCAGGGAGGAGAGAACTGTGAGGCAGAACAGAACCCACAGGCATGACGGGTGAAATGGATGCGGTGACACCTGGATTCCAACCTAACTGAAGAGTGGACCCAGGTGAGGTGGTTTCCTGACACAGGAGATCACCCCCCGCCCTGCCCCCACTGGTACCCACGCCCTCCTCCCCCGAGCCCCACATACCCTCCTGCAGGCGTGGTGTGGGCTCCCGCGTGCTCACAGGCGAGCCGCGTGGCAGGTGGCCGGCAAAGGGCGCCCCGTGGTCCTCGTATGTCAGGGGGCTCTGCCGTGGCTTGCCCAGCTCAGGCACGATGACCGGGGCCCCCCGGGTGATGGAGCCCCCGGAGCTGCTGACCACGCCTGGCCGGCTCTTCAGGCTCTCCTCGTAGCAGGCACGTTCCAGTGCCCGAGCGTCTGCCATCACGTCCAGTGGGTGCACGGGGGGGAACGTCCGGCCGGGGCTGCCGATGATGGAGCGCACGTCGTGCTTCTTGGAGCTGGTGGAGGACGTGCCAGTGTCGTACTTGAGTGGGGTGCCCTGTGGGAGAAGCGTGTGAGCACCAGCTGCACACCTCTGAGTGCGCAGAGCCTCGGGTGCACAGCTACAAAATGGGAGCCGCAGCCCACGCCTGGAGGGCAGGGGCCGGAGGGCTGTGCTGTCCCTACGACTGCCCTGCCCACCCTGTTCTGGCCCCACAGCCACCTGGGGGGCCGCAGAAGGAGGCAGAGTCAAGAGGTCACCGGTTTCAGGAGCAAGGGGGGACCCTCTGTTTGGCCCGTGGGGTTTGCTGTAAAGAGGCTGAACACCCCCAGGTGGGCAAAACCCTTCTTCCCGCCAGTCTGGAACTCTCGGCACACCCACTGCCAAGCCAGGAGCCTCAGCAGTAAAACCTGGTTCCGCTGCCCTGAGGCTTCAGGCTCAGAGGTCAGGGCTGAGGTTCATGTTTGTTCTCTGGCCAGGAAGGGCAGCTGAAGAAACAGGGGTCACGGTCCCAGCCTGGCCACCTGGGAGAAGATCCCGTCCTGTTTGGACAGGCTTGGGCAACCCAGATACAGTGGGGCCCTATGTCTTTCTTTGCAAGTAACACAACTCCGTGTTTATTCAGGAATGTTTTAATTACTTTCATACTTTTAAAAAGAATATTCTAGAATCAGACTGGCCTCCCTTTTGGATCCCTGATGGACTCTTGCCAATGGCTCCACAGTGCCCAGTGGCCGAGAGCCACACCGTCCCTGGCCCTCAGTGAGCTTCCCACCCTCCTGCCTCCCCTCTCCCTCCGCGTCACAGCACGCCGCCTCTGGCCACGTGAAGGGACCGTGGTCCTCAGGGGTTCCCATGGACCAGCTCCTCACGCAGCCGGCGCTGACCTTCCCCCACGAGGCTGGGGCCTCTGAGGGTGGACCCCACGAGGCAAAGATGGTGCAGATTTGGGGACATTTGGTTTGAGCTTCACAACTGCCTGCTTTGTGGCCCCAGACAAGTCACTGAGCCTCCCTGAACCTCAGTTTACTCAGCAATAAGATGAGGACTGTAAAAGAACTACCTCTGAGCGATGATGGGAGGACTGAACAAGTCACGATGCCATGCGTTCAGGCAGCACCTGGCCCACTAAGGACTCAATCCATGGCAGCCATTGACTAACACGCTTAGCTTGGGGGCTGCTGGGCCTCAGTTTCCCCATTTGCAGAGGCCAGGGCAGTGCCCCACGGCCCCCCCCCGCCCCGCCTGGCTGGCCTGCACCGTACCTGCGTGATGGAGCCCTCCTTGAGTGGCCGCGGGGCGAGGGGCAGCTCGGGCGTGCGCCTCAGCTCCTCACGTGGGATCTCGTGGATGGAGCGGCCGGCCTCCTTCACCGTCGCCACCAGGCCCTCATGGGCCGGCTTCAGCTTCAGGGGGCCCAGGGCCTCCAGGGGCCGCGCCTTGTAGGCCTCGGCCAGATCCCGCGGGGGGGGTGGGGGTGGGGGCGGCGAGCCTTCGCGCTTCAGGAGCTTGGCCTCCCGACGCAGGTAGTCTTCCTGGGCCTCCACGTAGGACCGTGGGATCCCTGCCAAGAGGACAGGGCGCTGGCCTCACACCTGCAGCCCACCTTGCCCGTCCTACCTGGGTTCCTCCCCACGGGGGGCTCTGCAGCCACGCCACTGGCTTCCAAGCCTCACCAGCCGTGTGACCTTGAGCACATGACTTGAACTCTGGGAGCCCCAGCGTCTTCATAGAGAAGATGGGGACAGTACCTGAAACCCCTCAGCCAGCACTGTACATTCAGTGAGAATATACAGACCAAAAGCGTAAATCGGGGCTCACAGTGGCTGGTGTGCCAGTGGCCAACCAGGAGACCTGAGGGGGTTATCTGACCTCTCTACCCTCCTAGCTGCTTCTTCTCCAACACTGTCCCAGAAGATAAGATCGCAGCGGCACTTGAGTTAGTGCCACGCACGCAACAGCTCAGTAAGTGAGGTCTACAAAATAGAGGGAATGGGTGGACTTTTCCTTTTTCTTTTCAAACAAGAAACGCCCTCGCTCCCCATTTCACCTGGGACATAGGCGTGTGCTGCACGCCTTTCCGGGTACCTGTCCTCTGATCTGCGTTCCCACGGCACTCAGGTACTCTCCCTTCCCCTCCCCACCCAGACCATAACCCCAGGACTTGTAGCTGCCATGAGGGCACCAGAGGGTAGGATGGTACCTTGCGTGATGGAGCCGCGGATGTGATGCGGCTCTTTGAGATGGTGGGGGCTGTGTCGCTCAGGTGGGATGGCACGGCCCATGAGACCTGGGAGGGAGCAGGCGATAGTATCATTACATGGGTCCCTGAGCGAGTCCTGGGCAGTGACAGGGCCAAGGGTCTACAGCCAGCCCTCCCAGCCGTGAGTCCCTTCAGCCAATCACAGCAGTCCCCATGATGATGGTGGTGGTGGCACAGGACCCAGCAAGCAAATGTCCCGTCCTCTGGGCCCTGCACTACCCCCAGATAGAGCCTCAGGAAAACCCAGCCTCAGTTTTCCTATCTGTAAAATAGGGCTGACCATCCCACCACCTCTCTCCAGGGGGCACTAAGACAAATTCTCTCTTTTCCCGATATAACCCAGTACGTGGGGAGCCCCCGGGGAAGGTCCTCAGCCCCCTTGCACTTCTGTGTCCACTGGAGTAGGCAGCTGGGCAGGACGCCCACCTTCGATGCTGGCTGAGGCAATGGCCCTGCTGATCCGGCCCTCCATCATGTCGTAGGTGCGCTTGGGGGCGGACGTCTCGTGGGGAGGCCCTGAGCTGCTCCTGCCATCCTCCTTGGAGCACTGGGACACAGACATGCCACCTGGAAACCAGATGAGGCTCAGGGTGAGGGGCTGGCCACGGGGCAATCACGTGCTCAGGGCCGAGGACCAGCACACTGGCTGGGACAAGAGGCAGGAGAGACAGGCTCACACCGCGCAGGCTGCGTGACAAAGCCCCGCTGATCACCTGGCTGAGAGCCGGCCCAGGTGAGCCCTTCTGAGGGAATCCAGGGCCTGAGGTCCAGCCCGGGTCTGAGGACAGGGGCCCACCAACCAACCAGTCCCTCAGCCCTTCCAGGGAGAGGCAGGCAGGCGTCCCGTACACTGAGGCTCGACTCGCCAGGCTGTTCTGCCAGTAAGTAGGTGTGTGCCTTTAACCATACACAGACGTGAGTCTGCAGACCCGTCCACACACAGGTGCCCAGGTGTGACATGAGCACGAGTACGTACATACACACACGAGCAGCGGTGTGAACACATAGGGCATGTACGACCACTCGTGTGTCAATGTGGGCCTCTAATGTGCGTGTGTGTGTGCCTGCCCACGTGCCTGGCTGCAGAACAAAGTGAGGCCATGTGCACAGACCTGTGTGCCTGTGTTCACGTGCATACGTGTGGGTCCACGGCAGGAGAGCAGGAAGGCAGGAGTGCCCACGGCACAGGCGGCCTGGCCAACTCAGCATGAGCCCAGAGCGGCTGGGGATGAGGCTCAGCTCACTGCTCGGACAGGCCAAGGGTCTGAGCAGGAGGAGGAGGCCTGAGAGGGCGGGGGCTCCCTGGGAGCTAGTGGGTGCCTGTCCTGTCCCCTCGTGGGATCCTTGGAGCATCGGCTACACCAGAGCTTGGGAGCCACCAGACAGACTGTGCTGCTGCTCCAGTTTTTGTTCAGAATTAACTGCAGGTATTTAACCACTGGGAAGTTTCAGATGGAAATGGAGTGACTAGAATTGCGGCCGGTGGGCTCACATTCGAACAGGGCGACAATCAGCTCCTGGCGACCAGAGGCAGGTGCTCCTGGGGACACAGCTTAGCTCTCCAGGTCATCAGTCCTCCTCACTCCCTCCTCCCTGCAGCCAGCCTGCTGCCTCATCAACCACTTGGCCCCCGGATGCATGAGAAATAAAAGTCCTGATTTTAACCCATTTTGCAGATAACAAACTTAACCACAGAGGCTCAGGAACCGGTCTGGGGCCTGAGTAGACATTCCACCCAGGGCTCTCTGCCCACAAATCTGGACCACCAGGCCCTCGTCAGCTCTTCCCAGAGGCCCATGCATCGACCTCCAGGGCACCCAGCTGGGTACCAGCGACACTGAGACGCCACTGACACCCTGTCCCCAAGACTGTCTCTGTCACTTGGCAGCAGAGAGAGGCATGTGCCCCAGCCACACGGTGCCGCCTCCACTTCCCAGGACCAGAGTGGGGATGGGGGGGGCGGAGACGGAAGGAGAGGAAAAGGCGCCCGCCAGAGGAGAAGCAATTTAGGGCCGCTCAGCTGCCAGCCTCTGAGAGGGGCGCCCATTAGCAGCTTTTATCTCCACACCCCTGGGTGCCCAAGGCTGCCAGGAAATTCATGGCCCAGCCCTTCACTCCCTTAACTCCTTCCATGCAGGGCTCCTCGGTTTTGTGACCCAGAATCAAAAAGAGAGAAGCAGGGGGCCTGGGGTCCCAGGCAGGCTGGAGGGTCACTCCAGGCTTCAACCCATGTGACGCCAATTAGAGAGTACAGCGCTTGCCCGAAATGCTGGGCTGGAGATCTGGGCTTGGCTTTCCGGGCCTCAGTCTCCCCACTCTGCATCTGGCCAGGCTGGCTACAAGTTTCAATCGTAAATTGTAAAGAATTGGGCATAGGTGTGAGGTGGCTACGGCCAACCCTGCCCTGCTGCCAGCTCGCCTACCCGTAGGCGTAGGCGGTCCCCACCTGTCTGAATGTGCTTCCCACAGCCCGACCTCCCGGTGAAGCCAACTCAATGAGCCAAGCACCCTCCTCCCCCAATCCTGGGCCTCATTTTCTCAAGGGGCCAGAAGGGTGGCCACACCGATGGAGCCCTGGATGTCATTGTCACCTAGTTTCCTCACCTGTAACAGAACAAATCCTTCCCCCAGCTCCAACCACTCAAAGCTGACGGAGGGGCACACGCTCGCCTAGACTTGTTCTCCGCAGACATCTGGCAGCCCGTCAGCCCCAGCCAAGCTTTTATGGACCCTTTTGTCTTGACCAGCTCCAGAAACACTGAAGCCTGGGGTTAGGTTGACAAGCCCCGCTGGACAGAGTGTTTCCATGACTCAGAACTAACAAGGTGACGTCCTGTCTGCAGCCCACGTGGGCATCCTGAGAGCTCTCTGGGGGGATCTTCAGATGCTGTGCCCCCAGCCCCCAGCGTGTGGTTAGCTTCCAATAAATACCAAGTGACCAACCGATGACCAGCTTTCTTCCCGGGTCCCGTCAGGCCCATCAGGCCTCTGCCCTCATCTTTCTGGGGCAGCAAAGACCCCGTGAATGGGGGGAAGGGGAGTGAGACCCCACCCACCCTGCCAGCTCCTCGCACCTGTTAATGGCAGAACTCACCCTCATAGGACAGGACGTGTCCCTTCTTGCCCTCGTAGATGACGTGGCCCTTGGGCAGGCCGTCCTCCCGGCTGCGGTCCAGGCGACTCGGGCTGTCCTCGCCAATGATCCTGGTGATGGTACCCTTGTACAGGACATCGGCCGGAGTGCCCTGGGGATGTGCAGGGGGTGACAAACAGCTTTACCAACAAACTGCTGTGTGACTGCTGCCAACTCACTTTCGTCTCTGAGCCTGTCTAGAGGCCTGCACCTGGAATTCTGAAAGGCGCCCAGCACAGACATGCTGTCAAAAAATCAAGATGTCTTTCCTCCCTGTGATTCCAAGAGCCCGTTCAAGACATGCGGCCCTGCTATGTGCCAAGGCCTGGACCAGTGAACTTCAAGCCTCCCTGTGGGAACTTCTATGCTGAGAAACGTGGGGTAAGGGAAGCAACTGGCCACCCACCCCCGATCTGCGAGGCGGAAAAGCAAGATACCCTGAATGCACACAGGTCTTCCCAGCCTCCTCAAAGCAAACTAGAATCTCCCTGTAGCACTTACAAATATTTGTGCTCAAACAAGTGTGGAATAAATGGGCATGAGTTTGGGTGACAGCCCAGGGGCGGGCAGCCGCGTCCCCTGGCAAGGGAGCCAGCGACACCCTCAGGAGGCCCCTCCACAGGCAGCTGAGAGCTCAACCGTGACCTGTGTCTTGGCTGATCTGAGAACCGGGCTGATACTGGGGTCATTAGCAGCTTAATAAATAGCACAATACAAAGGGGTTCGGGTGGAACTGAAGGCATTTGATGTTTCCAAGCCACACTACTTTACAGCCACTCTTCTCTGTGCCACGAGCAGAGGACAGAAACCCAGCAAGGCAGACGGCCCCTTCACGACACACAGACGACGTCTGCCTGTGGCCTGCAGCCTCTTGGTGTTGGCCCAGTCAACTTACTCCCAAGACGGCAGGAAGCACCTACAGGGAAGCGAGCTGGGTGTCCTCGGTGGGACACTACAGCCCCTGCCTGCACGTGTGAGTGTGCACGTGTGTGTGTGCACGTGTGAGTGTGCACGTGTGTGTGTGCACGTGTGTGTCTGTGTGTGTGGTCCACGCATGGATTTCGTCACCACCTGGTAGCGAGGCTGTTGGACAGTCTGACCGTCACACATTCTGGCAGCTGCCACCCTCTGTCGAAAACAACCGAAGGGGAGTGTGACCGAGATGGCTGTGTCTGGTCACCTGGAAAGCTGGGGCAGATGGATATCCAGGAATTCAGACGTCAACCTTTAATCCTAAACGAGTCCATGAGAATGACCCTGAGGAACACTTTAATCCAAAGGGAAACTGAGTCGGGGAGGGCAGTCCCCCACCTGAGTGCGTGTGTGGCAGAACTGGGACTCGGTGCCAGCAGCCTGACTTTTGCCCCAGGTACTTGCTCTTTGCACTTAGCAAAGCTGCCTTCGAAAGTTTGTGATTTTGAAACCTTCGGGTTCAGAGAAAAGTAGAGCAGGGAGGCCTTCTCTGTGGTGTGATCTGAGGCCAGTCGGGTCAGGAACCCCTCACTGTAGGCCATCCTGGGCCCTGAAGTCCCACCATGTGTGCCGGTGTGTGTCTGTGTGAGCGTGCATGCCCTTGTATAATATGAAGGCGTGTCTCTGCATGCACACACTTGTTCGGGGTCCCTGTTCCCTGACACGGTGTTCTACAGCCAGACACAGCTGGGCACAAAACCCTGGGTCCACCAGCTACTAGCTGCAGGACCTTAGGTGTAATCTCAGCTTCAATCTTTTCATCTGTGAGATGAGTTAACAGCATGGACTCTGTACCAACAGAAAGCGTCTTCGGGGGGGAGGGGGGCGGAGGAAGGAAAAGCAAGCCCAGGAGGTGCTAAGGCCCCCAAGGTGGCGCGGAGCTGCCCTTTATGCTTCACTGGCCGGCGGGGAGGAGGGTCAGACAGGTCCTGGACAAATTGGGAGCACTGAGCTCAGGTAGAGAACTGAACCCCTGAGCCAGGAGGGGCTCGGAAGGGCCCCTCTGCAAACCCTTAACTGGGCAGATGTCACTGGCCAATCCCGGCACTTCCTTCTGCAGCTAAGTGCGGCTGGACGCCTGACCAGCCCTGAGGCTGTGAACACCTGAGGTTCAGGTTAACAAAGGAGGAAATCTCTTTGTCATCTGAGACTAAAGTCACAAACGGAGGTTATGAGAGCACACGGGGAGCCACGGTGTGGGGCAGGCTCAACTCAAGAGCAGAGAAGCCTTCCTCTGACCCCCAGGACTCAGCTGGGCCTGTGTGTGTGTATGTGGGGGGGCAGGTGCAAACTCCCTCACTAGCCCCCACACTCTCACTGACCCGAATGCCTCCTGCTCCAGGCTCCATCGCCCCCGTGCTGCTCCTTGCATATGCCAGGGGCCCTGCCACCTCTCGGCCTTTGTGCACGTGTTCCCTGGGATGACACACAACAGATCTCCCCCACTCGCCTATCCCTGCAGCTTTGGCAGCCCCAGGCATTTTCAAGTACAATGTGAAGCTTCAGATCCTCTGAAATCACCTGCTCAGTGTTTACCAGTCTGGTATTTGGGTCGGCTTCCTTCCGCTACAAGGCCGGCTCCTGGGAGGCCGTGCGTTCTGTGTTTTGCTCAGCACCAAGTAGACAAGATGAATGACCACAGAATGGGCTGCTATTGCTAGGACGTCACCCCACCCACTGAGGCAGGTGCCGTGTAGCGACGAAGTGGGGACAGAGGGGCTGGCCCACTGCTCTGTCCACGGTTAGGGCCACGCCTGGAGGTGCTGTCCACTGGCCCCGCCAGGCCCCTCCCACAGCGCCCCAGGCACTTACATGGGTGATGGAGCCACGGTAGGTGATGGGGCTCTCGGCAGGTCCCCGTGAGCTGGGGACTCCCTTGCTGAGGCTTCCTCCTGGGACCGAGCCCAGGGACGTCCCTGGAAGACGGGACACGGGGGCTAAGGAGTGTGTGTGGCCCCTCCACGGGCCCTAGGCCCAAGAGCCAGCCCAACTGTCCTCCTGGTGACCAGCAAGGCCCCCTCAGAATCCTAATGCAGGGTCCCCTGGCCCTGAACCGAGAGGCAGGTGACTGCTTCTGGGCCTTGCAGGACTGGCGCTTCTCAGCAGGTTTTGGATCAAGAGTTCGCTTCCTGCCTCGACCCTCCAAGGACCAGAGGGACAGTGCAGGGCAGACCCCAGGCCTCACAACCACTCGCCATGGCCTCACCTCTCAGCACGGACGTCTCCTGGGCCGTGGGCACCCCCAGGCTTTCTGGTGGCCCAGCCTGGCCCCGTGGGGACAGCTGCTCCTGCTTCACTCCGAAGGGTGCTGGGGACAGGTGAGAACAGTGAGCCACGTTGTCACTGGGACAGGGACTCATAGGGACGGCCCCATCCTGTCCTACTCAGGGGCTGGGACCCAGGACTAGAGGCCACCCCCCAAATTCAGGCCAGAGTCCCATAGGCCAAGCTGTCCTCTCTCAAGCCCCCAACAAGTTGGAACCAAGCCTAGACCATCCAGGTGAGAAGGCCCCAGATCCTTACCCAGCTTCTTGGGGTCCATGGCGAGGGGCAACCCCATAGTGATGGGGCCCACAGGGGCCTTGGCATGCTCAGAGTACGGGACGTGGAGCTGCACTGACAGTCCCTGTGGGGGTAGAGGTCATGGGGTCACAGGAGCCCCCACACGCCCTCCACCACATGTCCCAGCCCAGCCAGAGCACCCAGACACCCCCTTTTACAAGAGCTCGAGTCCTAGCCCTGCTGCCCTACTGAACGACCGTGGACAAGCAACTGCCTCTGCTGGGCCTCGGTCCCCTCACCTGCGACGTGGCCATTGTGACCCAGTGCAGTTTAAAGGAAATGGACCCAACAGTCAGGCGCTGAGCCGATGCCTCACCCCACCCTGTGCTGCACGGAGGGGGGCTCGGGGGTGCGTGGAGGGGCCGACACCATGGACCGAGGCTCAGCATATATTGGCTGCTGTGTGTCTAGCTCATTCATTTGATCTCCCATTGCACAGAGGGGAGACACACACACACAGAGAGGTCGTGTCACTTGCCCAGGGCCACATGGTCTAGTTGCAGAGCCCACACTCTTGACTGCCCCATGAATGACCTCCCAAGGGCCTGAGTGTCAGGGGCAGGCTCCAGCTAGCTCGCGCCCCAGCACCATCGCGCACAGAGATGACCTCGGCCTCCAGCCAGACTTCACTGGTCCCAATACCCCCACCGAACAGGTGGAAAGACCAAAACTCCGAAAGAGAAAGGGGCTGTTCTCTGGCATCAGGCCACACTGTAGTTTCTGGGGCTGCCCTGCCCGCCTCACCTGGGAGATGGCACCCATCTGCCTCTCGAGGACGCTGGGGTGCTTTGTGGAGGAGATGAGGGGTGGAGGGTTGGAGATGGTGGGAGCGCGTGGCAGGACGGGCCGGGCGCTGTCGTGGAGGCCCAGGGACAGTGGGTGACCTGCAGAGCACATGTCTGTCCATCACGGGCCCCCAAGGCGGTCATGCTCCTTCAGACAGACCCCCCCCCAGGGCCTCTGCCCGCCTCTGCCCTGTCCACACGCACCCCTCCGCCCCTCCTCTGACTTTGTCCTGATGAGTCATCTGCGTCCTTGGCTCAGACACAGTCACCCCAGGGAAGACTTGGGATCCACCCACTCTCTGCCCAGACCCCTTACCTGGGCTCCCTGTTTCCACTTTACCCTCTAATAGTCCACACCCCTCAGAACGAGAGGGAGCTTTGTGAAGTCTCTGGTTCACATCCTCCTCGTGCTGTGAACCTTCTGGGGCTCCCTGCCCCTCAGGATAAACCTCTTAACCTCCGACACAGCTTTCAGGCTCACCCGACCTACTGCTGGTGGTCTCCTTAGCCTCACTGGACCCCAGGCTTCCAGCATGGCAGCCTGATTCAGTTTCTCAAGTGTCACCTGCTCTTTCCTGCCTCTGGACCTTTGCACATGCAGTCCCCTCTGCCTGCCATGTCTTTCCTTTTCTCCTGGCTCGTACGGCCCACTCATCCTTCAGCATCAGTTCTGCTTAGCAGCCCCTGGCTATGCCACTTCTCCTGCTGGTGGGACCCAGCAGGACTGGATAGCCCACAAAGGACCTCTAAACCCAGCCTGACTGTATTTGTAAAAAGCAGCCCTTTCCCTCCCCCACCCCAGGTTTCCTCTCCAACCGCCCATTCTCGAGCTCTGAGTCACTGATGGGAGACAGAGCTGCCCATCACCAGCTCAAGCACCGCCTACAGCTGGCTCCCTATTAGCAGTTGTTTCAAACCCAATCCAGCAGATTTCTCAAATCTCAAGAGATCCCCCCTCCTGTGCCTTCACCGACCAGACCACCCCTCCTACTGTCCTGTCAGACGCAGATCCTTCTGCACGCAGCTCGTGCCACTGCAAACAGTTGGTGCCCAATGACTGTGCCCTGGCTGACTCCACATGGCAGCTGGGAAGCCCAAGATTGGGCGCGCTACTCACCAGGCGGGGCGTAGGAGAAGGCCGAGGGGTCAGGGGCGTGCGGGGAGGCCTTGATCACCTCGCGGGGGGGCAGGGGGAAGGGCAGGCCCGACGTCCAGCATGGGGGCTCCGCGGGCAGCTTCTGGCCCTCAGCTGTGAAGGCCGGGAAGAACACGGGCTTCTCTGCCGAGGGGACAAAGGGGACAGTCAGCTGTGCCTGGCCAGCCCTCAGCAGCCCACAGCCAAGGCCGCCCCTGTTCAGACGTGGTCCTCTCCGTGCCTGCAGCCCCTGGGCAGGGGTAGGGTCCCGGCCAACAGTAACTGGGGGTCTATGATGGAAGCCCCTCAAGTGTGTGGGCGGGGAGTATATCTCGGGGGTGGGCTGGGGATTATTGGCAGCCCCCGAGATCTGAGAGAGCTTCTGAATTCCAGTGCTGGGAACCCACAGGCACTCATCCAGCACACGCAAGCCCTGGACACACTAAGCCGGGGCGAGGGGGTGGGGGGGCGAGGGGGCAGCCAATGGCGGCCCACGGGCCTGCTGCCTGATTTTTACACCCCCTTGTGCTGAAGCCCGGTCACGTCCACACATTTACTTATTGTCTCTGGCTGTGCCGAGGTTGCAACAGAGATTGTCTGGCCCGCAAAGCCTAAAATATTTACTATCTGGCCCTTCAGAAAAAGCTTGCTGACCTCTACAAATGATGAAGGTGGTCAGAGACAGCTGCGTGTACGTGCTGGAGTGGGGGTGGCTGAGAGTCCAGACACCCGGCATGCATAACAACACACACCGGCGATGGTCTGAGCACGTCCTGCCTGCCCAAGTCACCGTGCTGAGTGTTTCATCCACGTGAGCTCAACCAGCATCCTTGCGAGCTCAGAGGGAAGAGACTCACCAGGTTGTACAGAGGGGGAAACTGAAGCAGGCACATCTGTGGACTTTTCGAAGGCACCAGCAAATATCTGGCTACGCCAGGAGCTGACCCCTTAACCTCCTGGCCCACGCAGCAGCAAGTACACAACGGGAGGGTGACGCTTCCCCAGGGCCTCCCGCGGGTGGCATGAATCTAAGGGGTTTATGTGTCCTGACGATCCTCACAACACCCTGCAACGAACTGACTATTATTATCCCCGGTTTACAAACGGGAAACTGAGGCTCAGAGAGGGGAAGTCACCTGGCCAAAGGCTCACAGCTAGCAGGCAGCAGAGGGAGCTCTGAGTCCAGGCCACACACTGTGACCTTAACCACCGCCATGAGCAGGGCCCAGAAAGAGTACCAATAGCCCACATTCTCAGGCCTGGGGACACTGGGGAGACACTTTAAGACACTTTTAACCCAGGGGGTTAAAGCCCGATTCTCTGTTCTCCTGCTGGCCTGTCACTGATGAAATCTGTCCTAGGCTCTGAACCTAGCCTTAAAAATTGGTGTCAAGCTTGAGGACCGATCCAGGAGAGGTAACTGGCAGAGAAGTGGGGCAAGGGAACGCATGTGGGAACACCAGGCCTGGGGTGTGAATGGCAGGCAGGTGTCATCTCTTAGGCCCCCTCCAGATGATGGGGGGAGGTCCTGAAGGCCCATCCAGACAGGGGAGTGCAGGCATCGATTTGTGATACCTGCTGTGGGCAAGGCCGGTGGGACTCTAGGTCTGTATGCTACGTCTCATCCAGTTCTTTCCCAGGAGAGACTGAATGCCCCCTGAAGGTGCCCTGGGGAAGTAGGAAGGAGGGTGTCTCAGATGTGGGGAATAACTCAGTGTGGGGATTCTCATGCTCAACTAGCCCCGAACAGAGGGGCCCCCATGGGGACTGCCCTGGGCCCGGAAATCCCGTGAACACCCTGGCCCTTGTTCATCCAGCTACCCAACCCCATGCAGCTCAACTATGGCTGCGGGGGGGGGTGCGGGGGGACGGGGACGGGTGTCTCCAGGGCTGGAAGGGAAACTTGGGGCCAGGCCAGGCCAGGCAGGCAGCCGAGGGCCTGGAAACACAACCTGTTCCTCCAGTTGGGCCTTGGGGAGCCCAAGGGACTGGCTTGGCTGGGCTGCTCCACACAGGAGCCAGGCAACCAGAGAGGCAGTGCTGGGTGTCGAGCTCGTGCGTGTACCTGAGGGCTAAGAACACCCAACACAACCCAGACCACGCGAGAAATGCATGTGGCGCCTGATGCCAGGTGCACGATCTCTTGTGGGGAGATTCCAGGAAACAGAGCCTCCACTGTGCAAACGGGCTGAACGCCAGACTCAAAGACATCACTGGCTCACATTCTCCCAGGACAGGGGCTGCGACCGGTCCCAGCAAGGCCTGGCTGGCCCCGTGTGGTGCACAGCCACCCAAGTACTGCCCAGCCCTGCTTAGAGCAGGCGCTGCACAAAGCTGTGTGCACGCCTGACATCTCTATGTAGCTACCGCCCTGGTGCCCCGAATCTGGGAAGTCCTTCCAGAGCCAGACCCTGCGTCACACTCGCCGGGAACAGTACTGTGGCCTTCACCATCTGCCTCAACTCCTTATAGCCTTTTCGACTGAATAATGGCCAGAGAAAGAGATCTTTCCAAAATAGAAGTCAGATTACCTGCTCCCCAACACACACACACACACACACACACACACACACACATAAACACACGCACACACGCACACACTCTCTCTGTCTCTCTCTCTCTCTCTTCCTCTAGCAAACGCTTCTGCCACATCTGAGGCAAAATCACCGCAGACCTGTGGTCTGGTCCCCCATTTCCCTCCCCAGCCACACAACCTCCCAGAAGCAACTCAAGCACACCAAGCTTGTCCCCAGCCCAGGGCCTCTGCACATGCTGCTCCCTCTGCCTGAAATGCCCTTCCCCCCAGATCATCCGACTGACTCCTTCTCCTTTTTGCAGAGACGCCTTCCCTGAGTCCCTTACCACTCACCCCATTTTGTTACTTTCATTGTGTAAATTGTTCTAAAGTTGACTTGCTTCCTTAACATGGGCCCTGACATAATGACGTTCTCACTCATAAGCACCGCAGCTCCCTGGAACAGGGAGTTTGTCCTGCTCACAGCTGAACCCCACTTCCCAGCACGCTGACTGGCAATCGTAGGTGTTCAGCCAATTTCCTGACTCAGTGGTCACAAGACTGCCTGCGGGCCGGCCAGCATGCATGCCCGCAAATGCGGGTGGCGCCCGAGGCTGCCTGCAGCAGGCGAAGCTGCAGGAGAGCAGGCGGGGTGGGCTGATTAGACAGGAGTGCTTGGCAGGCCCGTGTCACCTGTGCGAAGTGTGGAGCCATCATCCTCCAGGACAATCCTGCTCTGTCCTCAGACAGGCATACTGCACTGCCCTCAAGGCGGCCAGTGGCCAAAGGCCAGCCTGGTTTTCTAGAGGAGGGATGCTAACCCCAACGTAGGTGGGGGTACCCTGAGCCCATCCCTGGGCTGCACTGGTTAGGGAGGGCTACTGGGGTCCTGCTGCCCTCAGACCCCTAGAGCAGCCCGCAGGAGCCTGGGCTAGCCCAGCATGGGGGACAGCCCCAAATACCTACAACACGCCAACAGCACCCTCTGAGTATCAGGCCAAACTGGGAAGAGCGCCCCTTTGGGGACACAGGCTTAGAACTTCTTGGGTCCAGTGGGGAGTGAGGCAGGGACAGAGAACAAGAAACATGCTCCGCCTGTCTGCTGACCTTGAGCTTCACATGGTGACAATAAAGCATGCCCCAGTCAGCTGCTTGGGGAATCACCCCACAGCTCCCCACTGAACCCAATGACCTCGGCCGGGAATAAGGTCAGCATGAGAACTGGACGGGGCAGCACTTCCTGCCAGGCCCCAGAGCTGCCAGCGGCTGGGCACTGAGCCTCGCCTGTGGTTCTAGAAGCTCATGCGAGGATCAAATCACACGCAGTCAGGCTGAGGCACAGTCACGTTCTGGTGTACACACAGCGCTTTTCAATCTTTGAAAAGTTGCCAAAGTTGAGAAACTACAAGATTTCACATGAAAAGATGGATTTTCTGGCTTCTCTCGAAGAAAAACCCCAGGCCACCATGTGCCCACTTCAGAAACAACGAGAGTTTTCCAATTGTCGAAGTCTCCACATGTCCCTACGGCTCGCGCCCACCTGTCTCACTCATTCCCTTGGCCTGCTGTGCCCCTACAGGCTAGGAGTCTGCAGAGCTGCTCTAGACACACAAGGCCCCTTGCCCCCCATCGGCCCCTCACTCCCCACAACCTCTCAGCCACCAGTGCACTCACCCTCCTTCTCAGCAGGAAGTACGGGGCTCCTGCTTTTGCCCCGAGGACTGCTGCTGGGCTGCTGAGGGGTGTTGCTCTCTGGCTGCAGGTGCTGTGGTGGTGGGGGGGCGGGGGGCGCTGGCTTCGGGGCAGCTGTGTCATCCCGGGATGGCTCATGGACTTTGGTGACCTGCTGAGGGAAGCAGAAAGAAGTGAGCTCTTTACAGGCTGTGTAAGGGCCACAGAGACCAGAGAAAGCCTTCTGGGCCCCCTGCGTCTGCCCCGTCTGGAACCAAGGCCAGGGAGAGGCAGTACAGGTGGAGCGGCAGGAGGGCAGGTCTTTGCAGTGTGGGCTGTGTCCACCCATCCCAGCTGCCTGGCAGTGGGTGAAAGGGGGCCCGTTCCCCAGCCCGTACCCCAAGTCTCTCTGGGTCTCCCAGCCTCGGGGGTGAGCAGCACAGTCAGCATGCCCTGTGCCCCTCACTCAAAAAGCCCTGTCAGCTCAGTTTGCAGCCCAGAACCCCCACTGCATTTGGGAAGGCCAGACCCACCCTGGGAGGGGCAGCTCTGGCAGAGGCTGGGCCATCACAAGGAAGAGGCACCTCCAGGGGCCGCCTCGTTGGCCTGGAGAATCTTCTAGGAGGGGCTTCCCCTGGAGGACCTCATGTTTAGAACTGGTGGGGCCCCCACCCCTCTCCCCAAGGTGCTGTGAAAGCCAGAGGGACTTCCTGCCTTCCCACGGCCCGGCGCCTGGCTCTGGAAAACCCTCAGTGGGTGAGGCAGAGGTGGGGGACGCAGAGGGAGAGCCAAGCCAGCTCCCAGAGCCTCCCAGGGCGCTGGGCCAGGACAGAAGGGAGGAGGCCTGCAGACCAAGTGCCCTGGTTCCTCAGAGCCCCACCCAGCACGCCTGCCAGGCCCTTCACTGTTCCCGCCTCATCTCCATGGGGATTTCTCCAGGAAACAGAAGGCGGCTGGGAAGAGCAAGGCCGCAGGTGCTGGCCCCGCCCGCCGAGCTGTGCACGGCCCTGGCCTGATCTACTATCTTCGTGAACAGGAAGTGAAGGTCAAACAGGCAAGGGGCTGCTGCCTTGCTCGGTGTGGGAAGCGGGGGCCTGGCACTCACGATGGGGGGTATGGCGGCCGCCCGCTGCTTCAACTGCTTCAGGTCCAGAGGCTTCTGGGGTGAGGCGTTGGCCCTGGTGTCGCCGGTTGGGGTGAGGAGGCTGGGCCGTGGTGATAGCAGCCTGGGGGGGAGACAAGCGTCAGGCCCACGGCTCACAGCTGGTTCCTCCTGGCGCCAGCCCTGGACCACGGCGGAGGGAGGGCAGGTGACCATCTAGGGTCCCCAGGCCACCGAAGGAGACTAACCAGGTCTCTGGGAGTGGGGAGTGGGGAGGTGGCTCTTCCTTCCCTCCTATGGTCCACGCAGGTCCCATGAGGGGCTGCGAGTCCCTCTGACCCCAGCCCAAAGGCCTACGCCGGAATCCAACACTCCCGAGACAGCGCAAGGCAAGGAAAGCCCCAGAGAAGCCCAGACTCAGCCCACACCATGCATGGTCCTTCAGAAGTTGCCAGAAAGCCAAAGAATCAACCAGATTATGGTTCGGTGAGTTTAAGAGATTCAGGGAGCTTGTGTGTCACCCAAACATTAGGCTCGGGCACCAGAGTGGGGCCCTGGGCGTGGAGCTAAGTGGGCCCTGCTTACGGCAGACGGGCATTGGCGCAACACCGCCTGCTTCACCGGATGTCCCACCGACTGGACTCTCGCCCACAAACCATTTACTGAGAAGCTAAGAGCAGGTGGGTCGCAGGCTTTGCGTGGAGGGGCTGTCAGTATGTGCAAGGTCCACCCGTCAGCCAGGGTGCTGAGCTGGGCTTGCGGGCACTTCGACCCCCACAGAGCTCACGTGTGTGTGCTGCTGACATTTGGAACTGGGCATTGCATCTTCATAGGGCACACAGTACAGCTGACCCAGGTGCCAGGCGCAGGGTCACTCCAGTGTAGGGCTGCGGTGTCTGGGACACCTGGGCACAGCCTGACCTGGGGTGTTCCTGAGCTGCTCATGGGTACTGCCCCCTGCACAAAACCGTCAGGGATTTACTTCCAGGACCCCCGGCACTGGGCACAGCACCCGCCACACTCCCCATCGGGATCCCTCGCCCGCCCAATGGGGCTGCCTGATTCCGTGGGGGGACCTGCACGTGCCGAGCACACAGCAGGTCTGGTGCAGTGCGTGGAGTGCATGGAGGAGACCAAGAGTCCAGGGTCTGCCTGCAGGGAGCCAGAGCCAGCTGAGTGACCAAACAACACGTAAGAACATCAGCTGCAGGCTGGGATTCAGCCAGAGGGCAAAACCAAGGCCAGCCCCCGAAGGCCTGAGGGTTCTGTAGGCACAGCCCCTCCTGTGCCACAGGCAGAACGGAAGCCACAGCCAAGGCCTTTGAGGTTAAGACCTGGGACAACCAGGACATGCTCAGGCCACCCAGTGCCCAGCAGCCAGTGCTCGACGCCCAAGGAGGCGCAGACGCAGCAGTGGGCTCCTTCCTCCAGACAGGGCGGGCAGACACGTGACATGCGGCCTCAGTTCCCTCTGTGGTGGGTATCCACGGCCCGTGACAGGCCAGTCGTGCAGGCACCAGCCTCCGCTCCCATCTGCCACGCTCAGCTGAGTGGAGACAGACTTGGCGACGCCTCCCGGGGCTGCCCATGGCACGCAGGTGGGGCTGGACGCACAGGAAGGTCATGCTGACTTCGCCACGCTCAGTGGCCTCCCTGCTCCTAACCTCCCTCGACCTCTCCAGATCCTGCTCCACTCGGGGACCACCTGAGGGCTCTCCTGCTGCTGCCGTCCTTCCTTGCTCTGCTGGGCTCGGGCTGAGGCACCCCGACCAGGTCCAGGCTCCGACGTCACCAGTCCAGGCAATCTCCATGTCAGGCACAACTGCCACCAAACCCAGCCTGCTCGCCTTTCACGTTTACTTATTATCCTCCATGTAAAACAACTCGCACTCGTAAACTTAAATTTAAAAAACGAATACCCTGCAGTCGCTGTGGAAAGGAGTCTGGCAGCTCCACAAGATGCCAGTCACAGACTTGCCGTCTGCCCCAGCAATTCCACTGCTGGATGTGTGTGTGCCCAAGAGAGCCGAGGACACACGTCCACACAGAAACTTGTTCACGAAAGGTCACAGCAGCAGCGCTCTTCACACCAGCCAAAAGGCGCGAATGACCCAAATGTCCAAAACATGAAGGGAGAAAGAAACTGTGGTCCAACCCACACAACGGAATGGTACTCGGCCAGAAACAGAAGTGAAGCACTGACACTCGCTATGACATGGCTGAGCCTTAAAAGCATGATGCTGAGTGACAGAAGCCAGACACAAAGGACACGTGTGTGATTCCATTTCTAGGAAATGTCCAGAACGGGCCAATCCAGAGACAGAAAGAAGACTAGCAGTTTCTAGGGGATGGGCGTGGGGGGACGGAGAAATGACTTCTAATGGGTACAGGATTTTTTGGGAGGGATGGAGGGGTAATGAAAATGTTCTGGAATTAAGACTGTGGTGATGGTTGCACAACTCTGGGAATATACTAACACCCAGTGAATTGGACACTTTAATGACTGAACTGTATGACACGTGAACAATATCCCAATAAAGCTGTTACAAGAAAGAAAATGAAGATACTGGTGTATGCCAGCCGTGAAATCAAGGGTTTGATACATTAACTATACTGTTTCTCTGAAAAAAAAAATTGTTATATTTTTGTTTTGTAAAAATACAAAACTACTCTGAAATACAAATTTTAAGTTAAAACATAAATTTTTGTAGCTGTGTAAATATAATTGCATGGAGATACAAAGTAATTTTCTACAACATATAAAAAACAAAGCATCTGTGTCCCACTGACTGTCAATGGACTAGGGCTTTCTACTTCGGCCCGTGGCCTGCCTTGGTTTCCCCATGGCTCCGTGGCCAGGCAGGGGGCAGTCACACAGCAGGGCAGGGGAGCAGGGACAGCCCCTCAAATGCTCTCAGCAGGCCCAGCTGGAAGACGCACGTGGAGGCCTCCCCCCCCAGAGTGAGACAGCTCAGTGGGGACCTGGGCACAGCCCCCCAGTTTACGAAAGGGCTCCCGATGGCAGCCTGACCTCACTGCAGAGGGCAGCATCCGAGAACCAGATCTGGTTCTGATCCATAACCTGTCTGAGGGCTCTGAGTCCCTGAAGGAGGCGACACTCGGCACTTGTGAGGCCCCCACCTCCCCTCGTCCCAGCAACCGTGCTGGGCAGGCGCCGCACTCCCTCCTTCTCTTTGTTTCCTTGGAAGACAGCGCTTTTATTTTCCTCTCGGGAAGCCCGGGGCAGGATAGGCGCACTGGGAGCCTGGCACGGTGCATGTGACCCAGGAGTGACAGGCAGGGGAAGCCGGCAGCAGGGCTGGGAGCACCAGGCCCCGACGTTGCCCACCCACCCTGCAGTTCAGAACTTGGCCCACCTTTGGCCGAGGGACTAAACCAGCTGTGCCTCAGTTTCCTCAGCTGTAAAGGGTTGTGAGATGGTCGAGGGGAGCTCTGTGGGCGGGCCAAGGAGCTATGGTTTCTTGTCCTGCCCTAAAAAGCCAGGGCTGGGGGGGGTAACGGGGGATGGCACACTGGGCCTGTGACAGTGCGCCCCTCTCCGCAGTTCCTGCCTCAGTTTCCCCTCTAGCCATGGGCTGGGATATCTTTTGCCACAGCGCTGGGGCTAGGAGGGTAAGGGCAAGCTGGTATGAAAACAGCGTCCACAGACATGCCATGTTGCCTCCCTGTGTCCCCGGGATACACTCCTGACTCACGCTGGCCACCAGGGCCCTGCCGACCTCTGTGACCTCTCCTGCCCTCTCCCTGCCGCCTCACTCTGCTCCTTGCCACAGGCCTTTGCACCGTCTACTGAACGCTCATGAGGCCACAGATGCTTTGCCCTGGCTATTCCCGCTGCTGGCTTTCCCTCCCCTGCCTCATAATACGGGATCTCATCATCCTTCAATGTCACCCCATCAGACAGGCCTCCGATTGCACTGCCCACGACCCCCAATCCTTCCACCACCCACTGAGCATGTGAGCACTCGCTGTCCTCCTGCAGACGGGTGGCTCTCACTAGAATGGACGCTCCCTGGACACAGCACACCTCACCCCAGAATGGTGCCTGGCACACACTGGTGCCCAATTAATCATTCATGGAATGAAGAAGCCAAGGAGAAACTGCTATTATAATTCTTTCAAAATTCCAAGGCTCGCTGGCAGAAGCCACACTCTGGCCCCCTCTTGGAGTGACCCTTGCGGGTTCCTAAAGCAGTTCCAACACGGGGCAGCGAATGTCTTATTGAGCATCCACTGTGGGCCTGGCACCAGGCTGGTAGTTGTGCCTCGTAACTCCATCATCCTCACAATACCTTGTAAGTGGGGACAACCTACATCCACCTTACACATGAGAAAGCCAAGTCCCAGGGGAAGGGACTCTGAAGGTCTGACTCCGCTCTAAAGTGCCCAGGCACTTTACTTCTCTGGGAAACGGAATGGAGAGGGCATCAAGCTCCAAGCTTTGCAATCAAAGCCACTATCTCTGGTAGCGGGCCCAGAAAAGTCCCCGGTGCAGCTGCCAGGAGAGAGTGATGGAGAGTAAAGTAAAACAGCAGGATATGGTTTTCTCTCCCAAAGTCGGGCAGGGGCCAGGACCAGATGCACCCTATGTCTCTCTGTCCAGGGACACCCGGTTCACGGCGCCGGGGCTGCCTGATGGGAAGGAGGGCAGTGGGCACGCGGCCAGGACCCGGGGTCATCCTGGGAGGCCCACCCGTCCCACAGGCCTTTCCGTGCTCTGACGCATCTCGCCGCCCCCTCCGGCACCCGCCTGGCCCTGCAGGCCTGTGGCCAGGGGAGGGAAGGAGAGAAGAAGGAGGGAAAGCTGCCAGCCAGGAAGAGGTCAGCAGGCTGGCCAGAGTCCAGCCTCACCCTGAGGGCAGGGCCTGGCCTGGGTCACACAGGGCGTGACAAACCAGGTGTCCTGACTCCCCGCCTAGGGCTCTTGCTCCCAGGGGACGGAATGCTGGATATTTGGGCAGGAAGAGTGGAAGCAAGCCAGGCCCAGCTGGGGAGGAAAGGACACGTCCCTGGGTGGGGCTGTTGGAGGAGGGGTGGAGAGGCTGAAAGGTGTCTGGCCCCAGGGGCCCAGGGGGGCTGATGGGACTCGGGCCAACTCTCCCAGCTCACCAGCCTGGACCGGCCAAGTGTACCCACAACACAGACTTCAGGAGGCCGCTTATCAGCGAGGCTGACCCATGAGCTCAGCCCTCATCCGGATAAGAGCAGAAACGTTTTCTAAGACTGTCCCTACAGCCAGCAGGAGCGAGGCTGGGGCGCCGCCTGCCCTGACCCCGTTACCTTGGCACAAAGTGGGCGGAGTGGCCAGACTTTGGCCGAGGGCCCTCTGCAGACTGAGCCGCTGTGAGCACTGTTTTCCGAGCTGCGCCTGTTGGGCAAGAAGCTCGGGAACTCTATGCCCTCAGGAGCCTGTTGGCCAGGCCTCTGCTTATCGAAGGGCCACCCACCAGACCATCTGTTTCTCACACAAACAGGGAGAGGTTCCTGCCAGTGGTGGCCCTGAGGGACGTCTGGACACAGGAAGCAGACACCAACGTGGCTCACCTGCTTTCGTGGAACATATGGAGACCCAGAGAGTGCTGACAGAATCTGATTTTCCTATGGAATGTTCTAGAACTTGCCATTTTAACATGTCCCAAGGTGAATCATGGGGCAGAGGAAACGGCTCCGAGTGAATGCATTGAATTTGAAAGTCAGATTTTCCTCCCTCTTGCTCTGCCCAGAACTTTTCCGAGATGTGAGGAGAGAAAGCAGACCGCACTGTTTTCAGTCAAAATAAAAATGACCTGCCTGCCTCACCAGAAAACAATTCCTCAAGACACGCAGAGGTGAGCGGAGTGGGTCGTGCACCACTGGCCTCGGCCTGCTGCCATCGTCCCAACTCGGGCAGATGAGCTTCGATTCTGGTGGGGGCCTCAGGGTCCCCAAGCGTCTGTGCTGAAAGGGGTTAAAATCTAGTGTACGCAGGGCTAAGAGGGACAGGGACCTGGTGCCAGGGGCAAAGCAGAGGTAAGAAAGGGAGGAACACAGCCCCGAGACTCAGCTCAGCTGCCACCTCTTGGCCCCCTCGGCCTCCCGTGCTGCTCAGTGCCCTAACCACATCACAAGCTCCCTGAGGGCAGCACGCAGCCTGCCTCATGCCCACTGTCTCGGCATACAGCTGGTGCTCAGAAAGTGTCTGCAGAGTGAAAAGAGAAAATCCCACGCACCTGTTCTTGTCGCCCCCCTCAGGCTCGTCCACCTCGTCTGCGCTGCAGGTGGCACTGGAGTCGCTGTCCTGGGGGGCGCCTGAGCCCTTGGCCGAGGGGGCTTTGCCGCCAGGGCCTCCAGTGCCCTCCTTCTTCTCCGCCTTGAGCGCCCCCTCGGGTGTGGGCTCAGCGCCCGCCCCCGCAGCACCCTTGACCTTGTCGGGCCCCCCCTCGGAGGCCTCCTCCTTGCACTCAGTTTTGATGGGCTCTGCGGGCGGTACCTCCCCGGGCTCGTCCCTCTGGCCCACGTCCACTGCCAGTTCTTGGGTCACAGGGGGCTTCTGCTCCTCCCCCTCTTCCACTGCCGGCGGGGCCGATGAGGACTCGTCGTCCTTCTCCTCTTTGGGGATCACAGGAGGGGGCGCAGCGGGTGAGGGGGGTGCTGGCGGTGGTGTAGGCGGGCCAGCGGCTTCAGGGGCTGGGGCGGGCTCGGTGGGGGCGGGCGCGTCCTCTGGCGGTGGGGTGGGTGGCTCAGGCAGTGGCACATCGGAGCCCATGGCAGGCGGGGGCTTGGGCCCATTCTGTGCTGTGTCCTTGCCGGCCTCGGTGCGGGGCGACGGGATGCTCTCTGTGTCAGAGCTGTTGTTGATGGCGGCTGTGGGGGGAGAGCGAAGAGGAGGTGAGAGACGTGGGGGACTTGGGAGTAAAAGCAGGAGCGGCCTTCCCCGCATCGCCCGATTCCACATCCCGGCCCCTGGCAGGAGCTCAGGATGCAGCGCCACCTGACACCAACCGCCCAAAGGCTCCTACTACCCTGGTGGCTATTTGTTGTTGTGTCATCATAACACGACAATGTAAATTGGGGCCAGTGAACTAGGAGGAGCCCAGGGGAAACGGCCCACACCCAATGCATTCCCCCATCTGTTTTCCACAGGGCCTGGTATACAGCAGGTGCACAGTAAGGGATGACCAACAACTGCATTTGTGCACAGATGAAGGCGAGGGGACCATGGCCCCAGGCCTGGCTCTTTAGCCTTGAGACACCACTCCTGTCACTGCCCTGGTCGCAATTTCACCCCCCATTTTCTGTAACATGCACTTGCTGTTGTGAAATCAAACCAGGTTTAAGAGTCACCGATGAAAACACTGGTAAAATTCAACAAAACAGCTGAGCTGAGTGGACTGATCTGTAGGAGTGAGGCAGGGAAAAGCATGGGGAACAGACAATGCACGAAGGGGGGACAGAAGTGGCGACAGCACAAATGGTGGTTCTCACAGGCAGAAGCATGCTCACAGAGTGGGGCCCCTCACAGAGGACACGTGACCTCAGGACGCCCCCCGCCCCGGCCTGGCCCTACCCCCATCCCCCAGGCCAGACAGCCACATTCGTACCTGGGCCACTGCATTCCCCTCTGGGCACCTCGTTCCCAGAGGCGTGTAAAGCTGGAAGGAAGTGAAAGAAAGGTTAGAAGCCAGGTGGCGCGAGCAGAGGGGTGGGAGGGGGAAGGTTGGTGTGGCCGAGGAGGCAGGGCCAGCAGAGGGGGCCTAGGCCAGCAGGCAGCAGCAAGGACCTACAGTGGCTCAGCTGGCCTCTCACCTGCCCTGCCGTGACAGTCCTCATCCTTTGACCAACACACCCTCTCCCTCCAGACTCTGAACACCAGTAACCCAGGAGACCTGCAGCGGCCCCGGCCAATGATGGGGTCCCACAGGGTGGGAAGCGAGTCCTGCCCACTCCTGGGTGTCCTTGGACAGGTCACTGGCCTTCTCTGGTTCCCAGCTGCCAAGACCTCAGCCCTCAGACGCAGAGCCAGACCAGCAGGGGCTGCTGGGACCCTGGACAGAGGCTTCCTTCAGCCTTCACTGCCCCCACTGCCCCTGGTCTCTCCTGCTTCCAGACTCCCTATAAGGCCCAGATTGGGGCCCCCTCTCCTGGAAATAATCACCTCAACGCCAGCAACAACAGGGCTTGCTGTGGGTGCTGAGCTCCATGTGAAGCACCTCACGCAAACAATTCATGTAATCCTCCATTATCTCTAAAATGCAGACAATCATCATTCCTGTTTGCAGATAAGGCAACTGAGGCACAGAGAGGTTAAGTCACTTGCCCAAGGCCACACTGCATGGGGATAGGAAGGGGTTGGCCCTAGCAGCCAATGCCCTTAATACTGGCTTTTGTGCCCCTGCCTGCTGACTCTAGCAATGTCACTCCCTCCCTTTCACATGGTCAGACAACAGGACGTAGGGGGCCAGCACTGAGGTCCTGGGACAAATAGCTTAACCCTCAGAGACTCAGTTTGTTCACCTACAAAATGGGCAGTTCATGCCTGGCTCTCTCTTCTCTACCAAGAGGCTTGTTTGCATCAGGAGTTTTCAGGTGTGAGCACCAGAGGGCTATATGCTCAGATGGCTGGGCCACCCCCAAAACGATTCTCATTCAGATCTGCGAACATCTAACAAGTTTGAATTCTGGTCCCCAAACCAGCCAACTACGTGACCTTGGGTAACCACTCTGTGCTTCAGTTTTCTCATCTGTAAATGGGACAGTACCAGCACCTCCTCCATAGGGCTGTTGGGACAATTAAAAAGATTAACTCAAGGCTCTCGCTCTTATTATAACCATGATCATTACTGGAGAGACTATTGGGCCAAATGGATTACTTCTCCCTCCCAGAACTGATTTCTCTCCGGCCTGGAGGCAACAAGGCACTGGCTGCCCATCTCCTCACGAGGATCTGCTGGGGCTAGCTGGGTATTCCAGAAGGTTCCACTGGGGCGACCTCAGGCCCTAACCCAGAACCTACCCCTGTCCTCGTCCCAGGGGACTGGGTTACCCAGCTAATGCTGGCTGACTGGCAGACTCCAAGTGTGTCAGTTACATGACCCTACTGAGTGCTTCCCCTCCCCTGGGCCCGTTTCTTCATCCATAAGATGGGAATATCACTGTACCTTTTCTGCAGGACCTTCTAAACTGCCACCCTCGATCTGCTCAGAGTCACCTGGTCAGAGAAGCCTCAGCTCCGGTCAGACCAGCAAACCCCCCACGTCCCGCCCCACGCAGCAAAGAATGCCCCTCTCCCATCCCCGATGGGGTGTATGAACCCTCCAAGTGAGCTCACTAACGCACAGTTCTTACTGGGCAGTTAGTTTAGTTTTTTTCTGGTTTTAATGATGAGCCAAAGTCTGGTTCCCTTTAACTTTTCCACCAAGCTCTCATCCTGTCCATACCCACAGCTGAGAGGGTATTTGGAGAGGGGAATGGGTTTCTGTTCCCCAGGTCCTCCCTTTCCCTTTCCCTGACTACAGACTCAGGAACCAATTCGAAGACCAGAGGGATTTGCAGCCTCCATCAGACACTGACCAGACCTCTAGCCAACATGGGCTAGAGAGACCCTGAGCTGGCAAGGAGGCCAGACTTAGACCAGAGTCATCCCTAAACTGAGACAACAATAACCAAATGGTCCGATTCCCCATTTTCAGCCAGGAAGTAGGAATCAGGCTGCTGAAAACACTTCAGGCTGGTCAAGCCTGCATTTATCTGCAGGCCTGGCTTACAGAGCCAGAGGTGACATGCACCTTCCTTTGCCACGCTGGCAGCTCGGGAGTTCAAATGCAGAGACAGGCAGACAGGAGCAAAGGGAGGAAACCCCAAGCAGGGGCAAGAGGAGGGAAGATTCCATTCACCAAGAACTTGAGAGCCTAGCGGGGACAGCTCTGGGCAGGGAGATGACGGAAGGAGAGGCAGAGATATTCAGCTCAGCAGGGGCTGGGGTCTCAGCAGCGCCATGCCACTGGGGTGGGGTGGGGAGTGGGTACAGACCCAGGGAAAAGGGAGAGGGGCAGGGGCCAAGGGAAGCCTCGTTAGTGCTCAGGACCACGGGGTCTTCGTCGGGCAGCCTGTGGTGATTCCCGAACCCGCAAACACTTGTACACTTGTCACACAGTGGAGCCAAGTGTCACACAGGGGGCCAGGCTCTCAGGTGAGGGGCCGATCAGGTGCAGTCAAACTCCTCCTCCGAGGCGTGGCAGCAGTGCCAGTGCAATTTAGATAATGGACTCTCCCTCTCTGTGAGCAGCACTCACCTGGTGAGAGAATTCACCCACAGCAGGTGCAGCAATGCAGCTGGGGGACCCCTGGGGTGCTGGGCCGGGACATTTAACTGCCCAACCCTCAGTTCCCCCACGCAGAAAAGGAGGATTCATGTAACACAGCAACCAAATTGGGACAGTTGGGAGAGAAAGGAGGCACTATAATTACATAACTTTTAAAATACTTATGGACCAACAGATTGGTTCTACTTCTATTGGCCACCTTGTAAAATAGTTCAGGTCAAAAGGCTATTTTCAAAAATAATTTTCCCCCTAAAACATGACAGTAGACAGGATGGTAAGACAACAGTTGTCACTAGGGCTGACCTGGACTGAACTCACAGGGGGATTAAATACACAAATGCCCGGCAAGCACAAAGAAGCCAATTACGTTATTGTTGTCACCACCATCACCATGTCATGACCATCATCATTATAACCACCATCACCATCACCACCACCACCACCATCATTATCACCATCACCACCATCATTATCACCATCATCACCACCACCACCACCACCACCATCACCACCATCACCATCACCACCATCATCACCATCACCACCATCACCACCACCACCATCACCATCATCACCATCACCATCACCACCATCACCATCACCACCATCACCACCACCACCATCACCACCATCACCACCATCATTATCACCATCATCACCATCACCACCATCACCACCATCACCATCACCATCACCACCATCACCATCATCATCACCATCACCACCATTACCATCACCACCATCACCACCATCACCACCACCACCATCATTATCACCATCATCACCATCACCATCACCACCATCATTATCACCATCACCACCATTACCATCACCACCATCATTATCACCATCATCACCATCACCACCATCACCACCACCACCACCACCACCATCACCATAATCATTATCACCATCACCACCATTACCATCACCACCATCACCACCGTCACCGCAACCATCACCCCCAGCACCACCACCACCACCACCTCCTCTTTGGGGCAGTCCCGGCCCCTTCTCACAAGGACCCAGACATTTCTGGGAGAGCTCAGTTGCCACCATCCCACCCTCACCTTCTGCCTCCTCAGCCATCTCCTCCTCGTTCCCGCTCGCGCCTGATGCTTCCATCTCCTCATCCTCTACCACAGGCGGGAAGGCGGCCTCCTCGCTGGCAGCAGCCGGGGCTTTCTTCTTCTTCCTCCGTGCGTTCCTCTCCTTCTCCTAGGACACAGAGACAGCAGCAGCTCAGGGCCAGGCCTGGGCTGTCAGCCTGGGGACTCCCAGTGCCCAAGGCCTCATCACAGCTGGCCACATAGCCATGAAGGCACCATTCACCCTTGCGCTCCACTGTGGCAGCCAAATGTGCCAGTGGTTGTTTTTACCCAGGGCTTTGTTCTTTCATCATGTCCCAGATACACCTGGCATGCAACCTGGCCTATCGGCTGCCCTGATATCCTTCCAGGACAGGTGAGGAAGGACTGCCTCTGCCTGAAGACCCCTGGTGATTGCTCCAGCCCCTCCGGCTGCCCTAGCCAGAGCGGTAGCCACACCCCAGACGGACACCCTGCCAGGCTCCAATCGGTATGTGTGGAGCAAATGAATAAATGAAGCTTTTCCTTGCACGACTCATTCGCCCACACCGAAGCCCAGAGGACAGGCAGCTTGGGAATCTCGTCACCTCATTCCACCAGTCTTTATAGGGTGTCTACTGTATGCCAGGCACTACACCAGGGCTGAGGACACACAATGAATGACATAGACGAGGGCCATCTAGTTGGGGAGGCCAGCAAACAACACCATCTCTTAAAAAGAAGAGAGACTTAGAAGGGTGAACACAGCTGCAGGGGGGATAAGTCGGGATGGGGCAAGAAAAGGCAGGGGGCATATTGTACAGATGGTTGGGATGAGCTTCTCCAAGGAGGTGCTGAGAGGGAGCTGGCTGGGCAAGGCTGTGAATGAGAGTGGTCCGGTTGGAGGGAGCCACAAGCCCAAAGGCCCCAAGGCAGGCATGAGCTGGGTGTGTTCGAGGAACAGAAAGGAGGCCCTCACAGTGGGGCCTTTCACTTCCCTCCACACCGCGCCCCAACCCCCAGAAGCCCAGATCCTCATGCAGGGAGTCCAGGAGCCTATGCCCCAGCTTGGGTACAAACATCACTCCTTACTGACGGCTCCTGTCTTTGCATTTCCCTGGGCCGGGCACTCCAGGAGGGCAGAAGAGACACCTTGGGCATCTCTTTACCCCACCATGCTGATACAGGCAGTGGCTCAGATGGTGTTTGCTGATTGACTAAGTGACTGCAAATGTCAGTGTCTGGGGCTTGAACACACAGCAGAGAGTTGGGGATGAATGGAGGCAGAGTGTGCTGGGGGTCTTGAGGTGGCCACGGGGAATGGAATGGACCCTAGGAGGGCACCCACCCCAATACAGCCGGTGTGACAAGAGGGGTTGCAGCCTGAGACCTTCAGGGTCTCTAAGAAAGGAAACAGAAACTATAACACTTCTGGATGTGCCAACAGCTCTCAGCAAAGCCCCTTATCCTGGGTTGAAGACTGTCCCCCCAGAATTCATGTCCACCCGAACCTCAGAATGTGACCTTATTTGGAAATAAGCTCTTAGCAGATGTAATTAGTTAAGATGAGGTCATACTAGATTGGGGAGGGCCCTGAATCCAATGACTGGTGTCCTTATAAGAGGGAAATTTGGACACAGAGGAACACAGGGGAGTGAAGCATCTACAAGCCAAGGAACGTCAAGGATGGCCGGCCACCACCAGGAGCTGGAAGAGACAAGGCAGGACCCTCCCCTAGAGCCTTCAGAGGAGCCCGGCCCTGCTGACACCTTGATGTCAGACTTCTGGCTCTAGATGTGAGAGAGAAGAAATTTCTGTTGTTTTAAGCCTCCTACCTGGTGGTATTTTGTTACAGGAAACAAGAAACAAATACATCTCCTCTTCCATCAATCCCCCAGACCCCAGGAAAAAGCCACCCCACATCACAAGGGGGCGTGGCCTGCTCGAGGCAAACACACCATCACCTCCAGGGCCAGCAGGCCCTGCCCACCCCAGCCCCTCACCATGGCCTGGCTGGGAACAGGCCTCAGGGGGTCCCTAAGGCCCAGCCCCAGGCCGGGGGTTGGGATCACTTCCCGTCCTGCCTTCTCTCAGAGCAAATGGGGGTCCTCAGGGCGCAGCCACTGGGAATGCCGGGAGGAAAAGGGAAATGTCCGTTTACCCGTTAGTCACAGTTTCCGTCACCAGCACTGGGCCAGAGGGCCACAGCCCCGCCCTGCCCCATGTCCACCAGCCGTTATGGGAACGCCCAGCCCCGCCACCCGCCCACTCCCGGGGCTGCCCCAGCCCTACACCAAACCCCAAGCTTCCCTCTGTAGGCCCCTAGCCGGAGCCCACGGAGGCGCGAGAAAGTTGTGTGGCAGTGGCTTCTGTGGGCGCGGCTGAGGGTTCCCCCTTCTTCCCCAATCTATTTTTAGCAGGCAGGGACTCACTCTAGTGCCCAGGGCTGGGTAAGGCAATCGGCTGCCTGAACGGTGGGGTGGGACTTGGGCAGCTCAGGAGCGTCGCAGGGAACAAGGGCTCCCTGGGCTGGCTGGGATGCAAGGTCTCTCTAGGAGGGTCTCCCCAGGTCACGTCAGGCCAAGCGGGGTGAGTACGATGTCAACCTGATGAATCCCCCCAACAGTGGCTGGCTCTGAGAGGCTGGGATGTACTGAGTGTCCCAGAATGATTCCAAATCCTTCCACACGCAGCCCCGCACCTCCGAGTCGGGAGGTATGTGCAGACCAGAAGATGCTGAATACTGGTATTAATAATTACAGTTTATGAAGCACCTACAGTGTGCCGAGCGTTTTTCCAGACATGAATTCACTGGATCTGCTGAGCTGCTCTACAAATCAGAGCACACTGCTCCCTGCTTCAAACCCTCCAGTGGATCCCCAAAACCCTAAGTCCTCCCCTCCAAAATCTAGACGTGGACCCCCCTCCCCACCTCTCCAACTTGCTTGCCCGCCCCTCACTTCCTACAAACAGTGCCCTGCTTGTGCAAACATACGCAGCGTCCCAGCCACAGGTCTTCTGCACTGGCCGTCCCTGCCTGGACACCCTTCTCCCCAATACCTGCGTGACTCGCTTCCTCAGCTCTTCAGAGAGGTCTTCCCTGATTATCCAGTCAAATCAGCCAATTCTTGCCACCCATCAGTCACGTTCTACTATATCCCTTGTCTTATCATCTTCAGACCACCATCTGAAATTATCTGTGTGTTAATCTGTCTCTCACACTAGAACCAGCTCCTCAAGGGCATCTCTGTGTTCTCGGCTGTACTCCCAGCACTCCTAGAACATGGCCCAGTACAGAATAGGTGCTCTGTAACTACTTCTTTTAGATGGATGACTTGACATAGGAAGACACTGGCTCAGAGAGGCTGAGACACTTGCCCAAGACCACACAGCGTAGGAGTTGAGGAGCCCAGATTTGAAAGCAGGTCAGGCTCAAGCCTGTGCAGCCTCAGATGGAAGAGACAACAGAGGAAAATGAGGCAAGACCAGGCCTGGTCTGAGACAAACAGAGACGAAGAAACACGGAAGCTGGGCCCCAAGGCCTGGATTCACAGATGGGAGAGAAGGGTAACCTTCGGCCAGTAGGAGGGGGAGGGAAAGCCTCGGAGAAGACACTGATGCCAAATGTTATATAACTCTGGGACAGCTCCGCCTGCCCGTCCAATCCTGCTTCCTGCTGACGTCGCCCGTGGCCACACTCAGGCCAGGCCTGGCGCAAGGCAGGAGGGGACACCCACTGAACCTCTGCTTCCCCCACTCCTTCCTGCACTGGCCAAGGGTGACATGTCTTCCTGAGCTCCAGACGGGGCCTGGCCTGGCCAGCAGCCAGAGGTGGCTGCCACGGCTTCAGGATTCACAAGGACCCATCTTCCTCCTGGGGACTGGAGGGTGTGGGGGAGGGGCGGGAGGCAGAGGTCACTGAGTTCAGCAGCATCTCATGAGGCCTCTTGCATACTCCAGCACTAGGGAACTCACCCCTGCACCAGGCGTGGCCACTGTCAGGATGCATGGACCCAGGCTGAACCCCACTTCCTATAACGGGATCCTGCGTCTGCTCACAGTACTTTCTCCACAGCCCTCAATGGAAGTCTGGCCCTCCAAGGTCAGCGGGACTGAGAGCCAACCCCACACTCCAAATTGCCCTTCCTCATCCACAAGCCATCAGCAAGGCTCACCCGTCTGGGAATGTGACTGGCCAGCTCCCCACCTTTACTCCACGGCCCGTGGTCCACTGCTCGCCCAGCAGGACCACCGTCCGTGCAGTGGTGTGTGAGCTCTGTCTAGTGACAGTGGGACACGCCCACTAGGGAAGCCAAGGGCTCGCTCCAGTGGTCTCTCCAGGCATCCACTCCCTCCTGCCCTCATCACCCTCACCTGGGGAACGGGGCAATGGAGGTGACCTCAAGGGGCCGGGGGGCGGGGGGGAGGGTCCATGCTGGGGCTCTGGGACCCCTCCTGTTCACGCCTGCTTCTCAGCTGCAGTGATGCCGCCACACACCAGACTTCAGGGTCAGGGGACACAAAGGGCGACCTTCTCAAGCAGCCTCAGCTACATCTCACTCAGCCTTAGCTGGGCTGCCCCTTGGCTCCTAAACCTTCAATGGCTCCCGCTGTCACAGCCCAGTCCAGAGGGAAAACCCCACCCACATGTACACCTGCTGCTGCCTCCCTGGCATACAGGAGGCACTCAGTAAAGGCTTGCTGCGTGCCCAAGGAGGGCAGCATCCAACGCTGAGTGCTGGCTGGGGGCCAGGCATTGCCCTTTAAAATAGGAACTCATCTGCTCCTCGCACAGTCCTCAAGCAGGTCCCGTTCTTACCTGTTTCAGAGAGGAAACCGAGCACAGAGTGGAAAGGTCTTCACGGGCACTGGTCAGTGAGCGGGAGGGCCGGGAGAGAACCCTCTCACCCAGAGCCCTGCCCTCCACCACTCTGCTAGGCTGCTTCTCGGAATGAGTGAATGAATGAATCAGCCAATCAACCAACAAACCCCCCAGCCAGTCCAGGAGCAGATATACTCCATATCTGACTGACAACCGAGGGAGACGTGACAGCCCAGCCGCCAGCTGCCACAAGTACACAACCGCCACCACCGTTGTGGCTCTCACTCGCGGAAGTTCTCGCGACACGCCAGACCCCATTCTAAATGATTTACATATATCCACTCAAACGATTCCTACCACCTAGCTGGGTGGGCTCTCTGGTCCTCCAACCCTGCTCTCAAGTTTTAGGGTCCCCTGGGGTGCAGTGGGCCATGCCCTGGGGAAACCTGGAAAGCCTGGGGCCAGTGCAAGAGAAGCAGATGCCTGTAACCCAATGGCCTAGGCTATGGGGGCCGTGGAGGGGCAGGGGGGAGGGAAGGGGGAGGCAGGGAGGAAGATGAGGTGGGAGGGAACAGGAAGTCACTGCACCCTCACCCTCACTGCGTCTTCCTCGCTCTCTGCGGAAAGCCAGAGTCCTGGGAAGATGTAGGAAAAGGCAGAGCTCTTGGTGTGCAGGAGAGCTCTCCGGAAGCTTGAGGAGCATCACAGACCAATTCCAGGGGCCCCGGCAAGCAGGAACGTGAAGGACATACAGCGGAACCGGAGTGACAGGGAATGGGGCGCAGGCAGGGGCCGGCCTCAGCCCTGACCACAGGGGCATGAACAGTGTCCCCCTGGACCACTCAGGAGGCTGGAAAGGGCTGCCCTGAAATTCTGCACAGCGCTCTCAAGGAGCGTCCCGTCAGGGCGGTGCTGTCCTCAGCCCGCTGTGCTGTGCAGCCGCAGCAGCCTGCTCCGCCTCTCTGGACCTCAGAGGGCTGCACGGGGACGCAACTCAGCATTGCCTCCCAGGACAGACTGCACAAACTTCAAACCCAGCAAGAGGTGGCCGGGTCTGGGGAAGCGGGGCTGGAGGGAGGACAGCTGAATGTCCCCCTCCTATATCTTCATCTCTACCAGGAAATATGCAGCCTGCCACTAAGAGCGTGTGTCCTCGGCTCACACAGCTGTGGAGTCAAACCCAAGTCAGCTGCTTATGAGCCTGACTGAGCCTCAGTTTCCCCATATCTGAAATGTCGACAATGGTGACAATGCCTGGCATGTCACAAGTGTGCTCAAGTTGGGGGGAGGAGCAGAGACCACCCCTAAATGGCCCTCACTTCCAGTAACCAGCTGCAGAGGAAGCAGCCTCTCCGTGGAGAACATGTGTATGCTCAGTGAGGCCAGTCCACTCCTTCTGTGCTGCTGGGGGAGGGAAAGGTCTCAGCCCCTGGAGCCCCTGGGAGGCCCGGGCTGGTCTGGCTGCTCCCTGACCTGTCCTTCCCTCCCTAAGGGCGGTCTGAAGACCGTGAGGTCAAACAGGGTGGGAGAGACGCTCACTTGGGGCTCCTTTGCCTCTGGGTCTTCATTCCAATGCACTGACAGCCACACATCCCACGTGAGCCAGTGTGGGACACAGCAGGCTCCTGCCTCAGGCCCCAGCAGCTGTACAGGCCCTCAGAGGTGTCTGAGAGGAGTGCTGGGGGCAACGGCTGGAGCAGGGCCTGGAACGCGGCTGGCATGCCTGCCCATCCCCGTTCCCAGGAGGGATGCTTAAGGCATGGATCGACCCTGCAGCCATTCGTGGGTATCACTGGGCATGCACGGTCAGAGGCCCCCAGGCCTGGCTGGGAGGCCCCGAGGGGTGCGCAGGGGCTGCTCACCATCTTCAGTTTGTGCTGCTGCAGGATCTCATCCAGGTTCTGCCTCTTCTTGTAGTTGAAGTAGAAGTTTTTACACTGCGACACCGTCTTGGAGCCCACCATGCGGGCGATGGCCGACCAGTTCCGGCCATGTTCCAGGAGACCTGAGGGAGGGGGAGGGCAGCAGGTGAGGGGCTGTGCCCACGGCCTGGGGGACACACAGAGTCCCAGGCAGAAAGCAGCCCCAACACCAGGCCTGAGGCTCACTGCTCGGGTCTAAGACCCCCAGAAAAAGTGATGGCTGGCGGGGGGCACCAGAGAGGGTGGAGTAGGGGGCCTGGCCTCCCCAGGCTGCATGGGAGACGCCTAGGCTCTCAGTACCGAGGGGAGATGAGTTTTGCACTGGGTGTGCCCCTACCAAGGGGCTGAGGTCTGGGGCACAGACCCCACCCGGGCCCCCACTTCTCCTCCCTCCCTGCTGTCATGACCCAGCACTGACACACTCGCAGCTGCAGGCAAGGCCTCGGGAGACTGGCTGCACCGGGCCAGGGAAAGGAAGGAATGTGTGAGCGAGGCGGGGGGGAGTGGAGAGTCCAGGTGGGGTGTACGGGAGCCAGAGCACCTGCACCCAGGTTAACTGGGGCACCCCAGGGCCCCAAAGATCCCCGTGTACACCTCAAGGCCCACCCTGGCCTCGGGGCCTACTGGGATGGTCCAGGGGCTGAACGTGAACTTGTCCTCAAACCACAGCCCCCATCTCCATGAGCTGCTTTCTCAGTCTCAGCCCCCAGGAAGTGGCAGACCCACCCCACCCCAAACCCACTGAGGTCAGAGAAAGTTCCCTCTATCCCCACAAACTCAGGCCAGAGCTGTACCCCCGCGCCCCTTTTATTTTCAATGCCCTCCCTAAACACGAGGCTCAGCAGAAACACACCCCCCCACCGGAGCTAGACGCAGTGCCCCGGGATCTCACCCCACCTGCCTTCAGCGTTCAGGCCCGCGTCTCTGCATTTAGGCCTAGGGCTCTGGGCAGCAGGGGGCAAGTCTGCCGAGCAGGTAGGACAGCCCACTTCCCGATGATGGCCAGCGACCAGGGGAGAGGCAGGAGGCAGGCTCCAGCCCTCCGGGGGCTGGGGGCAGGATGGGGGGGCAGGAGGGGGGGCCTGGGGGCGGCAGGTGTGAAGCCCAAGTCCCTTGCTGGGAACACAGGCCTCTGAGCCCTAGAGTTAGACTTGTAACGACTGATGAAAGATTTCCCATAACAAAGTTTGAGGCCATTTTCCTTGAATCCAGTCAAGCTGCAAGCAGGGAGGGCTGCGACTGAAATTCTGCAGGGGTGCGGGAGCCTGAGGGGCCGGCAGTCTGTGTTGGCATTTTGTCTTTCATTCATCCAGCCATCCATCCCTCCACCCCTCCATCCCCCCATCCAAACATGTGCCGTTGACGTGCTACATACAAGGCTCTAACAAAAATAAAATAACAGCAGCAGAAACAACATCAACAAACCACTGTGTCGCACGGCCAAGTGACCAGAGTTCGCAAAGCCCTTCAAAGACTTGGTTTCATCTCATCCTTGCTGCGAGGCCATGACCGGTTTCCCTTCCCCAGGAAGGGGGGCACGGTAACTCACAAGCTTGTGGGACAAGCCCAGGGGTCCAGTGGGCGTGGGGACCCAGGGTTTCTCTTCTCCCACCTCTGGACCCAGCGGGTGGGGGTGGGGCTGGACTGACAGGCCACCTGCTCCCCTGCGGAGGCCACAGGGCCACGTGGCTACCCGGCTTCTCAGGGTTCCTCAAGGACAGGGGGAGGGGGGGCGTGGGATCAAGTGCAACCCAGCCCCCTGACCTTTCCCTCTGCCTGCGCCAGCAGCAGCAGCTGCCACTTCCACAGAACCTGGCGGAGGACGATGGGGACGCGCGTTTATTTATATTTCCCCAGCCGGGGCCAAGAGAGCCCAGGCAAACACGTCTGTCCGGAACCCTGGGTGGGAGGGGGTGGGTCTCCCATCTGGGCCTTGGGGGGGGGGCAGGGGCATACAGCACCCACAGGGTGGCGGGACCCTGGGGAGGCTGACATTTGTGAACTAGGCAAATAAATAAGGAGGTGGATGGGAGTCTGGCTAGGGGTTGGGGTCCTAATTAATTCCACTTGTGGCAGCAGCAAGAGCTGATGGGGGGGTTCACCCAGCCCTTGCCGAGAGCGAGAGGCTTGTGGAGAACCCTGGACGTAGTTCTTCACAGAGAACACTGTCCACACTCCCCACAACAGGCTGTGTGGTCTCGGCCACCCCACTGCTCTTGGACCTCAGTTTCCTTAACTGCTGCGTGAGGGCTGGGGGGAGTGTCCCACTACTGCTTGCCTGGGCCCCTGGGATGGGGGCAGGCAGCTAGGGCTTCCTTCTGGTTCCTGTTCTGGGAACCCCAGATGGAGGGAGAAGCACTTTAGACCCTGCCATGCCTGAGAGACCACCTGACTCAGACCCAGCTGAAGCCCCCACCCCCCCCCGTCAGTCCACCTGGAGAACACACCTCTAGCTCACTCCAACCAAGACCCCCAAGGCCTCCCCCAATATCCAGGTCTTACCCTGTTTCCCAAGAGCTCCAGCACAACAGCCAGAAACGCAGGGGAGGGGATTCCAAGGGAAAGGGCGGGGGTGGGAATCCACAGACACAGAACTGCTAAGTCCCCGACCCTGGGCTGCCTGATGGCCATGGCCCCCATCCCTGTCACCATGGCCCGAACCCCCCCCACCGCCCCCCCTCCCAGGCCACTCACTCACATCCTCTCATCTGCGTCTCCCCCTCGGCCAAGTTTTCCGGAAACATACGGCTTGGAGGACGCTCCAGGGAGCGGAGCTGGGAGCAGCGGGCTGGGAGGTGGGAGGCTGGGCGGCCGTGGTGCCGGCTCTGGCGTCTGCTGGCGGCTCAGCTCAGCCTCACATCCTTCTCCTCCAACAGCGCCAGGGAGGAGGGAGGAGGGAGGAGGGAGGGAGGGAGGGAGGGAGGAGAAGGGGGAGAAGGGGGAGGAGGGGAGGGAGAGGGGGGAGGAGGAGAGGGAGGAGAGAAGGGAGAGGGAGGCGGGAGGGGGAGGAGGAGGGACCGCAGGCAGGCGGAGGCTGGCTCCGTAGAAGGGTGGTGAGGCAGCTCCTTGCTGCCAGCCTGGCCCAGGCTCCAGCACTGCCACCCCTGACACTGTCCCCACCCCGCACCCCGCAGCTGCGGGTGAGTGAGGTGCCCTTCGCCGATGGGAAGTTGTCAGTTGTGTTCTTGGTGGCCCGTGCCAGGCGTCACCAGGGCTCACACTGCCTGTGGCTCCTCCAAGCACAAGGAGCTCAGAGTGGGCACTCAGCAAGGGGCACTGGCCTGCAACCCTGGACCCCGATGCCCCTGCTGGACAAAGTCCAAAGACCCAAGCCCAACGGGCCGGGCCGCGGTGCCCCAGTGGCCTCCCTGGATCTTCCTGCTGCCTGACCCAGAGACGCGTCAGGGCTGAATGTGACCTCCAGACGAAGGCTCGAGGGAGCGGGCGGGGGAGCGTGGCAGAAGCCCAGGTTCAGAAGGGGCGGGCCAACTTGGCACTGGCCTCGCCCCCCTCCCCGTCTGTGGTGGCGGCGGCGTCAGCAGTGGTAAGAACAGATGAGGGTTCAGAAAAACAGCTTCTCCACCCCGGCAGACGGGAGCAAACAGCGTCTTCCACTGTCATTCCCCTGCGCCAGGTCCACCTGCGGTCTGCCTGTAACCCGGCCTGATGCTACTCAGGAGGGCCAGGCCCTCCCTGGGGGGCTCTGTACGCCTGGCGAGGGCTGGAAGGGGACCGTACACTCTCCTTCAGCACCTACCGGCCAGGCCAGGGTGGGCAGGGCTGGCTTAGCAATTGGGGAGAAAGTATAGGTTTTGAGGAGTCTATTGAAGTGTAGAGCCCTCCACCATTTGTGGGGGGGCGTAAGGTTTGGGGTTCCCAAAGGGCTCTAGGCTGCTCTCTGTACTGGCCAGCCAGCAGCTTCCCACCTCCCTCTCAGAAAACCACCCCCCACAACCAGGTCGGCCTGCTCCCCATACAAACACCTGCCATGGGTGTCCCAGCAGTTCCTGGGAGGTTGAAAGCTAACTGAGTTGAACTTTGGAGCCAGATCCAGGTCACGACCGATTTTTCCAGCTCCGAGGTCACTGACCTGCTTGTCCCTTTAGCCCTCAGCCTTTCCATCCTGCCCATGGAAACCCAAGAACAGACCACAGGTCTCAGAAGCGCCCAGTGCCGGCCTGTGCCCCCAGCCCTTGCACTGGGGGACTATGCCAGGGGAGGAGAGAAGATCCCATCCGTGTCAGGGACCCTAGACTTTAGTTCTCCGCAGGGAGCTCCAAGCCAGCTTTTAAGAATGCCAATTCAATTCTGTCACTGCTCTGCTTCAAATCTTCCCATGAGGCCCCAAAAGCTCTTGGAACAAAACCCAAAGGCTCAGTGTGGAGCCAGCCCCGCCCACCTGTATGGCCTGCTTCCTACCCCTCCCCTCGCTCACTCACACCAGCCACTGGAACCTTTAAGCCCAGCCCTGGAATGTGCCCCAGGACATTTGCACTGGCTGTTCCCTCTGCCTGCATGGCTCTTTCACAGATCCGCCTCTGTTCTCTTTCAGCTCTGGGCTTAACTGAGTGACACCTCCTCAGAGCAGCCTTCCCTGGCCACCCTATCCAAAGTCGTGCTCCCAGTCACTCTGCCATCATAGGGTTTTGTCATCTTTGGAGCACTTATCACTCCCTGAAATTAGCTCCTTTGTTCCATTACCCTGACTGCCATGTCTCTGGCAACCACAATTGCTAGGCTTGCGGGAGGCGATTGGCAAATGAACAAAGCTCCAGACACTCCACACTTCTGCGTCTGGAGGCCTACTGGGCATCCCACAGGTATCTCTGTTACTTCTCTAGGGCTCCTAGGAAGGAGCTCCCAAGAGACGAGGGGGCTGAGGGTTTATCCCCTGGACCTTCCCCAGAAGAGGCAGGAGGAGTGCCCACCTCTCCACCCAGGAGTGTGCCCACATACGGTGCCCAGACGGCAAATTCTGCCAATGTCCCCTGCGGTCTGGATTCTCTGACCCCACTTCTAATTTCTAAGGAAGGAGTTTCGTTCTGAAGAGTCAGGAGGCAGGAACTAGGAAGTGAAATTGACCAAGACAGGAAGTCAAGCCAGGAGCTCTGAGTCACAGACTCCGAGCATGGAATGAGGTGAAAGAGCAGGGGGTGGCCGCAGGGGTAGTGGCTTGGGGGGTCTCGGGCTGGCAGCTGGCTACACTGGCCACCCTCAGCGGGAGCTTCTCAAATGCCATCCAGGGACCCGTGTCAAACCGTTCTCACAGGAGCAGTGACTCAGCCCCCAGAGAAAGGCACTGTCCCTTCCAAGCTGCCACCCTCTCAGGGTCCCTGCCACAGGCAGCTCTCTCCCCTGGGAAACTGCACCAACCGCCAACCCCCACCCACCACCCGAGTTGAGATAAACTAGGGTGGGTGCCTTTCTAGCACCCGTGGGCATATCGCCACCCGTCCTGGAAACATCACAGTTGCTCTTCGGAAACCAGCACCTCTCGCCCCACCAGAAAACACACTGGCTCTCGCTACCCCAGCGGCCCCTCCAACCCCTGAAGCTTTCTTTTCTCTCCATGAAAAGCACAGGCTGCCTGCAAGAAGGGCCCCTCCACACACGTCCGGCAACCGCCATGTTCCAAAACAAACTCCAGTTTGTGAACAAAATTTTCTGCCCGTAACACTATCAATGGAGGGGGGAAAAATCCAGCAGACATAGTCCCGAGTCATGCCACTTCCTTATTTCCAAAACCCCAAGCCCTGGGTGGGCACGACAGGGACTCAGCCACTCCGTTGGGAACCATTCTGGGTGCACGGCACCGCTTCTAAAACGCTCTCCAGTCCTGAAATCCTATCTAGACAACTTCACACCTGGACTTGACTTACCTTTTTGTTTCCGCCTATTCTTTTTAAAATAAGCTGTGATACCTTCTTTAGCCTCGGCTTCAGCAATTATGGCTGCAAATCATAGAGACACAGTGAAATAGCTACTCTTCCCCTAGCACACAATAAAATACACATTTACTAAAATGAAAAAAAAACCACCTGTGTACGATCCACTGTTGCCTTGCCTAACACTTCGGGAAATGCCAAGTTTCGCGTTATGCCTGTTTTCCTACAGGGCAGAGCAGAGCCCAGCGCTCCCGGGCTCTAAGCCCCGGCTCACCACTCAGCCTCTGGGCCTTGGTTTGCACATCTGCAAAGCTGAAGTCGTGTGTGCGTGTGTGTGTGTACACGCGTGCACGTGTGCATGCACTCACACACGTGGAAAGCTCACTTCAAGGGTCCCTTGGGGGACTGAGACACGCCACACAAAGAGCTCGACCAGTGAGCACTTGCCACGCAGCCACAGGCATCAACTGCCACGTGACTCCTGCCCTGAAGACACGACTCAAACACTTCCGTGTGGCTTTTCCTACTGCGGGATGAAGGAGGTCTGGCAGACGCCTGACTTCATCTTCAAGGGTGCTGACAAGGAACAAGAGCGGGGTCTGGAGCCTGTCCCTGGGTCTGGCTGGCCCCCCGAGGTCATGCAAAAACTCCGACTTTCTCCTCCTGAACCATCACGGCAGCCTATGTCCCACATGCCAGAAGCATCCAGGTCGGGAGGCAACGGGACCGAAACGTGGCTGCCCCACAGCAGTCTGTCACCAGCCCGAGGGTGGTAGCAGTCCCCTAGGACACTGTCCCTTCTAAGAACCCTACCACCACCGCGCCCCTGTACATCAACCCCCCTCAGTTACTGACTCAGGGGTGGCCCTGTCTGGCTGGGCCCTCACCAATACTGCCCCCGGAACCCAGGCCCGTCAGCTCTGGCCCTGAGCACTCAGCACCACACTCCCCGTCATGAGCATCAGGGAACGTGCGCACGGCTGTCGAGGCCGAGTACTCAGGCTGTCCCTCTCCTACGGTTCCTGCACTGGCAGCAGCTCTGTGGCTGGGGGCTCACACCTACCCCCCGAGCCTTAGACTCTTCATCCGTGAAAACTAATTAAACCAGCCAACATACACAACGAGCACTCTGGAGGGGCAAAGCTATTAGTGGTTTCTCACTCACTCCCCATGAAAGGGGGTGAGTCCGCAGGCAGAGCAGGCCTGCAGTTACTGGGGGAGAGCTCTGGGGCTGGCCTGGGGCCACCAGGGCCTGGCCCTGCAACACCCTCTGTCCTCTCAGCAGGCAGGCCACTTGAGGTCAGGGAGGAGCTGGGCCAGTGCCTATTCCTGGTCTGGAATGGTGTGACCCGGGGGGCTTCCCACCCCTTCCACAGCTGGCACCTTGCCCACCAGAGAAGGGGGGCTGGGGATGGGGAGGAGCTGCCAGCCGGGCCCTGGGCCTCCCAGCATGGCTGGGTCAAGACTCTGAGCCAGGCCAGGCTGACCTTTCCCAGGGGAACTAGAGCCTCACATCCCGGCCCAGCGCCTGGCCTGCCCCTCCTGCCCAGTGTGGCACTGGGCCCGAGGGCGCTCAGCCAGCTCCCTGGGGCTGCCCGATTCCTGGGGAGGCAGCTTTCTGCACATGCTCAGTCCCCACTTGGAGTGAGCCCCAGGGCAGGCAGCCCTGACCCGACACACACAGGAAGGGAAGGAGGGCACCCACCTTCCTACCTGGAGCCCTACAGCTATCGTGTTCCCTCCCCCACCACCTCCTCATGCTCTTAGGGCAACAGCCAAACTCCATGCTCCAGCTGGGAAGGCCAGGGTCCCAGTGGCCTCCCTGTCCCTTGCCTCTGTCCCCCTCACTCTCTGGGTTTCAACACGTGCTTACTCAATCACACTGCCCTGCCACGGGGATTTCGCATGTGCTGTTCCCTCTGCAGGGGTGTCCTTCCCTCCTTGCTACCTGATTCATGACAGCCGGGCCCATGGACTAACTCGTTCAGCCTTCACACTAGCCCATTCCTTCCCTGTAACTAGAGAGCCTGGGTTCAAATCCCAGCTCCACCACTGAACAGCTGTATGACCTCTGGGCCTGTTTCCTCATCTGGATAAAGGAACTAGTATGAGCACCTGCTTCATAAGGTTGGTGGGGATGAAACATCTTCACAGGTAAAGCTTTTAGCAGTTCCGGAGCACCCGAAAGTATTGAGAACTGCTCAAGAGTGTTACTGTTACTTATTACTCCGTGCTTTGTGTGTCAGCCCGAGAGCCCCCTCCTTGGGGGAGCTGTCCCAGGCCAGGTGGAAACCCCGCGCTGTAGAACCTTGCAAGTGTCATTTTACACCTGTCCAGCAGGCCACTCACATCCTCCCACCTCCCTGAGGTGCACAGAGGCCACAAGGGGTGCAGCCAGCTACTCGGGGTCCCACACGGTGAGGGGCAGAGCTGGGACTCAAAGCCGGGAGGAAAGGCTCCCGAGTCTGTGTGCCATATACCAAGGACCGTACAGACATGGCTCCTAACGCTTGACACGCCCAGGAGATGGCATCGCAGCCACATTTTAGAGAACTGGGGAAACGAGGCCGAGACAGGGCTGGGCAGGGTCAGGGGCATGTGGGAAGGGGCTGGTTTTAGTGACGAATGGTGACGGGGAGCTCAGTACATTACATCTAAGACATCGCTGCCCTAAGCTCTTCCATTTTCTTTCACCAAAACCCCAGAATGGTGGCCGTGCTGGGTTGAAGAACGTCGCCCCAAAGCCTGTCAGTATCACCTTACTTAGAAAGAGCCTTAGGGATGCGAGCCAGTTAGAGGAGGTCATGCTGGTTTAGGGAGGAACCCTCAGAAGGGAAACTTGGACAGACATGGAGGGACGAAGGCCATGTGAAGACAGAGGCTGGGGATGAGTCTACAACCGCAACAGGAGCCAGGCCTGCAGCCGCACGAGGCTGGAGGAGGACGGGCAGGAGCCCGGCCCTGCTGACACCTGCATTTTGGACTTCTAGCCTCCAGGGCTGTGAGAGCCTGTTTCTGTTGTCTGAAGTCGCCCACTTTGTACTTTGTCACGGCAGCCCCAAGAAACGAATGCAGTGGATGATACTCTCTTTCCCACCCCACAGATTAGGAAACTAAGGCACAGAGGGGTTGACTCATTTGCCTGAGGTCACAGCCCTTCAAGGTCTCGAGGCTGAGGTCTGGTTTCCCTCTGGAGGAGGGGGACCCTCTGCAGCTCGTCCTTGCAGACCCAGCTGATAGAAGTGTGCAGAGTGCTCTGGGCAGGCTGTGCTCCCAAGGCCTGGGACACAGCTGCTTACGTCTGAGAGAGGGACCAGGCCAGGCTCACTTCTGGGAGGCCCTGCCCTACAGAGGGTAAGGCACTGGGTCAATGTAAATGACGGGTAGAAGCAGGGTGGATGCCATCCGCCTTGGGCACAGCTGGCTCTTGGGTCCTTTCCTGGGTTTCTGACGGTGACGGAAGAGGCCCCGGAACATTCTTAGTGCCCCCCCCACCCCCGCCGAGAAGGAGCCACTGAGGCTGCCAGCACCTGCCTCCCCGCCCCCCTGCTCCCACTCCACAGCCTGGAACACACAGGCATCAGCAGGCACCCTGAGCGGTAATTGTCCAGATTGCTATAATTCACAGCGGACGAGCTCGCCGGCGCTCATCGCATTATTACAAATGTCACTGAGCAGGGCCTCGGCGTGCACGGTCCCCAGGGGACTCATGCTGCCAGCTCCACGGGCAGGACCCAGGATGAGCTCACTGCTCCCACTGAGGACCCAATCTCGGTGGGCACACTCGTGTCTCGGAGGTGAGTCATCCCCGCTGCCCTCCTTCCCAAAGGGAGGGAGAGGCAGCCGACAACCTGGCCAATCCCTAGCCCAGGGCAGGAGGGCTGGGGCTGCCGCAAGGACTGAAGACCCCACAGGGAGTGAGAGGCAGGGCCTGGGACATGCACACGGAGCCCTTACTTCCCTGGCAGGTGGATCCCGGGGCAACGTCACTGCCAACAACAAGATCCCAGGGTCTCACGTGAGCTTAAAAACCCCAGGCATTCCACACAAATGCTCACAGCAGCACTGTTCACAATCGCCAAAAGGTAAAGACAACCCCCTCTCCATCAACCAACAGATGAATGGATGACAAAATGTGGCATGTCTGTCCACATTGTGGAATATGGCACAGCCTGGGAAAGGAATGAAGCACTGACACGTGCTGCAACACAGATGAGCCTCGAGGACGCGATGTGTGACAGAAGCCAGTCACCGCAGGGAACACACTGTATGACCTTCCTCACGTGAAGGTCCAGGATGGCAAACAGACAGAGAGCAGATCAGCAGGTGCCAGAGGCTGGCAGGGCTGCAGTCGGGGAGGAACTGCTAGTGGGGACGGGGCTTCCATCGGGGGTGATAAAAAGTGCTGGAGCTACACAGTGGGCCTGTCTGCACAATGTACATTGGCAATGTATATAGTGCCACTGAACTGCAGTTTTAAATGGTTAAAATGGTCAATTTTGTGAGTATTTTACCAAAATTAAAGGGGGGAAAATAACACAATTTTAATAAAGCCTCTTTTGCACCTGATAGCGAAATCCATATAGAAACCACACAGTGGACACAGAAGACAGAGAAAAATAACTATATGGCCCCTTAGGGGGCTGATAGCACCCCTGTGTCCTACCAGTTAGAGAAAATACCCAGGGGTCTCCCCATTAGCAATCCTCAGAGTTGCTAAAAATCGGGCCTCAACCTACAAGAGGAAGCCAGCGAGTGAGGCTGAAGGTCCAGCTACCTCCAGGCTCACCTGAGGGTGGGAGCTGGAGGAAGGGGCCTTTGGGGCCGCTCAGGTCTGGGGCTGCTCTGGTCAGTTTCTGAAACATCAGGCCAGACACGGGCCCCTCAGCACCCTGCCCCCAGGGTGGGGAATGGGCCAGGGCAGGCAGCCCACAGTTCAGCGTCTCAGCCTCCAGGCCCCGCTGTCCCCATACACGCTGCCCCTACGTGCCCAGGTCTTTCGCTAGCAAGACCATTTATTTGTTCCCTCATCTGTTTGTTCCCTCCTGAGTCACGACCTGGAGCTCTGGGCACAAAGAAGCCAAGTGTGCGGGAGGGCTCGCTCCTGGCCCCTCCACACATGAGCTCCAGGACCCGCCAGTCCTTGGCCTCTGCTCCTCGAATCCTTGCCAGGAAAATGGGGACCAAAACAAGACCCACCTCTCAGGGCTGGGGGTCAAGATAAATGAGAGCGAAAAGGCAAAACAGGGCTCAGATGCCACCCCAGCCTCAGCCTTCCTGTCAGCGCCATGCTGGTCTGACACCCCCATCCTCCTGGTATTGGGCATGGAAGAGGGAGGGGCAGGCTGAAGGGTCTCCAGAGATGGCGGAATCCACACTGACATAGCCCTGACACTGCAGGGCCCATCCTCAGGCTCCACACGGCCAACCCAAATACCCCTCCCATTTCACAGACAGAGAAACTGAGGCCCAGAGACAGATCACCAAGCCGGGAAGTAAGGACCCAGCTACTGTGGCTCGAATGACCATGCAGGTGGCTCCCGTGGGAGGATGTGGGATTGGCAGTTAGCTGTCAGCCTCCCCCAAGATGGAGCAGCTGAGGGGGGTACAGCTGGACCCTCTGGACCCAGGTGGCTGCCCGCAGGCTCTGCACCTCCCCTGAGGTGCCCAGACGCACTGCTGCTGCTATTCCTACAAGGGCGGGGTGTGCTGGCCCCGCAGGGAGCTGTCCACAGACTGGGTGCACAGCGTGACCTGTGACCCAACAGCATCATGTGGAGCCTGACATGGCCACACAGACCCATCTTCTGGAGGGCAAAACTGAGGCTCCACAGAGAAGTGACCAATCTGAGAAGAGCCCAGAAGCAGAGCCTGCCCCCGCAGACCACAGCAGAGCCCAGAACAGCCCGATGAATCAACATCCTCCCCACCTCGGAACCTGCAGGCCCCGATGCAAATCGAGGGCCATTAGGGCCCCCAGGCACCTCTCACCTTTCTTGGCCGTTTCCATCTCTTCTTCGGTCCAGCGGGAACTCTCGTTCATCTCCATCGAAGCTGAAAAGGAAGACACGGGACGTTGGCAGCAGCTGGAGAGGGCCGTTTTCTCCAGCTCTGGCCACACCATGCTGAGCCGGAGTCGCACCCAGGTCAAGCCTCACATCGGGTCCAGCCTCACAGGACCCATGGGGTGTGAGATGTGCAATCACCCCATTTTATGATGGGGAAACTGAGGTGGTCCAAGGCCTAGACTGGGAGAACTGCCTCTTCATGCACTTGGTCTGCATTGGTCCACCTGGGAATACGGTGACTGTGAGAATGGGGAGCACGACGGGCCTGCGCTCCAGATGGGCAGGGACCTCATCTGAGTGTGGACTCCTTGCTGGGGGGCCGTCCTGAGCACTGCAGGGTGTTCAGCAGCAACCTGGCCTCTACCCACTGGATGTCAGTAGGCTCTCGCTCCTACTGTCACAGTCAAACATGTTTCCAGCCATGGCCAAGTGTCCCTTGGGGGGTAAATTACCCTGATTAAGAACCCTGTTCCAGGGGGTGACTGTTAGTTCTCCCCAAAGCATCCAGTACGAGGCTTCTCGTGTGACTCAAAGGGACACGGTTGACCCTGGAGTCAGGCCGGTGGCCAAATCCCTGCTGGGCACTCTGCCCCCCCATGTGAGTCGGGTCGTCCCCTGCAAGCTGCTGAAGACCCCATGGGGGGCACGAGGGATGTCAGCTTCGTGGACTGGGCACCAGGCACAGAACATGTGCTTGACAAAGGCTGGCAGACCAGTGGAGGCGAGTCCGGGCAGGAGAGAATGTGAAGCAGCAGCTCAGAAGAGAGAAGGCCCCACCCCCACAGGCAGCCACCCACTCTCGACTGCCACGGCCAACTTCCCCTCCTTCCCACGGACCCCCAGAGGGAGGCTGTGAAGTCTGAGACTGGGGTGAGGGTTGCTGGAATAGCCACGCTCCGGCCCCAACACCGGCCTGGAGTCCAGAGGAACTTCCCTAGGAGTCAGGCACACCAGTCCACTTCTGAAGGGCATCCTTCTGGCCTTGGCCTCCAGGCAAGCTGGCACCAAAAGGCAGCCGGCCTAAGACTAAAGGAACTGCATGGGATTTGTGGTCAACAGGGCTACGTTTGAGCTTGACAAACTCCATGACTCTACAGAAGCAATGGCCCTTCTCTAAACCTCCAACAGCCCATCTATGAAATGGGTACTAAGTACCTCCCATCAGAAAAAGGGTCAGGTAGCAGGCACAGATCCTGTGTGGGGGCAGGGGGTGCCTGTGAGAAATGCCACATCGCCTCTATCAACTGCCACCCTGGGAAGACATCCTGGTGGCTGGGACCGGGTGGGAGCACCCCAGAGCAGGGGTGGGGGCTCCCGCAGAGGCGGGGTTCCAAACAGCCAAAATGGAAGTGACGGCAGACACACATCGGCTGCCCCCCTGTGGCCGAACTTGGGAATTGCTACTCAATTCTCTGTCTTCCCCCTTGGGTCCACAGAAGTGAAGCTAAGAACCCAGGCGCCTACCAGCGTGGAGACAGGGTGGGGCAGTGGCTACTCAGCTCCAGCAACTGCTACCTGGTAGAAATGCAGGCCAAGTGCAGCCAGCTCTGCTGATTTAACAACAAAACCAAACTGTCCATCTGGATTTTTATGGGAATTGTCCCAGTTCTGGAACAATCACGGCTGACGGCCACTGAGTACCTCGCATGCCTCGAGCACTGTTGTAGGCTCTTCTTACTCAAAGTCACTGCAACGCTCACCCAACGGTTGCAGGCAACCGCTGTGCAGATGAGGACACCGGGGCACAGAGAGGTTAAGGAACTCTGCCCAGGTCACACAGCGAGCTCACAGCTAAAGCTGGGGTGTTGAACCGGCTATGCTCTGGTGCCCTTCTCTGGCCTGCAACTCACCCAGCTCGGCGCTCTGCTGCGGGGTGACGGCTTCCTCACTGTTGGCCTCGCTGGCCATCGAGCGAGTAATACGGCCTTTGCGCCTCCCCTGGCTGTTGGCGGTTTTGCGGCCTTTGGAGGCCACTGCCTCCTTTTCATCGTTGTCTTCCCCAGACGTATCGTCTGTCTTCTCCCTAAAGGCCAGAGAAGGAGACAGGGATGGCTTCACCTGAACCCCAGGAAACCGGACGGCAGCTGCAAGAGACCTGCGTTTCTTTAGCTCGAAGAGCACTGGCTGGGAACAATCTGCCAGGCTCCCTGATCACCAGACGGGGGAGTGAAGCTGGTCGCGGTGTGCAACGCCACTTTATCTATCAAAAAGGAGGTGCGAGCTGGCAGCTATCGATTACCCCATTCTCCAGACGAGCAGACGTGGGCTGACAGTTAACGGGATGGCCATTTTATTCACCCAATGGGGATATGGGCTGGTGGCTACTGGCAAGACCACTTTATACACCAGATAGCTCTCTGCTGCTATCTGTCTGCGAGACTACTGGGTTAACTGCACGGGGGTGCAGGCTGGCAGCAATCAAAGCCACCTGCCTCCCCAAAGAGATGTTCCTAGCACTGCCTTTGGTATTATTAGGGGCTGGTGTGCCTTGCGGAACATGCAGGAGGGAAGTCTCCTGCTTTCCTCCTGAGGGTCTTCCGCAGGCCGAGCCAGGTATGTGGGGGCGACTGTGACCTCAGTACCAGGAGGGAGCTCGGCCTTTCTCAGAAGCTGACTCAGGAGGGTTTACTGTGGGGCCGCTGGGATTTATCACCTCCGCCTCCCATTCATCTTCCTGAAGGCCCTCGCTGGAAGTCTGGGAGACAGGGGGTAACGAAGCCAGATGTTCTCTGAAACCACATTCCTGAGCCCATTCCAGGTACCTGGCGCTAAGCTAAGCCCTGCCCGCCCCCCTCCCCCCCTCGCTCAGCGTGACTCTCCAGCTGGCTGGGCTCCTGCCTGGGGCAGCACGGGAGGCTGTCAGGGCCCCGAGGCGAGGCTGTGCCTTGATCTGAAAGAACTCACACTGACAGCGATAATTCTAAAGGTGAGGGCAGCCGCCTGCCTGCATACCTAGTCCTTCCCCAGCTCCTCTGATCCCTGTCCTCCTCCCCGCATCTCAGGAAACTTGCCTGAGGAGGGAGAGGAGATGAGGAGGCAGAGTTCCAAAGTCATTGCCTGGATTTATTAGCTCAGGAGTGGAGCTCAAATGAGCTATCAGTCTGCAAAGTCTCCCGAGGGTTTGAGAAGAAAGGGTGGGTGAGGGGAGGCGCGGGCTTCCTGCGGGGGACTGTCAGGAACAGAGCAGAAGGCGCCTCCCTTCCAGGCAGGAGTCTGCAGGCAGCACACTGCCAGGCCCTCACCGGGCTCCACGGAGTGAGCGCTGACCCCGCCCCCAGGGCCACCGGCTGAGCACTGACCCCGCCCCTAGGGCCTCGGGCTGAGCGCTGACCCCGCCCCCAGGGCCTCGGGCTGAGCGCTGACCCCGCCCCCAGGGCCTGGGGCTGAGCACTGACCCCGCCCCCAGGGCCTCGGGCTGCGCACTGACCCCGCCCCCAGGGCCTCGGGCTGAGCGCTGACCCCGCCCCCAGGGCCTCGGGCTGAGCGCTGACCCCGCCCCCAGGGCCTGGGGCTGAGCGCTGACCCCGCCCCCAGGGCCTCGGGCTGAGCGCTGACCCCGCCCCCAGGGCCACAGCCGCGACTTACTTGGTCAGGTCCTCCTTGTCATTGTCCACGTCTGGCCGCTCCTCCTCCTTCTCGGCCTCCTTCTCCTTCTCCTTCTCCTCCTTCTCCTCCTGGCTGCTCCGGGGCATCTGCTGCTGCTGCTGCTGCTGTTGCTGCTGCTGCTGCTGCCAGGCCCGGAGGGGGGGGGCAGGGGAGAGAGGAAAACAGTGCGCAGGTGAGCCCTACACCTGGGCGGCGGGAGGAGGGCCACACGAGGGAGGGAGTCAGCCCTTCGGAAGAGGTGGGCAGAGGCTGCTGCCAGCGGGGGCGCCCGCGGGGCCTGGGGAGGCCTGGCTTCAGCTCCTGCCTCCTCCCCTGGGTGGGTGGCTGTGTGGGTGGCCCTGGGTGACCGTCTCAACCCCTCTGTGCTCTGATGCTTCCCCCTTAAAAGCAGGGGTAGTCAGTGTGCCTACATCTCAGCCAGGGACCAGGAGGCTGAGATGGGAAGCCCTCACAGAGCTGGTGTCTAGCGCAGGTATTCTGGTGGGACAGAAGCCGTGAAGCCAGAGGGCAGGGCCCTGGTGGCCCTCAGGCAGGGTACATCCCTGGCTCCCACCTCTGCCCGGCCCTCAGGAAGCTCAGGCCACCTCCCTAAGCCTCAGTCTCCACAGTCGGTTGGTTGATGGTGGTTGTGGCTGTGACGAGGCCCCCTGTTGTCAAGGGCTTGGTCTGGACCCCCGGGGGGCAGGGCAGGCTCAGGCTACAGGGAGATCAAAGAGGCAAGGCCAGCCTCCTCCGCAGGCCTCTTTCTTTCATGTCCTCCCAAGCAGGCAGGGCAGGTGAGGCGGGCACTGGCCAACCACACTGGGCCACTGACCCTACCCTCACCAAGACGGGAGGAAGTGGGAGCAGCCAGCTCTTTCCCGCACGCTGCCCAACTTCCTTTCTGTCCTGTCTGATTTCTTTTAAAGCACACAGATTCCCTTCAGCACCCGAGTCTGCCCTGAGGACAGCTGCCAAACCAGACCATCTTTCCGTCCGGCTGAGCCAAGTGAAATGAAAACAAACCCGCCGAGTACTAGGGGCATGGTCATACATCAAGGGAAAACAACTCAAGCATATTGGGGGGCTCTCTTCCCCCCATCTTTCCTCTGTACCAGGAACACAAGCACATCAACACACAAGGCTGCCCTAGACTGGAGCCCCCACTCTCTAGACCCTGTAGCTTTCACTGAGGGTGCAGCTGAGCACAGGGCCAGTCATGGACATTCTGTGGCCGCCAGGGCACAGACCGTAGCTCCCCAAGGCTGCACCTGTGTCCATCTGGAAGCTCCTGGCTCGAGTCTGCCCCCTTCCCCAAGGGACCCCTCCGTTCTGTAAGAGGACAGGAAGGGCGAACAGCCCCTCTCCCCAATAGTGTCACTGCCTATTCCCGATAGGTAGCCAGTGTCCCTCAACTGGCCTGACCCACCACCACCGAAACCCTTAAAACACTGAGGCATAACCTTTCAACAGCTGGGGAGCTGCAGACGAAGCCTCTTCTGGAACTGGCCCAGCAGGTGGAGCCTGGCAGAGGTTTTCCAGTGTGTTCCCACACGGTGTGCCCTCTCCACACTTGCTTGACGAGGGCAAAGAGGGTGAGTGGGAGTCATGGACCAGGACGTGGGCTGGGGAGATGGCGTGGCCCAGTAGGGAGGGGTTCCCCGCCCTTTGGGCTGCCCAGCGTGGCTGTTGTCTCTACCTGTCACATTCGCCAGCTCCTGAATACCCAGGAACCGGATGCCCAGAGCTGGGGGGCAGGCCAGGGCAGGGGCTTTCCAACCGCAGGGAGCTTGGCGTCTCCCAACATTGCCCTCAGCGGTGTCTGTGCCAATAAGCACCCACTGGGCTGCAGCTTCACTCCAAAGCTTTTCTCACTGTCTCTCAGTGGCCACGTGAGCCTGACTCCAGGCCACCCTCCCAGAGCACCTGTCATTATCCCTTGGGTCTAAGCTCGTTGGGGGTCCCCAGGCCCCTTGGGGTCTCATCTTTGCACTACAAAGCAGGCCAGCAGGTGTAGCTGCCCACCCACTGAGGCCCCGGCAGCAGCCTGCCCTAGCCTCCCAGCTGCGCATTAATGCACTGTGGCTGCAAGGGCAGCCTCAGGGGTCTGCACCGGCACCTGGCACTGGGCTAGGTGTCTGCCTGCCGCAGCCCTCCTCTGTGACCCGAAAAGCCCCACCGGGGTTCACGACGCCCATCGCTGTGCACGGTCTACAGACCTGCTCCTGACTTGTCTGAAGTCCCGAGGATGATGAAGAAGATGGAAAAACCAACAGCAATGCACCACACCGAGCGCCATGAGAACGCTGTCCTGTTCAACACCCTTGGCCAACCTCGGCAGAAAAAGTGTCACCACCTACTAGGGCTCCCCTTCAGGACCTCAGCCCCATGCACAGGTTGCAAACGACACTGGCTGGGTTTCACAGGCAATTTAGAGCCACAGTTGTCACGGCCCGACGGCTACACACACGGGTCCCCTAGGAGCTCTTGGAAGTCCTTCTCCCAGGCCCCACTCACGCCAATCACATCTGAATCTCGGGGTCAGTCATCGGTGGGCTTCAATTCCCAGGTTATTCCAATAGGCAGCCAGGTTTGAGAACCAGGGCTTTAGATCAGGAGCTGGACAACTCTGTCTATAAGGCCCAGCTAGTATATGCTTTCAGGCCATTTCTCTTCAGTCTGTCACAATCACTGAAGGAAAGCAGCCAAACTGTAAGCAAATGGGTGTGGCTGTGTGCCAACAAAACATTATTTATTTATTATTATTTTTTTAAGGAGGGCGCAGCTCAGTGGCCCATGCAGGGATGAAACCGGCAACCATGGTGCTACTAGCACCACGCTCCACCCAACTGAGCGAAGCGGCTGCCCCCCAACAAAACTTTATTAAAGAAAACAGACTGGCCCTCGGGCAGCTGTTTGCCTGCTCCAGACCAGCGCTGCTCACACTAGGAACATACGCATGAACCACCTGCTTATACTGGAAAAATGGAGATTCTGATTCTGTGTGAGACTCCGCATTTGTAGGCGGCACCCAGCAGAGGCTGACGCGGTAGTTCCTGGACCATAGGACACACCCAGGCCCCGTGCCACTGGCAGCAGGTGATGCCTGGAGACCGGGGAGAAGATCCAGAAGCCAGACTCCCCCATATACACTGATTGCACAGCTCACAAAGGGGGTCCCGCTTTGTTTTTCAGACATATCAGGCTGACGATGGGCTGCATGCCCAGTGCTTGGTCAGGAACGTCCCCTCCAAACCACAGCATGGCTCTGCGGAAAACCTGACCGGATCTATGGTTAGCCAGAGACATCAGCTCAGATCCCCGAGGGGCACTGCTTCCGGAGCACTGAGTACTGGACAAGCAGCCGGTAACTGAGTCTGCGTGTGCCGAAGCCTCAGACCAGTGGCTGCGTGGAAAACAGGATGAAAAAAAAACAGCAAATGCTGACTGAGCACCACAAACGTGTGACAGGCCGTCTTCTCCTCGTTTCACACCTGTTAGTTACTGAATCCTCCCAAGAACCCCGGGGTTATCTGTTTTATAAAGAGGAGAATACAAAGACACGGCGGTTAAATACCTCGCCCAACATCAGCAGCGTTTCCTAGCAAGATCCTGCAGGCAGGCGCACTGCTCCCCCACTCCGCTAGCAGATCACAGACTCCTCCTCACCCCGGTTTAAGCCAAATTATGACACCCATGTGTTCATTCCTTCCACGAGCACGCTCTAGGTCCCCCAGGGGAACAGCAAGCCACAGAAAACCCGGTCCCCAACCACACAGAGCTAGCACTTCAGTTGGCGAAGAACTACGAGAAGACAGGTGCAGTCTGCGATGGTGAGTTTACCAAGGCAGCACACTGCACACGTGGAGCATTTCACCCTGAGCCACGGAGACACGAAAGCAGGCCTATGAGCTGAGCCCACAAGGCTCTGGGCAGAGAAGGATGAGGGGCCCTTTCAGGCAGGGGACGTGGCTAGGGGACGTGGGCTTGACGGCATCCTTCTCGGGAGGTGGCGGGGTGAGCGAGAATGACGTGACCGCTCCATGCCAAGGGCAATGCGGCAGTCAGTTCCAGGAATGAGAGGGCAGCCCCATGAAAGGTGGTGCCAGCAATCCAGGTAGGAGCGATGAGACGGAATTCTGAGCTGACAGTTCATGAGAACTTCCCGACACCCAGCAATGTCAGCTGAGGCACCCTCTCCTGCACTCGTTCCACAAATACTGGACTGAGCATGTGCTCTATCTCACGTGTCTCCTGAGACGGGTCTGCTCCCATGACACCCCGTGTCCTGGCAGTGGGGGGAGGGGAGCCCAGGGGCCCGAGGCTGGTGTGAGAAGTGGGGTCTGGGCTCAGAACCAAGGCAGAGCAGCATGTCCAGTTGCTGGCAGCCCCTCCCTGGCACTCATCCAGCCCATGTATCCCTCCTGGGGAAAAAGCACAAGGTGCTGCCGCCTTCGTCACCGAGGGGCATCTTCTTGCAAGATGCAGACAGAGGTGTTGGAGCTGGCTCGTACCAGCTCAGGAGAGCAGCAGACTGCAATGTCCAGGACTTGCTGGCCAGGAGTTAAACACAGCCATTACTAAACACTGACACACATCTACATAACCTTACAAGTAAAGAAACTATAATAAAAACAAAGGTGGTAAGTACTGGAAACGCGTCACTCCCCAGTTAATTCGACTACATTTGGCTGTCATCTATGCTCTTCAGGTTCTTAAGTCAATTGTACCTGTATGGCAGAAGCAGGATACGACAATGTGCTATGTGAGTCCCTCCCCAATGCCACACTCAGTGACATCACGGTGGTAGCCTGGAACTGGCTATGGAGGGAGTATTTACACTGCAGCAATCAGCGGGGGCTACAGATCCGGGCTTCGCTCCCAGAAAGCTGGTCGCTAAACACTTAGCAGCACTCCACTACCGACATGCCAAGAAAACCTGAGCAGCACTGAACATACACACCCGTGATGTCTGTCCTGCCTGTGGGGTGAAGTGGGCTTTTGGCAGCCAAGGCTTCGTTTCAAGTGCTCAATCAGATTCTGTCCTGCCACCTAGGGGTAAAGTCTTAGTCCACACCACACAGCGGGGTGACCTAGCTCCTGCCCATCTCGCCCACCTCCCTCAGGGCTGCCCTCCACCTGCTGGAGGACACTGCACTGTACCTGCCTCAGGGCCTTTGCACCTGCTGTGCCCTCCACCTGGGCCTCTGCCTCCAGCTCTGCCTGGCCAATTCCTTATGACTCAAGTCTGAGTCCCAACGACACCTCCTGAAGGAAACCTCGGGTCAGCTCGCTAGAAGCTGCCCTCCTCTCATCAGCTGTCGTGGCTCCAGCTTACTTTTTGCAGCCCTTACCACCACAGGAAACAATCCTGCTCATCCACTTGTGCGTGCTCCACCTCCCACCTGGGCTGTCAGTTCAGGGGACCTCGTTTGTCTTGTTCACTGTGGAATCACCTAGAACGGAGACACGGTGCAGGCTGGGACCCCTCCTGCCACGACCTCGCTGGCACAAGCCCGCACAAACACTGCTATCCTGGTAACTACTTCCCAGACTCTTGACAGCCCAGCCTGCAATGCTGACTGAGGTCTGTCAGCCCCACACCTCTCACCCCAAGGTCTGACTGATCCGCGCTCCTGTTTTCTGGGCGGGGCTCACATGGTCACATGGTCCATATCCATGTCTGTCTGTCCCTTTGATGTGGTCTCCCCGCCACCGTGTCACAGCCCATGAGAAGGCCGTGTTTGTCTTCTCCCAAAGCAGCAGCCCAGCTCGCTCAGTCCCTGGGGTATGGCCTGCCCAGGGGCCACCTGCCAGATGCCTTCCTGAGAACAGTGTCTCAAGGACATGTCTGGGTGACTGTGGGCTTGGAGGAGGAGCCCCCTGGAGGTCTGTCCCCACTTAGCACAGAGCTGGGCAGGGGATCAGGGACATCTGCTCATGGGAGCCCTGAACCAGACGCAATCCCGCCCAGCCCAGTTTGCCCCCAGCAGGGCAGAAATGGCTGCTTCCTGCAGGCCTGGGGAAGTGGGACTGACCCCTGCTGGAGGCCCATCCCTGCATGGGTGGCGGTTTGGGATACGACACAAGCAGCTCCTGCTCACCCAGAAGCACAGCCCAACCTAGAGGCAATCTGGCCCCGTCTGGCCCGCCAGATGTCCCCGCCAGACTTGTCATGGGGGGAGGGGGACAGCCAGGCCCTGGGAACCAGCACCAACTGCACAGTGGCTGCCCCCTCTCCCCGTGTGGACCTCGCTTGGCTGGCCCTGCCCTGGAACGCCTTCCTGGTCATACTGTCCCCATGGGAGCTGAGCTGCCTGAGGCCTCTGGAGTGCCACAGCAACCAAAACAAGGTCACCTGGCCCTCAGCAGGGAGCTGGGAGAGGAGGCTGGGGTGGGGGGGTAGGAAGAGGGATGGGGGAGGAAGAAAGATGGGGGAAGGTGAGAGACCCAAACAGACCAGGGAGAAGAGGTGTGTGTGTGTGTGTGTGTGTGCGCGTGCGCGCGCGCGCGCGCGAGAGAGAGAGAGAGAGAGAGAGAGAGAGAGAGAGAGAGAGAGAGAGAGAGAGAGAGAGAGATGGATGAGAGAAGGGAAGGAGAGAGATACATGGAGAGGCAGAGAAGACAGAGACAGAAACACGAGAGAAACAGAGAGACAGAGAAAAAGATGTGGGAGAGAGAAAGAAGTGGACAGAGAGAAACAGGGAAACAGACACAGAAAGAGAGATTAGCCTAGGAAAGTGCAGGAGACTGGGTGTGAGGGCCTGGCCAGCGGTGGGGAGGCTGCACAGGGCACAGGAAGAGCTGCAACGTGAGGGTGTGTGCCGGCCAGGGAGCCGGAGGGAGGAAGCGGTCCCCTCCCTGGACTTCCCCGCTGGAGGGACAGGCCCGGAGACTGGGCGCCCAGGACAGGCATTTCCTGTCCCCGCACGGGCTCTGCAGGAAGGGAAGACCAGAGACGGCGGCCACGAGGAGACTGGCCAGCCCTGTTCCCCAGCTGCCCAGTCCCCTACGTACAGCAGGAACACTCACCTTTGGTGACACGCTCCCACCACAGCACGGCCCCCCCATCACCGGGAGGCCACAGCGGCTACCCCACAGTCACTACTGCCTCTGAGGCCCGGCCCTGCTGCCTGGCCTCGGCTCCCCGACAGTCCGCATAGTTAGGCTAACTAGTGACCACAGCATTCCTGGGCTCCGATTTTGCAATAAGTCGGGATAACTCGGCCCCCTTGTCCATGAATCATAAACTATAAACCACTGTGCCGTCACCCGGTGCTCAGAGCTGGCCCGCCTTGGCCGGTGATTCACCTCGGGGAGAGGATAAGCAAGCCATGGCCCAGGCCACGAGTTCACCAGCCACCCAGGGTTGGCTCTCTGGGGCCAGGGGCCAGGAGGTGGGGGCTCGGTCCTCTTCTGTCAAGGCTTGGGGCATGTGGGTCTGGTGGGGGTGGGCACGAAGGGGCTGGCATTCCAAATGTTTATGGCCGGGCCTGCATCTCCCTCTGTGAGAATACGGAGAAGCTTCTAGAAGGTGGACAGCACCCTCTGCTAAACAGAAGGCCATCCTGGCACTCCCCGTCGTCAGCACACATCGCCCACCTCCAGATGGCCACAGGGCCGGGCAGCAGTGTGGTGGACTTCAGGGCAGGACTTCTGAGGCCCAGAGACATCCCACGACCCATGCTTTTCACCAAGGAGTTCTATGTTCCACTTTTATAACCATCCATGCTTTTGAAATGAAGCCATCAAATAATCGACAAATGGCTTGGTACAGGGTGTGCAGTAAGAGCGTGACAGGGTATCACCTGAATGAGGTGACATCTTGCTGCACACACTGGTTAAGCATTCAGGTCACGAGCACTTTGAAGGGTAGTTTGCAAATGAGCAGGATTCGTCCCCCAAGACAGACTGGCCAGGTCCCCTTCTAGAATGGGCTTTGCTGCCCCAGCCACCATGAGTGCCCTCAGCTGTCCATGGCCTGTGGCTTAAGTCCCAGCCCTCTTAGCCCACCTGGGGAACCTCAGAAGGATCATTCCAGCTCCAGAGTATCCCCAATGGTTGGTCAGGGCTACTGGTGAGCCTGTGTTGTGCCTGGATTTCCCCTTCTGCCACCCTGCTCCCTTCTCCTTTCTTCCCCAGGGGGCAGCCCATGGGGCCCTCCCAATGAAGGCCCAAGTTCTGAGAGGGTTCCTGGATCACAGCATCGGTATGGCCAGAATGCCTGTTAGAAATGCAGGCCCTCAGGCCCCAGGAGGGGCACAGGGCAGCGCCTGCACTTTCACAGCCCCCAGGCTGTCTGAGAGGTCCTGCTGGTCGCCAGCCACGTCTCAGGGTCTGGGATTCAGTCTCGGCCCTGGTGACCCCAGGAGGGCACAGCCCAGGGACACTACCCTGGGCACTCCGGCATGGATGGCAGTGTTGGGAGAAGGAAGAAGGCCTCTGTTCTGGGGAGAATAACTTCCCACTATCAGCACCATGGGCTTCCCCTTGTCAGACCTGAGCATCTGAGACTGGAGCCCGAGACAGCCTCCCCTCATCACTGCCATTTCAATCCCACTGAGGCAGGACGGCGACGGCAGGGACACCAGGGAAGTCATCAGGGGCATCCCGGGCTAGAAGCCAGCCAGCTCAGGTAATGCACCTGCCACAAGGTGGCAGGTGCCCACTTGCCGGCACCTCGGAAGTCCCACCTCGCTTGAGTCTACGACAGCAGCTCTCAACTGGGACAGTCTATGAGGTGTCGAGACAGCCAGGCCTGGCTGAGTCCTTCGCTCTGGCTTCCTGCAGGACCACAGTCTGATACGGCTCTGGAGGTAAAGCTTTACAGCCCGGCATGCAGCAGGCACTCAGTGAACGCTCTCTGGAAAATTCACATGTGCATAAGACGCCCCTGTGGGGGAGGGAATTGACCTTGGAGCAATGAGGCACAGGGCATATCCCAGGGGTATCGGCCAAGCTGACGAGCAACGGCTCATGGCCATCTTTGGCAACGAGTGGCCAAAAGCCACGGCACCACTCCAGGACCACGGACAGGGACCACAGCCCCTGCAGCCACCAGCCACCTGCAGAAGGGGCCCCAGCGGTGCTGAGAGAGACTGCAGGACAGACAGAACAGGGGAAACAGCCCCCTGCGTCTCCCAGAGGCATCCATGGCACCGGGAGCGAGGGACTCCCCAAAGAGACAGAGACTTTCCAGCTGCTGGCCTCATGGGGGCCGGAGCACAGAGGGATTCCCGGTGACTGGAGACAGAGGACAGGCAGGGCCGTCCCACTGCAGCGAGCCCAAGCCCCATCCGCTGTACAGATCCAGCAGAGCCCGGCACCGGGAACACCCCACAGGCCTACGCGGTCGGTGAATGCCAGTTTTCGAGAGGCTGGCTGCACCGTCAACACGCCGCAAACGACCCGCCAGGGCCCCGGCTGACGGTGCAGCTTGGAATCCTGAGTCTGACACTCCCAGCAGGCTCCCCGGGAACCCTTCTCCCTGTGCCTGCTTCCTCACCTGTGCAGCAGGGACTGTGACACAGCCTCTCCCATAAGGCTGCTCCCATTTACCACATGTCGAGCCCTCGGCACAGCCTGGCACGTGGTGACAGCCAGCACAGTGTGAATGTCCCGTTGCTGCTGTTTCCCCCCCACACATGGTGCTCAGCAGCGTCGCTGTCCCCGCCACAGCACAGGGCCGGGCGCCCCAGGAATTCTGACAGGGCTCTGACGTCTCACTGAATTCCCAGTGTCCCCCACGATGGGTCAAGCAAATACTGGCCGTGACAACCTAAAACCAGGGGGCCCAGGCAGCTGGGGTGAGCCTGCAGTGCTCCCTTCAAGAAATACCTCCCCCACCAATGGCTCAGCCTCCATCCACCTGAGAACAGGGGCCACCTCCTGGCAGCGATGCCCCATCCCCGAGGCCTCCACCACCTCTGCTGGGAAGGACCTGTTATCTCAAGTCCTGTGGTTGCCCAGGGAGATGAGGGGACCTTCTCTGGGGCTGGAGGGAAGGAGCTGAGCTGTTTACCCAGAAGTCCCAATGGACAAATGACCCACCACAGACTGTGAGGGAAGGTGACGCAGGGCGGGGACCCACGTGCGCTGTGGCCTTGGATTCTCGCCTCATCCCACCCAGGGTCCTGAGCTGCCACAGTGTGCCGAGGGTCGGTCAGAAACAAGGAAGGGACAGAAGGGACAACAGAGCGGTCACCTGGCTCAGGCAACAGGCACTGCCCCCAACCTATGGTAGGTCACCCTCCATGCCCATCCCCCACACGTCTGGCTGCACCGAGCACAGGGTCTCTCCCCTCCACGCTCGCAGCATCAGCCCACTGGAGACCTCCACCACCTGCGCCCACCTACAGGCGCCCAAGCAGATATGCCCAGGCCCATTCCACGCCAAGCTGTCGAACCGCCACCCTCCTCACCAGGAGATTTATCGGCAAGATCATGGGTTTTATAAAACCATGGAGAGAGAAAGACGCTCAGCATGCTCGAATTAACACGAGGAGCTCCAGGACCTGTGTCTGCCGCTTCCTTCGCTGTCAAGGGGCAGAGAGGAGTTACAAACCAAAGTCAACACGTGGTTGACCCATTTGTTCCATATTTATGAACAGGGCTGGCGGGTAGTGGTAAGGGCAGTGGATCTGCCTGGCAGAGTCCGTCCAGGATTCGCGTGTAAATCTCCATGCCTGGCAGGACCGGGGCCACAGCTCCACCTCTCTAGCAGCCCCGGCTGATCAGAAGGTGGAGAGGGCTCCAAAGACATGTCCTGTCTCCCAAGGAGACAGGGCGCCCTGCCCTCTCGCTTCTGTCTTTCTGCAAGAGGCAGAGCGCGGAGGCCTCCTTTCTCCATCCGGGGAGCCCCAACCTGAGAAACAAGCTTGAGCAGAGGGTAAAACCACCAGAGAAGCCCCCCATCTCCCAGCATTATAGATGTGGCAGCTAATCCGGGACAATTGAGACCAAAAGAGGAAACAAACGTTTCTCCTCTTCTTTAAAACACTGCCGTGCTCCCAGTGCCCCGGCCTGGCCACTGTCCTAAATCAAGCATCTCTTCTTTCCCTCTTCCCCTAGTCCTGCCGCATTCTAACACAGAGGTCTCATACTGGGGGCCGAGGACAGATTTCACAAGCAAATATGAGATGTTTGTCCTATACAGGGTTCCACTGTTGCTTTTCATGTGACCTAAGATTTAAAATCAGGCAACTTCACAAGAAAACAGATTTCTAGCTCATCATCAAAAAAATCAGAACATACAGGGCCATGTGGCCAAGAGCCAGCTGGAGTTGATACATGGCACAAGCCTCTCACGGCACTGAAGTCAAGTGTGAGCTGTCACTTATTATTGTGTTTGTCCTTCTATTTTCCAGAGTACAGAAACACCTCTATTTCGTCATCCAAAGTGAGCAGAACAGAAAGGTCCCTTTCCATTCCTACATTCATTAAAGACCCTGGAAGGTACTGACACCCCTGTTCCAAAGACTCTTTGAGGGCACCACGCTCTCTCTCAGGCCCCGTGCCTTTGTACCTGCTGTCCCCTCTGCCCAGGACACCCTCACCTGTCCTGTCCACCTGTGCGGTGCTCCCCAATCTCCTCTTTGGGGCCTTGATTCTGTGAAGCCTCTCAGGCAGGCCTCCAGCGCTTTGTCTTAGAACCGCCTATTTACAGCGTGGAGCCCCCATACCCAGCACACAAATGTCCAACGGATGGATGAGTCAATAAGCAAGATAATAACACCATAAAGTGAAAGGTTTGGCAGCCAGGACCAGAGAGATGGGGGGCACTGACACCCCGACACTCCCCACTCCCAGGACTCATTGGCGGCTATTCCCCTCCTGAATGACATCAACACAGTCTCTACCTCCCTCCATGCAATCAGGGCTCTCAGTACAGGGTGAGGAGAAGATGGGCCCCTATCTATCCCCCTCTCCTCTCCAGATCCCACTCACAGTGCCCCCACAAAAGCATGGGGGGCACTGGGAAGATGAGCAAGAGAACTGGTACACAGTAAGTGCTCAACAAATGTTTTATAATGCTTGTAAAATAAACCTGAAGGCCTTTAGCGCCCCCCCATTTTGCCTCAGTCCCCACCACTCCCTGCTGCCTCTCCTGTCTCAGCATATCACCTAAGGGTCCTATCACCCCAGCTCCTGCTTCCTGACTGCCATTTATTTGAGTTTTTGCCTCTCGGTCTACAAAATTCTTGAATGCATTTCCATTTCTAAAATGCCACAGCTAGGTCTTTGGAATTCAGTAAGTCCAAGCCAGTAAGCCTCGGTTTTACACATCTGTGAGATGGGCCAACAGGCTGGCCAACTGTGGCTACACAAAACTAGAGAGGAAAACCCAGTCCACAAGCCACACACAGCCACCCTTCAAGGAGCTAGGCCGTGGAGGTCCCCTGCTCAGTCCATTATTTAGGCCTGACACAGTGAGGGGTTGTGTATCCCGTCAACAGATTTACTTCCCTAATTACACTTGTTAGCCAACAGGTCCTACTCCTGAAGCACAGTTCCCGGAAAGCAAGAAGAGACACGGAATGCGGCTTAGGAAGCCGTCGCAGGCTGTGGAAACTTGATCGCCGAGTGGCTGTTTCACAGTGGACAATGGGACCCCACTGGTAATGGCTCAACTCGGGCTCCGGCCCTCGCCAACATGGGAAAGGGAACGCCGGCAGCCCAGGGGAGCCGGACAATGCCAGTGTCAGGGAGGACCCACCTAGAACACCTCACAGCCCTATCACCCCAGCTCATGTGCTCCCGGCCTTGCTCACTCTCCCCTGGGCTCCCCCAGACCACAGAAGCCCCAGGGAAGGACCCGCCTCCACCAGCTCCAGTCGAGCCTCTAACAGCAGTGCCCAACACTGTTACTGGGACTCTCCTCTGCAGTATCAGCCCAAACCCTCCGACCGCAGCACAAGCCGCCTCCCTCCACCAACTGCTACCGGCATCTGCTCTGGGCTGATTCTCAGTCCGGGAGGGAAACAGACCCGTCCCAACCCCTTGTCACCCAAGCACCAAGCACTCACAATCCCACGTTGAAAGTGTGTTCCACTGACCCTCATCCTCTTTACCATTATTTACGGAATATTTTTTTTAAAACAACTCCTTTTCCCTTTAATTCAGAGATCAGCAGACGTTTTCTGTAAAGAACCACATAGTGAGTTTTTCAGGCTTTGCAGTTTTTGTCTAGACTCCTCAACTCAGCTGTTGTTAACAGGAAAGCTGCCCAGTGATATGTGAGTGGGCGTGGCTTGTGTGCCAATAAAACTTTATTCACAAAAACAGGTGGTGGGGCCAGAGTTTGCCGAGCCCTGCTCTAGCTTAAATAACCCTTTAGTGTCATCCTAAACAGTGAAGTCGGAAAAAGACCAGTTGAGGTACTGGCTATTTTTTTCCTTTCAACTATGCATTAAGATAAACACACAAAACTACTCAATATTTTAAAATGTTAAGGTTATGGACTAGCCCACGTCATCTTAGGAACCCAGCCCTTGCTCTGGGAATGTGGCCCTTTTAACCACAGGGACCATGGGTCACCAGTTTGAGTTCTAGAATTTTCTGGCTGAATGAAGCAGCCATGTTCCTAGCTCTCCTCTCCGCTGCTGGGGTAGGCCCAGCATCCCCAGTGGGTGGGTCCAAACCACCATGGAGAGGGACCCAAACTGAGCAACGCGCAGATATCAGTACCCATAGCAGAGGCCGTTGAGCATGCTGGGAACCAGTCCTGAAGGCCGACCGCCCCACCCCCGCCTCTCACCTGGCTCTTCCCACGGCGCCGGTAGCTCCGCCTCACCAGGCTCTTATAGTTCTCATTCTTCTTGGTCAGGTAATAATAGAGGACACACTCAGCCACCGTCTGTGGGGCGGAGAGAGAAGAATGCTGAGGAGTGTTCAGCATCGGCGGTCAGAGCAGGAGACCAGGACCCTGAAGGCCTGGGTCCAAATCCTGCCTCCCTCACATCCTGGCTGGCTGACCTTGGCCAGGCTACCTAACCTCTGTCTCAGTTTTCTCACCTATAAAATGGGGATATTAACAGTACGCACTTCAGAGTCGTCCATAAGACCAAGTAAGTTCATATATATATAAGTTCAATACTTAGGACAGTGCCAGGCACAGAGGACAAACTATAGAGGTTGTTAGGTGTTAGTATTGTTGCAGCTACCGGTAATTGTAAGGACAAAGCTGTCATCTGCCATCCCCAGCCCAAGAGAACAAGGCTTCCTGCTCCCAGGGGGGCAAACTTCGGGGACCCCATCCCAGGTGTGAGGTTTCCTTTCTCCCACCCCAGCCTCCTCTAATACTTGGGGCCCTGAACAGAAACCTCTTCCAAGCTTTGTGCATCCAGCCTGACTAATGTCCCCATGCAACTCTTTATCTCTCTGAAATGTTTGTCTTTTCTCTGCCTTGGTCTTTTCCATGTACACCTAGACCTGAGCCCCACCACCTCTTTGTCCAAATGGGACCAGTCAGAAGGCATCCTCAGTGGACTGGAGGACTCAGTGCAATGATGCCCGCCGCCTGCAGCCAGCAGCCCTGCTCCAGGTGACAGCTCGTTAGTGCCAGCAGCCGTTACTGATCCGATGTACAATGTTTCTGTGATGTTCACAGCTGGTACCAGGCCAGGAACTCGCCTCTGAGGGGCAGACGCTGCTGGGGGGCAGACGCTGCTGGGTGCAGAGGTGGGCTGGGCCTCACACCCCCGTGTCTTCTCCACCTCCCAGAATGCACTGTGAACAGAGGCTGCTCCCAAGCTAAGCCAGGCCCACACAGCATTCAAGAAAAACATTTTATGGGCCAGCCCGGTGGCTCAGTGGGTTGGAGTGCCGTGCTCCTAACGCTGAGGTCGCCTGTTCGATTCCCACATGGGCCAGTGAGCTGCGCCCTCTACAGCTAAAATTGTGAACAACAGCTCTCCCTGGAGCTGGGCTGCCGTGAGCTGCTGTGAGCTGCAGAGTGCTGCCAGGAGCAGCTGGTGGCCACCGTGAGCAGCCGGAGGTCAGCATGAGCTGCCGTGAGCTGCCATAGACTGCTATGTGCTGCTGTGGGCTACCGTGTGCTGCTGTGGGCTACCATGTGCTGCCACGAGCGGCCGGCAGCCAGCGTGAGTGGCCGGCAGCCAGCGTGAGCTGCTGTGAGTGGCCGACCAACGACTGGCGACCGACTGCCTCAGCCGGGGGAGCGTAAGGCTCATAACACCAGCATGGGCCAAGGAGCTGTGTCCTACACAACTAGACTGAGAGACAATGGCATGAACCGGAGTGGGGGTTGGGGGAGGCGAAAGAAGGGGGAAAACAGAAACATTTTATAATCAGATGCCAGCATTTGCAAATCGGGCGATGTGGTTGTGTGACTTTCCCTTGAACAGCTTAGTACCTTCCCTTCCCTTCCCTTCCTGGTGACCACGACTATCCCTCGGCGGCAGCTGCTCCTGCAGATGGCCACAGGCCAGCCAGGTCACCGAGCTGCCACCCTGCCGTCAGCCTCACTCACTGTCAGGATGGGCATGGGGCACAGTGGGCTCCCAACCCTGCTTCAGATCCTTCTGGAAGCTCTAAGTCTCCTCCTGAGCAACCTCTTAGTCAAAGAACACTGTAAACACACTTCACTCTCCAGCATGGGGACATCTCATTCCCTCGACCCCAAATAGCGCTACTCAATTATTACCAATCTCCAGAAGCCCTAACCTAAAGTCCCCCGGGACGTCCACACCCTAGCAAGACGCCGTCACTAACTCAGGGTAGAAGCTATTTAGAGGGCTTGCTTCTCTACACTGGCTTTCAGGTGGGGGAAAATTGCCCCCGCCACTGCCCCGTCCCCCCTTCTATGCTTAGCAGCTTAGTAAGGGCAGAACTTTAAAGGGACCTTTAAAATACCCTCCTGACTCCTGCTCCTCTGCCCTCTCTGTTAGAAAGCTGGAGGCCACCAGAAGCAGAGCATTTGCAAAGCTAGGGGTGGGCAGATGCCCTGTCTCTGAGATACAAGATTCAGGGGGACGCTGCTCATGACACCTGAGCAGCAGCCTCAGAAGGTAAAACTTTGCGGGAACCCATCCCCACTCTGCCCTGTGATGCGAGGGTTCCGAGGGCTGGCTCTGACAGGGCTGTGTCCGGCCCCCACACCGGCTTCCCCACCTGTGGCCGCTGCAGGCACTGCTCAGCCCAGCCCAGCCCAGCCTCAGGCATGCACACAGGGGGCTCTGCTGTCTCTGGGACACCTTGTGTCTACCTGCCAGGAAGGGGCCGGAGCAGAAAGGGGAGTTGCCCCGGGCTAGGTCTGGGGGCGAGGTGGGGTTCAGACATCAGTGCTACGTGAAAGTTGCTCTGAAGGGGGTGGGGATTTGCTGGCCGTATGCCTGGCTTGGCATCAGGAGTGTCCGCATACAGTGACCGTCACAGAAACCTAGAAAGGTCACTCTGTCCAGCGCCCTGGAAGAATGCCACTCTTGCCTATAAAGCCTTCATGAGGACGCCATGACATCCAGAGCCCATGCCCAGTCTGTGAGGACGCTGGCTGCCACGTCTGAGGAGTCAGCTCCAGAGATACCCTGCACACAGCTCTCCTGGGGTTTCCCAGCCCGGAGCTCCGCCCCCACAGGCCCCGGGAGGCCAGGGCGGGGCCTGACGCTGCTGCTCTCAGGAGAGAGGAAGGAGGGAAGGACTGACAGACACAGCAAGGAGGGCAAGGGGCAACCAGCAGACGCTTCGTGGGTGGGGAGAAAGAATTCTTCACCGCAGCCCAGCGGCTGCCCACAGGAGTGAACATAGGAGGGGCCACAGATAGGCAGCCGGGCCAGTGGGTAGCGAGCGACTCACCTTCCTCTCCAGGAAAGATGCGATCAGGCCAAAGTTCTTGGGGTGCTGCATGAACCTGCAGGAACAGAAGAGTGGGCCTGAGACCAGGCCGAGGGGGGCCTCCCAGCTGGGCGGACGCCGAGCTCCCGGGCGCCTGCCATCTCTGCTGGCCCGGCTGGGAGGGCGCCGCCCCACTCGGAGCAATTAAGCCCAGGGGGGTGTGGGAAGGGCTGGGCGGGCGGGCCAAGGGCTCAGAGAGGGCGTTCCTTGGAGTGAGTCACTGGTTTTAGCGCCTTTGAAAATATATTTGTTTGTCCTGCTGGAGGCGGCTTCCAGGAAAAATGAGGACATTACATGCAGCTCTTTGGTGGGTCCCCCCTTTTAAATCTGCTCTTGTTTCTATCTCCAGCTGGGCCTGGGAAGCGAGGCCTCGCCCAGCCCACGCGGGGCCCCCACCAACGAGGTCACAGGTCAGGTCTCGAGTGATGGGAGCAGAAGCTCTGAGTGCTCTCGGGGAGGAGGGCAGGAGGCAGGCCAGCCAAGGAGGCAGGCCAGCCAAGGAGGCAGCAAGAAGGGACTAAAGCCGGAGGGGGTGGCGGGAGCTGGCGTCCCACCAACTGGCTTCCTGCGAAGCCGGGAGAATTACTGGGAAACAGCTCGGCCAGGCTGAAATGTCAGGGCCAAAGGAGCAGGCGGACGGCGGGGGCGGAGATGTGGGTCACGGCTGCTCCAGGCCCCAGGGGTGTGGGGTGGAGGCACTGGCCTGGGCGTCCCCACGTTGCCACCGCCCCACAGCCTCCCTCAGGGAAAGAAGAGGCTGCTGGTGAGGCAGGGGCCCCAAGTCCCCCCAACGGAGCCTGGGCCAGCACCCGGCCCTCCAGATGGCTGGGCAGGAGGCCAGCGGGCCCCTCCCGTGCTCCCCAACCAGACACCGGAGAGTCCGGAACAGCCTCTTCTCTCTTCCCGGAGGAAGCTGAGAGTCGGCAGGCTTCCCCGCCTGGGATCCCGCCTCAGGCAGCTTGCAAAGCTGGAGCAGGCCTAATGCTCTTCTTTTCAGACAGACAGGCTTCCCTTCCCCTCCCTCTCTGCCCCAGGGACATTTCCTTCCCCCAAATCCCTTCCTCGGGGTTTCCCCAAGCAGAGATGGGCCCCCAGGAGACCAGGAATCAAACTTGGGAATCTCCTAGGTCACTTGTTCCATCCCCCTGCAACCTATACTTGTATCCTCTGCCAACGACTACCGAGAATTTAAAGTTACTACCGTGTTTCCCCGAAAATAAGTCCTAGCCGGACAATCACCTCTAACGCATCTTTTGGAGCAAAAATTGATAAGACCCGGTCTTATATTACATTATATAAGACCCAATCTTACACTATAGTAAAATAAGACCCGGTATTATTATATTACATTATATTGTATTATTACGTATTATTATATATTATCATATTATATTATATTACATTACATTATATAAGACCCGGTCTTATGTTATAGTAAAATAAGACCGGGTCTTATATTAATTTTTGCTCCAAAAGATGCATTAGAGCTGATTGTCCAGCTAGGACTTATTCTCCGGGAAACACTGTATGACTGGGCACCTGACAACAGCCAAACAGGGAGGTGCTGTTGACCCTTTTTACAGATGTAGAAGCTGAGGCTCAGAGTGGGGAAGTGGCTTGCTTGAGGTCTCGAAGCCAGTAAGTGGGGAGCTCTCTCCCACAGGCATGTGACTGTCAAAGGTCCCGAGCGCTATCCATTCCACTGAAAATGAGACCTCAACCAGGACCACATTCCTTGAAAAGCACAAATACATCTCTGCAGACATCGCCCAGCCTGGGCCCCTCATCTTGTGCTATTGAATTAACAGAGCATGAACTCACTAGGTCTGAACAGCAGCATGAAATCCAGAAAGGCTGAAACACAGAAAGCACCCAGAAACACTTTTTTCCCCTCAGACAACATAAATCAGTAAAAACATCACATACCAGGGGGATTTAAATACCTAACACAACAGTAATTCTTAGCGTCCTTGACTGTTGTTCCACAGTCATTTTACTGGCTTAACATTGTGTAACACCTTCTACGTAGGACTTGATTCAATGGAGGAACCATCCTGTCTGTGACTGAGAACCTACCTAGCAGGAGCCACCAAGGAACTGGGCTTTTCTGTTTGAGCTGAAACCCCAAACACACCACAGGAACTGCTCCCCAAAGAGCTACTTCCTGTGGGAAACTGCTGAAACCTGTGTTATGGATACTTGAGGGCTTGGTATACCACCCCTCTATTTCTAAGTAAGTTTTAAAATTTCCATAGTCAAGAGCTATTCTAAAGGGTATCATTTTCCACCCGAGATGCTCTTCGATTGCTCCTCCTGTATTTTCAAGTCCTGGTATCTGCACTGGCTGACAGGCCCGGGCCTGGCCCATGACCCAGAATCGCCCCATCCCCCGACCCTGGAAAGGCAGCGCTGTTCCCAGGCCCAGCCTCGTCTCTTTTGAAGACTGTCCACCTTCTCCAGGATTGGAACCCAATGTGGAAGCCAGCAGCTAAGCAGACAGTCTGTTTCCCATACACTTCCTGGAAGAGCGAGGTTTCTGTCCATGCCTCAGTTACCCACCCTCCTGCCTCACAGGGGTCCCAAAGAAAACACTCTGTGCCCTAGGTGTGGTCCCTAGGACACAAATTTTCAGTTTGGTAAGCGGGGAAGAGGGTTTTCTCTATCCGGCAGCTCCGCACTCACCTACCTGCAAAACACTCAGTCATTCTGCTCTTACACTTTAGAGGCCCCAAGGTTTACTTCTTAGCATCCAGCTCCTGCCTCTGCTTCCCAAAGCCCTCTGCTCCCTGGCTCCATCCTCCCTCCCCCACAAGCCTCTCATTCCAGCTGAGCCCTTGCCCCTAAGCTGGGGGAGTGTGAATCCTGCCTCTACCATTTGCAAGCTGTGTGGCCTCTGTTAAATGTCTTAACCTCTCTGAGGCTGTTTCCTCACCTGGCAATGCTGTTTTGAGACATGAGGGAAAAATGCACAAAAACCCATAAAACATTTGCACAGTGTCTGGGATGGAGTGTTCAGTAAATCGCCACTTTCAAAGCAAAACGAAAACCACCGGCCAGCCACATCCCTGCCCAAGGCTGCAGCCCAGCCTCAAAGATCCTGCCTCCTATATACACCGCCGGGTCTTACATAGGGATGCCTTTACACTTTGTCCTTGAATAGTGTCCCCCAAAACGCACGTCCACCCAGAACCTAAAAATGAAACTTGGTTTGGAAATGCGTTCTCTGCAGACATAATGAGTTAAGATGAGGTCATACAGGAGTAGGGTGGCCCTGAATCTAATGTGACTGGTGTCTTTCTAAGAAGGGAAGAAGAGACACAGAACACACAGGGCAAATAAAACATGTGAAGACAGAGGCGGAGATGAAGTGATCCAGGTATAAACCAATGACAAAGACTGCCGGAAACTAAATGAAGCCAGGAGAGAGGCACAGAACGGATTCTCCCTCAGGGCTTCTAGCAGGAACCAACCCTGCTGACACCTTGACCTTGAACCTCTGGCCTCCAGGACTGAGATGATTCGTTCCTGTTGTTGTAAGCCACCCAGTTTGCCGTCCCTTGTCAGGGCTCAGGACAGAGGAGGGCAGAGAGGTTCGTGGTGGCCGGGCCAGGCCCCCCCAGCAACAGGGGACTCACTTCTCCCGAAAGGTCTCCTTCTCCTGCTCGCTCCACATGTTCATGACCTGCCGGTCTTTGTAGACCTTCATGGGGTCGTCCATGAGCCCGTTCATGTTGATGAACTTGATACGCTGCTGGTCGGCGTCGTACAGCATTGGTGGGATCACAGCCAGCTGGCGCATCTGCTTCTCCAGGTTCTGGAGAGAAATGGGGACGCACGGGGTCAGAGGGCACGCCAGACAGAGAGAGAGGGGCAGGGACACAGTGGGGGAAGGGAGGTGTTCCTGCCGCGATGGGGACCCAGGTGACATGTGGAGGGAACGAATGTTCTGAGCAGGAGTAGGACAATGTGAAACCAGAGAGAAAGAGGATGATGAGTGAAAAAATAATAATAGCCCAAGCTGGAGGCAGGCAGAATTTAAAGGCAGCCCCAGACAGGTTTATGGTGGGCAGGGCTGTAAATCAGGCAGAGAGCAGCAGTCACCCCATCTGCGGTGAGAGGGGAGCAATGAATCTTCCCTTTGGAAATGCAAGCGCCATAAAACACTGCAGGGAAGGTGTTCAGTGCAGCTGGGCCAAACGTGCTCAGGAGACAGGCCTGGCTGTTGGGATTCAGCCAGGGGCGGGGCGGAGGGCCACCTCACTCTGGGAGAGCCCGATGACATTGCACAACCATTTCCTCCCCAGCCGCCCACCCAATACCCTGGCACCCTGCTCCTCCATGCGTGCCCACCTGGGACTGGCCCTGCCCCGCCTGAGCACGGCACACATCGGGCGGGCTTGCTCCTAATGCATGGGGATGGCTGTTAGAGGCTCTGAGCTGCCACTCAGCTGGGCTCATCTCCCCAAATCTCCAGAGCAGCCCATTACCGGCCATTAATTACCCATTTCCAGAGGCAGGAGAGGGCCCAGCCAGGCCAAGGTTAGCTAGTTCAAAGGCTCGCTCCCTCCCAGCTTTCCACATCCAATCTCTCCATTCAGTGCCCAGCACCCCCAACAGGAACAGGGAGCTAAGGGGTGGGGGTACAGCCTGACTTGGCTGGGAGAAGGACCCCATGGAGGCCTGAGCCACCCCAACATGGCAGCAGCCCTCCAATACCCTCAATCCCCAGCTGCTGGAGAGACGGGTGACGGCACACCCCGAGGCCAGTCATGGGCTCTGCCCCTCGGCTGCCTTCCTGCCTCTCTCCATGGGACCTGTGCCTGACTGCTGGCAGCTCCCCAGAGGAGGATGGGTAACATCTGCCCTCTGGACAGTTCCCTCCTTCCCACCCTCCCAGGGGGCCTCAGTTCGGCCCAGGCTGCTGGGGTGCAGTTTCAGCCCTGAGTTCCCCTGCCACCCATTCCCCAGGACGTTGTTCCCACCACACCTAAGGACGCCGGTGGCTATATTCTCATGTGGCCAGGACCTAGGGACACTGAATCAGCCGGACACCTGTCCCCAGGATTCCCATCTGTCTCACTGGAGAATCAGCAGCCAGAGCAGCGCTGTCCAGCAGGGCATTCTACCTGCCACGCCCAGCGTGGGAGACACTGCCTACATGCAGCCACTGGGCACCCGAGACGCGGCTCGTGACACTGAGGCATGGGGTTTTCATTTCATTCTAGTAAATTTCAATTTGAATAGCCACATGTGGCTAGAGGCTATTGCACTGAGTTAGAGCTCCAGTATGTCCCATCTGGACCAGCGTCCCAAAGCGAGGACATGTGCCCCGGAAGGCTCCCTCATGTCTACTGTGGTGCTGGAAAAATGGGGGTGTGGGGTGGGGGTCTGGCACATTAGATGCTTGACCAGGAGGGGACAGGCCAATACCAGCCCTTCCCCAGGAGCAAACACCTCCTCTTTCTCTGCTTCCTGGACACCTCTGGGTTCCAGCAACCAGTCAGGGTCACCCAGGTTGAACTCCAGGTGACCCCAGGGACGCCCATGGGAAAACAGAGGCGACGCCTGAGCTGGCAGGGCTGGGAGTCCTGATAGGAGGCCCCGGCCTGGTGGGCAGCGGCTGTGTTAGGAACTGTCCCTCAGCCCAGGTTCCAGGTACCAGGAGGCTGACTTAGAAACCACAGCTCTCGAGCCCTCGTCCTCTACTTTGCAGTTAGGCTAAGCCAATGAGAGGCACTGAAAAAAGGTGGGGGACAGGAGAAGGGAGAGGCCGGGATACTGATCCCCAGCTTCTTCCCCACTATGGCGTCATCATGGAGCCAGGTCCTGCCCGGCGGCCTCCCTGGACAGACCCAGAACACCCCGTCTGCGCGTCCTTCAGGACTGGAGACAGGTGATGGCTACTCCCTCAGTGTCCCAACATCCCGCGCTGGTTCTGCCCACACTTCAGCCACAAGCCCATGGTTGCAACCAGCCAGGTGGGCGAGCGTCGAGGCCACGGACTCACCTCCTGTTCCGAGAGGCCGTCGATGATCTCGGACACCTCGTGCTCGCTGCGGGCGGCTGACATGGAGAGCCCGCTGCCCCGTTGGCCCACCCTGCTGCAAAGCAAAGGGACACGGTCAGGACCGGCCTCTCAGCAGTCAAGGACGCATGGCCAGTCCTGCAGCACAGACCTGAGCCCACAACTTCCCCAGAGGCAGCGTGTGGGCCGCAGGGAGGGGCCAGGGCTCCCACACCCACAGGGACAGTCCTAAGCCAAGGGCTGGGGGAGAGCCCCCGACCCCCACCCAGGAATGCCAGAACCCAGAGACAGCAGGGGGCTCAGCTGCTGCTTCTCTCCTAAGATGCCCCCCAAAAAGCCCAGCCACACAGATCCACATTCAAGTCCCAGCTCTGCCTCTGTGGACCTGTGCCTGTTTCCTCCCTGTAACGTGGACATGAAGTGGCACCAGCTCCCAGGGCCAGGAGGAGGCATTCTGTGAGACATTGAGTGTGCAGGACAGAGTGAAGTCTATATGATCAGTGCTCGTGAGCCGGCATCTTATCTGCTAACCAAAGAAAACAGGACAACAAAAACTCCAGCCACACATCACCGAGCACCTACTGTGTGCTGAGTACGCCTACGCTCAATCTCACTCAGTTCTCACTGCCGCCATGTGAGACCAAAATCCTCATGGGAGCCAGGCGGTCCTATCCCCTTACATCCACACCAGGGATCTCAAGTCAGCTGCCTTCAGGGGCCGTGCGGGCCACATAAGTGAACGAAGTAGGTACCAGCCCAGGGCAGTGGAAGGAGAGCTTGCTCGCTGAAATGCATTTCAGTTTCAAGTAAGTGTTCAGGCCAAGCAGGCTCTGTATGACACATCCAAGGGCCTGACGTGGCCCCTAGGCCACCAGTTTGAGACGCTGCTGTACTTCCTATTTCACACTTGCTAGGCTCCTCTGCAGGTCTGGAGGAGGGAGGGAGGAGGGAGGGAAGGGAAGGGAGGGAGGAGAGAGGGGGGAGGGAGGGAGGGGCAAGGAAAGGGAAGGGAGGAGGGAGGGAGGGACCGAGGGGGGGAGGGAGGGAAAAAAGGGGGAGAGAGGGAAAGAGAGAAGGAGGGAGCGAGGGGGGAAGGAGGGAGGAGGGAGGGGGCCGAGGGAGGCGGGTGCCCGGGCTCACCTTTGCATGCGCTCCTGCAGCTCCCGCTGCTTGCGGATCTCAGGGAACTGCTTCTCGTAGTACTCCCGCACCTTGCTCTCTTTCGCCCGCCTCCGAGGGTTGTTCTCAATGCGTTCCACCTTCTTCTCCCAGGCTTCCATGAGCTGATCATAGCGCTGGCAGAACTTCTGTTCCTGGAGGGTGGGGGGACACTGCTCAAGGGGGGCACCCTCCTAAATCTGGACACGCAGCCCCCTGGCTCCCTGCCCTGGTCACCTCCCTCCCTGGGGAACAGCCGCCCCACCTGGCCTTCCCTGAGAAAGGCCTCGTTGGATATGGAAGCCACCAGCTACAAGTGGCAGTTAAATTCAAATCACACAAAATTAAGATCCCTGGTCCCCCCGCCACATTTCTAGTACTCGATAACCACACGTGGCTAAGGCCACCGCCCAGTGAGCAGTGCACAGAGGCCATGTCTGTCATCGCAGGGAGCTATGTTGGACCGAGCGGCTCGGGGTGTCAGGTGGGCCCAGGTGGACCTCCGAGAGGTATCGCTTTCTGAACAGCTCCTCATCCCCGGCCTCAGGTTCAACCGTGCTCCCCAGGCCCGGGGGTTGGGTGTGAAGACCCAGCTGCCATCCATCCAAGACAAGGAAGTCCCTCTTTATGTCAAACCACAGTGCCACCTACTCTCCGTCCTTGGAGAGAAGAACCCCACCTGGCCCAGAACTTAGCTGCCTTGCTAGCGAGTCTGCAAGGTGACCTGGACCTCGAGCAGGTGGGGAGCGTCCGGCCGCCCATGAGACACCGTCCCCCCATCTCTAACAGCTGCGGTGGACAGATGGCATGGTCTAGGAGTCTCGCTTGAACGCCTTCTCGACAATTCAGCAGTCAGAAAACCCCTCCTGGTCCCCGTGCTGACACCCCACCCCATCCTGTGTTTCAGCCTCTGACCTTGGTCCTCAGCAAAGCTACCAGCCTGACAGTCCCCAAGGGGTGGTCAGGCAAGCTTTGATCGGGGAGGAAAACTTGATACCAGCTCCCAGGGGCCCCACATGTATGTGGGCTGCTCAAAGACCCCTTGGAGATCAAGACACGGTTCCAGTAACAGACAATGGCCACACACGCTGCGGCAGTGTGCCAAGGAAGCTGCCCACCAGGGACAGGGATCGGCACGAGGGACGCCAGCCCAGGCTGTCAGAATGAGGACCCTCCCTGCCCTCTCAACACCCCAGAGTGGCCTCAGTCTGATGGGTGCGAGTGAGAAGTGTCAGACAAGGAAAGGTGAGAAAATGTGAACCAAAAACAAGCAGAAGAAAGTAATGCAGCTACTGCTGAAGACAAGCAACCCACAGAGGGGCTGGTGGGGTGGTGACAAGATGAGCCAGCCTGTCTGGGACCCTCATGGAGAGTGGTGGAGCAAAGGGACACGGCAGGAATGACTCTGAGGGGACATTCAGCCATGCTGTCCAACCCCAAGCACTGGGTGCAGACCCGAGCAGCTCCCAGGACAGCCCAGGACAAAGAAGTCCCCCTCCACATCTGACCACAGTGCCACCTGCTGTCGCATGTGCCTGTGTCCACTGCGCTGATGTGCTGTCAGCCCACTGGGTGCCCTGGGACGACGCACTGCAGGTGGCTGGCTACCGCCCTCCCCTGGGGCAGCAGTGACTGCTCAGTGGGGGCTTCCACAAGGGGGGATCCACTGGCCAGGGGAGGAAGCAGATCACACACACACACACACGCACACACACACACACACACACACACACGAGCAGGGCCGCCGTGCCCCTGCAACCACAGCTTGTGTGTATAAAGAAGACAAGTCACCCTCTGAGCCTCTCGCACACCCTCCGCCAGAATTCTTCTCCATCATCATCACCACCATCACCACCATGACACTGGCTGAGCGCTACTGGGTCACATGGCCAGGCTCAGAGCTGAGTCCTTCCATGGACTGAACTCACCCAAAGCCACACAAGCAGTGACCGTCCCCTGCACAGGTGGCGCTGGGGGCCCCGCACTCAGGGCCCCTTGCCCAGATCACAGTTGGGGACTGGGGACAGTTATTCTGGTGAAGTCCAGGGCACCTTTTCCTTCGTTATTCATGTTTCTGGTGTCACACCCAAGAATCCATTGCCAGATCCAAGGTCATGAAGATTCACCCTTATGGGGTTTTCTTCCCAGGAATTTTATGGTTTTAGCTCTTGCATGGAGGTCTCTGATTCATTCTGAGTTAAATCTGTGAGGTGGGAGTCCCACTCCATTCTTTTGTGTGTGGATGCCCAGTTGTCCTAGTGCCATCTGTTGAAGAGACCGTCCTTTCTCATTGAATGGACTTGGCCTGTTGTCAAAACCCAACTGGCCGCAGATGTGAGGGCTTGTTTCTGAGCTCTGTTCTAGTCCACTCATCTCCATGTCTGTTCTTACACCACAACCACACTGTTGGGGTAACTGTAGCTTTGTGATATGTCTGAAATCGGGAAGGAAGTCTTCGAACCTGGTTGTTGTTTTCAGGATTGTTTTGGCTATCCAGGTCCCTTGCAATCCCGTATGAATTTTAGGGTCAGCTTGCAGCTGCCAGTTTTGAGGTCCTTCTGTATGCAGCCTGTCACTCAGCAGCTCAATGAGGTGGGTGTTCCTATTATCCCCAGTGAACAGAAGACGAAACTGAGGCCAGGAGTTAAATGATTTGCCCCGGTCACCCAGCAAGGCCAGGATCTGAACCCCCTCCTGCCCTGCCAGGTGGAGTGTAACACAGCTCTGTGTCTGGGAGACAATGAGAAACAGGGAAGGTGGCCTCAGGCCAAGGGAGGGTGGCTGGAGCCCAGCGTCCCCCAGACCTGCACGGAACCTGCAGCCTCCCACAAAGGCCTTTCGCAGGGCTCAGCAGGACGGGATGGCAGAGCCCCAAGAATGCTCTCCCACTGGCTATCCTGAGAATGGGGGATCCAGCCTCCTCTCCACACATCTGGTGATGGATGAGGGTGATGAGGAGAGAGCTCTCCCAGCCTGTCCTGCCCATAGCTCAGGCTGCAGGAGTCCTGGACGCTGGGTGGGCCATGCAGCTGAGGCCTGGGGGCCATCCTGGCCAAGCCCCCTCCCAGGCCTTGCTGAAACCACATGCAGTCAGAGGTTTTGGGCCCATCATATAAGAACAGGAACCAGATCATTCCATACGCCCTCCTGTAGCAGCTTCTGTGAATTCTGTGGTTTCTGAATTCATTTTCACAAGGGCCACCTGGCATTTCTTAGCAGTCTCCAGTTCCTCTGTCTTTAAACGAGCTGATCTCCCCTCCACCAGCTTAAGGGAACCCCCCCCCCTTCTTAAGAACTTATACCCACCCCAACTCTACCTAGTCAGCCACAGGGATCCTTTTAAAATGTAAATCGGACCCCCCCCACCCCCAGGCAGGACAACAGGGTACATAGGTGGTCATAGTATTCTGGTAAACTGCCTATACGACTGACAACTCTTATAATGAAGACTTTGCATTCTTTATTAAGAATACATTTATTAAAAGTAAACTAAGTATCCCACTGTGTTTGTAATAAAATCTAAACGCTGCATCCTAGTTGTGGGTAAACATTTCTAGGTGATCTGGCTCCCAAGGGTCCCCCGTCAGTCGCAGCTTCTCCCCTGCCCCCCATTCATGCACCTGCCTGCTACCTTCCTGCCTCAGTGCCTTTGCACTTTCTGGCTCTCTGCCTGACATTCCGATCTCCAGATCTTCACACGGCTGGTCTTTTCTTGCCATCCCCAGCTCAGTACTGAGGTCCCCACCACCACCCCTCTGCTCACCACAGCTCGGCGCTGTGCCAGGCCCCCAGCAGGTTCTTGGAAATGTTTAACTCGATGAATAAGATGGGATGACCAGGTACGTGAATCCCATCCACCCTGCCCAGTGCCTATGGTCACCATCTGTCAATCCAGGGGTCTGAGGAAGTTGAGAAAGGAAAGGCTGGGAAGCACACCACCGCGTCCCACCCCTGGGGTCCAGAGTGCCACACACTCAGCATCTGGGCCAAAAGTGTCCTCTCCAAGGACTCCTCTGGTCTGGGTCAAGAGCAAGGTGAGTTCAGAAACTGGCTCAGAGGGACCCAGGCCCTCAAGTTGTCCCATCTGAGCTTTTGTGAGATGGTATAAACCTGCCGTAAGAATTCAGGTCCCACAGAGAAACCAGTCTCTCAATGCACGAACATACAGAGTTGAAAAAAACTGCATAGAAATGAAGGTAAAACTCGATCAAACTGCTCCTGAACTCCACCCAGTGCACTTTCTCAGCTACACAAGTTCTCTTACTGTTTAAGCCCATCTGAACCGGCTCCTTTCCCCCTCACAGCTGAGAGAATACCAACGGGTAGCTACCCCTTCATCACTTGGCCCCACAATGTAAACAGCTACACTGAGCCACAGCTGCATGTGTCCCCTCAACACATGCCCACCTGGTTGTATGCAGGAGCGGGCATCCTGACATGTTGACACAGCTGCTGACCACTGGGAAAGCCTCATTCCCAAGGCAGCCCCCTGCATCGCCACCACCCAGCACCCCCTTGTCCTCCACCTCTTACAACAAACCTCTCTTTCTGCGTATGAAAGCCCAACAGGTCCTCTGACAAGGAACCAGTTTTCCCAGCCAACATTCTGCCATCTTCCTGTGTAGGTTGGGAAAGCAGCGGCAAAGTTCTGGGCCCAGCCCACTCCCGGACCTCCCTGGGGCAGCCAAAGGCAAGCCCCGGGCCTCACTGAGCAGCTGCTCTCTCCCCGTTTGTCTCACTGTCCTTGGCGTTTCTTCAGAGCCTCGACACTCAGGAATGAGACAGCTGCAGAACCAAGGGGTCCCGGCGGGTCTCGGGCTCTCAAGCCTGGACCACAGGGGCGAGGATGAGGTTCCAGGGTGGGGGCCGCGGGGGGACTTACCCATTGTTTCCGAGCGTGATTCCTCCTCTTGAAGTACAAGATTAACTTTTTCCGCATCGCCTGGTTTCTACGCGGGAAGGAGAAACAGCAAGCGGGGCGGGTCAGCATTGCGGGGCTCCGGCCTCCCTTCTGTCCTGAGCTGCTCCTGAGAGCCAGGCCTGTGTTGGCCCATTACTGGTTCTTGGGGAGACAGGACACACCCGGAACCCCGCAGAGCAAGCCAGCAACTGCCAGTGTACGTCTTCCTCTGCCCACAACCCCAAAGTGCCCCACCCACAATCAGACTGAGCATGGTCTACAGGGAATGGGACTCTGAAGGGGGACGAGGTATCTGTGCCCTCCTGCCCTCACCTGGACCTGCCATCACCCCCACACACACACAGGATCCCCTCGGCCCGTGAGCCACACGTGCTGTGGAAAACTGGCCACAGAGACACATCCACAGCCTCAGACTAGGAACGTAGTCCGGGAGACCAAGACCCCACACCTGCAGCTGCAAACAGGCGGGGTCTCGGGGTCTGGCGTGGTGTCCCTCAGGCTGGCGCCCACCAAGCTCTGTGCTCTGGCCTCCAGGCACCTCTGCCGCAGCAGTGGGGGTGACACAGGCAGAACAGCAACAGGCTGGTGGGAGCCAGCACAGCAGGCTGGGCCCCTCTCTGGGCATCAGGGCGCTCGACCAAGGGGCTACACCCAGCACTGGGGCTCAGATGGCAGTGGGTGCTCCCTGGGGAAGATGTAAGCAGTTGAGAGAGAGAGAGAGAGAGAGAGAGAGAGAGAGAGAGAGAGAGAGAGAGAGAGAGAGAGAGAGAGAGGCAGAGACACAGACCAAGATGAGGAAGAGAGACAGAGAGAAGACCCAGAGAACAGGGGAGAGGGAGAGAGAGGAGATGAATGAGATGAGATCCAAAGAGAGGACAGGAATCCAGAGAGGGACAGAGGGAGATGAGACCCAGAGGAACATGAGAATGGGAAAGATGGGGGAGACAGGCAGAAAGAGAGAAAGACAAGCTCTGAAGAAAGGGTGACAGAGGGAGAAAGGAGACCCAGAGGCGACCCCGATGCAGAAGGGGTGGCAGACACCCCCCCACCATCCAGACACCTGAGGTCCCCTCCCCACAACCTCCAACACGAGCAGATTGCCCCGGGCCTGTGGGGTCCCAGACAGGCCTGGGGAGCCGCTGAGCCCCTGAACTTGCTCACTCAGATCTGGGTGGCTGCAACATCAACTTTCCTGGGAAGGGGCATCCCGGCTTCCTCACATTCTCAACAGTGTCTAACCCAGAAACAAATCTCACAAATTGCTGACAGGGAGCCACACCCCGTCCAGCCTAGGAGGCACCAGGCCCATGGGCCACCCAGGACCCCAACCTGAGGAAGACAAAGGTTGGGGGGGCACCCCAGGCCCTGATGGACAAGCAAAGATCCCCCAACACCTACCTCCCAGGCGCTGAAGGGCCTGGAATCAATCTGACAAAGGGACCCCAAGGAGAGTCCCTCTCCGCCCGCATGCCCCGGGCAGACACACACCCTCGCCTCAGAAGGCCTCGCTGCCAGGCCCAGCCCCCTACCTCTATCCTGGGCTGGACGAGCGTGCCCTGGGCCTGCCTGCTACACCCACTCTGACCCCCAGGCCCCACACTGACTTCCAGCAGGTAGGTAGGGTCTTCACTTCCTGGTCTTACATCCGAAACACTAACGGGCCTGCACATTCCTTCTAAATTAGGAGGGAAAGGCCGCAGTGAGCACGTGGGCAGTGGTGCCTCACTGGAACCCCCATGAACCCAGTGGGGCTCAGAGCCCTGTCTGCTTCCCGGGCCCCCACAAGGAAGAGCCACACCCATTCATGGCTCCCAGGGTCATTCTGGCCTCGCATCAGTCAGGACCTCCCCACCTAGAGGCCACACTGCTTACAGCAGCCACCCCTGTCCTGGTCAGGGCAGGCACAGGGATCCTCAGTCACACAGGCTGAGACCAGAACCACACCACACGGAGTCTCTGACCAGATCTCAGAAGATCTCTCTCAGCCTCAACTTCCTCATCCAAAAAATGGGAAGCAATCGCATTCTACATTCATCTCCTTGGTCAGTCAACAAATGTATACTGAGCACCTACTATGTGCCAGGCACTGTTCTAGGCACTGGGGACACAAGACAGGTGAAGCCCCGGCCCTCATGGAAGTGTCACTTAGGAAGGTCACCCTGACAATAAGCAAGGTAATCAAAATAATCCTGGACGTGGGAACGTAAATGGGGTGGTAGGTCGTGACTGGGTGGGGGGGAGCTATTTTAGATTCAGTGGTGCAGACAAGTCTGTGAGAGATGAGCTCCAGATCACCCGACGGACCCGGATGGGGAAAGATCTGGAGGGAAGGGCACTCCAGGCAGGGCCATGTGGGTTTCAACACAGTAAAGAATTTGGATTTAAAAAAAGATGGACAGCTGAAAAGGGCAAGAAGCAACAAGGGCCCAGCAGTCCCAAGGTCTTACTTCTCAGCACCATATTCCAATAAAAGGGGCCATTTCTCCTGCAGGAACGGCTGATTCCAGAGCTGGGATGGGAAATACATACAATGTGCCCAGAACACCCTTAAGTAAAAAAGTGCTGGAAAGAAAAAAGATCAGAAGAACACAGGACCCAACCCGAAAGAGTTCCCGACTGCCAAAGCGGGAACAATTTGAGCGGCAAAATAAATAACGCTAGATTATAACCCAAGGAAAAAACAAATATATGTGAGTCCACACTGATATAAATAAATGGTTGAATAAATAAATAGATGGAGAAGGAAGGAGTGTTCCTTACAGAATTCGAATTAATCAACGTAGGAGGAAGGAGGGAAACAGAAAATCGCCGTTAGAGCTAGCGGCTCCGGCCAGGTCTGTTGGCGTAGGAATGGTCAATGAGTCGGCAAAGCTTGGAGCAGAAACAGGAATTTGCACAGCCTCACAGCAGCTCCCCCAGATGTTTACCTCACACCCACAAATTCTCGCCTCTTTCTCCTCCAGGAGGTGGAGCTGGGTGGGCTCCCCTGCCCTTGACAGTAGTGGGACGTGGCAACTTGCCTCTAAAGCAGGGACGGAAGGACAGACAGCTGTGGGACAGAGCAGACACACAGCTGACACCATCCTGAGCGAGGGAGCAAGGCGAACACCACCAGTCAGTGGGTGTGAGGGACCCGGACAGGACGGGGGACGGGTGTGATGGGGAGGCCCTCCCTCACCTCTGCGGGTCTCCCCCAAGTCCACAAGCCCAGCCTCCTCATGAGGAAACATCAGCCCAACCCAAACCAAGGGCCATTCTACAAAATCCCTGACTGGCACTCTTCAAAAGTGTCCGGGTCAGGAAAACCAAGGGAAGGCTGACAAGCTGACAGACTGGAGACTGAGGGGACACGAGGACAGAGTGCAGCGTGGGGACCTGGATCTGATCTTGGACCAAGAAACACATTCGTGAAAAAACTGGGAAAACTGCTTTAGCTGACGGTATCGTGTCACGGCCACTCTCAAGGCTCTGAGAAGTATGCCGCACGTGTAAGATGTCTGCCTCAGGGGGGCACTGGGTGAAGGGCACACGACACATTCTCTGTACCATGTTTGCAACACTTTGGGAAATTCAGCTATCTTAAAACAAATAGTGAAAAAGAGAAGGGCAGCTGATTCCAGAGCTGGGATGGGAAATACATAGGAAATCCTGAAATGTCGTATGAAAGTCAAATATAATTTACTTTGCAGCTTGCAGGGGGCTTGGTGTGTATTATGGGTTGAAATGTGTCCCTCCCCCCAGAAAAGAGGCTGGAGTCCTGACCCCCAGACCCTCAGCATGTGCCCTGGGATTTGCACATTGGGTACAGCGGTCATCGAGTTAGAATGAGGTCATGAGGGCGGCCCTAGCCCCAGATGGCTGGCGTCCTTTTAAAAAGGGGAAGTTGGGCCATGGAGACAGACCCAATTGGGCACACGGACCAAAGACTACATGAAAGGACACGAAGGCTGTGTGATCACACGCTGAGAAATGCCGCGCTGGCCAGCAAGCACCGCGAGCCGAGAGGCAGGAAGGAGCGTCCACTAGAGCCTGCCCACACCTCATCTCCGACCACCGACCCCCTGAGCCGTGAAAAAAAGCTGCTGCTGTTGTCGCTCCCCCCCCCCCAGTCTGTGGTGGTCGTCCCAGCAGCCCCGGGACACTAACACAGCGCACAGTGGTCTTCGGCAGATAGCGGCGCTATGGCTGAGAGCTGGAAAGGGCTGGGTGAGGACAAAGTCTCGTGGGGCAGCTGCCTGCGTTCACCTCGGCAACTCAGGGCGTGACATCTCCCTGGCTGACCCGGGTTTCCTGCCAAGGCCTCTACCAAGCCTGACACCCAGAGGCATCTGCTTCCTGCCAAAGGGGACAAATGTCCATAGGTTGCAAACCGGTGCAGTCCACCTACCAGAGCCAGTGCGTGCCAGTGTTGGGCTTGGACTGTGCTTTTTGAAAACTCTGGATTTGTTGCCCGCATTGAAAACCAGAAGCTAGTGCACAAAAAGCTGAACTGACAGCTTCTCTGAAAACATCAGGCAGTCTGGCCATACTCTGGTAAGTGAGGCCTACGGCCCCTTGAAAAGGGCCACGAGCTCACCATTCACCGAGTCCCCACCACTCCCCACCACTCCCCACTGCCTCACAGCCACCCTCTCCACTCTACTCCCCTTCCCGCCCCTGGAGGCTGACATCCGGGTTTGCAATCCCCTCCACATCTGGCAGGGGGTATCCACTTGTTCAACATCCTTCCAGCAAACATTTTTTAAGTGTTTATTTTGAACCAAGAAGTGTTTTGGTAGTGGAGATGCAAATAGCTTGCTTACTGGAGACATTTCTTTTCTACTGGGATTTTTGTCCAGCAAAAATAAGGAATGCAATCTCCAAGAAGGCTCAGGAAGGGCTGATAAACCAGCAACATAATGAGTTCGCTGGCCGAGGCATTTATAGGGTGCAAAGGATATCTACAGACTCCTGGAGAAAGTCGGGGTGTAAAAAGCACAACCTGTGAGGGATTGTAGGCCTCGTCCTCTGACCTGGACTGGGAAGGAGAAATGTGAGCCAGGAGGGAGCAATAAGGAAATGGAAACTGTAGAGGTTTGAGGAAACTAGCCAAGCCCTGAGTGAAAATGGCCCCAGGACCTATGCAGTTCTGGAAAAGGATAACTTGTGGCAATCTGGGAGGCTTCCTGGAGGAAGGGAGGTTTGAGGTGAAGCTTGGGAAAAGCAGAGGAATGGGACAGGCAGAGGAAAATGAGGACAGTGCTGGGTTCCAGGTGAGAAAGGGGTGATGGTGAATTCAGAGCAGGTGAGGAGGGGTGTTCTGGCAGAGCCAGACCCCTGGCTGCTAGGGAAGAGTCAGATGGAGGCAGCTCGTGCAGGACCCTGAATGCCTTGGGAAGAGCCTGTCAGATTGGGGTGACTGATAGTTTGAAGTCTGCTTACTGGGCACCAAGCTCTTTCCCATGCTAAATAGATGCTCCAAGACCATCTTACTGACAAGCAAAGTGACATGACTCGCCAAGGTCACCGGGCTAGCAAGGGACAGACCCCGGACTGGAGACCCAGGAGAGGAAAGAAGGTGGGTGTATAGATGGGGCTGGCCTAGGAGTTTGGCTGTGTACCCTGGGGAAGTCACTTAACATCTCTGAACCTCCGAAGCAAGACCATAAAGACGTCTTGCTTGGAGGTTCAGGGATGTTAAGTGACCCAGTAACCTGGGTCCCAAGCATCCTTTCCATCTGCACAGCCCTCTGGGCTAATGGCTCCAATCAGCCAGCCGCCACAGGAGGCAGTAAGGGGAAGAAATCAGGCTGCAGGACAAGAAAAAAGGGGAAGAACACACAGGAACCAGCAGCTTTCCAGACCCCAAGGGGATGAGGGGGCAAGAGGAACAGGGCCGGGGCCTGGGCTCTAACACCAAGCGAGGGTGTGGCAAGTGAGGCCACAGCAGAACCCACAGGATCAGTCATTGTCACCCGTGCCTCAGCCCCACACCCTTTCCCCATCACATGTGGGCTTCATGAAGCCAGTGAGTTCAGCCGAGAGCGCTCAGGCAGGTCCTGCAGAAGGGACCCCTCCCTCCATGGAGCACCCACTTATGCTGCTCAGGGCTGCCCCCGACCCCTTCTCCTGCTCCCCAAGGCTGAGGTCTGAGTCGTTCCTGAGGCCTGGGGCTAAGATCCCACAGCAAGTCCCCCCACCCCCCGCAAACGGTGGCCACCCCACACCTCCCAAGGAGGCAGGTGGCAGAGGGAGAGCAGTCAAAGTGTGTCCAGGTGACTTCAACACATCTGAAATTGCCAGTGAAGCAGGAAGTCAAGCGTGAAATTAACTTTAACTCTCATCCCCGGCAAGCAGACACAGAGAAATTAAAGTGACAGGGCAAGGTCCTTGGGGAAGGGATCACCTCCCACCTGGCAGCAATTACGGCAACAGGAGGGAGGGGTCCTGAGAGGAGGCGAGGGGGACGAGGGACACGGGCGAGCCTGCTCGCGCTCGGCATCACCTCAGCCTGATCCTCTTGTTGTCCTTACCAGGCTGCCGCGATTTCACGTCCGATTTATTCATTACCTGTCTACACCACCAGAAGGTCAGGCCTCACCCACTGCTGTCTCCTCAGGGCCCGGAACGGTGCCCAGCACACAGCAGGCGCTCAGTAAACATTCGTGGAACGAATGAAGTAAGAAGGAGTAAGGCACTCCCGAGTCTCTGCGGACAAAGTAAGAACAGAAAGCACCGAAGGCCTGTGTGCCTGGCACTGACTGGGCACCTCAGGGACAGTAGCTCCTGAATACAGGCAGTAATAACACAGACAAGCGCTGTATTATTCCCATCTCACAGACCGAGACACCGAGGCACTGGGAGTAAGAGGCTCGTGGCCCTCACCCTGTCCCTGCAGCGTCAGCTCTCATCTCAGAAAGTGGCTTCACTGTCTAAGCCCCCAGCTGCCCAGACCCCAGACCTTGGCAACCATGGGCCCTGCCATCCCTGACCCTCCACACCCCACCCCCGAAGCTCCCACAGGGTCAGGCGCCACCTGCCTCCACGCTAGCTACCACTGCTTGCTGTGTTTGCTGGGAAGGCCGCAGTGACCTCTGCCAAGGTCTTCCAACCCTCAGTCCTTTCTCCCCGTGGCCACCAGTGTGAGCTTTTAAAAGCGAAAATCCAGTCATATCACTTGCTGGAGGAAACCCCGTCGCTGGCCTCCCTGTGCACAGATAATGAAACCCAAGCTCCTCACCCTTGCAGGCAGCTTCCTTCCCTTTACCTACCCCTCAGGCCATGCTGGCCTTCTCTGTGATCCCACCAGCCCCAGGGCCTTTGCACTGCCTGTCCCAGCTGCCTAGGAGGTGCACACAGCTGGCTGCCGCTCAGCCACCGAGTGCCCACTCAACTGTCAGGTCCTACCCTGATCCGCCTGGCTAGTCACCCCTCACTTTCTCTCCTGTCGCCCCACTTACCATCCGCATGGCATTTGCTACACTGCACTGATCTAATGAGTTCCACACTGAAGTTTCACACACAGAAGTGATCACGCGTTTAGTTAATGGAAAACCGTTTTTAAAAAAGTAAAATTCTAAGGAAACGTTAAGTTCAAATAATTTAGTTATAGGTATATTTTTCTAACATAAAACTGACCACTTATTATGTAAGAAACCTTAAAACTATTCATCTCTGTTTTAATTTTTAAACACGTTCACCTGTGACTTTCAGCCTAGAACAAATGTCACTAGGTGGCTACCTCCTGGGCCGAGACGTACTCCACAGGCCAGAGCCATGCTCTGACGCAGACTATGGGCCGTGGAAATATGGTACTGATTTCAGTGAGCTTGTAGTTTAATTCTACTTACCAGAGATGCGGCAGTCTCTTATGTGCTAATATTCTTTGTCTGGATCGTTTTTGTTTGGATTTCTATGGCTGTTTTTATAACCGGAAAGCTTCCAGCATCCACATTATTCAGCTTAAAATACTACTCGTTTTCAGTGGTAAAAGTTACGTAAAAATTTCAGTATAATCCTAGGACTATCAAAAATTATGTCAAAAGGAAAACTACAACTAGGTATATCAAAGCATAAAGAGCTTAAGATAGCTATGGACTATATAGTACTTTTTATGAACTGATTGTTTTTGTTTATTTATTTTCCGTTTCCTGCTAGACAAAACCTGAGGACGGTATGGGTCTTTGTTTTATTCACAGCTAAACCCCTAGGTCCCAGAACAGGGCTTGGCACATAGTAGCTGTTCAATAAACGTGTTCGATGAATGAATGATGAATGAATGCTCCCAGCAGCCCTGCTCAGAGAACACCCACCCTGATCCCCTAAACCAGCTGTGACAGGCACGCACACACACACACACACACACACACACACGCACACACCCGCCATCCTCTATCTGGGGGTCCCCACCCCCAGCAGTGACCCCAGGGCAAGGCAGGTCCCAGGAAGCTTAGAAAAGACTGAGGTGGCCTGACTGGAAAATAAACTCTGTTGAGTCAAGAGGCATTTGGTACCGTGAACACACCTGCAAGACCAAACAGAAGCCCCGACCCCAGTGGCCTCGGCAATCCCACGCTGCACCGGGGCCCCAGGTGCAGGGACCTCTCGCGCATCAGCCAGCCACGGGCTGATGCAGGTGAAGCAACCTTGGCAGGTGCTTCTGAGACAAAAGGCCCAAGGACCTCGCTGACAACAACTGATTTTCTAGGTTGTTCCATCAGTCACTGGTAGCTGCATGGGGCAGCTGAGTTGGTCACCAGAGCCTGGACCTGTCCCTTGAATCCAGAAACTACAACAGAAGGGACCTCCCTGACGACTAGTCCAGAAGCAGCAGGCGTGTGGAAACCACTGGGAAGTGTGCACGTGTCCAGCGCAGCAGGACTGCTGGGGCGCTCACTACTGCATGTACACCCTGCAATTCCACCCCAGGGACGCTCAGACAATCCGATGGCGCTGGACTGCCCACTGGACCAGCTAAGCACTGCCCTCTGAAGTCATACGGAAAAGCCTGCACCATGATGAACTTCGAATAGTTCAAAGACTGTGATCCTTAAGAGTCAGCCTCCAACCTAGTAGCTGAGTGCTCACGGCCACGTGTTTCAAGCCCAAGGTCTGCAGTCCCTTTCACCTTTTGGGTTCCGAGATAACAGCATGAGGTAACATCCGTGCCCCAGCCAAGAAGGCTACGTTCCCATTAATGCATCCCAAGGGGAAGCCAGCCCCTTCCAGCAGCCAGACCTCTAAGGCCTTGCTCCCAGGCTGAAGACAGAAGCCACCAGCCCCCAGTGCAGTCCTGGTGCCCCTACTATGCCAGCTTGGCCCACGCATGAACTGATGTCTTTCCGCTCACAGCACCCATCTGGGACGGGCCCCACCACTGGGACACCTCTGACTGGCCACCTCCAGAGCCTCTGGGTCTGGATTAGACAGCGCTCCCAGCTGGTCCACCTGGGCTGTGCCACAGGACGCAGCCTCTGTGCAGACCACAGGACCCTCCCAAATAGGCTCCCATCAGAGCCCAAACCATGGGCCCTGCCTGCCCTGGGGCCACCACCTGCCCCTTGGCCGGCTCTCCTCTGCCTGGCAGCTTCCTCCTGCTCCCCAGCATGAGGACCCGCAACCCTCCAGCTGTCTCTCCAGGGCTGTGCAAGCAGCTTCCTCGCTCACCCTCCCCAACCTGAGGTCTGTTTTCCAAAGCTTCCTGGGGCTGCTCACTCTGCCCTTTCTCCCCGCACACCTGCTCTGACCCCATCCCAGGCCCTCCCTGGCCCAGAACTCTTGCCCAAACTGCCTCCTTCTGCCCCTCCTCCAGCACCTGGGCCTCAGAGGCCTGAGGGGCTGTCCTCACCCCCTGTGCGTCTGCACAGCTGCCTGAGAATACTCACATTTTGATGTTCTCATGATACTGCCTGGTGTCGGATGGCTGGTTGTACAATGGCTGCAGAGGAAGAAAAAGGAAAGCAGTCAGAGACCAGCCCTGGGCCACCTCAGCCACAGTGGCGAAGGCCCTGGCACGAGGGAGCTGCCCACTGGTGTGTGAACCAGCCAGTGGGCATGGAACAGAACATGGGGCCCCAACCAGGAACAGACTATAACCCTCTGGGCACATCTGTGGTACCCTGCACCCCTGCCAAAGCCGTCGTGGCTACTCTGCAGGGCAGTGGGCAGTGCTGGCCCGAGCACCAGGGAGCAAGCAGCACACACGTCACAAGGTAGCTGAGATCAGCAATGGTCTCCAACAGGGAAAACTGCCCAACTTTGCAGTGTCCGCCCCACTGTGAGAGGCCATATCCTCCCTACTGACCGGGAGACGAGCATGTGGGTGACGTGCTGCGGAGAGCACTGAAGACACCCGTCCAAGAATGGAGCTGAGCCTGCCCTCCGGCCCCTGCCCCTCCTGCAGATGCCCACAAAGGCTGGGGCCTGTGTCCCTCCAGGAGACAAACACCGGGATGCCTGGACAGCCTTGTTCATAACAGCAACACATTGGAAAGCTACCTGCCCGCCAATAATTAGGGCTCGTTCACACCTAAGCCCGGGACAGCGCTGGAAAACGAATGAACTAGGCACACATTCGGCCACAAGTGAGCACAGTGACAGAATAAGGTGCTGTGGGCTCTGCGATGGGTCTGGATGCTGTGTATGCCCCTCCTGGATGCCAGCAGCACAGCCAGGGGCTGAGGGCAGAGCCTGGCTTCACATCCCGGTCCCACCCCTCCCCAGCTCTGTGGCTCTGGGTGAATCACTGAGCCACCTGTGCTCCTGGTTTTCACCTATAAACTCACGGGGATGTTCTGAAGCCCAGATCGGGCAGCGCATGCAAGCCCTTAGCCCAGCGCCTGGCACAAATGCCCGCATATCAGCGACACCAGTGCCTTGGGGTGCAGTGACTGTAGTCATGGCCCCAGTTTTCCTGCCTCCCTGTACCCACCCATGCCTTTGCTTTGGCCAGTGGGGCAGGGATGAACTCAATGACCACAGAGGCTTGGAAAAGTGTGTCTGCACTTCTGCTTCCTCTCTAGTCCACCCGCCCCGTCAAGAGAACAAGCCTCGCCTGGCCTGCTGGAGGCGGGGAGGAGACATGGAGCACAGCGGTACCATGCCAGCCAGCGCTGAGCCAGAGCCACCAGCCAATGCCCAGCTGACCACGGACATGAGCAAGCTGAGCCCAGATCAACAGAAATGCCCAGCAATTCAGTGCCTCAAGCCACTCAATTTGGGGCTGGTGTGTTATTACATAGCAATAGCCAACCAATACGATTATCATCCCCATTTTACAGACGGGAAAATCGAAAATCGAGTCCCTGAGGTAAAAACAGTTGTGCATAACTGAAGAGATGAGCTGGAACTAGAATCCTGCCTCTCAACTCCAGCCCTGGAGGGAGGGGTTTGCCCTGTCTCTGCCTGCACCCACCTCCATGCGTCTGTGTGTCCCTATGTCGTGCTCTCTCCCTCTCCCCCTTCCCCTGTCCCTCTCTCTCACAAGCCCACACCTGCAGCAGGAACCTCCAGGTCAGCCATGAATGACTGAGGTAGAAGAACCAGGTACAGCGTGTGAGGGGTCAAGTAGGACAGGGGAAGGACAGAGACATGGAGTCCTAAAGCCTCAGGCAGGGAGGGCCCCAGGATGAGGGAAGAGGGCACATAAGCTCCGCCCTAGAACTTGTCCCTGGGGGTGGAGCTGGACACCTCCTGACACCCACAAGCCTCCTGATAATACCAGCTGATGGGGACCACCCACAACCAGCATGGCCACAGGACCCAACCTGCCCTCTCCCCAGGGCACGGCCCGAGGGCGTCTCCCCTAAGCCCCTTCCCAAACACCTGCAGGGGGCTACACAAGGCCAGGCAAAACCTCCTTCTGTCCCGGGAGGCGAGTTCCAATGTGGTGGCCATGAGGTGGCCTTGGCCCTCACAGCTACAGCAGGACACACACCCAGAGAGAGAAATCCCTCCCACAGGGCCTGGGGGAGCCAGGCTTGGAGGGCTGGAATACAACCAGGACAGGGCGCCCCTACTGGCTGCCCCGGGCCTGTCTCTCAACCTCTCCGGGCTTCTATTTCCTCCTCTGGAAATGGGGGCATAGCCAAACAGAGGGCAGAAAGGGAGCACCAAGGGCGAGGACGTGCACAACTGCTAAGCCCTGGGCAGAAATCAGCGGCTGTTATGACTAAGAACGGAGAGCTGGGTCTCGGAGGAGGAGGGGGGTCCCCTTTGGGCCTGACTTCCGCCAGCCCGCAGGGTGGCCAGAGAGCCAGCAACCCCAGGTGGACTATGATGCTAGGAAATGAAGTGTAAGCCCTGGCCCTCAACCCTCTGATGACACCAAGTTCTTAAAATAACACCTCTGAACAGGAAGGAAATCAGTGACTCAAAGCAGCAGGGGGAGGGGCCGCGGCTGCCCCCACCATCCCCCACAGTCCTCTCCTCCAGGCCAGGCCTTGGTCCTCCGGGCGCTGGGACGGAGGGGCGATGCCACATGTCCTAGGCCCAGGCATCCATCCCAGGCAGGTCACAGGGCGCCCATCATTGTCCCTAAGGCAAGGTGGCCGCTCCCTCAGCTGAGCCCCCTGACTGCAGCTGGGAGAGCCGGGCAGAGAACTGGATTCCCAACGGTGCCGCCCTCAGACCACAGAGCCCCCGTGGCCTGAGCTCTGACTCCTGGGTGGCACGAAGAGGCCTCTGCAGAGGGTGCACCTCTGAAATGCCTCCACCTGGACACACCTCTGGCCGCTCAGGCCATTCGGGGACCACAGGGCAGACCTGTGCCGAACTGGTCAGCTATACCCCATGAGCTCAGCACAACTCCCTACCTCGTCTCTTGCTGTGTGACCCTGGACAAGGTACTGCCCTCTCTGCACCTCCTCTAGGAAAGAAACGGTGACACGTCCACGAGGCCTGACACACAGTAAATGCCCTGTCATGTGAGGCTCCTCTCTAGTCCCACTGAAGGCCACCGAGCCAAGCGCCTACTGGCTTGGAGAGGACTCCAGTGACAGCCACACGGCCCAGCAGACAGTGTAGACCTCGGCCTCCTGTGCCACCAGCCTTGAGGGAGCCCCTGCTCTGGGACCCCCAAGCAGGGGATGATCCCCTCAGTCCCCTCCACCCACAAAAGATGGCTCAGATTCTGAGCCCAGGAGGCCCTGCCGGCTCACAGGGATGCTGGCCTTACCAGCATCCTCAGACCCTGATACAGTGACCTCCACTGACAACCCCATTCAGGAAGCCCAGGACTGATTAGGTCAGAAAAGGGAGAAGGAGAGCTTCTGGGCCTGGAAACGGCTGAGTACCACCTCTGGTCCCACCATCCCCCTGGCAAGAAGAGGAAACTGAGGCAAGCAGCAGCCTACTGGGAGGCTAGAAAATGGTGCAGCAACTGGAAAATGGTCTGGCAATTCTTCAAAAAACGAAGCACAGAGTTACCGTAACCCAGTAACTCCAGCCCTAGGTACACACCCACAAGAAATAAAAACGTGTGCACAAAGAAACTTGTATGTTAGTGTTCGTAGCCACTTTATTTATAATGACCAAAGACAAGAACAACCTAATGTCCACAATGGATGAACGGACAAACAAAACGTGGTCTACCCACACAATGGAGTGTGGTTCAGCCCTAAAGGAACGAAGACTGACACACGCTAACCGTGGGTGAAACCTCAGCAATGTGATGCTGAGGGACAGAAGCCAGTCACCCAAGGCCACATGGTGTGTAAGTCCCCTGACATGAAATGTCCAGAATAGACAAATCCGTAGAGAAGACAGCAGCTTAGTGGGTGGTTAGGGCCAAGAGGGCTACAGGGTGTGGTGAGAGGTGGGGAGCCGGGGAGATGGGGAGATAAGAGGTGACATGTTCAAGGGTATGGAGTTCCTTTTGAGATGGTAAAATGTTCTAAAACTGATTGCGGAGATGGTGCCACGTATCTGTGAAAATGCTAAAAATCACTGAAGTAGACACTTTAAATGGGTGAATTGTATGACATGAATTACATCTCAACAAAGCTACTAAAAAAATAAAAAATAAATTTAAAAAGAGGCTGCTAGACCTCCAGAGGTCATGCCCCCGGCGGGCCTGTCACTGGTCCCAGGAGGGGCTCTGGGCTCTGCCCCTGGGCCGTAAGAGCCCCACCCCCACCACTTGCCTGGCTCTCCCTCTGGGGGCCAAGAAAGGCCAGATGCTCCCTGTCCCTCAGTGGTCCAAGCAGACAGACCCCAGGCTGAGGAGCAGCTGTCACTGCAGGGAAAGCTCTGGGGGCAAACAACTCAACCCTCCCACGAGTTCTCGCCGGCTGAGTGCTTACTATGGGCCACGTGCTGTGCTAAGGGAGCCTTCACTTGCATCATTTTCATTTAAGACTCATAAAGAGCCCTGATTCCCCATTTCACTGATGAGAAAACTGAGTCCCTTTCCCAAGGCCACTCAGCAGACACGTGGTTGAGCTGAGTTTAAAATCAGGCTCCAAATGCATAAGACTATTCCTGCACCATGAGCGTGCCCACGCACGCCCCAGAGCTGTCCGGGGTATGAGGACCTCACAGCCATCCTGCGTGCGTGTGCGGGCTAGCAGTGTCCCTGTATGCTGTCCCTCAGCTCTTCCCACCCGCCAGTCAAATGACACTGGCAACAGTAAGAGCAATAGCAACAACTAACACTCAGCACTTCCTGTCCATCAGGCCCTGTATCTAGTGCTTTATAAATACTAATACAGTTAATCACCACTATATCCCAATGGGATACGTGGTATTTCCATTTGACAGATGAGCAACTGAGGCACAGAGAGGGTAAGAGACCTGCTCAGGGTCACACAGCTATTGAGTGGCAGACCTAGGCGCTGAACTCAGATCACCTGGCCTAGGGTATGGGCTTTCCACACTAGGCTAACCACATGGGTTGGACTCCCACCTGTCAACCTTCTGAAGCCTGACAGGCTAGGTTTCAGAGTGTAGCAGGAATCACTCTGCCACCCCACCCCCAATGCGGCTGGGCCCAGCTACCCACTATCTGCCAGTCCCTCTTATCAGAGGGTGTATTTCCTGCCTCCTCTGAGGACAGGGCAGCGCTTGGCAATAGAGGACTTCCTCCTTCCCCTCCACGCCCACCTGCCGCCCACCTCTCCAGCCAGCCCCTCCCCTCCCAGAGCACCCACCCTGTCCCCAGCTCACCAGCTCCACCTGGGGCCCCAGGCCTTCCAGAATCCGATGTGCAGCTTCAGCCTTCTTCTGCAGGGTGCGGAGAAGAGGAGGAATTACACACGCGTGCACACACACATGCACACAACAGATTATAAACAGAGGCCTCCGGGAAGAGCAGGCAGCTGCCCAACCCGGCACGCAATCCTCAGCCCGGGAGTGGGGGGGAGGCCAGGGCCCCCCTGCAAGCCCTCCCCAAACTGGAAACAAACACACAGGGGTCTAAACACCCCTGCAACGTCCCTGGCGAGCTAGCCAAGTTTCGATTCTAACAAACGTACCGTGTTCTCCGGTCCTATCCCCCCAAGTCCCCAGGCCCAATACCCTAGGCCCAGTGGTGCGGGCACAGCTCCTTGCCAGCCAGCACACACTGCCAAGCCGAGGTGCCTTCCTGGGCCTTGGAAGCTGGCTGAGTGTCTACGATTACCTCAGAGCTGATGCCGCCAGCGAGGGGGGTGGAAGAGGAGCAGGGAGGGCGAGATAGACACACTCAGAGATACCCTTTCTAGGATTCTTGTATTTCACAATCATGTGACTATTTCTGAGCTACCCTGGGGCCTCCCCGCCTCCCTCCCCACTCACAACCCGGGACTTATTAGGAAAACAGAAACATGTGGCAGAAAGGGCTCGGTGGCAGAGAATTCAACAGGCTGGACCTCTGGGCCCCAGGCCATGAAGGCGGACATTGTGCCTCCGCCAGGCCCCACCGGCCCCGCCTGGGACCACCAGGGCCTGCTCTGAGGGGCCCAGAGGGTGTCCGGGCCAGCTGGAGGAAAGGGCAGACAGAGAGCTGTGCAAAGGGCGTCAGCAGCGTCTTTATCGGGTCTGGGCCACTGTGTGCGACAGTAATCGGGGTACCCACAGCACGCACATGGGAGACCTAAGCCCCTCTGGTGACCCAGGAAAGGTTGGGTGCTCCTGACTCGGCCAAACGCGAGACCATTCAGTATGTGGTGTGGGTCGAGAGGATAGGTCAGCAAGTTATCATCATCAGATCAAACCGTTCCCCAGAGATCCCCAAATCCAGATACACTAAGGGGGGTGACCCAGAGTCCTGGGGAACACGGTTGACAACAGAATTCGAGGGCCAGGCAGGCTCCTGGTATAACACAGGGAGGAGGGGTGCCAAGGGCCAGCCTCACTCCCCTTCCCCCAGCCCCCAGCGACAGAAAGGGAGTATGTAGGTGGGCTCAAGCTGGCACCTAGAGCTAGCTCCGCCTAGAGCCCGGGGCCCAGCCCACCCGAGAACACAGCCATGCTTTCGGCCCCCTTCGTACAGAGCCGAAACCCCGAGACCAGCAGGCTCAGAGTGTGGCCGGGGGCCAGAAAAACAGGCGGCAAATGATGATTATAATGAGTGCCATTTCACCGAGCACTTACCATGAGCCAAGCACTGAGCATACAGCATGCAATATTAATATTTAAAGCACACAGAAACACACCCTGAGGCAGATACAAGACTAGCCCCATTTTACAGATGATGAAACTGAGGCACAGAAAGATGATGTGAGAAGTCCTTCTGATAGCCAGGCTCCAAGAAGGGAGACGGACAAGGGCCAGGGGATACCACTCTGACAGTCACTGTAGACTACCCTTGCCCTGGCCATATCTTGAAGCAAGAAAGGGTCAGCCGTGGGGCAATGAAGATGGAAGAATTCCAGAGCCAGGCGAAGTGAAGAATTAGGAATGAGGTGGGGAGGGGACAGGGTAGCTCCCCAAACACTTCCTGAACATTCACTCTGAATTAAGCACAAGGGCAAGACAGGAATAAACGCAACCTGGGCCCTGCCTGCAACAAACCCAGTCTAGTGGTCAGTGGTAGCGGTCAGCATGCTCAGGCAGAGAAAGGTACCTGTGCTTTGTAGGGGAGGCACCAAGCAGGGCACAAGTCATTCTCTCCAGAAAGGTAACAAGAGGGATACATAAGCTGGGTTTTGAGGGATGAATCGAAGTTTGTGTGCATTCGTGAGGCTCTGTGGGGATCAGCAGCAACTGCCCATTTAGATAAAAGGGTGATGCCAAGCACAAGAAGGGCAGGGCTGGAGCGGCAGGGTCACTAAACACTGACGCATCTTATGGCTGGGCCTGGGTCTTAGATTTGGGCCCAGGGCCCATGGTGGTGACTCCAGAAGCCTTTGTCCTATGAACCATAGCGGCTTCCATCATCAACAATATCCTCACTGTCTCAGGAACCAGGCACTTCGGGGGGGTGGGGGGGCGCCTTCCTGCAGCCCCTGGAGAAGACAGCAGGGAGGATCCTTCCTGACCTGCTGAAGCCTCGAGGAGCCCCGGAAATGCCCCATCACATACCTGGTGTGAGAGTTCCTTTGCTCCCTAACAGGCCTTCCCCTGGGCTCCACCCCTAAGCCCCGAGCCACTTGGAGCCTTTTAAGAAGCAAGTCAATTTCCACAAGGTGGCACACCTACAATTTACCCAGAAGAACAGTACCAAGGACGCTCGCTGCAACACTGGGCCACGCAAACACAAGGCAGTGTGGCAGCCAAGAGCAGGGTTCATGACCCGCCGGCCTGGGTTCAAATCCACTTACCAACCATGTGGCCTCAGGAAAGCTCCTTCACCTCCCTGAGCCTCAGCTTGCTCGTCTATAAAATGGGGGTAACAACAGCACCTTCACGCAGCCGTTACGGAAACTAAAGTTGCTGACACACGTTAACGCTCTAAAATCAGGAACTGGCACACAGTAGGTGCTACGTGAGAGCTGGCTGTTATCATGATTGCTGTGAACGATGGCACGGCTCACACCAGCTGCCCCCGCACACGCCAGGCCCTGTACTGGACCTTCACGTGCTCTGTGGGTTTGGATTCCTCCGAGAACCCACTGTAGAAGCTTCTAGCATTAGCCCCATGTACACACAGGACAGCCATGCAGCTGACAAAGGGTGCAGCTCAAGAGGCAGGTAAAGGCTGGGCCCCCGCAGCCTGAGCCGGCACCCCAGCCCCTCACATCGCCCTGGAGCATTCCCTCCACTGCTGCTTCCACTTGGTTCCCACTCCCTGGGCTTCTGGGTCCAGCTGTGTGTGTGTAAGGGGGGTGGGGGCTGGAGAGCTGGGGGGCTATCCTTCCTATGGGCCCCTCCTCCCCAGGCAGGCAGGGCTGGATAGCCATGTCTGTGCCTTGGGGGCCCACATCTGGGGTGGGCTCTGAGCTGACCCTCAGCAAGTCCCTTCACCGGCTGAGCCTCAGCGCCCCCCACCTCGCCCCTGCAAAATGGCTGTGCTCACCCCAGGTACCAAACTCCCAGGACTTCTGCAAGGATGTTCTGCATGTTGTCACTCTTCAAATGGATGGGAGACACCTCCCTGGAAAGGAGCCTGGCCAGGGGACACAGGTGCAGGCCACAGATTCAGACCCAAGCCGAAATACCCTCTCACCCGGAGCTGATAGCTTCTCACAACCTTGAGAATGAAGGCCCAACTCCGAGCCAGGGTCCACGGGACCCCCAGTGCCGGCCTTGGGGAAGCTATTGGCCAAAGCTGCCCTGCCAGCTCCCAGAGGACAGGCCCAGGAGCTCACGCCTCAGGGGCTCTCACCAAGCATCGGGGGGTTGAGCTAGGGTCTCGCTCAACAGACTGCACTCTGCCTACGGGGGACCCCAGGGTCCACGTGACCCGGCCTCCTGGCAGCTGTACCTGGGGTACAAAGACCTCAGTCACCTGCACAGAGAGGTACATACAAGCCCCATGGCCTCTCGAGACCAAACACTGTGGCTACACCTATCAAAGCACAGACATACACACACACGTGCCACACAAGCAACTCGTACACACACTGCATTCACACGCACGTGCACAGGGCACGCACAGCGCAAACGTGCACCTGAGTGGATACATGCATATGCGTGAAATGTAAGCACACACAGACACACATGCCCTACTCAGACCCACCTACAAACACGGGCACACAGCCACTCACATACATCTACGCATGTCAGACAGCTAACAGGTGTACCCACAAGTGTGTGGTGTGCCAATGCACACACCTCCTCAGGTGTGCCCCCACGTGCTGACTCACACACGTATCACACACATGCAGTCACCCACAGGCCCCCTCGACCACACGCATACACACGTGCATGGATCTGCATGAATAATCACATAACAGCCTCCTTCCGTTGCCCAAAGTGCCCACTTCTGCAGCCGAGCCCAAGTCCCGTCTCCTCCAGGACGTCTGCCTCGACTGCCCACTGCCCTGAATTCCTTCAGTGTTAGCACCAGGCCAATTGTCCCTCACGGAGCCATCGTCACCAGTTCTGCAGTTCTGCGCGTGTTGGTTTTATCCCCACTCAGTGTGAGCGCCCTCCCAGGCCTCCCCCTCCCGCCCGTGCACACTCCCTTTGAAGATCAAACGAGACCCCTAGCCCCTCTCTGAGCCTTGCCCGGTGCTGTGACCCCCACTCGAACGCCCTCCTGGGGCCAGTGGCCCACCCACTGCTTCCAAGAAGCCTTTTCCAACCCCGCCCGCCTGTCGGTCCCTGCCCCTCGGCTCCCTGCTCAGCCATTCTGTGTGCACCTGCCTGGCCCCGTCCACACAGGCAGCTCCTGGGAGGCAGGAAAATCCTGGCTCAGCTGGCTCCCCCTGGCATGCTGGCGCCTCTTCCATGTGCCCCGAATGGATAATGAGCCTGAGTCCACTGTGCAGAAAAGCCAGGCGGGCCCTGCCCAGCAGGGAAGCTGCGTTTTCCAGCCAGTGCAGCATTTAGAGACAGACCCTTGTAGTCAGCCTCTCAGAGGAACCAGCAGGGGAGGAAGGAGGATTAAAATTTAATCCTATTGACCCCCCGCAGGCGGTAAGTCCTGGCTGCCCCTGCCAAAGGCAGCTGGGGCGCCTCTGCCCACCCAGCCTCCAGCCAGAGGCCCAGCGAGGCAGAGACCCACCGACTCCACTGGGGCCAGGGGCCAGTCCCCACATCCCAAAACCAAGGACTGCGTCTCAGGGGAATCTCCCCTCCCCCCCGCCACCCATTCATCTATTCAACAAACATTTACTGAGTACCTACTATGTGCCGGGCACTGTTCTAGGTGCTGGGGACACAGCCAGGGGGAAAAAATGACAAAGATCCCTCCCTGCCCTCACAGAACTTCCATCCACAATAAACAGAACAAATAAAATATGAATCACGCCCAGTGGGAAAAGGGGCCAAGGGGAAAATTAAAGCCAGAAAGAGGAGAAACAGGGGTTGAAGGCTTTGCAGGATTAAACAGAGGCTCAAAACAGGCCTCCATGAAACGGGGACATTTGAGCAAAGAGCTAAAGGAGTGAGAGAGCGAGCCTAGTGGGAAAAAAGGAGCTGCGGGCAGAGGGCATGGCCAGGGCAAAGGCCCTGAGGCAGGGGCACACCTGGGTGTTCCAGGAAGGACAAAGGCCAGTGAGGCTGAGCAGAGTGAGATTAAGGTAAAGAAAAGGACAGAAGGGGGATCAGGAACAAGGACAGCAAAATTCCTCAGATCAAAGTGTGCCCATGGGTGGTGACTTGTGGGTGTGATTATGTCTCCCCACTAGAAAGAATGTGAGTGGGCTGGGGCGAGGTCACTGCTGTGTCCCCAGTGTCTGGAACAGCAGCAGGCACAGAGCAGGCGTTCAATTACATGGCTGCTGAATGAATGAATGAATGAACAGGTTCGAGTGTGATGCGCCCAGCACACCTGAACAATAACAGCACACTAGCACTTGCTCAGTGCCAGGCATGAGGCACTACATAATGAACTCATCTAACCCCCACGCCACCGTACAAGGTCGGTGCTGTAATTATCATTTTGTAAGTGAGGAACATGAGTCACAGAGCAGCTTAAGTGGCTGGCCCAAGGTCACAAAGTGAGGAAGTTGTAGAGATAAGATTTGAACCTAAGACATCTGGCTAAAGCAATGTGGCCCCTTAGCTAACCTATTGTTATAATTGCTATGTGTCACTTGGGGTGGTGGACCAGGGTGTATGTGTAGGGGTGGTAACCAGCCCCACAAGGCCCAGCACATAGCTCCCACTAGGCTCACACTCATCCTGCATCTATTGCTGCTTCAAGAGGCAGAGGTATAGCCAAAGTTGTTGCTCCAACAGTTCCCTGCCTGGAGCTATAGCCACAGGCACCAGCCACATGTTCCCAGGGTCCAGAGCAGCCATCAGGCCCCAAGACAAAGGGTACCCAGCCCCAGTCAAACTCTGAGCACTAATCCACCAGCCAGAAGCACATCCCACAGCAGAGACAGCTGGGAATGGTGGCTAGGAGCGTTGGGCAGGCGGGGGACCAAGGGAGCCAAGCAGGGAGAACAGGTCCCCCATTTGTCAAACTTCACTATGTGACCTCAGACAAGGAATAGTCTCTCTCTGGGCCGGTTTCCTCATCTGAAATTAAAGGAAAAGAGTCAACATCCACTGGCCCTGAGCACATTTTAAAAAGAGTCAACTGTAAATCCTTTAAGCTGAGCTCTCAGTGGTTTGACTGGGATGACAGGCAACTCACCACCTCACCAGGTTCCACTTCAGGACAGCTCAGACCCCTGAGGTTCATTCCCTGAAGACATTCTTCTCTGGGTACCCTGAGTCCCTCCCCCAAGACCGAACTCCCTCTAATCACTCAGCAGCTGCCCTCCATGGATCCACAGGAGACCCCACAGCCTGCTACAGACCCTGTGTTCAAACACTCACAGGCCCTTTCCAGGGCTAAATGTCAGTGGAGGCCAATACTGACAAATCAGACTCCAGGGTCTCATGGACCACAGGTTCAAATCCCAGGTCCACCACTTCCTAACTCTATGACTTTGGACAAGTCACTTAACCTCTTTGGGCCTCAGTTTTTCCATGGGTTAAATGGAAACACATTGTACCTACCCTACTAGGGCCACTATGTAAAGAACATGGCAGACTGCATGAAAAGGAGGAGCTGGTCAGTTCATCTTTGCTGTTACTCTTAATGGCAATAATATTACCACCTGTGTCACAGGAACTTCCGCATGAGTGCCAAAGTGACTGCCTGTTGCCCCCACTGGTTGGCTGGCCCCTGACGCTCTCGTAAGACCTGAGGCCTACGTCTTCACACTGCATCCCACAGGCCAGCCACAGCTCACACCAGTGCCACGTCTGAGCAGAACAGGCTGCAACCACACCAGGCTGCGCTTCCACTGACCACCCCCCTCCCATTCACAAACCCGGGTCTGTGTATGGGGCAGAAGGGGGTGACAGGTGGGAGGCAACAACGAGGCCTGGGGAGAGCGCCAGACCCCTCGAGGCGGCCCTGGTGGTCAGCACAGGTGAACAGGAGGTGGGGACAGGGACACACGTACCCGGTTCTCGTCGTAGATGATCTGCACGAGGCTGCGATGCTTTGACTCGCTGGGCGGTGGTGACACGGGCTTCTCGGGCTCAGGAGGCTTAGCAGCCTCCTCCTCCAGCTGTTGCTGTGGGAAGGGGGAGAGTGTGGCGGTGAGGGTGCCGGCGAGCGGAAGGAGCAGAGGCAGCACCCCCACGGTGGAGGGGCGGCCCCGTGCAGCCCGGGCTGGCGGCCATGCACAGGAAGTCAGGCTGCTAACCATTTCCTCTGAATCACCCTCGGGGACTCCAAGCCCTGGAGAGGCCCCAGCGGCCCCGCAGGGAAGAGCCCAGCCCAGGGCCAGCTCCAGCCTCCAGGCCCTGCAGCCGGCCCTGCTGGGTTCAGGCCTGCCTTGGGGAGTTAGCAACTAGGTGAGCACAGCAAGCAGCTAGACCCCGCTGTGCCTCGTTTCCTCTTCTGTAAATGGGGCGTATCGCTGTGGCTCCCTGATAGGACTACGGTGAGAAAATGGTAAGTTGGTGCACGTACAGCACAGACTGGGAGTTCGCTAAGAGCCAGCTGCTATCACCCATTCTTATCACACGTGTCACCATCCCCAGGACAGAATGGGGAGCCAGACCGTCCAGACTAGAACCCTATTCCTACTACTTCCTTGCTGCGTAACCTTGGGAAGTTGCTAAACGTCTATGAGCCTCACTTTCCTCATCAGGAAAATGGGGATAATTGAAGTTTCTACCCCAGAGTTGGTGTGAGGATTAAATGAGCTGGTCTGTGCAGTCAGGCCTGACAAGCAGCTTTTCATCATCCTCGCCACCATCGGCATCTCTGTGGTTTTCATTTGGGGGCCCCCCTCCTCCAAACACCATAAAGGACTTCGCTTTATGCTGCTGTCTGCTTTATACCAAAAAGGGAAAGTAAAGACCAGAGAGCCTAAGACACTGGCCCAAGGTCACAGGGGAGGCCGGTAAGCAGGTGTGCGATCTGACACGGCATCTTGAGATTAGAACCCTGCTCTCTGCTGCTAATGCTCACACAGCCTGCCCGTGACCGGGGAGCAAACCATTATGAACCCAGAAAGGTGCCAAGAGGAGGGCAATGCAAAAGGGACCAGAAAATCCAGCCCTGGCTCCTACCGGCAGAAAGGCCTGGCTGGGGGGAGCCGAGCTGCCTCCGCCCCACAGCGACGCCTGGTGGTGGCTTTCAGAAAAGCAGCCAGAATCTGACATCAAAATCACTGCAAAAAGCATCAAACAAACAAAGCCAAAAAATGGAAGAAGCTACAAAGGGTGGGCGGGGATTCTCTCCCATCAGGGAAGGTGGCCCCTCCTGAGGCACCAAAGAGAAACACCACAGAGTCCGTGCTGAGGAGACAGAACTCTGCCAGCCCTGGCCTCAAACCCTGACTCCATCACTCACCAGCTCTGTGACCTCGGGCAAGTAAGTCACTCAACCTCTCTGACCCTCAACGTCTTCCTCAGAGAAAACTGGGAGTGCCAACTTCAAGGCCGTCTGTTCTGAAGGCCAAAGGAGGCGTCACACGGAGAGTGAAGCAGGGCAGCGGGGTAAAAATCGGCTACCAAATGCAAACACAACCACAACGGGACACCACGCCCCCCAGGACAGCTGTGATTCAGAAGAAAAACAAAAAGTGGCAAGGGTGGGTGAGGATGTGGAGAAATTGGGACCCTGTGTACTGCTGATGGGAGTGTAAAATGGTGCGGCCGCTGCGGAGAGTAGTTTGACAGTTTCTCGAAAAGTGAAACAAGAGTTATAGGACCTGGAGACTCCACTCCTAGAAACACAGACATACCTCGTTTCACTGCACTTTGCAGACATTATGTCTTTACAAACGGAAGGTTTTGTGGCATCTCTATATCAAGTGAGTCTACCGGCGCCAAAAAGATTAGGAGTCGCTGAAGGCTCAGGTGATGGCTAGCACTGTTTGCCAATAAAGTATTTTTTAATTGAGGTACGAATGTTGTTCTGCTGGAATTAATGCTACTGTACACTCAGCAGATTACAGCACCATGAGAACATAACTCTCATATGCACTGGGAATCCAAAAACCTGGAGTGACTCGCTTTATTACGTTTGCTTTGGTGAGGGGCCGGGGATGGAAGCCACAGCATCTCTGACGTCTGCCTGTGCCTAAAAGGTGCTCAAACAAAAATGTGAACGCAAATGCTCACAGCAGCGCAGTCACGATGGCCAAAAGGTGGCAATAACCCAACGTCCATGCGTGGACGACTTGGGTAAGAAAACGACCGTCTGCACAGTGGAATGACTCAGCCAGAGGAACAAAGCACTGAGGATTGGCCTTGAGAACTCGATGCTGAGTGACAGAAACGGGTCACAAAAGGTCACATACTGTGTGATTCTATTTACACACAATGTCCCGAATATGCAAATCCAGAGGCAGGAAAGTGGTGGGGAGGGAGATGGGTAGTGACTGCTAATGGTTCTGGGGTCTCCTTTTGGGGTGATGAAAATGTCTTGGAACTAGATAGGAGTGGTTGTACCATATTGGGAATGTACTAAATGCCACGGAAGTATTTAGTTTAAAATGAAAAATTTTGTTTTGTGAATCTTAGCTCAAAAAAATGCCAAACTTTAAACTTAATGTCAAAATGCAATGCTGAGCCTCACTGACCGGCCCAGCTCCTGGGCCATACCCAAGTCCCACTCCTCCATGACAGTTGACAGCCCTCCACCCCCATACGTCCTTCAAGACGCGCCCACAGGACCCTGAACTGCCTCCAGAGAGTTTTCTCTCATCAAACTTCACTCTACCACCCATGGTGGCCAGGATGGCCCTTGCACATACACGGAGTCCACACTTCCTCACGTGGAGAGGACCAGATGTGACCCTGTTCCCAGGTACAATCCAGACACTCTCCAGTGTCAAGACAGTGTCACACAGACTCCAACAACAGTGTTTCATGAGCACCTACTATGTGCTGGCACTGCTAAGAGCATAGCAGTGAACCAGGATACAAGGACCCTGCCCAGATACTAAATATTTTCGGTTCTGCTGACACTTGGTCTCTGTTGTGACCACACAAGTCTGCCCCTGTATCTGGAAAGCAGCCACAGACAATACATATACAAATGGATGTGGCTGTGTGCCAATAAAACTTTATTTACAAAAACAAGCATCGCGCTGGCTTTAGCTGGCTTTTCTGGGCCCCAGGACAGAGAAGACGGCTAGAGTAAGGGCTCCTATAAAACACGGGGAAGGGGGTCTGTCTGTGGCGGGGACATCTGAGCAGAGATCTGAAGATGCCAGTGAGGGACATATGAAACAACTGGGAAAAAGCAGACTATTGATTATTTTTATCAATATTAAAAATGAAATTATAAATTCTTATAAATATGTGTATTAACTTTTCCTTTGGTTTTGACAGTCACAATGAGGTTTTAGTTTTACCACATGACCCTGTTTCTGTGTTCATTTCACAGACAAGGAAACTGAGGCAGAGCCAGGTGGCCCAGCCCATTCAGATTCCAAAGCCCGGGCCAGTCAGACAACATTTCCCTCTGCCTTATAGAGAGGAAAGGGAGGCACAGAGAAGTACCAGCCCACCCCACGTGGCTGGGAAGCAACAGAAATGAGATCGGAGCCCAGACAGCCTGACCTCACCCACTGTCCTGACCACAGTACTGTACTGTGCTGTCCAGTACAGTAGCCATGTGGCTATTCAATTGCACACTTCATTTAATTCTAATTAAACTAAACTAAAAGTTTAGTTCCTTGGCTGCACGAGGCACATTTCAAGTGGTCAGCAGTCCCAGGGCTGCGGGCCAGTTCCATCACTGCGCAAAGTTCTACTGGACAGCACCGCACCACACAAAACAGCGCCCCTTGTCCCAATAAGCGTAAAGGACACAAAAACAAGCCGGCACATGCACAGTGCTCAGCGCACATCCCCCACCGCCGGGACCGGGGTTACCGGCTCAGAGCCACCCCATGCCCGCACCTGCTTCTTCTTCAGCTTGGAGATCTGCTGCTCCACCATGGTGATCTCACGGTCCACCCGGTCCATGCTCTGGATCAGCTCCTCCTTGGAGAGCCGCGGAGGCACCAGCTCCAGCTCAGGGTCGGCGTGCGGGGGACTGGGGGGAGACACTGGCTCCAGCTTGCCAGTCAGGCTGCGGTCCTGTGGTGGAGAGAAAACGGGCAATGGGTTCAGCACAGGGCACCCCCAGCTGATGCCCCCAACACACCCCGAGTTTCCAGCCCTGACTTCCGGGCCCAGCACATCGCACATCTGCCATGACAGTCCCACGTCCCAGTGACTTCCCCGCGCTTACGGGTCCCACCTCCCAGCCCGGGACACATTCTGCACAGGTCGGATCCTTCCTGTCCTACAAGTCGTGAAGAGTTCCCTCTTCCCTTTCCCAGAACACGCTCCTCTCTTCCCCCCTCATCCCATTTGTGTCCTCCCACCGGACCAAATTCCCCAAGAACAGGCACCAAGACCCTCAACCTCCGTCTCTGCAAGGACTGGCCCCAGCTGACCCTCCAGGAACACTTATTTGGTGCTCAGATGCCTGGTCCAAAATAGCAAGTTACAGAATATCACATATGGGCAAACCTGGTTCTGCAGAAAACACACACTTATATACAAACAGAGGCACCTACGAGGCAGGATACAGAGATGTAAGAGTTCTCAGCGGCGGTCAGAACGTTTTATTTACCGGTCGTATTTTTCTGTTTTTCCTTCACTGAGCCTCACTCTTTGTGAAATAGAGCTGCTTTCAAAAATGTGTGAAACAAACGAACTCTTCATTGGGTTTTTCAGCGACTCCTTCATTCCACCCATTACAGTTTACTAGCGCTCACCTGCACAGCCCTGGGTTCAAATCCCCACCCTCTACCACCTCCCAGCTCTGTGATCTCAAGCAGATCACACAACCACTCCCTGCCTCAGTTTCCTCATTTGCACAATGAGACAATTCCCACCTCCCAGCCTCTTGTGAGGCTTGAATAAGTTAACTGTGCAGAGCACTGCATAAGCACTGGCTGGGACTGTCCTACTCCCAAAACCCAGCTCCAGGCCTCGCGGCTCCGGGTGGAACCCAGCCCCCCCCCCCCCAGTACCATCCTCAAGGCCAAGCCGGCAGCTGCTGGCAGGGGAGGCCCCAGCAGGAGCTCTAGGCCGCTGCTTCCCCACCCCCATGGCAGCTGCGCCAGAGGACAGAAGACACATTATTCCCCAGGACAACTGCAGCCCCGGGGGTTGCCAACTGCCCCACCACCTCGGAACCGGCAGAGGCTGAGCCATGCTCAGGGTCTCTGTCACACACACACACACACACACACACACACACACGCAGACCCCTACAAGTCCCACAGGGCCCAAGGGTGTCACACTGGAATGACACTGGGTTTGCCTCCTGGCCTCAGCATTTCCATCTGAGACATGGGGAGAACTGGAGTCAGGACCCCCAGGCTCTCCACATACCCAGACGCTCGGGGAAAATGCAGAAAAAGCCTCAAGTCCCTCAAACGCCCCAATGTGACCCTCCCCACTGCTGAGGCCACTCTGCACAGAGAGCCCCAGGGATTAGACGGGGCACAACCCATAGCTCGGCCTGCCCCGGTCCTCAGCACAACAGGTCCCTGCTGCGCCCCTGCTAGAAGGCTGCTGCTCCATCCCCATCGCACAGGTGAGGAAACAGAACCTGAAGGCACAGGCCTGGCAATGCTCTACGCCAGCGGCCAGCACACTTCCCTGTAAAGGGCCAGGTAGAAAAAGACTTAGACTTTTAATCTCGGTCTCTGTCCATCTACTCACCCACCACTGTATTGGGAAAGTGGCCGTAGACAAGAGACAAATGAGTGGGCGGACCTTTATGACAATAAAACTTTATTTACAAAAACAGGCTGAGGGCCAAGTCTGGAGCATACCAAGTTTGCCAACCCCTGCTCTCAGCAATTCACAAGTCTTACTTAACTCATGTAATTGTCACAGAAACCCTGGGAAGTGGCAATATCATTTTCCCCATTTTCAGATGAGAAAACGAAGGGCCAGCGAGGTTCACTGATGAGCCCAAGGTCACCAGCCACAAAGCGATGCAGCCCTCGCTTCGAGAGTGCGGGAGTCAAGAGGCCAGGACAGGAGTGGAGGCCGGGACTCAGAACTTTCCAGAGGCAGGCAGAGCACGAACCCAGGCTGCAGGGGCTCCCACAGCAAAAATGCACCAAGCCACGTATTCATTCACCCCACAGAACCACAGGGCAGGGCAGAAAAGCAAGAGTGGATCCCTTCCAGGGTCCAGGACCCACCGAAATTAGGGACAAAACTGTGTGTGGAAGAAAATTCCCTAGCAAAATACTCAGGAGGAATGTGTATGTGTGTCAGCACGTGTGGGGCTGTATCTGCCCCCCACAAAAGGGCTGTGCTAGTGGACACCTGACCCCTTCTCACACCAAACCACAAGCAACTCGTGAGTTCTGGCACCTCCAGCCTTTGCATAAGCTGTGCCCTCTGCCTGGAGTGCCCCACTCCATCTGTGTCAGCTGAAATCCGACCACCCTCCCATGCCACCGCCTCCAGCCCCTCACTGAGATCAGGCCGTTCCCTCCATGCTTCCAGGACACTTGACTGGTCTCTCCTGGCAGCCGCATTCATCTCTCAGGGTTCTTGGAGACCAAAGGTAGATGGTAACATGGTTCCTGGAGCCCAGGAGCTTTATCAGCTGTAGGGAATGTCTCCCCTCCACGCCTGATCTTCTACCAGGACCGAGGAGGGAGATAAACAGAACGAAATCGAGGGCTGTGGATAGAAAGGCTTTGGGGGCCAGGACACCCCGAATCTGTGAGACCATTCCAGGAATAATTCTCAAAAGCAAATTTAGCAAAAAAAAGGCTTCCATCCCCCAAGCTGGCAGGGGCAACGCAAAAGCGTTATATGAAGCAATTGGCAACCACTAGGAAACTTTCCCTTCAATTCTTGACGCTAATGGTAAAAGCTACCTTCTTCAATGGGCTCCTCCTTCAGGTTCAGGCTTAGCTTTTATTCTCACCAAACACGCACAAGTGGGTCCATCAATGGCTGAATAAATAAATAAAATGTGGTGGCCACACACACTGGAATATGAGTCAGCCATAATAAAGGAATAAAGCGCTGACACATGTTACATAGATCAAACTTAAAAGCACGACGGTGACTGACAGAAGCCAGACACAAAAGGCCACGCACTGTAGGATTCTATTTATAGGAAATGTCCAGAATAGACAAATCCAGAGACAGGAAGTAGATTGGTGGGTGCCAGGGGTTGGGGGAGGGAGATGGGGAGGAACTGCTAATGGGTACAGGGTTTCCTTTTGGGGTGATAACAAGAATGCTTTGGAACTAGGAGAGGTGCGGGTTGCACAATATTATGAATGTACTGAACTGTTCTAAACTGTTTGCTTTAACATGGTTAAAATTCCTGTTGTGAACGCACACTAGGGAGGGCAAAAAGCACTGTCTCCGATGCTTAGTTTTCGAGGAATGGGACCAAGGGACCCGGCCACTGGGCCTCCAGATGGTTCTCCTGATGGCTGCTACCTTCATTTCAGCCCAAATCCACAGGAGGAAAACAACAAACCAATACCCCAAGCAGCAGCCAGGTAGCAGTTGGCACGGTTTTCCCCATCCGATGCCGTTGGTGTAAAAATGAGGGCCAACGTAGAAGGGAAAAACTCATTATGTAAAATTGAAGACACAGAGACAGACAAAGCCCTGGGGCTGGAGAGGCACCACCCTGCCCCCCACCCCAGCTCCAGTATGGGGCAGGGCCCCATCAGGCACTCAGTCTGCTCCCCCAGACGCGTGACGGCTTCCAGCTCAGGCTGGGCCCCACTCAAAGGCAAGGGGGGAAACGGCTTTGGGTTGGAAATGTGGCCTTGAATGTGAGAAGATGAAGGCCCACAGTTAACACACTGCCTTCTTGTTAACACACCAAGACCACGTGGAAGGTGGCCCAGCCAAGAGACGGACAGACGTGGGGATCCAATCACATGGTGTCACCTGGTACGAGCTGTGTCTGAAGTCAACCAACCCTTGGATTTCAGTTACCTGAGCCAGGACTCATACTTAAGTCAGTCTGGCATGGGTTTTCTGTTCCTTTCAGCCAAGAGAGCCCCAACACACAAAGGGACTTTCAGAAATGGTTATTTTTATGGTGATTCTCAAGTCCCCTAAAACAAAGTTGGATGAATTCCAAAGGAAGCCTCTGATGCCACAGGACTCCAGAGGCTCCAGGCAGGGAAGAATTATAAAATAGGCCATTTTTATATGAAAAAGGAACACAGCCAGGGGTAGGGTGGGGGGGCTATATAAAAAAAAAAAATCCCATCGAATTCCTCTCTCATGCATCCAGCTGAATTCCAAACAGCAGACGCAAAAAACATCTGACCACTTTCAGAGCGGTCTCTCCCCAGCTTCTTCCTCTGCCCAAAATGTGCTCAAACTTTCCAAACACTCCTAACAGCCTGTAGCAATTACAGTAGTGGGTCCAGCCAGGCCCAACACTGGGCCCGTCCCTCCCCCACCCCCAGGGTCCAGGATGAGAACAGAGACACAGACAAATGGAGAGTCAGACATTGACATACACACATACCCAAGCAGACGCAGGTACGCACGTGTGTGTGTTCACACGCGTGCACACACACACACAGCAAGAAACAAAGACAGAGGGACAAGCAGACACAGACAGAGAAACAGAACAGAGAGAGAAAGACAGACTAAGGCGGAGAGACAGACAGAGACACACGTGCACGCACGCATGCAGGCTGGCGGGGACAGATAAACAGACACAGAGACTGAGAAAGACCCACAGAGGGAGAGGGAGCCCCTGGGGAGCCATGAGCAGGAGAGGAACCAGCAGACAGACAGTCACGAGAGACGTGGGCCCTCACAAAAACCTGCAGGCCCAAGGGCTCCGAGCCCGTATTCTGGAGAGCCAGCTTGGGCGCCAGACAACTGCCAGTGCGTATTCTGGGCAGAACCAGACATGAGTGCAGGGGCATGGCCCACCCAGGGCTCCGGTCCTGAAGGAGGAAATGAAGCCTGGCTGGCGTGGCCCTGTGTCCCTTCACACGGACGCCACTCCCCTATCTGTCCAAGACCCGCTTCAGGGAAGAGCGTTCCACAAGGCAGCATCCCTCCCAGGAGGCGGAGCGGCCAAAGCTACAGAGGAGGAAACAGACATGGGTGCTGAGGGGGTGGACGGCAGGCCACTTGGGAGACCAGAGAGGAAGTTTATGGCGAGAGAGCCCAGTGGGCAGGGCTGGGCTACAGGCCCCCACTGCCTGGGCTTCGGTATTCGCTCCCCCATTTCCGTGGACACGCAGCTTCTGCTCCCTGAGCCTGGGACCCCGTCTGTGGAAGGGGATGGCAGGTTGGACTTCTTTGGGCTGAGAAGATACTATGGCATGACAGTGGCACCTGGCACACAGCCAGAACTCACTTAATGTTAACTTGTCACCACCATGGAAACACACTTTTCTTGCCAGCTCCCGAATAAAGGACCTACCTCCGCCTGAAATTTCACCATTCAATCCCACCCGACATCAGGCAGAGAAGAGGACCCAGCAGGCCTGAGTGGGCCACTTCCCTCCCCTAGTCTGGTCCCAGTCCCCACCCACCTCCAGCAGTGCTGCAGTAAGATGAGCAGTGACCTCGCCCAGCAGCTGGGACGCCGTTAATGAGCTCATGTGTGTCCCCGTGCGTGTGAAGAAGCCTAATGGAACTGCTCAGCACGCGCGGAAGGGACATCCATCACACAGCCGGCCAAGGACAAGCACGTCACCTGGCCACCGCCCGCGCCCTAGCGCAGGCAGAGACCATGAAATAACAAGCTTCCAGGCAGCTGGGTGACCCTGGGGGACAGAAGCATCTGGACCACTGGCTATGGCTCCTCAGTCGGTTTCCGCCATGAAAATGGAGGTCAAACGAGCTTTCAGCATCAAGTACCCTGAGCTCTACTGAAATGGCAGAGCCCCACCCCCGCAGCAGCAAACCGTAGGCGCTTAATCTATGCACATTCTCCAAACACCAGATCAGCTCTGACTTGCTGTTTTAAAGAAGAGTGAAACCAAAGGGCCCTCTAGGACACTGGGGGCATGGTGGCCCCCGCAGGCGGGACACACTCAGGTGATAGCTGTCCCTCTCCAGCCACGCAACGGCCCACAGAGGAAACCTCGCCCTCGACGCTCCTCTCACCACCCGTCCAGTTCTGCGTGCGCCATGCTCAGTGCACCTCCCAGCCTTGGTCCAAGCCGTACCGCACACCTCCCCTTTCCCTTGCACGCAGCTCAATCACAGCAGACGCCAAACCTTCAGAGGAGCTCCTGGCTGGGGGCCAGGCCTTACCTTGGACAGGTCGTCAGAGCCCCCGGGCTGGCCCGTGGCCAGCAGGGGTGAGGGCCGCAGTAGGGGGTCAGGCAGCAGCTCCAGGCGAGGGCGCTTGCTCTCAATGAACTCCATCTCCGACTTGCCCAGCTCAGGCAGGTACGAGTGGGACTCAGGTCGCAGGTGAAGCTCCTGAGACCTGCAAGAGACAAGGGCATATGGCATCACCCCCACTGCCCTCCCCGCTGCACACCTACTGTGCACTGTGCCCTCTTCGATCTTGTGGGAGAAGTGTCCACCTGTTCAAGGGCACAGACTCAGATAGACTTGTCTTCCCTCAAGTCAACATTCACTCACCGTGCTTACGGGAACAAAATGCACCCATTCCACACACCCTCACTGCCGTGTGTGCGAGAACCAGCTGCAGCAGCCCCACCCGGAGCCAGTGAGAAATGCAGGATCTTGAGTCCCACCCCAGACCTACTGAGTCAGACTCTGCACTTACACAAGATCCCCAGGTGATTCGTGGGTACAGTCAAGTCCAAAAAGCACTATGGGTCTAACTCACAGACGGTGCCACATGCACGTCACCCACCCAGGGCAGACATCACCAGCCGATCACAGCACTCTTGCTGCTAAACCTGGTTTTGTCCCCTCCTCAACTCAGCCCAGCTGCCTGGTGCAGAGATGGGAGCTGTCCAGCCTCGTCCCTTCTGTCTGGCTCTCCTTAATCCTCCTCCCCAATTTTCAGGGGAGGAAAGTGCCCCAGAGAAGACAGGGCCTTTCCTGAGCACACACAGCAGAGCCAGGATACTCGGCCTGCACCTCCAGCTACTTGCTCCTTCTCAGACGGCCCAAACATTGCCCCTTCTGAAATGTTTTTCAAGTTGATGCCTTTCCCAGTAAACTTGGAATCGAATTCAAACGCATTCCCCTCATGCTCAGGCCCTGCCGTGTCTGGCCCTCGCTTACCAGGCCCACTGTATTCCTGCCTCAGAGCCGTTACAATTGCGAGGCGTCGGCCAAGAACACACACACCTGCTCCTTCCACGCTACCTCTCCTCATAGAAGTCTCAGCGCACGTGGCACCTCCTCCCAACAGAAGTCTCCCTGCCCACCAGCCACACCCCATCTCACCTCCGAAACGTCCACCCACTCAAGGACACCTGCTCCTGAAAGATTGCGGCCATGGCCCTTAGCAGTGGCCTCCGAGCGTGGCCCTGGGACACCTCCAGGGGTATGTGGCACCACAAAGGCTCAGGCTAGGTCTCTGGAGTTTCTAGTCCCAGTGAGTAAACACAGGCCATCCGTGTAACTCGCAGCCTCAGCAGAGTGACAGGAGAAGCCAACGGGACGGGCCTCGGGCTAGCCCAGCCTCAGTGGTCCCCCAGCCCCAACAATCGCTGCGCATAGCCTGAAGGATCTCAGAGTAGACGTTACATCCAGTCCATCCGAAGCTCAAAAGCGACCCGTGGCGCCTGTGAAACTCAGCTCCTGCCCTGCCCCCAATCACCTGCTCACTCCAGCCAGCAGCCTCCTTGCCTTTCTGAAATACTCCAAGCACCTTCTCACCTCCAAGCCTTTGCTGGTGCTGCCCCTGCCACCTGCAGGCCTTCACCCAGCAATCTGAATGGCTGGCTACTTAGCAACCAAGAGTCCCTCCTCCAAGAGGCCTTTCCTGGCCACCCCAGCCAAGCAGCAGCCCTTCCTGCCCAGTAGGTAACAGGTCACCTGCCACGTCTGGAGTGATTGTGTGTGTGTTTGTGGCAAGGAGGCTCCCTGTGGGCAGAGCCACCTGTCGAGATTCCCACCGTGTGCCCACAGCCTAGAAAGGGCCAGCACATGTCAGATGCGCAGGACTGAGAGATGTGTGCTGTTACTATCTCAGGCCACGTGGGCCCTGCTCTGGTGTTGGCCCTCCCCTCGCTGAGGTCCCCACATGGCCACATTGGCTTGTTCCCTCCTACCTGGATTTAAGCAAAGTTGGCCCAGCAGCGGGCAGACACAAGAGGGCCTTGTATGCCAGCCGAGGGACAGAAAAGGACTCGAAAAGGGGGAGGACACAGGGAGGGAAGGAAGGGGGCTCTGGCTCTCTGTGTGTACGTTCCTCCCAACAAGCGACCCACCCCCTTTCCCCCACATTTTGATGGTCACCCCCTCCTACATGGGCCACACACCCACAGAAGACCTACAGCAGGGAGTTTGAGGGTCACATAGCGATTTCCTGCCCAGCCCCATCCTGGCCCCAGTACAAGGGCAAACACATAGCCTGGCACCCCCTCATTTAACACCGACCCAGCAAGCTCCTGCTTCTCATGCGCCTCCATTTTCCCATCTGAGAAACAGCTCCGCAGCTCTGAGCAAGGAGGGGTGGGGGTGTAAGCCTCCCCTCACCTTTCATTCCCGGGCTGAAATTCAGACAGCAGGGAGGGCCTCCTCCTCTGGGGCTGGATGATGGAGCCAGGTGACAGGTGTGAGGTGTAGTCACGGGGGTGGTGCTGGTACTCAAGCAGCCCGACGTCCTACAGAGAGAGCAGAATGAGTGCCGATGCCAGGGCGCACGGCCCACTTTACACGGGAAAGCAGAGCCGAGAGCCCCCTGGTGCAGGGCTCGCTCCTGCACCCGGAGGCCCAGCCCTTGTCCTCCCTGGCCCCCGAGGCCAGAAGCCAACGGCCAATGCGCAGTGGCACCCACAGCTCAGTGGGAGGGCGCTCCGGGCCGGCAGTGCGCTCAGTCCTTCCCACACAGCGTCGCCGAGCCCTGCCGCTCTGCGATTCCGCCTGCTTTGCAGATGAGAACACCGAGCCCGCGTGTCGGCAGGGACGACGGGAATGGAAGGGCGGCCTGATGTCTGCCAAGGGCACTAAGTGAACACGGATCCACAGGAGACGTGCGTCACATACCAGGGGAGGGTCTGCGAGGCTCAAAGACCAGGCCCCGAAACAAAGGAAAACCCCGCACACGTGTGTCACATACGTAAGCACAGATCAAAGTCAGAAGAATAAACTGCCGGCAAAACCCTCCTACTTTTTTAGTCAAATGCCATCCACTCTCCATTGTCATCCAGGGAAAAACTAAACATTAACAAATTAGGTGTGCCCCAGTTGTCAATACACCCTGATTTGAGAAGCATTAAAATGTTAAAAAAAAGAAAAAAAAATAGAAACAAGTCTTTCAAACGAGAAAATGGGACAGGCTTTATCCATGTACCAATTCAAATTGATTAGTTCTGTCTGCCTAGAACAGTCAGTTACACTGAGTGAGTGAGTGTGTGTGTGTGTGTGTGTGTGTGTGTGTGTGAATCAATTAGTGATGTCTGACACAGGTAAGGATTAGGAGAGAGTCAGATTGCAGGTGATTTATTTTCTTCTTGGCACCTTTCTTTAAATTCTCCCAATTTTCCATAAAAAATCTAGTCATTCTTTTGCTGTCGGGCTTATTCTTTTTTAAACAGTTATTTCTGCAAAGAGAATCAGATGATACCAGGTAACTGTGCGGGGAAAGTATGTGTTTCAGACCCTCCAAAACAAACATGTAAGATGCAAGGCCAGGCTGGAGAGGATGAGTAACTGGAATCAAGAGAGACCCTGTCAACCTCAGGCTGGAAACACTGAGGGAAAGGCCTTCCCAGGCAGCCCATGCGGAAACAGAGCTGCAAGGCCGAGGCTGGCGGTTTCTGTCCATCACTCAAACCCTCTGAGTGTCAGTTTCCTCATCTTTGAAACAGGTGACTGACCCGGATGGAAGGAGGCCCCTGTGCCACCTACCTCTAATCCCACTTAACTCTCCAAGAGATTTACCCCAAGGCTGACGGCAGCTTCCGGAAGGCAGAGAAGGGCTCATCCTCCCCACCCTTGTGCTCCATGAGTCTAGCACAAAGCACCAGGGGCTTGCAGACGGGGAGGTGGGGGAGAAGGAAGAAGAAAGGGCTTGGGGGAGGGAGTGGAGGCCTCTGGGACGGCTCTGGCGAGGCTGCCAGGCAAAGATCTTCTGTGCGCACGCACAGAGGTGTGAAAAGAAATCAGCAGGTCTTGCAGTCTGCCAGGAGGAAATTTTTCCCACCGGCTCTTTAGCACAAAAGCAAAGTGGCAGAGAGGCAGACAGCCCAATCCCTCGGGAGAGGGACTCGGCAAGACAGCACTTACAACTGCCAACCGAGGCGGCAAGAGGCACGAGGCGCAGGGGCCCCCACAGAGTGAACTCTATGGCCTCAGTTTCCCAATTCAGGAGCCAAGTGGTATGAGCTCGTCAGCAAAGTCCGTCTAAGAAGCACGTGAGGGGCCACTCCTGCAGTGTCCACACCACCAATCTGCACCCCAGGGCCTCCTGGCCTCAGCCTAGACAGCCCCCAGCCCCCGCATCTGTGAACTGGGTCACACGCAGTAGGACCATGTATCAGTTAGTGACAAACTGGAAATTAAACAGACTGGTCCTTCCCACAGAGTTTGATAAGCACTGGTCTAGGGCAGGAGTCAGCACCCAAGGCCAAAGCCAGGCTCAGCCTGTTTCGTCACATGTCACTGGCTCAGGGCCATGGCCATGGCCATAGATTTACGTCTTGGCTGAGCTGCTTTCACGAGACAACGGAAGCAGCGCCGCACAGTTGTGACAGAGACAGCATGGTCCGGAAAGCGTGAAATATTTACAGAAGTCAGCCACCCTCCTCCAGAGGAAGAGCCCACAGTGTGTTCTAGGAAGAAATAAAAAGGATACAAACGGCGACGCTGTCGTCATAGCAATAGTGTCCTCATCAGAGTTGTCACTCCTCTACACCAGCGCATGCTAACTCTGCCCAGGCACTGGGCAAAGGCCTCTGCACATGTCAACTAATTTGATCCTCACCATCTTTTAACTACCCTTGGTCAACTGAGGGGCAACTGAGGCACGGGGTGGTAAGGCCACTTGTCCAAAGTTTCACAGCTAGGATGTCACTGAGGCAGGATGTGAATGCAAGCAGTCTGACTCCAGAGCCTGTGCTTCAAACTGCTCTTCTACAATGAGGCACAGAGAGGTTAATTAATTTGGCCACGGCCACACAGCAAGGGGTAGCTCTGGGATTCCGATCCTGTCTTCTGACTTTAACACATTCATTCAACACAAGGACTGTGGGAGCTCAGGAGAGCTGAGGGGGTTCCGGAGGATTTGGGGGAGAAGGCAGACTTGAGCTGGGCCGTAAAAAGCCCCAAAGGAAGCAAGGAGGGAGGGTGTGTCGGGACCCTCAATCCTGGGAGACCCTCTGTGCCAAACAAAGACCCTCAGGGAAAAATGTGAGGTCCTGATGCTGTGGGGGAGGGAACAGGGCATAGAGAGATCCTGCAGGGTAGGCAGGTGGAATTCCACAAGCCACGCACACACCGACATCCACAGAGGCTTGGAGTGTGCCTGAAGCTGGGTCAACAGAACTGGGCCTCCACAGCCTGGGGTGCAGGCGTCTGTCTGCAAGCACACCTAGAACCAAGCTTCCATTTGCACTGGGCATAGCACACCTGCGGCCTGCAGGATAGTCAGTTCCCACCACCCCTCAGAGTCCAGAGTCCTGCAGTCCCAAAGGGCACAGGCCTCCTTGAGTTTCCTGCTACTCTGCCAGGGGGAAAGAGACGATTGCCATGTATATTCACCACCCCAATCACCTCGAGGGCTCAGATCCATGACATCCATATTACAGACGGGAAAACTGAGGCTGCCCCACAGGGTTAAGTGAGTAGCCGATGTTCACTCAGCAAGTTGGGAGGAATGGATTCAAAGCCATACCTGGAGGTTCTTCAGGCTGCAGAGGGGACTGGTCATCAAAGCCACCCTGTGCCCAGAGCACCTGGGGGAGGTCTCGGGGCCAGGAGGTGCCACCCCCGGACTCAAGCCTGTCGGGAGCGGGTGAGCTGAGTCCCAGGAAGGTCACAGATCCCTATGTCCAGGCCCTACCCCTACATCCCAGCACACCTGCCTCAGCTATAATACTATACCAGGAGCTGGGACACGTGGTTCCCACCTCGCCCTTAGATGGGGCATTCGTCTTTCTGTGTTTCGTTTCCTTTCTTCTCCACCCTGTCTTCCAAAGTCTCAAAAAATAGGGGCAACTCCCAAACCGTGCCCTGACTTTAGGAGTGGCTGGTGCAAAGGGGTCGCTCCCTTCCCACCAGCCAAGGGAAAGTAGCTCCAGCCCCAGACACACGCCCAGAAGAGCAAGACCCCTCCAGGATTCTGGCTTCTGTCTTTTAGTTAACAAGCAGGGTGCCCGCTGGGCCGCCCCAGCACAAGGCAGGGTGGTCAGGGAGTAGGGACACACTGCTGCCACCACACAGGATAAAGACACCCTACCCAATGGCTGCCCAGGGCCCCCGCTCACCCCTGGCCTTGGCCTCATGCTGGAAGGGGTGGTGACCACTGGGTCCTGTCCAGACACATCCTGCGTCACTGACTCTCCAGCGGGGGAAGAAGAGTAGGTGTCTGGGGTCAGCTGGTGACCCCAAATGACTGAGAGGGCCCAGCCAGGACAAAGGGCAGGAGGGACTCAGAAAGGCAGGGGCTGGGCCCCTGAGGCTGGGTCCGTGGGGAAGCGGTGGGGGAGGGGTGCAAACCCAGCAGGAGGGAATGAGAAGTAAGAGAAGCAGAGGCATGGGCCAGGGGCCCCAGGGGAGGCGGCCTCTCCAGGCAGCTAACAGTGACAGGAACATAAATAAGAGCAAATGGGCACCTGGGCTGCGCGTGTCAGGCACTGCCCTGAGGACAGTACACAGGTCACGTCTGGTCCTGATGGGTCAGGACATGGGTGCTCTCATTACCCCCACCGTGTGCATGGAAGACTGAGGCTCAGAGAGGTTACCTGTCCTGTTTCCTCACCTGGAAAATATTTCCCATCTACATAATGGAGAGTGTCAGGGTCTCCCTCTGGGGTGAATAGGAGAAAGGAGCCAGTGTACTGTACACATACAGGACTGAGCAAAACGTCTGCCCTATAGGACGCGCTCGGTACACGAGAGCCCTTCATTTTGTTAGTGTTGGTGGCACCCATGATAATGACAATGGCAACACATAGGGTTTCCGGGTGGGAATTCCCACCCGTTCTCGGGAAAGAATTTTTTTTTTTTTTGCTTTCCCATTCCCGAATCCCGAGTAAAGTTGGTTGGGAAATCGGGGAAATCGGCTCCTTGAACCCAGGTGGTTGGTAGTATCGGCCGTCACTTTGTGGAAACAATTCATCGTGGAGAACAGAAAACAGTTTATATCTTGGGTTTGGGGAAGGGGAAAGCAAAAAAATTCCTGGGAAAGGGTGGGAATTCCCGCTTGGAACCGAGAACCACCACCCTGGACCCCAAGTTCAGGGATTCAGAGACATGACACGTACTGGGCCTCGTCATCTCAGGGCCACAAGCATAACGATAGTGAAGAAACTCAGGGGTCAAGGATCAGAGAGAGGAGGGACTGCGAGCAGCAGCCCCCAGGAAGGCATCCCAACCTTACAGCATGGTGAGGAAAGTGTGTACAGCAGGCGCTTCAGTTTGCATGCAAATGTCACTGCTGACTTTGAGACGTACCAGCTCAGCCTGGCCCTGGTCTCTACCTTCCCATCTTTAAAGTGGGAGCTAACAGGTTTCACCAGATGCACAGAGCCTGGCAGGCCGCGATGCCGGTGGTCTCTGCTGAGGCCCCACCTCCCTTCAGGGACACAGTGGGCCACACCAGGAGCCCTGACTCTGAGGAGAAAAAGGAACAGGGCCGGGACTCGGTGACAGGAGAAAGCCCCAAAGGTGGCCCCGGGCGCCCTTACCGTGTGGGGTCGGGCGATCTGCACGGGATAGGAGATGCCGTGGGGCGGGTAGCGGGGCTCGGTGGCCCTCCACGTCTGCGCCACAGGCTGTGTGGACCCCGACATGGCGGTGCTTGTCCAGGTCAGCTCCCTCTCAATGTCCACTGAGGACTATAAGCCAGTCCTCGTCATTTGCTTGCGGGCCGCCCTGTCACAGGGACCTGGGAGAAAACCAGAAAAGAAGATCAGACACGGGGCAGCAACTCCTCGTGGGACCCCGTTGGGGGCCCCAAACCCTTCCTTCGGTGCCCGTGAGGAAGAGCAGGACACAGGTCCTCCTGACCCTCCTCCCTACCCACGGACAGCACAGGAGACGTGACACGGCATTGCAGGAACTGAGGCCCAGGCTAGGCCAGCAGCTGCCCCACAAGCTGCACCAGGAAGAGGGGTGTCCTCCCCCACTGCCCAGGGCCTCACTCAGCAGACACAGGGACCCCCACCAGGACGGCATTGCCCCCACCACCCCGTGATGGCTCCCAAGCCCCGTGCCCCCGGCCCCACTCCAAGTTTTCCGAGAGCACCCGGGAGGTTGCGGAAGGCAGCTGAGGACCTGTCGCGAGAGGCTGGGGGAGGTACACGACTGCCCGGGGGTGGTGGGCAGTCAGCCTGGGCAGCATACGGGTCACGGAGTGGCCCCAGGTAAGGCCGGGGCCTCCGGGGAGCCTCTGCAGGAGGGCGACGCCATGACGTGGGAGCCGTGCATTAGGACACCAAGGCCACACCAGGCAAACAGCCGGGGACGCGGATGAGAGCCACCTGCGCCCCCAAAGGCTCCTGGCGGCAACAGAGAAACCGTCCGTGTCCACACTGGAAAAGAATCTCAATAAACATCCACTGGCTTCACAGATGGGAAACTGAGACCCAGAAAGAAAGAACTCAAGGGAGCAAGGGGGCCCCACACTCCGCAGGACGCGTTCTCGGCGGCACTGCTCCCTTGTCCCCTGCCCCAGGTGACAGGGGCGGCTCTGCCCACGCTGGACTGAGAGCCCGCTGCGCTCGGCCACTCAGAAAAGCTGTGTCCCCGGGCCCCCACCACGCGCGAACCTCCCCTCCAGCCTCCGCGCCAGAGCCGAGGAAAACCCAAGATGGTGCGGGGGCCACCTGGACGGTCCTACGCGATCCCCCGCGATCGGGCAAGTGGAGAGCACCGCGGCTCCCTGCAAAGAGGGCCCTCGTCACTCCGTCCTGCCCCCAGCGGGTGGCCGGCCGAGCCCTCCACTGGTGATCTGCTGACTGGAGGCCTCACGTGGGCAGGTTCGGCAGGGAAGACGGAGGTCACGGGGGTCGGAGCAGGGATGAGCCCCATCGGGGGCCCAGGCTGCACCCCACTCCCCACCCTCACCTTCTACTACAGACTTGACTTTCCTCCTCGGGCTCCAGGAGTAGTCACGTGATCGAGGCCCCGCCAATCCGATTTCTGCTTCCCCTGGGCCAGTGATTGGTTCAGGGATGGGCACGTGACCCAATCTGAGCCAATGAGAGTCGGTCGTGAGCCTTTAGCGGGAGGAACCAGGAACAGGCGCTCTCTGCTGGGACTCTCAAGCTGGGAGGATGACAGCCTGGGGCACTCGGGGGCCACCACGTGCCGGGAGCGTGTCCCAGAGTGATGCCAACCGGCAGGAGGTGGGGCTGCGGGGGGAGAGGGGACATTCGGGCCTGAGGACAGCTGTGCCTGAAGGCCCGCCGAAGCCTGCTTCTTTATTTAGAGAAGCCACGGTGCTCCGGGTCTCTTGCCTTCACCAGTCCAACCTGGGTTGCTGTCACTTGCCACCAAAAGTTCTGCCTCGCCCAGGGAAGGAAGGAGTCACAGAGGCGGCAGCCCTTCAACGGGGTGCCGTCGAGCCTTCCAATGGTGAACAGCCAGAGAGGTCCAGGGAGAAGCCTGACGCCCCTGCGTCGCGCCGGGAAGAGCCCACGTGGACTCGCCCCAGCCGCCGAGGCAGGGTGTCCTGTAACGCGGAACACGTCTTGTTGGCTGGGTCGCAACCCACAGGAGCTACTGAGCTGAAGTGCCATCCCTACAAGGGTCAGTGCGGTCCTGGCGGTGCTCGGGCGTGGGCGGGAGGAAGGGCTGCCCCTGCCAGCTCCACCAGAACAACGTGGCGTCTGTCCTGCAGCCCAGACACACGAGGCTGGCCTTGGGAGGGGGCAGGTGTGGCCACCAATTCCCCCTTTCCTGCTGGTCTCAAAACCTGCGGGCCCCGCTCGTCCGAAGCAGCAAAGCCCATTCTATTCCTCCCTCTCTGGGTTTTAAACAGGTGCCCGCTCTGCCCTCTCCAAGGACACAAGGCCAGAGCTTAGGCAGGACTGCTGCGCGCTGCTTCACGCCACGTGTCCCTCCTCCAAGAGCACCGCAGGCCACTTCCAAATTGGTATTTGATTTCGTGGTGCATAAGACGGTGACAAGTCGTTTCTAACCTCCTTTGCCTAACGAGATGCTCACTGGGGATGGCAGGCCCCTGCCAGGTGCTCAAGGTGGCACTGCACCACGGGCTCTAGAAGCCAGGAAGGTGACACCTTTACAGAGCAGCCCTGGAGAATCCTCAGCCACATCCCTGCCCTCCTACCCCCTCAGGACTTACAGGGTGTCCACTGCCGAGCTTGGGGGTGCTGAAGCCTCCCCGCTCATCCATCGAGGGTTCACCCGCCCACCTCCCTGGCCCAGGGTCGTCCCATGCAGGCTGTCCCCAAAGCTGGGGAACTGTGTGGACCTCAAGCCTCCCTCATTCACCACGAGTTTATTCAATACACCCAATTTCCACCCCTCCCAACCTCAGCCACATTTGTTGCCAACTCAAAAAAAAACTAGGAAAAGAGTCTGGCAGTTCCTCAAAATGTTAAACATGGGAGTTACTACGTGACCCAGCAATTCCACTCCTAGGCACACTCCCAAAAGAACTGAAAGCAGGGACTCACACAAATAAATGTCCATGCTTGTTCACAGCAGCACGAGTCACACAACAGGCGAAGGTACAAAGAACCCAAGTGTCTTGATGATGGGTAAACACAATGTCCTAGAGCCACCCAGAGGGGTACTATTCTGCCATTAAAAGAAACAGAGTATGGACACACGCTACAAATGGATGAACTTGAAAACATTAGACTAATTGACAGAAGCCAGACACAAAAGACCACATAACATATGATTCCATGTATATAAAATAGGCAAATCCAGAGAGAGAGAAAGCAGGCGGGTGGTTGGGGGCAGAGGGTGGAGATGGAACCACAGTAAGGATGCCTTTTGTTCCAAGGCCTCGGGGAGCCACCGCAGGCGACTGAGGAGCGGGTAAAGGGTCACAGTGTTTGACACACAGTCTGTGGACAGCAAGAGTGGAACCAACCGGGAGACCTAGCGGGCCTCCCAGCGAGAGAGAACGCTGGTGGGACTGGGGCAGCACTGACAGATGGAGAAGCGGCAAATGGCGGGAAGGCCTTGGAAACAGCTCACCATGTGGTGACAGAGGCCGAGCGGCCCGGGGGATGGGAGCCCTTCGTTTCCCTCCTTGGGCAAGGTGCCCCAGGGCTCTGAGCCTCAGTGTCCTCAGCTGCCAATGGACACAAGGGTTTCCGCTGCAAGGATGCAGGCTTGTGAAGCGTGTCAGGTAAACAGCAGGTGCTCAATAAGGCAAACTCAGCAAGGCCGGGGCTCCAAGGAGAAAGGACAGTGCTTGGCCAGGTGGCGTGGGACACTTCTAAGCCCGATTCCCAACCAGGCCTTGCACAGCCAAGCTACAAACCATGGCACCAGGGAGCATGCCCTGCCACCCCAGGAGCCAGCCGGAGGAGGGTTCCCCACACAGTCCATAGCAGGCCTCCCCAAGAATGGCCGGCAGGGACTCCAGTGTGGCCCTCTGCTACACCTGCCCCAGGGGCGGCACACAGCAAGGACCATTCAGCTGCCACGGGAGACCCCACAGGTTACAGGTCCGATGTGGCAGCACCCCACAGTCCCTTGTCACTGCCCTGGCTCTGACTTCACATCCACCCTGCTCTCTGCTGCATCCCCGGAGCCAATCACAGCGCCTGGTACACAGCAGGTGCTCAATGAATGACCCTGTCCAGCATGGGAGGTAAGAGCCCCCCACAGGCATCCACCCTACTCTGCTGGGCAGAGGCCTCTTTCCTTAGGGTGGGGGAGAGGGGTCCTGACAGGTTCTGTGGGCCCTGCTGTCCCCACATTCCTCTCCAGCCAGATAGGCAGGCCTCGCCACCCTGAGACACATCCCCTAGATTGTCCGTGTCCTGCGCAGTCTGATTCAGATCGGGGGAGGGTGGAATTACAGCCGCCTGGGGCTGAGATGTCTCTGAGGGGGGTGGGGCACGCTTGGTAAGGTGACAGAACTGCTGAAATGTGCCTGGGAGCCTTCAGACCTGAGCCCGCGCTGCGGGAGAAGATGAAAGGTGAGCTGTCTGCGCCACACGTGCCTGTAATTTTCCTGGAACTAATGGGCACTGACATTGGAACTTGTGGCAGATGGGGGAGCCTTAGAATTAAAAATCAGCTGCCAGGCAGGAGAGAAGCCCCCGGCACACACCCATGCACACATGCATGCTCCTCGGACCCCCCTGGGTGCTCGGAGGAGCTATAGGTCCCGTGGAGGGGGCACACCTGTTGCACCCCCACCCCGAACCAGCCTGTCCCAGGCCAGAGACACACGGATGCACTGGGAGCCCATGGGCAGGGACCCATCAGTCCTCCTCAGCGCTGTCTCTTCCGCATCTAGGACCAGGTCTGACATTCAGTAGCTGCTCCATGTTTGTCTGAATTGACAGCTGAATCCCCGAGAGGCACGGTGCCTGGCACACAGTAGGTGTACTAGTTAGGGGCTGTCCTATACAGTGTCAAACTGGGTGGCGGAGAACAACAGGAATCTATTCTCTCACAGTGCTAGAGACCAGAAATCTAAACTCCAGGTGTCGCAGGGCCGGGCTCCCTCCAAGGCCCCCGGGGGGGCTCAGGCCTTGGTCCACTCCCGCTCCTGGCGGCCCCAGCCGGTCCTCCGCCTCCATCTCCCTCTGAGTCTCTACCTTCATTATGGTGGCCCCTCATCTCACAAGGACACCAGTCATTGGATCAGGGCCCATACTACTCCCGTGTGACCTCACCTTAACTAACGACACCTGCAGTGACCTCCTCACGTTTACACGGTCCAGGTGGACGTGAATTTTGGAGGGGACACCATCTAACCCAACAAATATTTGCTTTGTTCACTGCGACATCCCAGAACCTGGCACAGTGCCTCCGTCACCACACTGAGAGCTCAACTCAGGTGCTGCCCTCGGGCCTGCCACCTGCCCGCCCCCAAGCTGGGACCATTCCAAATGTGGCCTCCACCCTGTTCTGGTCAATCAGGAAATTACCTGAGCACCTACCACGTGCAGGTACTGGGGCTCCAGCAGTGAGCCAGACAGACATAAAGGCCTGCCAATCAGCCAACATCCAGTGACAGGCCTGTCCCAACAGGGAAAGCCCCCAGCCGGGTGGCTGGACGGATGGATAGACGGATATATGGATGGATATACGGATGGATAGATGAGTGGATGGATGGATGGACAGACAGATAGACTGACTGATGGATATCCGTTTAACTGTTCCATTTGCCGGGGGTTTTCTGGTCTCACTTTTTAAAGCAACCCCCAGCGCCAAACATGCCTTTATTCCATTAATATTCCCACGTCGGGTTCCCTGCCAGCCCCCACAGGGGATGCACTCACCCCAGGGGAACGCCCAAGTCCACACAACTGCTTCGTAAGCCCCAGCCCGCTGGGCACAGAGGACCCGGGAGAAACCACCTCTGTCCGAACTCCAGAATCCAACCAGGAAGAGACCAGTGGAAACATTCATCGGGAAAAGAGCTACGGAAAGCTCCATGCCCAGAGGAAAGTTCCCGAAATAAGAGCTGTGGCCATCACTACCCTGCACTGCTCAGAATCCCGGGCAGGGAGGCGGGCAAGCTAACCGTACGATGATAATACCATTAGTAACGGCGGTAGCTTCTATTATTGTCCTCACTTGGCAGATGAGCAAACTGAGACTGGGTGAAGTGAACTGACCCAACAATAGAGCGAGTCCCTAATGAGAAGGTCGCACCGGATGGGGAGACCCACACCGGAAGACAGCGCTTCCCAGGAGGTCACTGGGCCTCGCAGGGTCTGAACAGAGGGAGGAGGGGGGTTGCCCCTCCCAGCCCTGGAACCGTGACTGCACACATCTCACTCAACACCCTCCTGTTGCAGATGGGGAAACTGAGGCCAGAAGAGTGGCAGGCATGTGCCCTCTCCATCCTCCTCCGCTGGGTCCCTCAGCCACGGGGTCCTGGCATCTGGGGAGGTGGGTACAGTGGCCCTTTAGGGGAACACACAGCCAGGGACCATGGGAAGAAGGGCTCCGGGTTTATGGGGATGACCAGGCCCCAGGACACACGGCTGCTTCAGCCTTGCTGGAACGCCATGCCTACACCAACCCTCAGGGAAAAACAGGCTGGGGCAAAACACACCGGGCACTGGCCCCATCTCTCCCTTCCCCTTTTTAGGGGAAGGACGTGAGCAGCCCCAATTGTGCCTCACACCCTTCCAGGATCCTCGTATCGGCTCGCCAATAGCAGACTGGATCTCAACCACAGGCACCAACACGGGGAAACTCCAATTTCCCTCAGCAAAAAGGATCGTCTGCATTCAACAGATCAGGAAACCGAGGCACAGAGAGGTGAACTCACAGGCGCAAGATCACACAGCCAGAAAGCAGCCAGGCCTGATTCTGACCCCCAAACTCCCAAGTCCAGGCCCCGCTCACCCCACAGCCGCTCCGAGGGAGCAGAAGCAGGGCTGGTTGAAGCTGCCGAGGAGGCCCGTTTGTTTCCTGTTTAATTGGTACATTTGTGTCCACTGGACTCCAGCCAGTGCAGCCCAGCCCTGCTCCCCCTGCCACAGGGATCTTCTCAAAATCACTTCCTCCTTGACTCTTCTCCCCATTTAATTTTAAAAGGAACAGAGAAAGAGAGAGTGAGAGAGAAAGAGAGAAACCACAGCCATGACAAACCCTCCCCACACACCAGGTCACAGGGTCCCATGCAGAAACCCTCGCCGAGCGGTGCCCTCTGCCTTGGGCATCCAGCAAACACTACGTGACTTTCCCCGGCTCCTCCTCATTGTGCTCCATGGGCACCCGGGAGGGACATGTTCTCCATCAGGCCCGGCTCCTCCATCTGGTCTTCCCCACGGCAATTGTCTCTGCACAGGGAAGGAGGGACCCAGAGAAGAGGCTGGTGTCTGGGCAATGTGGGGTGGGACGCTGGCCCCCCTCTGTGAACTGGGCACACCACTTAACCCTGGGGCTGGGAACGAGCGGGTCACAGGGACGAGAGTGGCGAGCTGTGTCGGGCTCAGCCTGTGCTGCTCACAGTAACTGCTCATCCACGCACGGGCGGCCATGACTGGGTTTCTAAAGGATGAGGGGCTGCGGCCTTGGGTCCATTCACTTCGCTGCCTGATGGGAAAGAACCAACACCAAGGAGAAAACGGGCCACAGGTCACGGGTCTGACATTCTTCCGAGTGAAACAAGCCAGACACAAAAGTACAAATACTATGCGGTTATGCGATTTCACTCACATGAGACAACCAGAGGAGTCAGAGCCATAGAGACAGAAAGTGGAGTGGAGGTGACCAGGGGCGGGAGGACGGGGGGCACAGATAGTGCTTAATGGGAACTGGGTTGCAGTTTTGCAAGATCAAAAAGTTTGGGAGCTGATGGCGGTGATGGTTGCACAACAGTGTGAATCGATGTATTTAACTGACTGCACACTTCACAGTGGGTGAGATGGTAAATCTTTTGGCAAGCACACTTTGTCACAATTTAAAGAACAATAACAAAATTAAATAAGTCACACACCTCCTCCAGGAAGGCCTCCCTAATTGCTAGCCAACAGCACCTAGCCAGCTTGGGTTGCCCTGTGGTGGTTCCCTTGTGCCAGGGCTGCCCCATGACAGCCAGGGCTGGCAAGGGCGCTGCCAGGGGTCCCAGCACTCAGTGGCACCTCACAGCCAAGCAGGGAGTTGGACCACAGACAAGGCCTCCTCCTCTCTGGCCCACATCACCTCAGGACCTAAGGCCTGCACGCAGGGAGAGGCTGCTCTGAAACTCTCTGCCCCTCCAGGGGGGCCCCTGGCCCCTGGCCCCAGGCCAGGCAGCCCCAGGCCAGGCCACTCTCTCTGCCCGCCTGTCTGCAGCCTCCATCCCATCACTCACATCTCATGCTGAGACCCTGAGGGGAAGGGGGGCCACCTCCCAGGAAGGAAGGCAGCAGCCCGTTTCCCACCAACCTCCCTGCACCAACATCTGGCGACCCGCGTCCCCAGCTGTGTAGCTGCCGGAAATGCCTCCTCCCGCCCCTCCTCCTCTTTCACGCACACCACATGGGGCCCTCAAGAGCAGCTTGCTGAGGAATTTATGGGGTCGTCCCTAGTATTTCAGGGCAGATCTCTGGGGGACGTCCTCTGCCACATGTGAACAAGGACAAATGTTTCTGCTGCCAAGAATAGCTTCCCCAGCAGCGGCATCCCAGCCGGGAGCCCACCCACCCAACAACAGCCCTCCCATGCAAACCAACAGTCTAAGTCTGGACCCCAGCAGCCCGACTCCCACAGGCCTGGCCCCTACTGCCACTCAGGCCGAGGGGGAAAAGGATCCACTCTGACCAGCTCCATCCAATGCTGGAATGTGGACACATAGGGCCACTCAATCAGCCCAAGGACGTCTGTGCTTCAGTGAGTGTCGGATAATGGAGTAGTCAACAAGAACGCACAGCCCCTCCCGCCCCCAGCCCGTGCACCCAGGCGTCCAGAGTGACACCTGCTCAGACGCTCAGGAGTGGCAATGGGGAAGCTAAGCACCCACCTGGGATTTGATTCCCAGTTTGTGGAGGGAGCAAGATTAACAGGGCTCCAGGGGACAGTGCCCAGGCCGGAAAGAGGGAGTGGGGAGAGCAAGGAGGGCTGCAGATACCAGGTCCCACTGGAATACATCCGGGCCAGGCCAGCATCAAGTCGGGGAGAGGGGTGGGGGGCTGCTTGTGTGAAGGATACAGGCTGGGAGTGGTCGGGGCTCAGGAAAGAGGCTCAGGGGACCCACAGCTTCCGATCCTTTCAGGAGAAGAAAATCGGATTTAGAGACATTTCTCAATTCAGTGTTTTTATTTTAAAAACACTGACTATAAACCCAACCCAATAAGTCAGTCTGACATCCAAATACAGCCTACGGGCAGCCAGGACGTAACCTGTGGCTTCTGACTTACGGTCAGTTGGAAGCCACAAAAGAGGGCCAGGGAAGCCTAAGAGAGCATGAAAAAGGGGGTGATGGCAAGTGACAGGCAGGAATGTTCTCCAAAGAGGGCAGAGGTTTAGAGGGGGGACCTGAGAGGGCCCTCACTACAACAGGCAGTGGGAGGGGCTGGGCCCATTTCCACAGTAAACCATCAGTGGCAACCCCCACCCCAGCGGGACACATACTGGCCCGGAAAGAGGGTGCTGGGCAAGGCCCGACAGCTGGCCCGTCTCCGACACACGGGGTGAGCCAGCTGTGGCACTCTACACCTCAACGTCCCTTGGGCTACCAGCTCCTCTGCACCGAGTCCTGGACTCCAGGGGAGGCTGATCCCACCTTCCAGGTCTGGCCACTCAGCACCAATGGCAGCCCACAGAAACGCATTCTCTAACTGCTTTGGAGGCCAAATGTCTGGCATCAAGGAGCTGACAGGGCCGTGCTCCCTCCGAAGGCTCTAGGGGAGGCTCCTTCCTGCCTCCTTCAGCTTCTGGAAGCACTGGACATCCCTCGGCTTGTGGACGAGACACGCCTGTCTCAGCCTGTCTTCACGTGGCCGTCCCCTCGGTGTGTCTTCTCCTCTTTGTCTCTCATAAGGTCACTGGTCCCTAAATTTAGGGTTCACCCAGTAATCTAGGATGACCTCATCTCAAGACACATCTGCAAAGACCCTTTTTCCAAAGCAGGTCACACGTACAGGGCTGGGTAGTAACACGTACATGTATCTTCTGGGGGCCACCACTCACCCCACTATACCAACCACGGCCCTACCTGCCCCATGGCCATGCCCCAGCAGAATCCCCACTAAGCAGATGAGAACACTGAGGCACAGTGACTAAAGCTACATGTCCAGGGTTTGAATGGCTTTCTCTGAGCAGTCCTGCCATGGAGCTGCTCGGCTTTACAGGAAACAAGGGACTCTCACACCCACGCTTCTGGGGAGAGGGGCGCCCCACCTCACAGGCCAAGAAGCCTGAAGTGGTTCAGCATGGGATGGGGGATAAAGAGCGGCCAAGGAAGCTTCTAAGAGTCAGTCAGCTCCTGTGTCAGTGGGAGTAAATCCCATCCCCTGAAGGGTGAAGGGGGCGTTGCGCCCCTGATAATCACTACCTCTCTATTTATTACCAGGCCTGCCCAGCCCACACAGCTGCCCCCCACCCCCAAGGCAGAAAAGGCCCATTACAACTTCACAGGCCGGGAATTATGTTATTAGCCTGGGAAGAAGGCTGCACCCGGGGACAAAGGGCTCATTGTCATGCAAATGCACGACTTCGCAAAAGGGGGCGGCTCCTCCTGCCTTCCCCGTTCTGTGCCACAATGAGAAACCCACTCGTTTGGGCATCTCTGGCCTCAGACTGGGAAAGGGGTCTGAGCCAGATTCCCAGAAAACAGTACCTGCCCTAGGGAGGGCCCCTGAGAACCTGGGTTCAAATCCTGCCTCCTCTACAGCTGTGCCATCGTCCTTTGAAACAGGCATGACAAAAGGGTCTCTGAGGATGAAAGAGGATGATCTGCTTAAAGTGTTAAGCGTCATCCTGGGCACGGAAACAACTGCACACAAAATGCCATTACATAGTAATCATACCTATGTAACTGTGTGTGCCTGCAGCTGTGTGTCTCTGGGTGAGCTGCTGACCCTCTCTGTGCCTCATCTGGAGAGGCTGATTCGGGCCCCCTTCATGGGGTTCTTAGAAGGACTCAGTAAACTAAGGTGCTCAGAATGCTTGCCCCACCTGTGATGAAGCTGAAGCAATCTGCACCCCTCCCCCATCCCGGTCGCCACAGGGACCCCAACTTTCCTGCTCCTGAGCCTCTTCAGTTAATGCAGACTTTCTGGGGTGCTTGGTGGGTTCCTACGGGCATTTTTGAGCACACTGCTTTCCAAAAGACCCTAGTTTTCTGAGAGTGCCCCAAATGCATTCTCGACCCTCAGCTGCAGAACTTCTGGGGTAGAGGTAGGTGGGCTCAACGTGGATTCCAGCTGGAGGGGCCCCCTAGCAGGAGCCCTCGCACGTGTGGCTGGCCTGGATGAACAGTGAAAGCAAAGCGCCTCTGTCCCCAGAAAGGCCCCACTCGTTGCAAAGGGACAAGCTCAGGTCCGCAGCCTGCGGGAGACACTGAATCAGACACAAGTGTTTGCTCAGCACCTACTATGAGCCCGGTGCTCAGGACACAGTGGTGGGACACGGTGGATAGACATTCATTAAATCCCAGGTGGTGACCGTAGTGAGGTGACAGGGAATGGCTGGGGGCACAGGGGGCCTCTTTCAGGAGGCCTAAATGAGGGGAAGGTGTAAAGATCTCAGAGAAGGGTTTTCCAGGAAGAGGGCACAGCATGTACCAAGGTCCCCAGGCAGGACCATGAGTGGAGCTTTAAGAAACAGCACAGAGGACCAGGGCCCCCCCAGCCGCAGCCCCACTCCCTGCCCATCCAGACTCTGCCCGGCCAAGCCCGACCTGAGACCCCCAACTTCTAACCAACGCCCCGGAGCCCCAGGCACGAGCCTCCATCACCCTGACATGATGGCGGAAGCCCCTCTTGGAGGCTCAGACCCTGCAAGTAGGTGTCCACCTGTCCCCCAGCCGGAATGTTCTGGAACCCTCTGGAATCCTTAGGCATAAAGCAAGCCCTGCCTGGGTGTCCTGGGAAGCCTGGGGGCCCAAGCTCAGTTACTAGCCAGCTGTAAGGGGAAAACCACCTGCAGACCCTCTCTCGGGAGCCCCGGGAGGACGGCTACCCTCAGATTGGCTTTGGTTGGACGGAAATGCATTTCCCACGCTTAAGCGCCAGCTCACCCCCGAAGGCCTTCTCACAACCACTAGTGGAGGGAAGGGGTCTGCGGGAAACCAGTGCCTACTAAGGAAACAGCAGGAAAAGAAAAAATGCAGCCCAGAGGACAGCACAAGGAAGGACAGCACTCAGAGAAGAGAGGAGTTCAGCCATCACATGAGTGACCCTGCAGACAGAAGTGACACTGAGTCACACTTTGGGGCTGCAAACGGAGGCTCAGAGGAGGCCGCTAAGAGGTGGTGGGCCCAGAGGTCAAAGCTGCCTGGTTCTCACAGGTCTTGAGCCCGGCCCCATGTCTTGACCTCCTAGCCTGGCCTACAAGTGAGAAGAAAAGGAGGAAACTGAGGCTCAGAGAGGGCAAGCAACCTTCCCAGGGCCACCCAGCCAAAGAGCCATCACACACAGGCTCTGGCCTGGGATTTGTATCCCATCCCCTGAGAAATAGGGATCATAAGCACCCTCCTTCCCGTGGCGGATACGGGTGTAAAATAGGCCAGTGCCCAGCTAAGCACAACAATCACATGACATCACCAATGGTAACAATGGCAGCAACTGCATCCTCACGTAGCACTCAGCACGTGTCCCCATCACTCTAAGCACTTAGCATGTATCCATTCATTTAACCTCCATACAAGCCTACACAGACTAAACCCTATCCCCACTTTACAGATGAGGAAACTGAGGCTTACACAGCTAACAAGGGGCAGACTTGCACTCAAACCCAGGGCAGCCTGACCCCCAAGCCTATGCTCTTTTTAGATCTCTGTAGTCATTCATATTCAGTCATAAGAAAGAACATGGCAAGCTCCCAAGTGCCCTTCAGCCAGCTGCCCCCACTGGAACCATCCCTACATGACTAGAGGTCAATATCAACGGCAACAACCAGGGACTAACACTGATGGTGGCTCCAGTTTTACACGCACCCACGTGTGAGTCTGTCTGAGTGTGTGCATGTGAGTGTGCGCGTGTTGAGCTCTGGGCACTTCTCGCTCAGCGCAGTGCAGCCACCACCGTCGACGCAGACGCTTCCATCACAAGGGGCCTCCGTGCAACCCCTCGTCTGAACCACCACACACAGCTGTCTTTCCCGGGGTTGTGGGATCGCGTCACGAGACCCTCAGGGCAGAGCAGGGGCGGCCACAACACAGTGGGCACTGAGGAGGCTTTGGGGGCAGGAAGGGGACATTCGTGGGGCCCCTTGCTGCAGAGGCCTTTTCCGAGGTCACCGGGAGAGGCTGGAGGACAATGAGACAGAGGCAGCTGGCGTGGGCACCCTGGACACCCGGGGAACTCCCCAATGGCTCCTGCTGGCCCGAAAGGCGAGGCCCCAAGCCAGCCAGCAGCCCAGCATCCGGTGTCACTTACAAACAGGACTGCTGCCACCCTCAGAGGGAGAGCCAGCCCTGCCTGCCCAGCCCCCAGGCCACGCCGGACACTGTCAGGGAGTCTGGTCCAGGTTAGGTGGGAGACGGAGCAAAACAGGCAAGACTGGGGGAGCCCCAGGGACCCCAGCCCAAGCCCAAATGCAGACAGAGCCTGGGGCTGGGTAGGGTCTCAGCCGCCTCTCACTCTCCTGGCCGCCGTTTGCCTATAAAATGGGAGGGCTCTTAGCTCTTGACAAGGAAGAAAAATTGCCAGAGACTAAGACATAACTAACTTAAATCCAAGCTTTTGTCCATACTGACCGAGCCCTCCCCCAAGACACCAGCCACGGGGACCCTGCGGGTTTGTCTTGGTTTCCCCGAGGCACCCTGGCCAGTGGCTCGTGCAGCATGGATGAGACAAGTGAGGTTCCATTGGCCAAGGTCATATGGTCCATGAAGGGTGGGGTGGGACCATTTATTAGCCCCCGTAAGCCACACAACTTGTGGGGTGGAGACAGATGGCACATCCATTTGTCAGACAGGAAAACTGAGGCTGAGAGGCGGGAAGTGACTTGTCCCAGGGTCACACAGCCAGGAAGCACTGGCCAGAATGTGAACACAGTAGTCTGGCTATGCAGTGAACCAGGAAGCTGCAGCTCATCTCACGTCACCCCATGTCTGTGCGGCCCCCATTGGGGCCCCACTCGCACAGGGGAGGCGAGGCCACCCAGAGTGAAAGGGACAGAACCAGGATTCAAACCAGGTGGTGGCAATTGAGCGACGCTGTCTGAGACCCCTCGCAGGCCAGGACGTGAGCCCCCACGAGCCCTACCGCTGCCTCCCACCAGTCCCAGCCCACCCAGACTACAGGACACGTCGCTCCCTCATCCACTCTGCTCGGAACTGAAGGTTCCTTGTAAGCTCACTCCAACTCTCCAGTGTTTATCCCAGCTCCTGGCTGCCAGGGCCCTGGGCAAGCCTGGGCCGGTGGTGCTGATTTCAAACCAGACATGGGCACCCAGCCAAGCGCCACCGTGGTGGGAGCCGGCTGCCAGGGACGCCGCAGCGCTGCCTGCACCTGGCCCCTCCCCAGCTGCACCCTCAAGTCCTAAGGCCCCCAGGCCACCCCTGGCGGCCAGTACCAAAGAAGAAACCAGGACCACCCAGACCCCTGGCACTGCCCACGGTTCCCACTCCACACATCCCCTCCCACAGACAGCAGCCAAGAAGCACTGTCCCTCCGGGCCACCCACCCTCTCGGCACCCTTTTCCGGGACTTCAGCTACTCTGGCTGGCCCACTGTCCACTCCTGCCGGCTGCCCGGGCCCACACAGCCCAGCCCTTGACCACCACACTGGCAGAACCAGGGCTCCTGCCAGATGAGCCACTGGCCCCCAGTGCTGCCCCAGCCCAGGGCCCAGTCCTACCACGAGCCACAGCCCCTGTCCATGGCCACCCTCCCTCTGCCAGGGACACGGCCACTGCGGCTCCCGGCCCACCACCGAGCCCGGAAACTTCTCTTACCGAGCACATGACCAGCCTTTCACTCACGTCAGCTCCGAACACAACTTGAAGTAACTCTCCCACAAAAAAAAAAAAAAAAAAAAGACAAGGAAAACGTGCCAGCAGGTCAAGAGAGTCCACACACAGACTGTTCTGCTGGCTTCCAGAAGACACCCCACGTCCAACGTTCAACCATCCTTCCTGCAGGCCCGACACCGGGAAAGGCTGGCCGCTCGGCCCTGCCGCCTTCCCGCGACACTGCGGGCTCCCCCGGATGGGGAGGCCCTGTGGGGCCTATCTGCAGCCAGGCCACCCCCAGACCGTCACCGACGTCCCCAATACAGGGCCGGCCAGGCCCACTGGGGACAACCCAAGGGCTGCCCGACCCACAGGGGGCCGCCAACGCGAGGTCGGGCCTCGGCGATCCTTTTTGCCTCCTGCCACTCGGGCCTATAAACATAGGGAATTACATAAGTCCACTCCTCCTGTTGGGAAGCCAAAAGTACAAGCTTTTTCTCCCAGCCTTGGCAGTAAGTAATAATTCCTCATCGCCATGGTAACCCTGGCGGGCTTCCAGCCCGACACTCAGGAGCTGAAACACTGGGAGGCCTTTTTATAGCTCGGTAGAAAACCTCTTCACTATTCCCTCGCTCACTCGCTCGCAGGGAAAGCGAGCTCCAGGCCAAATTTTCTTCCTTTAACCCGTTTCCTCCCAGCCGGACCATCCACCCGGGAGCCCAGGCCTGCCCACCACCTCGTAGAAACGAAGCCGCTGCCCGTCCCTTCCTGGTCCTCCTGTCTCCAGGGTGATATGGCCAGAGGGCAGGCTCTGCCTTTAAAATATTTCTGTTGTCCTTGTAATCTCAGGAAAAGCAAACATGACCCCCTCACACTGGTATTCTGAAGGAGGGTCATCTGGCCCAGAGGGTGAAAAGACAGACACACACACAGACACACACAGACACGCACACGCATGCACCAAAATGCACGGTTTGGTGGTTGGCCAGCCACCTGAACCTTGGCTGCAACTAGCTGTGTGACTCAGAGACGTGTCTGAGTGTCTCTGGGTATCAACTTCCCATCTGCAGCAGGGCAGGCACGGCGCTGCTTCCCACTGCTCTCTGCTGCAGTGACAAGGCATCAGGAGAGGCTGCCACAGCCGCCAGGAAGCAGAGGGTCCTGCGAGTGGTCTCCCACCCCCAGTGACCAGGAGTTGGGCCCAGAGATGTCTGCCCAAGGTGGCACCCTGAGTGACGACTGGGACTCGCGGGTGCAGACACAGGGGAGGTACCACGGGCAGCAGGCACAGCTGATGCAAAGGCCTGGAGGTCAGACCGAGTTGGTGTGTTGCAACAGCAGAGAAGACAGGGGTGGAGCGGGGAGAGCTAGAAGACGAGGTCAGGGAGCAACGGGAAGGGTGGGGGGAGCATGGCTCATGAAGACGCAAGTCACGTAACTGTAGGCTGGGGGTGCCCCCGAGAGTCAGAACGACAACAGTAACACGTACTGTGTGCCCAGCACTTCCCCATGTGTCCTCACAACAGCAGAACGAAAGGCAGGGGCAATTTTGAACCCCCGTATACAGAGAAGTTGAAACAGGCCCCGAGAGGCTTAGTGACTTGCCCAAGGTCACACACTGAGGCTTGAACCTGGTAAGCCTGGCCTGCCCCCGCCATGCCACGTGGTGTAGTCAGCAAGGAGCCACAAAGCGTTCGGGCTGGGTCACATCTGCATGTGACAAAGGTCCATGGCCACTGGTCTAGTCAGGGGGATGGGAATGTCTGCTAGGAGACCAGTGAAGGCACCCACACGGAGCCCGTTAAGTGTGTCACCTTCCATCAGCTCACCCTGCAGCCTTTCCCAAGAAAACACCAGCCCGAAAGCCAAGGTGGGGTTTCTTCTACTTCAAAGCCTTCTTGTCCATGTGGAGAAACCGAGGCACAGGAAGTGAGTGACCCAAATCCGCTTAGACCACAGATCCGGGCGCTGTCTTCCAGCCCATCACCTCTCACCATGACCGTGAGACCACAAAACTCAGGAACGGGCCAAACCGGCCCCACCAAGCCCGGCCAGGACGCAGAGCCTGAAGCGGCAGGGGCAGGACTCACTGGTTCCTTTTGTTCTTTTCTGTTGGTTTTGGACACCGACCTGCGTTCAGACCTTCGCAGAGGCCGGCCCTGGAATCAGGAGTAACTCAAGCAAATCCCAGAGTGATCTGTGCTTCGGGCAGGTTCCACGCTGGTCCGCGTCACTCTGCGGCCACTTCTTGTGTCTTCCCCGGAGGAAGCGGAGGGTTTGCTGAGTAACTTCACGGGGACGGCAGATCATCAAATACCGGAAACAGCCTCATGCTGCACCCTCTACACAGAGCCAGAGGCTGAAGCTGAGCTCATGTCAGAATAAGCACGTGGTCGTCTGCTTAGCAAAAGACTTCTTGATTCCCCAAGCCTCTGAGGGTGACCAGTGATCCCGCCTCGGTTCTTTGAAAGTGTCCTCTGACCCCAATTTACCAACGTGCCACTTCCAGGGACCTGTGTGCCAGGCAAAGCTTTGAGGACGGTGGGAAAGACCAGTGACAACACTGCAGGATGTGCTGTGATGGGGCGCATGGAGGCACAGGGGGCAGAAGGATTCCGAAAGGCAGGAGGGGGGGGGGGCCTTAGGCCAGACGCGCTGGGGAAGGCCCCCAGCTTCTGCGGCACGGCCTGCCCAGCTGTGGACCGGGAGCACACCTCTCTGGTCCCTCCTGCAGGGTCAACAGAAACTACGCCTGCGGGGGCGGGGGGGCTCTGAGGACTAGGAGGCCCCACAGTCTGGCCCCTGTTCAGCACCCAGCCCCAAGGGGAAGGGGGCACCACTCACTTCTTCCCCACACAGCTCCACTTCCCAGCCAGGCAGAGAGAGGGCTGGGAGCAGGGTGGGAGCTGGGCAGGGAGGGGGAGGGGGTAGGCAGAGGGTGAGAGAAGGCTTTGGGGGTCGGGCAACGGACAAGCAAGCGCTAGAAAATATCTGCCTGTTTCACCTCCTGCTCCCCTGCCCCACACCCCAAGGCTCCGAGACTTGGGCATGTGACTACCACCTCTCTAGGCTGCCTCAGTTTCCTCAAGTGAAAAACTACTTATGAGATGGTTTTGTTGAGGTCAATCCATACGATGGAATACGATTTGGCCATAAAGAAGAACGAAGCACTGTCACACGCCACGAAGTAGATGAGCCTCAGAAACGTGAGGTGAGTGAGAGAAGCCAGACACAAAGGACCACATACTGCGTGAGGCCACACATACTATGGAATGTCCAGAAAAGGCCAATTCACAGCGACACAAGGACAGTGCTGGCTACCAGGGGCTGGGGAGGGAGAAGGAGGAGTGACTGCTGATGAGTACAGGGTATCCTACTGGGGTAACAAAATTATTTTAGAACTAGAAAGGGACAGTGGCTGTACATTATAAATGTACTAAAAACTAATACATTGTTCACTTTAAAATGGTTAATTTTTATGTGACGTGAATTTCATCTCAATTAAAAATAAATAAAAAGATGGTTTGGTTGAAGGGGCACCATTCCAGCCCAGTTTACTCTCTTTCTGCAAGTCGGTCCACCTCTCAGCTGGTAACAGTCCCTGCCCCCAGGCCTGGGGCCACCAGACATTCAACAAACATTTACTGTACGCGCTGGGCACTGGGCAGACAGCAGGGAACAAGACAAAGCTCAGGCCGGCGTGGAGCTGACCGGGAAGAGGTGAGAAAGTCAACCGCAGATAAGGACATGAAGCAATTCCCATAGTGGCAGCTGCTGTGGACGGGGGTTTGTGAGGCAGCGACAATTCAGCAGGGGCCTGGATGGAGGAGAGGGATGTGGAAACTTCTCAGGGGACAGTGTCCCAGGCAGAGGAAACAGCCACGACAAAGGCTGTGAGGTGAGTTCCGGAACAGCCAGGCCAGCGCAGGTGGAGGGATGAGCAAGGGGAGGGCATGCCAGAGAAGGTCGGCCTCCTCATGGCTCCGGGTCTCGGAGGGCCCCAGAGGCCGCAGACAGGGTCTTGAAATTTTAAGCATGATTAACATAAAATTCGTAACTGCATTAGTTTCCTGGGGCTGCTGAAACGAATGAGGACCAACCGGGGCGCTTAAAACAACAGCAATGTACCCTGTCACCGTTCCAAGGCCAGCAGTCCGAAATCAAGCCATCGGGCTGCGTCCCTCCGAAGCCTCTCAGGGAGGGTCCTCCCAAGCTTCTTTCAGCTCCTGGTGGCTCCAGGCGTTTCTTGGCTCGCAGCCTCCTCACTCCCCTCCCTGCCTGGGTGTCACATGGCCTAGTGTGTAAGCCTTTTTGTCGTCGGATTTTGGGCTCATCATCACCTAGGATGATCTCCTCTGCATCCTTAACTTGACCACATCTGCAAAGACCCTTTGTTCAAACAAGGCCCATTCACAGTTCCAAGTGAGCATAACTTTTGGGGCCACAACTCAACCGTCCGTCACAATCGAGACTCACAACATGGCAGCACCAAATGCCCAGAGCCGTGCTTGGCCTCCCCTCTGCTTTCTGCAGATTCCAGGGGACCAGGCTGGAAGCTCTGGAGTAGCCCAGTGAGAAGTCCCCCCGGGGTCCACAGCCGGCCCACTCCCAGCCTGAGCCAGCAAGGAACAGACCCCAAGGAACTCAGATTGTCTTCCCTGCGAGAGGCATGCGTGAGCCAGTGGCTGGCAGCTGGCCGGAAAGGGACTCCTTGACACAGAGGCCAAAGCAGGCCAGGACCGGCGTCCTGAATGGAGACTTCCCCAGCCCCAAATCACTTCATGCAGGCACCAAAGCGTCAAGTGAAACCCCTGGCACACCGGCCAAAGGCAGAAAACTGTCCTCTAGGGCTGGTGTTCTGTGCGCTGCTTTCATTTTAAAGCGGCTGTGAGCAGGACTTGTGTCTAGTGCAGCGCCACCCATCCCACAGCAAAGGGCACCGAGCGCCTGGCAGGGTGGCTGGGGAAGGAGGTGGCGGCTGCCTGCTCTGGGCCTTGGGATCCACGCCCTGGTAGTGCAGGGAGAAGGGGGAGGAGTCCAAGACTGCCCCCGGCCCCCGCCAGCTGGGTCCCAGGAGCCAGGCCGGGAAGCATGAGTTTCAGTATCTGCCAGGTGCACACACTCCCAATGGGCCAGGCACTGGGGGAAACGGCCTTCACTGTGCTTCTTTAAGGCCTCACAACAATCTACCCGGTATTGCCATCCCCATGTTACAGAGGGGGAAACTGAGGCACAGAGCGGCGAAGGCGCTTGCCCAAGGGCACACAGCTAGGAAGCAGCAGGGTGGGGATTTGAACCCAGGGACTGTGGCACCTGAATCTATGTCACTAACGACTGGGATTTACTGTCTCTCTCTGAGACTATGTCAGGCCAAACTGGAGGGCTCTCGAAGAAACTGCTGAGGTCCCGGGGCCTGCCTTCTGGAAAGGGCATCTCCGGAGGCGTTAAACGTGTCTTCCCAAACCTTGGGACCTTCTGGTACATTCCATGGTACATTCTGCCCAGACCACAGAGAGCGAAATACTTTGAGATAAAAGTCACAACTAAGAACAGAGGCCACAAAATGATGACAGTCAGCTGTGGCCAACAGGGAAGCTGTTCCTGGCACACACAATGTTTTTTCAAAACAATTAGGACACTGCTTATAAAATCCAGATTTCCAGCTTCTCTTGGAAAAATATCAGAATACCCAGCTTGCCAATTAGTCACAATCCCCACCCATCCCTTTCACCTCGTTCCCTTTCCTTGACTGCGTATGAGTTTGGGACACCCCTTTCCCCAACCTTGGCCACCTCCCCCTTGCTGTTGAAAATAGCTGAACAAGTGCTGAAGGCCTCATTCAGTGAGGAAAAGGACAAAAGAGACGAGTGACACTCAGGGTTTCAGGCGACTCTCCTTCCCCTTGGCTGGCTGTGCTGGTGGCATGAACCTGCCTGAGAACACAGCCCACACAAAGGAGCAGAGCTGAGAGAGTCAGCTCCCTAAGGCGTGGTTCGAGCCCCTGGATCCAGCCATGCCTGAACTCGTCCTATGAGCATCTAACAAATCTCCCTTGTGGCCTAAACCAGCCTGAGCGTGCCTCCACCACGACGCAGGAGTCCTAACGAATCACCCTCAGGTCTTGCCTCCATCAACCCTCGTCCAAGGAAGCCTGACCAACCACCAATTTGACCTTGTTATACCCCATCGCAGACCTGAGTTCAGTCCCCAGGACCCTCACCCTCGAGTGTTGACCTGACGCTCTCTCTGGACACTAAACTCCAAGGCATGGAGGAGTTTAGTGTCCTAACTCCTCAAAAGTCCACAATGTCCGACGTTTCCATCATTCTGATTCAAGGGGCCGACAAATCTCTGGAACATTCCATGGGCCCAATAAATGTAAATTAATCAACCAGCAAAAGAACAAAAGCCAGTAAATTTGATTTCTGCCTTAATTGGGAAAAGGGCCCAACCCCCAAGGTCTACAGAACAGCTTCAGATCCAGAGAACCACACCTGGAACCCCAGCTCTGTTCCAGATATGCAGGCCTCCTCAGCGTTCCTGAACCTAAGGGCCTCAGGGCCTTTGCACATGCTGTTTCCCTACCTAGAAGGCTCATCCCTCTTCCTTTCATGTCTGGTTCCTTTTCATTGTCCAGGTCCCAGCTCAAACGCCACCTCCTCAGAGACCACCCTTGATTCCTGTACCTAAAGTAAGTAACCCTGAAACCCGGGCTGCCCCCACACACACACCCTGTGCTATTCCATAGCCAACATTTCTTGGCCTTGGAGTACAGTGTTTCTTTTTTGCACTGCCCATCTCCCCATCAGCCCATGGGATCCACAAAGCCCTGGCATCTTGTTTGCTGTACACCCGTGGTGTGAACACTCAGCTGGCTGCAGGGAGGCAGGAAGCAGACCCCTCGTGTCCTGACTGGTCCTGCCCAGCCCAGAGCAGCTGCTGCATGCCTGAGGGCCCTATGTAGCACATGGAGCCTGGCTCATGGCTGGTGCAGCCCTGCCAAGAGACCCAGGCTGGCTCTGGGCTCAGGGAAGGCTGCAGGTGGCACACACACAGTCCTCACAATTAACAGCAGGTGTCATGGAGTAAAGCTGCCCAGGTTCAAATCCCAGCTCTGCCAGCTGTGTGATCTTGGGCAAGTCACTTAACCTCTCTGTGCCTCCAGTTTCCCCACCTATAAAATGGGGCTGATAATAACAGGAGCCACTCACAGGGCGCTGCTGCGCTTAGTGCATTAGTGAATGTATGTGATATACTCAGAACACAGCTGGGCACAAAGTAAATGCTGAGGAATCACTGGACGTTACAGCTGATGTCAATAACGCCGATGATAACGGCAAACTCTCCCACGGCACTAAGGCAAGCCAATGGTCAGCAAATGTCAGCTTTGGTAGCAAATAGAGGATCTGCTCTACGCCAAGTCCTGTTTGAAGCACTTCACACAAATTGATTCCTACAAGATAGGTTTACTGTTCAACGTGCTTGTGCCAGGTCTCCCAGGCAGCCTCCCTGGATTGCTACAATCCCCAAGCACACCATGGACACAAATCCTTGCTGTGAGTCTGTCCTCAACTCCCCTCTCTGTCCAAGTGAGGGGCAGGAAGAGCCCCTACCATTCTTAAGTCAGCACATGGAATGCATGTCCCATGCCAGCCCAAGCCATAGCCCTGCCAGAATCCCAGAAAAGCGGGCCCCGTCTGGCTGCATGAGTGTACCCCAGAAAGTGAAGTGTGTTCCCTCCCTGCAGCCAGCATAGGACAATTCCTGGTTCCTGGTAGAGGCCCAGGCATCTCAAGGGCTCCTGTCCTACTGCCCCTGCACAGGGCCAGACATCCTGACACAGGGTGCACTGTGAAAGGGTAGGCATCAGCTCTGGCTGGGGGTCTGTGGTCTGCATGTATGGCGTGTGAGAGCAACACTGCCCCCAGCCACCCCCAGCCTTTCTGTCCACAAAATGAGGTGGGTGCAGCTGGCCTCCTCTTCCCATCCGACAGATGGACAGCCGGCTCACCAGTCAGGCTGGCTGAGGTCACTCAGCACAAGGACCCCTGCGAAGCCAGCCTTTGACACTTCTCGGACAGAAGAGGCGGCCCCCCTTACCTCATCCCTGCTGGGACCTGAGGTGACCCCCAGTACCCGAAACCAGGTGGTAAGAGCTGGTTACAATGCCAGCTCCTCCAACCGTGGGCTATGTGACCTCACTCACGTCCCTCCACCTCCCTGGGCCTCAGTTTCCTCATCTGGAAAATGGGTCTAATGATCATGATCACATTACCACAGGCAAGAAGGACCAGGAGTACCCCCAAGCCAGCAAATCAAAGCCACCAAAAGAGAAACAGAAGATCTAGAAAGAAGCTATTTTAATTTCAGCAAATGGGCCTGCTTTGTGATTATATGCAACACAATTGTATTTTATGTTTCAGAACGTTTTCTGTTTGGATTCACGGCAGTTGGCAGTTGTAGAAGGGACAACGTGATTTTTTTCCGCATTTAAGCCTCTTGAGGCCTTGAATCACCCTAAATTAGCATGTCCCTCGAAGGACCATCCTGAAAAGTAATCAATAAATGCACAAAGCCTTAATATAGCACCCATACAGGGCCAGCACTGGAGACATCCCACGAGACGTCCCACGCAGGCTGCTCCGAGGCTGGGGCAGGAGGAAGGGAAGGAGGCAGGCTCTGGGGCAGACGCCTGGGTTAGAACCTCAGGCAGGTCACTTCATCTCTCGGTTTCTCCGTTTCTTCCTCTGTAAAGTGGGGATGATGATAATCCCTACTTCACAGGAGGTTTTGAAAGATTAAATAAATTATAACATGTAAAGTACGACACGACTCCTATTATAAACTTATTATTATTGCTGTCGTTTTTGCCAATTTCAAAACTTACACAGGTAGGTCTATAACCGTGACTGCAGGATAAAGATAAGACCGCCTGGATCCCTGGGGCTCACTGGGACCCCCGAAAGGTAGCGCCAACCCCCCTACCAGGTGGGGGCAGGGAATACTATCCAATGGAAGGAGACACATGTCAGAGCCAGAGATTAAAAACAAGTACAATTATCGGGCAGGCATCCATCCATAATTGTGGATTTGATGTAATTAGGCACCCCACTAACTTCATTACTTATTTATTTACGGGATTGCTTATTTAATCTGTGGGCCTCCTTTCCCGAAAAGTCATCTTAGCTAACACCCCTCAAGAGAGGGAGGAGGGGGAAGAGGTCCCCTCTTCCGTCACCACCCCGGTTCCTGGGCTTCCATGTCCCACGCCTGCCTTGCCCAGAACAGCTTCCCGAAGCCTGCACGACTGTGCCCAGGATCACAGAACTGCACAAAGCCTGTGTGCTCAGTGCCAACGGACAGTGCTTGGCCCGGAAGGCATGGACCCTCCTTCACACTCTCATCTCTCCAGCAGAGGTGACCCTGGTGGGAGAAGAGTGGTTTGGGCCCCGCCGGCCTGGTGTGACCCTCTGGACCGGCAAATATGTCAAGTGCAACAAATGGGGCTGGTACTTTCCAGCTTGGAGAAGGAAAAAGAGCACTCAACTGTTGCTGAATGACTTTAGATAAGTCACCTAACCTCCCAGAGCCTCAGTTTGCTCACCTGTAAAATGGGAGTGTTGATTAAGAACAACATTCACAGCTAGCTCAACCTAAAATCCCAGCTGCCGCTACCCAGCACCACCCATGGCCTCAGCCAATGCAATACGGCAAGAAAAAGCAATGAGAGGAGGAAAGACTTGCTAGCTTTATTTGTAATAGCCAAAAACTGGAAACAACCTAAATGTCCATCAGCTCACGAATGGATAAACAAACTGTGATACATTCATATGATGGAGTATTACTCAGCAGTACAAAAAAAAGAATCACTGACACATACAACACATGACACAAGTGAATCTCAAAAACATGCAGAAAGAAGCCAAACATAAAACAGTACATACTTTATAATTTTATTATGAAAATCTGGAAGATTCTAGAACTCCTATGGCAGATCAGAAGGTGCGCCTGGTGGGGGGATGGGGATTCTTTTGAGGGTTATGGGAACCTTCTACATCTTGATTGTGGAGGTTGCTATCTGAATGTTCACATTGGTCAAAACTCACTTTTTAACCCTAACAAGAAAACGTATCAGCCCACTAACGTCAGGCCAATACCCAGTGACCATTTGCCCACTTCCAGGTCAGATCTGCTGGTTCCATCACCATCCCTCAACTTCCCCAAGACTTGATTTAGGAGCGCTGGACAAGGAAGGTCAGGGTTTGCCTCTGCCCGTCGGGTCCCCACCTGCAAACGCAGGGTTATAAATAGCATGCTCCTTGGAGAGCTATTGTAAAGTGAACCATGGGGAACGTACCAGCTGCAGGCCCTGGCATATAGCAGGGACCTCATTATGGCTGCAGCAAAATGATGAACAGGCAAGCACTGGCCCAGGTGGACAGGACTGGCCAGGATGCTTGACCCCGGACACACACAAGCCCCCAGCAGACGAGACTCCAGGCCTGGGCAGCTGCCCCCATCATCGCCGGCTCCAGGCTGCCGCATCTCCGGCATTTAAGTGATGCCTGCTTCCAGGACAGGACAGGGCTCCTTGGCTCCCCCCCACACTCCTTCCAAGAGGAGGAAGATGGGCACCCTGTGGGGAGGGGCTGGCCCTGAGGGTGGCACAGTCAGCCCTGGGAGCTCATTTTGAAACAGGAGCCTGTGGAGAGGACGTCCTGGTGGAGAAGGGCGGCTTCGTGGTCTGGCTGTCACGTACACACTAAGCAGAGCAGGACAGAGCCCACCCAGTTATGAAAGAAAAAGATAATAATAGGAGGGCTCCAGGGTAGAGGCTCCAGGGACTGGGGGGCGGTTCTGTGCTGGCTCACGTGCCCCTGTCTGAGGGCTGCCCTGTGAGTGACGGAGCGGGCAGATGGCGCCTGGGAGCCCTGACGGCAGGGGCGTCCCCCGGGCCCGATTAGAGGGCCCGCCGCAGGCAGACATGCTCACTGTCAGCCTTGTCCTCCCAGCCCGCCATCAGAGGCACCATTAATTGCTGTCATTTGAGGGTGGCCTGTGGGGAAAGGGAGGGGGCTGTGGGGACAGGAGGGGAAGAAAGGAAGAGGAAGAGGAAGATGGAGGGAGGAGGGGAAGGAAGAGGGAGCAGCGGGGGGAGGGAAGGAAAGGAGGTGGCGGCACAGCCTGCACAGGGCTGAGCCTCCTGAGCTGGAAGGAAAGACCCCCACACACACGCCTCCTCCTCCATCGAATAGAGGGACCAGGGCCCTGCCTAAGTGGGGACAAAGCCAGTGGACCCATTGCCTAGGAGGGACAAATAGAGTCCAGAGACGTATGATTCTGCAGGGGTCAAGCCCCCGGCCCTTCCCCCATATACAGCCTGGTCGCTTCCCCCCCAGGGAACCCAGAAAGCCTGGCTTCCCCAGCCTCCCATTCACTGTCAGCCTCCACCCACACCGCCCCTCCCCCTCACCACTATACCACCAGGCGCCACGCTGGGAGAAGTTCACGGCCAAACCCCACTTTCCCACCCGTGCTCTGGGCTCAAGCAGCTCCCATCCTAGGATCAAAACCTACACCTGCTCTCGGGGTGTCCCGCAGGCCACCTCCTCCAACACCGACACCAGCAGGAAGGAGTCCAGGGCAGGGCTCCCTGGGTTCCAGTCCTCCTTCTGCCACTCGCACACTTGGGGACATCACATCGTCTCCCTGTGCCCCAGTTTCCTCATCTGTACGACGGGGATAACAACAGGGCCCATCTCGTCGAGTGTGTCTGAGGGTTAGACGACGTGCCTCCAGAAAGCGCGGAAAAGGGGGTCCGACGCCAGGTGAGTATGGAGGGGTCGGACGCTGCTGGTCCACCATCACCCCAGACACTGTCCCCTTGACCCTCACACCTCGCATCTTCTACTGCTTATGCGCTTACCCAGTTCTTCTCAGAAATGCCTGCTCCCCCCGTCCCCGCCTCCAGGCCTCCCCAGGAGAGGAGGGCTCAGCAAAGACCCAGCTGCCAGCAGAAAGCTGCATGGCACGGCGTCCATGGCCGGTCTCCGGAGCACCCGCCCCACTGCCTCCTTCCCAGCCGCCAGTCCCGACAGGCCTGCTCTGGGGCTGAGGAGCCACTTGGGCCCTGCCGGGGAGCTCCTGGGAACACGAGGCTCTCTCCGCGGGGGGAGGGCCCCTCTGCCCCCTCCCCCATCTGTCTGCCTCCCTCCTCCCTCGGAGCTGATGGATCCCCCAGAGGAGGAAGCTAAGTGCTTGCAGACAAAAAGCCCTTTTATCGTCCTCGGGTGGGCCACTGGCATGACAAGCAGATAACTCAGCCACAGAGAAGGCTCTCCATTAGGCCTACGGATTGATGGAGAGCCAGAGGTAGAGGAGGAGGAGGAGGAGGAGGGAGAAACATCCAGGCAAGGCCACCTTCCTTCCAACTTCGGGCGCGGCAGGCAGAAAACCTGAGCTGACCCCCTGGGGGGACTGCCACACCAGCATCGCCCATGCCTCCCCACTTCCAAGATGAAACCCACAGCTGCAGGGCCCAGGGCCTGGCTCAGGAAGCAGGTGACCTCCAAAACCGTTTTTCCTGGGGGGCCCTAAAGGCTCAGGAACAAAGAAGAGAGGCCAGTCCCAAGAAACCCCACCCGTGTGACTCATGCAGACGCCTACAAACCAAGATGGCCATTCCATACAGCCTCAGGGCCTTTGCACGGAGGTTCCTCTGACTGGGGCACCCTCCAGAGACCGGCATGCTCCCTTCCTCTCCTCCTGCAGGTCTCAGGGAGGCCCTCCCGCCCCCGCCCCCCCATTTGAAACTGCCACCCGCAGCCCCCCATACACTCCAAGCCCGTCCTCTGGCCCTGCATCCCAGGGCTTCCCAGCGAAGAACACACTGTCTGCCGCTCGGTAGGAATATGTCAGGGACCCCGAGACACTCACATGGTTAGAGTCCCACCTCTTTGCTTCCAGGTGAGACTTGAAACAGGTGACCCATCTACGCCTTTACGGGGAGACTGAGGCGTAACAGCCCATTTGAGAGCATTGTTGCGAGGGTCACAGAACGGGGTGAAACATGCAAAGCTGATTATCAGCTTGCTGAGCACCTACTCTGGGCCAGGCAGTGTTCAGCGTTAGCTCATTTAGTTCTCACAGCGGCCATGTGAGTGGATATTGTTATTCACCCAGTTTACAGATGGGGAAATGGAGGCACAGGGAGATGGAGGCTTGCCTGGCTGCCCCAAGTGAATGTGGCAGTGCGACCAGGAACCCAAGCCACCTCCTCTCCCGCTGGGCACAGTGACCACGATGCCACACAAGTGTCCCACCCAAAGGCTTCCTCCAACACCAGCCACTCCCACAAGTGGGCCCTTCCACAGGCCCCGTCGTCCCCAAGCCTGGAACCCCCCACTAGAGCACAGAACCCCAGAGACAGAGAAAACCGCGTCCTACATCTGCACCGCTGAGGACCACCCCTTCTCCCAGGAATCATCAGAAAATCACTGCACTTGGCCTGAAAATATCCCCTCCCCAGCCGTTCCCCACCCTGTGCAACTCTGGGTGCAGGCCCCACGCCACAAGGCCACGCCAAGCCCCACACTACATCCACCAGGTGGAATGGGCTCCCCAGTGACTTCCAACACCTTCCCCATGAGAAGGTCCTGGTCACGTGAATCCGAGTGGGGACAGATGTGAACCTACCAGAAACGCTGCCAGAGACGCTGTGTCCTCCAAGACTCGGGGGGGCAGGGAACCTGCGGGAGAAAACAGGGTCTTGTTACTCAGAGTCGCAGCCTCCACACTGGGGTGCCAGCAGGTCCACAGCAGCGTGTGGGCAGAGACGGCAAGGCCCACGGGCCTGGCCCCTGTGACATCAGGCCAAACACTTCTCCACGAGAGACCCTACCCCACTTGACAGAGAGGGGAAGTAGGGCTGAGAGAGTCTTAGTCTCGTGCCCCCAGTCCCAGAGCCAGTCGGTCACAGCTGGGACTCCAATCCAGACCACGGGGTCATAAAGGCAGCCACAGCCCAGCAGGGCCACCACGGGGCCCTGGGCCCATAGCACCTGTTACCTTGACACTCCTCCATGAACTCCCAGAGGACACCTTAGACAAGAGGGAGTGACACCTGAAGGAGGGGCAGGCCTACTGTTCTCATTCAAGAATTTCTGAGTCTCCATTCAGAGTCAACACCAGCACGATGAAAGCTGGTGTCCAGAATATAAAAAGGATACCCCCAAATAAATAAGAGGCAGCCAAGCCAATAGAAAAACAGAGGAAACACTTGCTCACACTGGACGACAGTGGACATACAGATGGCCTTAGTAAGCACATGAAAAGATGCTCAACATCATTAGTCATCGGAAAGTGCAAATTAAAACCCCAAGACCACCGCACACCCACGTGGGCGAGGTGCTATAATGAAAGACAGACAACACCCAGTGTCGGGGAGAATGGCAGCCAACAGGAAGCCTCAGACATGGCTGGTGGGGTACAAGGCGGAGCAGCTGCTTTGGGAAACAGTTTGGCAGTTTCTTATTCAGTTAAACATATACTTGGGTGACCGTAGGACCCAGCAACTCCACTCCTGGGTATTTCCCAGGAAAAATGAAGACATATGTCCACACAGACTCGCACATGAGCATTCCTAACAGCTTTGCTCGTCATCACTGTGGACTGGAGACGATCCAACGATCCATCACTAGGCGAGAGATAAACCCACGGTGGTAGTATGTCCACACCGCGGAGCACGCCATGACACGAACAAACTGCAGGTACGCCCCACCACGTGAAGGGACGTCAGGCTCATGCTGAGCACAGACGCCAGATTCCAGCTGCACACACTGGGGTCCCACATACATGATCTGAGAAAGGCACAGCTCCATGGTCACGTGTAGGGAGGTCTACAGAGGTAGAGCAAGGAGGTGAATCCCACAAAAGTTAGGATGCTGATCATCTGCAGAGAAAAGATGGCGGGTGGCTACACGGAGTCACCCTTATAATTATTCATTAATCTGTGCCCCTGTGTTTACACATTCTTTATGGTACCAGCATCTGCACAAGAAAGAATAAGTTAAAAAACAGTACAGTGGGCAGAGCTCTAGGCAGAGTCCAAAGACCTGGCTGTGGTCCCAGTTCTTCCCCTGACGGATGTCACCTTGGGCAAGCTCCCAGCTGTCTCTGAGCTCAGTTTTCCTATCCAGAAAATGGGTACCCATGGTTGTCTCCAAGGTCCGTTCATGCAAAAACACTTCTCCATCTTGAGTAGACCTCCCACAGCTTCCACCTTCCCGTCTCAAACCCTAAGTGGGGTCAGGTCAAATTCTACAAAACTCACCAGGCGCCTGGGGGCCAATGTGCTGCCCGCTGCTTTGAAGAAAGGGAAGTGACACCCATGTGCCCCTCCACATGGCTGCCACAGCAGGCGGTGTGAACCCTGCTAGGCCAGATAAGCAAATCACAGGACGTGCTCTGCAAAAGCCTAAGCTAGACCCGGGGACCCTGCAGATCCGGGCACTGGCCCCCAAGGGGCAAGTGTAACTTCAGAAGTGGTACCTGCAGATTGGATCTTGAGACTTCCGGCGTTGGGCTGGGGGTGGGGGGTGGAAGAGGACCTAACACACCCCACAGCCACGGGCCAGCCTGGCACGTCTTTTCACAACAGGTGAACAGGGGACCCTCCCTGTCCCCTGGGGCCAGGTGTCCCCCTCCCTGTCATCATGGTAGAGAGCAGCCCAGACAGTGGAGCAAGAGGGAGGCAGGCTCCACAGCCCTTCCACTTAGAACCCACCGGGATATTCTATTTTCCTTCTCAAGTGACAGCTGAGGCGTGCCGGGCCCAGCGCAGGCTCTCCTTGAAGCTGCCAGAGAGGCAATCACCAAGTTCACCGAGGTCTGATTCCCCACCAGCAATGGCAGTGGGGCGGCACGCGGCGTGGATGGGAGCGAGCAGACAGGGCCTGGATCAGCCCAGAGGGGAACAGGGAGCTGTGGCCCAACAGAGAGGGCTCGGCCCACCCAACAGTAGGGGACACAGTCCCTCCCAAGGGGGCACACAATCAGGGGAGAACTGGTGGGCACCCTGACCCTGGCCCGTGAGCACCTCCAGCCCCAAGTCTGTCTGTCCTGATACCAGACGAAACCACTGCGCCCATCATCACAACAGGAACGCCCCTTCCACGGGAGTTCTCCCTGCCTGACCCTGGGCCTCTTCACAGCACTGCCAGGTGGGCACTGTGCTGACCCTAGTCACAGAGGGGGAGACAGAGGCCCAGAGAGGCTCAGCAACCCCCCGGGATTGACGGTCAGAGAGGGGTGGGCAGGTGGGAACCAGGGCGTCTGCCCTCTGCCACCCCACCCTCCACTCCCTACACCCCCAATTTGGCCCCAACTGTGCGTCTCAGAAACCCCCACCCATCTCCTGGCTACGGGTGTGGGGCCGTCTGCAGAGACAGCAGCCGACAGGAGCAATTAGACGCCAGGAAGGAGCCGGGATATCGACCGCTTCTGGAGGAAGGGGGGCCATGTCGGCAGCTGGGCTCCCAGCCAAGCTCGGGGCAGGCGGGAGGGCCGGGGGCTTCACTCCCAGGCCTGTGCAGGCAGCAGCACGGAGCAGCCATCTATCCGTCCACCTGTCTGTCCGCCAGCCCACTGAGAGCCCACAGGGACTGGAGCCCCCCTTCCCAGGGTTTCACTGGGCGGGGCATAATGCTAAGCCCTTCATGCCTATGAACTGGTTTAATTCTTACACCCGCCCTACACACTAGGTACGCTGACCCTCCCCAGGTGGGGGCAATGCCGCAGAGAGAGGCAAGCAAGCTCCCCCAGCTTCCCACAGCTGATGTGTGCAGCCAGGCATCTGCCATAACCTCACGTTACCTCTGCCAGACACCCCCTGGGAGCCCCCAGCAAGGTGGGAACCAGAGAGCAGGTGCTCTGGGAATAGTGCACTGGGGATGGATGGGGCGGAAACTTCGGAAAGCCTCTAGATGCCCCTCAGTGGCCCCACCGTAGGCTCCTTGTAAATGTAATGAAGGTTTTGCACGTGGCGCACAAGGCAAGTGCCCCAAAACGTTAGCTGCTGGGTCTCCCCGAAGAGGCTGCCTGGTACTGGATCCTGGTGGTTGCCAGAAGAAAAGCCACTGCAGACCCTTCCCCACTGGGAGCGGGGTGTGGGCCATTAGTGGCTGCAGGGCGAACCAGGGGCTGCCTGGAGAGCAGGGGTGCTGAGCAGCTATCGACTGCCAGAAACAATTAATTATCTGGGTCAAGAGACGGTGAAAGAGATTTGTCACCAGGGCCCAGGGGACAGTCCAGCGAGTCTGGCAACCCAGGCAGGAGGGGAAGGACGGTTCCCACTGACCAGGACCCTCGTACACATCGTCCAGCACTTCCCGCCTCCCCACCCCCCACAGGCTCCCCACTCACAGACTCAACCTTCCGTGGAACTCCCCCCTACCCAACACCAGCGCCTGACTCAGAGGAGGTCACAGACACCCCACAGCGCCCGTGACCTGTGCACCAGGAGGCAGCAGCCAGTCTTGCAAGCGGTGTCACTGCACAGATGGGGACACTGCATGGCAGCAGCCTGGGACCTCGCCTGGAAGCCGACTCCGATCCCAGCTGCACCGGTGTTTCGGCTGGGCGACCCCACGCATGTTGCTTAACTCCTCTGAGGCTACGCCCTCAGCTATAAAATGGAGACAATAACCTGGGTAGCTAATAACTAAAATCAGGCCAGCTCGGCTCAAAGCCCAGCTCTGCCATTTTGTAAAGCCTGAGAAAGTCACCTGGCTTCTCTGCACCTCGGTTTCCCCCTCTGTAAAATGAGGGTGATGCCAGGGGCTCCTCTGTGTGACACATGTGGCCAGGCATGCAGCAGACACTGAGTTTAAGCTCGCTGTTGGGGTTCACCAGCCCGCCTCCCCAGGGACCTAAGCCCAGCCACCAACCTGCTCAGACACCCCTCAGTCAATACCTCCAGCACCTTGGACACACAGACTCAGGCCCTGAGCCGGGCCAGGATGAGATCTCACGAAGCACAGCTTTCAGCCCCTCGTGTCTGCACCAAATCGCTCCACACACACACCCCGACACATGCGGCCCCTGCCTTGCTGCCCCCACTGCACAGATGGGAAAACCGAGTCCCGAAGCAGCCAGCAGAGGGCAGCCTCAAACCTGTTCTCTCAGATCCCATGGGAGCAAGATCTCGGCTCTGCAGGTGTTCAGGAGCCCAGGTCACTGGGGCCGGGGACTGGCACTGAGTCAGAGCGAGAAACTCAGCAGAAACTGAAAACAGCCCCAGAGGCTGGGCCCGCTCCCAGGAGTGAACCGCGCTGATTCACAGGCAGGCCCCGGGGCCTGTGTTGGAAAGTTCCTGCTTCTGTGGCCAGGGTGGGGGTAGGGACTGAGCAGCACAGAACAGCCTCTAGGCCGGGGGCCCCTCTCTGGCCAGTGGGGGAGCAACGCTCCATGCACAAAGCTGCTGGATTCACACCCAGGCTTGCCCACAACCCAGTGCCCCTCGAGACCTGCCAACCCCAGCCAAGCTGTGCTCCTCAGGGGTGTTCGTGGCTGTCGGGCGGGCAGCAGCACAGCCCCCTGCAGAGGCCGTGACCTCAGGATCTGGCTTGAGACCTGGCTTCAGTCCCACTCCACTGCTCTCTAGCTGTGTGACCCTGGTATGTTGCTCAACATCTCTGAGCCAGTTCCTCACCCGTGACATGGAAACTCTCATCTCGCAGGACTGACTTAAAAACTCAGTGAGAAAATATTACATACAGAGTGCACAGCACACAGTAAGAGCTCAACGAACACTTATACTTCCAGCTCCCAAATGGGTTTTTATCAAGGTGAAATTCGCAGGACAAAATTAACCGTTATAAAGTGAACAAGTCAGAGCTATTTAGCACCGTCACAAGGCTATGCAACCACCACCCCTATCTACAGTTTCCCCGAAAATAACACCAGGTCTCATATTAATTTTTGCTCCAAAAGACGCATTAGGGCTTATGTTCAGGGGATGTCATCCTGAAAAATCATCCTCGGGCTTATTTTTCCGGTTAGGTCTTACTTTTGGGGAAACACGGTATTGCCAAAGCATTTCCATCTCCCCCCAAAAGGAGACCCCCTCCCCAGGGAGCAGTCTCTCTCCATCCCCAACACCAGCCCCTGGCAACCATTAATCCGATTTGCCCATTCTGGACATTTCACGTAAATGGAATCATACAGTACGTGGCTTTCGTGTCTGGCTTCTTTCCCTCGGTATGTCTTCCAGGTTCGTGTATATATAAAATGTATCAACACTTCATTCCTTTTTATGGCTGAATAGTATTCTGTTGTATGGATGGACCAATCATGTATTTTTAAAATAAGGACAATAAATACGGTGTAAGTAATACACAAACGTAACATGATAAAATATGTAAATACACACAGATATGAAATTGTAGAAAACTGTTCAATTATAAAGTAAACCATGATGACTGGGATTGTGTGGAATCTGGTTAGTAGGAGGAACCAGCTCGCAGGCTCAAACATCAGGCCTCCAGTGTCCAGGCCCTGCTGTGCTGTGTAACCCTGAGCCAACTGCTCGCCCTCTCTGGGCCTCAGTCTGCCCATGTGTAAACAAGAGCACTGGAGAGAACAACCTTAGGGGGACTTCATACCTCTACGATTCTCAGGACCTCCAAGTGAGAGGCTGTGGCAGCCAGGAGGGTAACGGGCTGCCCCATGCTGGTGACAAGGACAGACTCCTCTGGGCTGCCTGGAGACTGCCAGGGAGAGCTCTGGGCCACCACACGTGGCCGCAGGGCAGAAAGGGCACCTCGGGGTGCCCTGCCCTCCCCAGCCTAAGCCATGACCCACATGCTGAGTGTTGAGGCATCTCAGGCCTCTACCTGCTCTGTTTGCAGCACCTCCCTGCAGGAAAGGACAACCAGAAATGTCTTTGAACACAGCAAAATGCATCCAGGGGCATCATCACCCACTGACCCCAACCCCACCCTGGGCCCTAAGGGCCTCACTCCCTGTACAGGAAACAGTAGGTAGGGACACCAGCTCTCCCCTGGGCCAGGCCACTGGTCTGCCGGTCCAGACAGGTTACAAGCCACTCAACAGGGCCACTCGAGGGACAAGTGCCCCGTGTCCAGCACCTGTCCAGCCCCTCCTCCAGGCCACACCAGGCCCGGTCTTGCTGCCAAGGGATCCATTCGGCCATCAACACAAACTGACTGAGCCCTACTACGTGCCAACACTGTTCCAGGCCCTGGGGCCCAGCATGGATAACACAGACGCAGCTCGTGCTTCCTGGGAAGTGACCTTCGGATGTGGGGAGATGGACAACACACAAGGGTTTGAATCGCCTGAGAAATTTCATACACCCACAACTGCAGACAGTAAGTGGGCGCTGCTTGATGGGGTGGTCAGGGGGGATCTCCTGAGGGTGACATCTGACTGTGCCCTGATGGCAGCAAGGAAGCTGCCATGCCAATCTCCAGGGAACAGCATTCCAGGTGAGGGAACAGCACTGCAAAGGCCCAGGGGTGGGAAGATGTGAGCCAGGAGCAAGGGTGGAGCAGCTTCCCAGCGGCCTCGGGGCCTCTGGACCTCAGAGGAGAAGGAGAACGGAGGAAGCTGTGGGACCAGAAGCTGACGAGTCTTATTCTCCTTCTAACAGGCTCCCTCTGGCTGCAGCACGGATAACAGATGGCAAAACAAGAGTGGATTTGGGGGACCAGGAGGCCACTGCACATGTCCAAGCCAGACAGTGGGAGCAGGTCCATCGCGGGGCCCGGTCGGCCATTACTGGGTTTTGTTATTATGATTTATTTTTCTCTTCTACACTTTTTTTTTCTTTACTATTTATGTTTATGTGGTTGCCTTGTTATCATTATTGATACGAGAATGGAGGTCTCGCCCGCAGTGGTCCCACCCCTGCAGCCTATTATTATTAGTGTTGTTGTAATTATTACAGAGGGGAGTCTCGCCGCAGTGGCCCCTCCCACAGTGCCAGCATACTGTTACCTTACTGTTACTGTGTTGTGTGGTTAGGGCACACGGAGCCCCTCGGCTGTGTCCCGCCCCACAACATGCAGGGATGCTCATGGCTGCCCTGTGACTGGCACTCAGCCAGTGGGACAGTCCCACGCCATGAAAGTCACCTCCCCACACCGTTTTCAAATGGCCTGGCCATTCAAAAAAAACAAAAACCTGCCAGAACATGAGCTTTTTTTAACGTCACTTTCATGTACTTCCAATAGCGAAAGGCTTCTGATCTCACTTCTCTTGAATCTACACTTTCTCACTCTGAGTGGGAGGCAGCACCGCCTTCCTTTCATTTCCCTTCATACTGCACTTGGGGCATTACACTGATTTTTGTTGTTAATTCTGTGCAAAGTCAAGGCTGTTACGGAGGAATTTCAGTGCCAAGAGTAAAGGGGATTTTCCAAGTATGAGCTGTAAATATTGTTCAAGGCTGTCGGGATGCTGTGCGGCCTTGGCCAGTTAGCTGACCTCTCTGAGCCTCATTTAGCTGCTTGCTTGTAATACAGGGTAAGTGATGATCACTGCTAGCTCCTGAGATTGAGAAGATCAAATGAATTTAGGCGGCATGTGCCAGCCACTATTAGATACCCACAAAAAACACACAGCCCTCAGTCCGCCACAGGCAGCTGAAGGGCCTGGAGGCAGGTGGGCAAAAGCCCCCAGCACAGGCCCAAGCTGGGCAGGGGGTGGAGGATAAAACCCCAAACTCCTGCCTGGGCCAGGTGGCTCGTTGCCTGCCAGGCTTTCATCTCCAGGAGATAAGCCCCCGGCTCAAGTTCACATTCAGGATCAAATGAACCCACTTAATCGCCTTAGGGATCTCCACTGAGCCTGGGGAGCCTGGGGAGGAGGGCCATTGAGGAAGGCCGCTGAGCCCCCTCCATCCAAGACCCCCACCCACATGGCCAGGGACAGAGAGGGCAACGTCATGGGCATCCTGCCCACACACCCCTGGGCACCACCCACTGGGGTGACCCCAAGGATAGATGCGTGCACACTGGCCGTCAGAGTCTACGCACACGTCATCTGCTCCCCTCACCATCACAAAGCCCCTACTGTGTGCCATGTGCCTGGGGCAAAGTGACTTGCTTAATCCCCACACAATCCAGGAGGTAAGCACAAACCCTATTGTACAGATGGGGAAACTGAGGACTGGAAAGAGCCAGCTCCACGTGACACGAGCTCCTCACGGAACCCCCTGCAACTCTCATTTCATTTCGCAGAGGGGGAGACCGTGGCAGGAACAGGCCTTAAATCACCACCACACTGCAATGTAGCTGGGGAGGCATGGCACATGCCTGCCTTGTTCCCAGCTGTGTCCTAGCACCAAGGACAGCTCCCCGCACAGAGTAGGTACTTGATGAAAGCATCTGAATGAACAAAATCTATACACTGGGCACCGACTACAAAGAACATGCCTTCGTGGGGCGCCTCTGCCCTCCAGACAGTCCTCTCTGAGATCCCATCACGTACCACAGGGGCCCTGGGCAGGGTGACTATCCCCCTCAGAGGACAATGTCTGCAGTCATCACTAGTTGTCCAAATGCAGGAAGAAAGGATGGGGGTGGGTACCACTGGCATACAGACAAGGGGTGCTGCTAAATAAACATCCTGCGCTGCCCAGGGCAGCCCCCCAAACAGCATTATCCAGCCCAAATACCAGTAGTACCCAGGGTGAGAAACCCTGCTATGCTGCATTCGCTCAAGCATCAATTGAGCACCTACTGTGTGCAGGACTGCACAACAATCCTGGAAGGAGACGAGGTCACAGGGCTCCATGCCACACAGCAACTGCAGGGCAGAGGAAGGACTCGAACCCGGGTTCAACTGACTCAAAGCCCCACCTCAGAGCCACCATATGTCCTGACCCATCCATGAGGATTGGGTCTAGAGTGGGGACTGCAGAGTCCGTACATTTTACCACCCCCTCCCCACCTCACTTTGGGAAAGCAGAGGTCAGAGCTGGTCCTTCTTATCAAAACCCACATTACGCCAAAAATGCCGACAGTTTGTCTCTGGGGGGTGGGAATGTGATCATATGTTTTTACGTGCAGGGTTTCTGTTTCTTCATTTTTTAATTTACAGAGAACACGTTTGTTCTGCTTCTTTAAAAACCCAGTCTTTCTCAAAAGGCAGCTGTCAAACCACAGGTCTCACCCGAAGCCTTGCACCCCAATGCAAAGGCCACCCAAGCACAGCCCCCGTGCGGCGTCAGGAAAAGCCACCCGCTGGCGATTCCACTCCCAGGAACACCTGGAAGAGTAAGGACAGCATCTGAGCACCCAGAAGCGCTCGGGAAAGGTCCAAACACCTCAGTCAACCCCAGTGACCTCTCCAGGGGACACACTGAGCCCATATCATGTGTCCCCATGACAAGATATTATCTATACAGAAGTAAAAATTCGGCAACTAGATCTAACTGCACCAACACATCACAAAATCATAATTTTAAAACATAATAATCATAGCTACATGGTTCTACAAGCCTCATATAGGACCCTTCTAACCCCCAAAGTGATCCCAGCCAGGTAGGTACTATTTTGGTCCCCATTTTACATATTAGGGAAACTGAGGCACTGAAAGACTCGATAAAGTGCCGGACGACTCACACAGCTGTCGAACAGTCATGGGGGAGGGAACCAAGCCCTCAGAACCCCTGCCCGTAACCACTCCAGTCTGCTGCCGGTCTAAACGTGGAGAGGAAATTACTAGGTTGAGTTCTATGAAATCTGTCAATACTCGACCACTCTTGACCCACAAAGCTGGCAGATGCAGATGGCTCACCCTGACAGCGATTGCAGAGCGGCAGACACAGAAAGACACGTCCACACGCATTTTCCCAGCCTGGATATGAGACAGAGCCCCAGGCCTGCAGGCAGCCAGCAGAGGCCCGCGGAAATACGAAAACATGGATTAGAAGTGCGAATGTCCAGTGGAGAAACAATCACCTCCAGGGAGGGGACTCGGGTGACCTGAAAGTCACCTGCAGGATTTTTTTCAATAAAAGGCAGCCACCTGGCCCTGGAGGAGGCTGGCTGATGGTTCCCACACTCTCCCCTCTCCCTGCACCGCACTGGCCCCCCAGGCCCCACACAGTCCGTGCACGAGCTGCTGCGGGAGCTGTGGGTCCCTGGGGCCTGCTCTCCAGAGCCTCCTCACCTAAGGATCCAGTTTCATTTAATTGCAGGCTTCAGGTTTCTGGACGCAGGCCTCCTTCGGGGCCAGGCGTGGGCCATTTTCTTCCTCTTTTCAATAAAGCCGGGAAGGAAGGAGCGTGTGGCATTGCCACATCTGCTCCAAGAATCCAGAATGCCTGCCCCTTGGGGACAGGGCTGTGGCACAGGAGAGCCCACCCTGGGAGAATCAGCCTGGCTCATCACGGGCGGGGGACAGGCTAGGGACGTATTTTTTTCCCTGGCCATCGCTTGGGGGCAGGTACCCCACTGGATTTAAAGGAATTAGGAAAACATACACACAAACATTCCTGACCCCACTCAAAGCCTCCCAGGGTCGTCTCTCTGCTTTGGGATGTTTCTTTTGCATATTTTCTCCGGCTCAGCCCTTTCCAGTTTGCAGGTCCCTCTCTTCTCTCTGTGTCCCTCACCCACAGCCCCAGGTCAAGGCCAAGACACTGAGCTGTCACCTGATTCCAAGGTCACTGGCAGCAGGGACACTCCACTGTCTAAATGACCACATCGCTCCTGCTGTTGGAGCACGTGTTGCTTCAGAGGAAACATCAAGGAGACCGGTGTGGCTGGAACAGTGTGAGCACGCGGAGCAGACCAGAAAGGAGGTGAGGCGGAGGGCACAGACCACTTACACGCTCGCCCTGGTTTAACTGCTCATAGGAGTTACCCAGGAGTCAGCCCATACATAACTCCCACAAGAACCCCAATCCCATGGACCTGGCCCAAGGCCCCCAGGACCCTGGAGGGGTCCCTGACTCACACTGGGCTCCTCAACACCCACGCCAGGCCCCCCCCACTCCAATCCTGGCCCAGTGGCCTGGCAGAGATGCCCAGCCGAGTCCTGGAGCGGCCATGCCCCAGCCCCCGTTGGCTCAGCATGCTTGCCTCGTTAGCCTAACGAACGAGCAGGCCCTGGTGCCAGGCAGTTGCCATGGCCACAGAGACACCACGGCGGCACTGGGCGATGCTCCCAGAGGGTCTGGTAGGCCCCGAGTTCAGGATGAGGACAGAGGGGACATGCGGGGGTCTCCAAGGTAGGCCCCCTGCACCGCCGCGCAGGCACCTTGGGGCCTGGCCTCTCAGACTCCCACCTGACAGCCATCTCCCAGAGAGGCCCCCCACCCAGGCCCCAAACACTCCCCTCCCTCCCCACAGCCACCCCTCCAGACCTGCCGCCCAGAAGTCACCCCCCCACACCCAAGGCAGCACCAATGGCAGGGGAGCCAGACAAAGGGGACGGAGGTGGGCCGGCACCTGGCATAGAGACCTCCAAGGCAGTGAGAAAGGTCTGGATTTCCTGTAAGTGTTGGGAAGCCCTGAGTAAGATCAAGTCACTCACCCGTTGGGGCCCCACTGGCAGCTGGTAGCGGCATACAGAGAAGGGCCTAGGGCAGGCCAGACTCCGGGACACCAGGGAGGAGGTGCATTGGGCGACAGGACGGTTTGGGTAACGCCCACATCTCTGGCCTGTGCACCCCACACTCCAGGAGGAAGCCCAGGAGTGGGTCTGGGATGGGGGTGCCGATGGGTCCAGGTTAGAACAGCTGGGTCTGAGGTCCCTTTGGAACACCTGTGAGCACTGAGGCCTCAGGAGGCCTCCGGATTCGCCTGCCTGGCCCCAGGCGGTGGGATGGCTCCACGGGTTGGGAGCCGTGGACAGAGGGGAGACGGGTAGGACTGGGCCTGGCTCACGCCTCACGTGGCCTCTCAGCTCCTTTGGCCTCACCATACACTGGGAGCCCGTGTGTCACTCAACAGCCCATTTCACTGCTGGGTAAACCAAGGACCTCTGCACAGAGGCCCGGGTACTTGTCCTAGACTGCACAGCGCAGCGGCAAGAGGCCGATACAGGGCTCAGACCCATGGCTCACTCGAGCTCTGTTCACAAACCCTAAAACACAGGTTACCAGAAACCAAGCCAACCCCAGAAGGCGGGAGGCAGTGCCCAGGGGAGCTGACCCCCAGGAGCCTCCGGGCCTCCCCGTCCCCACCCCACACCACGCACACCAGCAGGCAGCCGGGCTCAGGTCTCATCCAGGTCTCATGCGATTCTACCTCCAACAGCCCACCCGGGGTTTACTTCCCCGCTACTTCCTTCCCAGCTCAAAGAACACCCCAGGTCAGCAAAGGGGAGCAGGCACCTGAGACCATCAGCACAGCTCACGGCTGGTCCCTCAGTGTGCACACACCTGCAGGGTTTGTCACTGCAACAATCCAAAACCGCCGTCCCTAGATGGAACAGACTGACGCTCCACCCCTGTGAGCTGTTACCTGCCCCACACCAGGGCCTTCCCTCAGGCCAAGTGGTTCCCAAGGGACACAGGCCTCTAAAAGGGACATCTGTCACCAAGCCAGTCACTCACTGTCATCTTCCCAAGTCTGGCCCAAGGCAGACGTCCAAAGATCCCAGTTCTTGCCCAGGGAACGACCTTGGTGAAGACACTCCATGGGGCTAGGCTTTAATTTTCTCCTGGAATCTTCTGCCACCACCCCATAGGCACTCAGGAGAAACAAGCATGGAAACACCTTGCAAAGTATTTTCTTTACTCCTGCCCCACTCCAGTCTGCCCCTCAAGAGCTGAGAAACTTTTGGAATGCAAGCGATAAGATAAAATCAGACAACAAGGTCAGAGCAAAGGGAAAAATCAGGGACAAACTAATCTGAAATCAGGATGAATTACGTAAAACCAAAACAAAGACTGGACCAGCCTCCTAAAGTCAAGCTGCAAAGTTGGCTCTGAGCTTCCTACCAGCCAAAGCAAACAGGGAAACAAGATGGGTTCTAAGAAACTCTGCAAAAACTGCAAACTATGGAGCATGGTGCAGAAGGTACTAGAGCAACTACACAGTGCTGCACAGAAGGGATTACAGCCTCAGGTTTCACAGGAGGCCCAAACTCGCGCCAAAAGTAACTGCCGGCTGCCTTAACCATCCCCCTTTCCTACTGCATTCTACAACAGCAAATTATAACCATAAGCATCAGCACAACTTAGCAAGAACAGTGAGCCAGGCCAGGAGGAGTTTTAGGATGACCCTCACAGGGTATTACCCTCAAACTTATGACCCTCTCTGGACTCCCGTTCCCTCCACAGTGAAAACCCTGGAAGGTTCTGCTGCATTAAAAAGAACGAGGGAGCTCTCTGTCGGGGCTGGAGAACAAGTATGCTGGGCTCTGTGGGCCTCCTGACCTGTCACACCTCCTCAGCCCCACACGGTGCAGAACCGAATGGGCAGGGTTGGGTTCCAATAAAGCTTAATGTATGGACACTGAAATTTGAATTAGATATAATTTCACATGTCACAAAATTGTCTTCTTTTTATTTTTTCAACCATGAAAAAAATGTAAAAGCCATTCTAAGCTTACGCACCATCTAAAAACAGGAAGTAGGCTGGACCCGGCCCGCGGGCCACCATTCACTGACCCCCCCTCTCTGTGTTCCAAAATGAACTCCAAGATATATGATAATTTAGAGAAGGAAAGCAGGGCGTGCATACGATGTGACACAGCTTGTATGCTTGGTTTTAAAGGGAACACACACATCTAAGGCCATCGAAGGCGGCCTCTGGCCAGGGTATCTCTGAGGAGAAACTGCACCGTGTGTCTGCCCCAGCGGGTGGAAACTGGGAGGGCAGGAATGGGAAGGACACTTCCCTCCACACCTTTGTGCACTGATTTAATTTTTCAACAGGCCCAGGCATTTTTTTTAAATATGTTTTTATAAAACCCAAAGCATGTGGCAAACTTAAGGGCATTACTTTTTGATTTTCTGTATTTTTCAAATGACTAAAACGCAACACTATCCAAAACAAAGTTCATCTAATACTCAATGTCCATGGAAAGATGTCCTGACGTGTTAATTCACAGGAAGAAAATATGGAGCGTGACGGCACGCAGGCCTTCCTGATGTACGGGTGTGCGTGTGTGAAAACACACACAAGGGGCGGGACCAAAGTCTCAGTGAACCGGGGTGCGGCCCACGCACGGGGCTCAGTCCCCAGGAGTCAGAGGTGCCCACACGGCGCAGGCCTGGTCGGGAAATGGCAGCCAGGAACAAAAGTGGGGACACTGAGCAAAGAGCTCCCAGTCTCAGGTGGTGGCTTGTAGGGCCAAGAAGAAGAGAACGCTCACCCAGTGGCCTGAAAACTGGCTTTTGGCCCTGAGTCCCCAGAGAAGGCATGGCACTAAAGCCACACTGCCCAACGGGGACAGTGGCCACTCGCCATGTGGGGCCATTTAAATTTATGAAAATTAAGTAAAAAATAAAATTCCCTTTCTTGGTCAGTCACAATGGCCTCACTTCAAGTGTTTGGTGCCATGTGTGGCTATGGCTATGGTGCTGAACAGAACAGCTCTAGAACGTTCCGCCATCCCAGAAAGGCTACTGGACGGAGCTGCCCCAGAGACTGGTGGGACGAGAGGGGGTGGTGAGATTAGGAACGTGGACAAAGGAAGGTGGACAGAACTTGGAGGGCCCTGGGCCAGCACCGGGCAGGGAAAGCCCTGGGCTTTGTCTGGGTCATGGGACCACAGCACTCCAGGCAGAGAAAACACACGCAAAAGGAAAACATCAGATGCTAAGAGCCAGGCCCTGCTCCCATACACGGAATCTTATTTCATCATCCAACCCTGTGCCGTCTGATTAGGCAGCCATCAGCCACAGCCACATGTGTCTGTTTAAATTTAAGTTAATTAAAATGAAATAAAATTACCAGTTCAGTCGCACTAGCCACATTCCAAGTGCTCAAAGGCCACATGCGCCAGGTGGCTGCCTGGTGGCGACAGTGCAGGACAAAGCACATCAACAACAGTTTCCACCATCGAGAGAAACTGACTGGATGGGACAACCCCACACTAGCCTCTGGGGTGGGCATTATTTTCTCTCCCCCTCCTCCTAAAAATAAGAAAACTGACGCCAGAAAAGTCAGAGACTTCACTCAAGTTGTAAACTGCCACAAGTAGGATTTGAACCCAAGTCTGACTTCAAAGGAGCCCTCTCTAGACCCCGCCTCCTCCAGGAGGCCCTCTCTGTCTTAACCATCAGCACGCGGATTCCAGCTCTCCAAAGTCCAAATAGAAAACCTCAGCTTTCAAAAGGAGAAGAAAGGGAGCTGAGCACATCTGTGAATCACCAACCAGCGGGGCAGGGAGGAGCCCGCTGTCTCGGGAGGGCAACAAGCCCAGGCCTGAGGCTCAGGTGAAGAGCCATTCCATTACAGAAGCCTCCCCAGCAGCCCTTTAGAAGGAATGAACAGTTCATGGCCAACCAGCCTGTGGATGAGGACCTGGGTTGGACAAATTCTACAAGGAACCCTTCAGTCTCCAAAGGGATGAGCCGGAACAGCAGCTCCAGTGACATCCATCAGGACACTGGGTCCTGACAACAAAAAGTCAGAAGTATCACCAACATCGTCATCATCATCCCCATCTTAGAGATGAGCAAACTGAGGCTCAGAGAAGTAACTTGCCCAGAGTCAAATGGCTGAACATCAAACCCAACACTCATGCTTTCTGCCCCTTGATCCTCTCCACTACCCCACTGGCGGGAGGCAATGTGCCCATTTTATAGCCCCAGACGCCTAAACTCTGCCAGGAGCAAGGACAGCCCCTGGGCACGCCGCATGCACATGGCTAAGCCGGGACTTGAACTCATGGGAACTTGCAATGCTCAATCGGCCACCATCGTGGGGATCACTCACTAAACACTCCCAGACTGTGCCCGGCTCTCTGTTCACAGAAACTCTTTACAGATCTAGGAACCGAAAGGGCTAGCCTGGGCCCAGCTGGGCGTGGGGTAGGTAGTGCAGGCACAGAAGGCTCACTTTACTCTAAAATACAGATGATGATGATGTCAATCATCTTAAGCAAAAGTCACACCACAGCGCGACCTTGGGCTAGCCTGGCCCACTGACCTGTGACCTCATCCATAAAATGAGAAAAAGCTGTATCCTCCCAGGACCTCTGAAGGTCTCCAGCTATAAAGTCCCCTGGGGCTGCAGGCTAGCGCGGGGACTCCCTGCCAGCCCTGGCACTCATCTGGTACAGCTTTCTGGAACCCCGTTTTACACCACACTAAATAATTTAAAGCCATGTTTTCATTTCCAGATAAACAGCTCTGCCGCCAAAAGGAATGCCAAATTTGCATGAATGTTTAAGATAAAATGAAACTTCAAAGAAATGCCAGGTCTACGGCTGGGCACTGTCCACCTCCCCAAACGCTGGGGAGAACAGTATCTCAGTCTCCTGCTCCCTGGGGCAAAGATCTTTAGGTGCTCATAAGAAACATCATTTCTTTATTTCTATCCCCTAGGGCAGCTCCACCGAGCAGATCTGCAGAAAATTCTTGCTGCACCAACATGACCTTGAATAACCCCAGGTCTTACCACATCCAAACTGTGTGACCTTGGGCAGTCACTTAACCCCTCTGTGCCTCAACCAGCTATAAAATGGGATAATAGCACTAACCTCATAGGGTGAGGTTAAACAAGAGGATTCCTGTGGAGCGCAGAACCTGGCACATAGTGAGTGCTTTATATGCGTTGGCTGTTATTGCCATTGCATTTTATATGTATGATGTATATACCATACATATCATGTTATATGAATGGTATACACAAAGAGGCTGCCAAAAAATGTATACACATTTTAAGGAAAAAAACTATTAAAATTCTAATAGTACATACCAATAACAAAAGATGATAGGTCACGTGCATACATTTTTTTGGCACCCCCCACCCCGTACACATCATATATACAGTGTTTTCCAGCTCCTAGACCAAAAGTTCACTTGACAGGTTATAAAGTCCATTCCCCACCACCAGGATCCTCAAAGGATGTCAGCTGACCTTTCTAAGTACCACTTCCCTGGGACACCCCCCATACCCATCTATGGGACAAGGCCTTTTAAGATGACACCTCAGGCCTGGCCCTTTGCAGCCCAGGCTCAGGAACCTCCCCTGGGTGCCTGGAGCAAGAATCACCAGTTCCTGCAAGCTGCTCTCCTTGCAGGGAGCCCAGTCTCTGAGTGTCACTTGGGGAGGCTGCTGCTGGCTGAGAGATGAAGAAAACAGAAAACGGAATCTCTCCCCCACCTACTGTCAGAGCCAGCATTGGATGTGGGGATTTTGTTTGTAGAGTTATTGGAAGGAAGGGGTGAGAGCCCCAGCTCTCCTGCTTCTCACAGACAAGAGCCCCTCAAGCTGCATTATGCGTAGGAGCGGATCTCCTCCCCCCTAAATAATATCTCAAAGTGAACCACCAACTTCTCCACCCCCAGGCCTCAGGCGGGGGGTGGGAACAGAGAACAAGGTACATCCCACCTCGCAGTCAGGGGGAATCCAGGCGAGGCAGCCCCCACATCCCATCTGAATGGCCAGGACTGCTGGGGCTCTTCCCCCGCACACCAGCCAGCAGGTGAGTGCCAGCCGCCAACCCCCCTCCACTCCCCCAACCCCCCTCCACTCCCGGAGAACAACCAAGCCCTCCCCAGCTTGGGGCTTTCTTGCAGTTAAATTTGCATTTGCAGAGCCCTCAGAAATCTTTAGGCGGCTGGTATGAGTGTTATTAATTGGGGGAAAAGAGCGGATTATGCCAAATAAATCCTTCCCACGTAGGCAAACCCTGGCAAGGGAGGGAGGGGGTGCACACAGACCCACGAGGGGCCTCCATCCTTCACCAGGCCTGACAGCCACATTACCACTTACATGGGTTCATCAATAGTATTGACCCCTGAGCAAGCGTAAATAGCTCGGTGGGAAGAGGCCAGGGCTGGGGCCCCCGCGCTCCGGCGGTGGTACATTTCTAATCAGGGACAAGGCAGCCGGCGCGGGGTAACGGGGGAGCCAGACAGCAGCCCGACGCCCTGGCGGCCACCGGTTCACCGGGCACTGCCAGCTCCAGGCCCCTGCATCAGCAGAGTGGACTCAGTCGGTTCAATGGTCAGAAGGCAGCATCTGCCCTTCTCCATTCTCAAAGGGAAAAGCCCAGGGGGTGGGACGGTCCCCTACCCTCGCCAAATCCCCCCCTCTCCAGGCAAAATCTCATTAGATTTCCAGGCCTTGGACTAAAGGCCAAGTTTTAGAACCCAGGAATAATAACAGTGGCCGTAGTGACACATACACAAACACTTGCCAGTAGTAGGACCCTCCATGCTCACAAGCCTATAAACCCGGTACTATTATTATCCCACTTTGCAAATGAGAAACTTGAGGCACAGAGAGGTTAAGTAGTTTGTCCAGGGTCAGGCAGGCAGTAAAGTGGCAAAAGTAAAATTGGAACCCAGGAAGTGGAGTTGCAGGCTATAAACGGCGGGCTATCCCAGCTCACATCTCTCTCTTTCCCGATTGCTCTCTCCTCACCCCCCCCCATCAAAAGGAAAAAAAGGCCACCCACGACGACGTACACAACAATGCCCAGGGAGGCCCTCCCAGCCCCCGCCAGGCCCCAAGAGCCCCTGAGATCAAAGCTGCCGCGGGACCCAGATCTGGTTTAAAAAGGGCAAAGTCAAGGCCACCGATAACACAACCCAACGGTGCCCAGAACTCCCCCAAGCAGCCCACAGGGATCCTCTCCCCTTCCCCTCCCTCCCTCCCTCCCTCACACATCCTTCCTCCAAATCTGCAAAAGGGAAAAAAAAACAATAATCATAATAAAACCAGTTCTCACCAACAGGGGGGGAGGAGGAGAAGGAAGGGAGGAGGCTGAGCCGACAGAACAGAGCCGCCTCCGCGGCCGGCACCAGCCCCTCAGAGAGCCGTAGCGCGCGACAGGCGGCGGGAGGACACTTGCTTCCCCAAAAAATAAAGCTACAATGTAAAAATAACGCTGGGTGCCCCACGCTAATTGGGCCCTGGCGACAGCCGCTCACAGGTACTGCGTGTCTCGCCCGCCCGCCCGCCTTGCCCTCTCCCTCCCTCGAGCTTTTTCCTGCAGGCGTCCGGGGTGGGAAGGCGCTGCCCACGGGCACCCCCACTGCCCGCAGGTCTCTGGGGACGTTCCCCCACCACTAGGGCCTGGGGCCTCCGACCCAGCCCAAGTGGGCTCAGCTCTGAATTCCAACTTCGCAAACTAGTGGCATCCCAACTATCCGCACAGCCCGGGGGAGGGACCAGGAGGCGGCCCATGGAGGCGTCACCGGCCGCGGGAGGCAGGCCCAGACCCCGGGAACACCGGCAGCGGGGGAGGGGGAACAAGAGGCGCCTCTCCCCGGGGGACCCCCGCCCAGCGCCCTCTGGTCCCTTGGCCAGGAGCGCCCGCGGCCAGCGTCCCCCCAAGCTGGCAGGAACCCCACATGCGCCCTTCCACAGCAGCCAGGCCGGGAGAACGGGGGTGCCATCTCCAGGGACTCCCCAAATCCGCGCTGCCCGCTGAAAAATAAGGCGCAGTGTTACCCCCCAACTGTGAAGCTCCTACGTAGGGCAAGCGCACGGCGGCCAAACCCCCGGTGCTTGGGGCACACGGTGGGGGACGGCCCTCCGCATTTCCACGGCGCCCCCCCCGCCCACCCCCACACCACTTGCCTCCTTCCCGCCCCCTCGCCGGGGAGCTGGACTTCCCCTAAGTTCCCCAGCGCCCCCACGCACGCGGGCCGCAGTGTCGATGGGGCGCCTCGCTTCCCAGCAGGCCCCCCCCCGAGAGCGCCAACTCGGGAGCGCAGGGGCCCCGCCAACTCCGCCGCGTGCGCCGCCCGCTCTTCCCGATTCCCCGGAAGCGCGACCCGCGCCTCCCCCGCGGCCGTCCGCGGGGACCCCCGACCCTAACTCACCTCGCGGGGGCGGCGGCGCAGCCCCGGCGCTCGGGCAAGTGGCGGTGCGGGTCGGGCTGGGGGCGCGCAGCAGGCCGGGCCTCCAGCCGGGGCGTGATCCTCCCGCCGCCGCCTTCTAGGGCGCCGGCCCCGGGTCCCCCGCGCGCAACTTGGCGCGCATCGCGGGGCACAGGGCGCGGGCGCACGGCTCGGGCGGGGCGCGGGCGGACGCGGGGCTCCGGTGCGGCCCGGCCTGCCCGCGGCTCCGCTCCCCGGCGGCGGCGGCGGCGGCGGCGGTGGCGGGCGGGGGAGGAGGGGGCGGGGCGGGAGCCCGGGAGGCGGTAGCTCGGCCTCCCCGCGAGCTCGCGGCTCCCCGCCCGCACAGACGCGCCGGCCCGGCCCCCTCGGGCTCCTTAAAGTGGCCGCGTCTCCTCCGCTGGTCCTGCGCGCACCCACTCGCGCGCGCGCGCTGCCACACAGACACAGACACACACACACACATACACCCACTTGGGCGCGACGCCGAGTTTCTTTTCAGTCGCTCGGGTAAGGAGGAAGGAGGGCAAAGCACCTCCCCATCTTGCCCCTCCTCCTCCCCAGCCCCTGATACTTAACTGGAATCGCGTTTCAGCTATTAAATTATAACTCGAGAGTGGCCAGTGGATGGGGTGGGCCACACACAGATACGCAGGGACACTCGCGGTGGAGCTTACTCGGGGGCTGTAGCACACAGTAGAATGCGGAATTCTTCCCAACGGACACGCACACTGGGCCTCAGCGGACGGAAACTCACAGCCCCCCCCCGCCCCCCCCCGACCCGACCCGCGCAGAGGGAGTGCAGCCTGGGACCCAGACTCCAGTGTAAGATCACCCACAGATAAACACGCACACGAACACACACAGGCAGGCCCACACACCAGAATGTCCGTTTCACGAGTTCGCTGTCCTTCCACAGCAGGGATGTGAGAATCTGTTGTTGGGTGAGTGAACGGCCATTTGGGGACATTCAGGGACGCAGTGCCCAGACTCGATGCTCGCAAGCCTGTGTCGGGGCACATTCGGAGCGCCCGTCTAGGAGCCCAGACTGCGCGCAGGCAGGCTCACAGACAGGCACACGTGTGGACACAGCTCCAGCTCGAGCCTCACTGGCTGCCCTGACAACTGTGTGTCCTCATTTGCCCCCTCCGAGGTGGCCCTCCCAAACCAGGGGAGATCTTTTTAAACAGCAGAGGGCACTGAGAGTGCCAGGCGTGGAGCCTCCCTCCTCCTCCTCTGCCTTCCCCTAAGATGTTGGAGAGTTTGATTTTTTTTTTTTTTCAGTTCAACTTTCCTTTTTTGGAGCTACGTCTCAGCAGATTCAGTTCTGCCATCTGCCAACATCTGAGAACCCCCGGGGGAATGGAGAATGGCTGTGGTGGGGAGGCGACCACGCGGTTTCCAGGGGCCTGGGCCTGTGCCCAGCCCCTGCCAGGAGGCAGGGGTAGCCTGCCTCCCCCTGCAGCAATTTGTCCCTTGCAGGCCTCTCAGTGCTTTGGGAGGGGGGACCACCTAGGGCTGACAAAATCGGGAAAAAGGGAAGTGTATGTGGAGAGTCAGGAGCAGTTTGCAATTTGGAACAGGAGGGGGGGTCACAGGTCAATGTCCCCACCCTCCCCATTCGGTCCCCACCAGCTGCCCAAGGAGACCGTGGGAATTCACAAACAGAACCAGACCTGCAGAAGGAAGGCCCAGCCCTTCGCGAAGGTTTGGGGGAAGGAAAAGGCGGGCGGAAACAGGGGAGCCCTCCTCAGCCAGCCCCACCCCCACCACGCAGCCTCCTCAGCCCCCCTCTGTAGTGTCACCTGAGAACACTCCCAGGATTTGCATCTCAATGAGATTCAGCTCTGGGATTCCGCAGGGAAGGAGGAGGGTGCGGAGTATCTTCAGAGGTTCCTCCTCCCAGCCCCTGCCCCCCAAGGGTTGCCCTGGGGTTTTGACTGAGGCTGTGCGCCTAGGAGGGGGTCAGGAAGGCAGGGGGTCCCAGAGGTTGCCTCTGGACCCACCACTTTACTGATAGAATCACAGAGTACAGGAGGAGAGGGAGGCGATTTTCTGAAGAGGATTTGCCCTCTTTCTTTCCCACTCCTGTCTCTTTGGTTCTTAATCCCGTCCTCAGGGGCTACAAGGCCCAGTACAAGTGCCTGTCCTCAGGAGCTCATGAATTCCCCCCCAGAAATCCTCAGATGTTGGGGGGGGGCTGTGATTGATCCCACTTCACAGATGGGGAAACTGAGGTCCAGGGAAATTAAGAACCTCAATCGCTGGACTCACTCAGGTAGTGATTCCAGATGGGTGCTCTGAACCCTGTCTCTGAAGGGATGAATTGGAAGGGATCTCAGCTGAGCCCACACCCAGCCCACCACACATTGGCACCCCACACCCTAAATGCTACTCTGTGCCCTGTTAGCTACTCTGTACCATTTGCTACTGAGCAACAGCCCCAATAGTGGAAACAGCAGCTTTGAAAAATTGCTAAGGAACACTCTGCCTCAAACAGCCTCTCTGGGGGGCCCCCTTAAGCCCCCAGGAATGCGGGTTAGCTCAAAGCTTCATTAAGCCTTCAGGAGGGAATACCTTCCCACACACCCATTTTATAGGTGAGGGGACTGAGACTGTTAGGGAAGTCACCCAAGGACATTGGGCAGCACATAGGAAGTGGCCCCAGACCAGACTGGAACTGGCTGAGGGATGTCACATACATCCAGGGGGCTCTGGCTTCATTGGAGCCAAATTCTGCCCTCAAGCTATGTTCCCACTGTCCCCCTCCCAATCATTCAACCTTTCCTGCCTAAATCCTTGGCAAATTCTTAAAACTCATCCCTGCCTCAGGACCTTTGCACTTGCTGTTCCCTCTGCCTGAGACAGCAACATTCTCATTCCAGGTCCCAGCCCAATGTCACCTCCTTAGGCTTTCACTGACCCTCTATCTAAAACCCCCAAGGCATGTGGCAACTCCTACCCTATTCATTTGTCACCATTTTCCACCACCTAAAATTGCCTTGGGCATGTCAACTTACCTATTGTCTTTTGTCACAGAATGTTAGCTCCATGACAGCAGAGACCTCCTCTCTCTAGCTCACTGCTGTATCTCCAGCACATAGTAGGCTCTCAATTAAAATGTGTTGAGAGTCAATGAACAAATGAATGCATGCAACACAGGCGAGAAGGAGCGGGCTGGGGTGAGGCTTAGCCCTGGAGAACCCAGAAGCCAATGGGAATGCTGACCCCTGCACTCACTCCTCTGGCAGGTCTCAGAGTCGAGCCTTTACCTCTCTCCATGGGTCTCAAACTCCAGGAAGGTGGGCAGCTCCCTGGGCACAGCCCAGGGCCTGACACCCAAGAGATGCCCATTCAGACTGACTAAGTCTGGGCCACCCTGGGCCACCAGGGTGTCAGGTCAAACTTGCAGCCACTCCAGTGGGCCTGCCCCCCCCACACTCCCAATTACCTGCAGGCCTACAGAAGCCAGGCGTTCAGAGGTTCAGAACTTGGCTCTGACATGGTGCCCGGAGCCACCTTGACCCACATGCCCCCAAGAGCCCCAGGCTGGTCTGCGGAGCACAGAGGAAACCCCACTCTCAGGGCCTCTGTCAGTGACAACCCAAAAGACACCCCACGAACATCCCAGGGGCAAGCCCTGCGTACACACCAGAACTGTGTACGGAGGGGAGACAGCATATATTTTTCATAAAACGGGGCTTGAGCACCCTGAAGCCCACAGGGTCTGCGCTAAATAACGCAGACGCAGACGGCCGCTTTCTCAGGCACAACCCCCCACCCCCCATTTATAATACAAGTGTGGCCAAGCTAAATACCCAAGGCCTGGGTGGGCCTCAGTCAGCAGGGGAGGGCCTGTTTGTGACCCTAAAAGCAGTAGCTCCCCAGGCCAGTTTTCCACCACCCCCACCATCATCCCACCCAAAAGGGAGGGGAGCGTGGGGTGGAAAGCAGAAGCTTCCTTACTGGGCAGGGGGCCCTCTTTCAAAAGTGTGGGCAGGACGAGGGAAAGCCTGCTTTCAATGAATGCATCCCAGCCTTGCAATTCTGTTGTATATATAATAGTAAGTGCCTACTGTGTGCTGGGCGCTGTGGAAGTGAACAAGCCCTCAGGAACGGGTACGCAGTGGGGAGGTGACACTCAGAATAGGAAGTGTGTGAACACCTGTGGCTAAAAGCTCTTCAAAGACACCCTGGTGTTCACAGCAAAGGTAACTTTAGGACACAGAGGACTTGGCAGGGACAGGAGCTGCCCAGGTCCCCATCCTGTCCGCACAAGCAGTCAGAGGCCTCTATCCAGTCTCACAATATCACCGAGGTCGCTCAGAGCCCCCCAGCCACCCTCACCCTTGCTGTAAGAAACTGCACTGTCAGCCCCAGCTTCCTCTGCTGCCTGCACCTTTATTCATGACACTGTGTGTACTTCAGAAAGAAAGAAAGCAGGGACCGAGATCAAACCCATCTGATAGGCCTGATTATCTCTGAAGATAAACAACTTTCTCCCAGAGCTGCACTTCTGGGGTGTTCTCTGCTCTAGTCTTTGCTGGTGAGATGGGAACACAGAAATACTCGGTGAAAGTGAAGGCGAGTCAGCCAGTGAGTAAGGCGGCCAGAGGCGGAGCGGCCTGCGTGGTGGTCAGGGCTCCTGTCGCCACCGGCGCACAGGCTGTGCGTCCCGGGGGGGCAGAACTCTGAGACACTTTGGCCAAAAGCAGGTGCAGACCCGGTGTGCAGTGTGGTACCTTCCGTGCACAAAAGGGACAGGGAGTAAACGTGCATATGTGCGTTTGTCTGTGCTCGGATACTTCCGGAAGGGTGTTCATTAATTCAGGAGCCCCGAGGATGATGTGCTAGGCGCCATGCTAGTTGCGGGGAATCCAGACTGAGAGAGGCAGTCTCTGCCCTCCTGAAGCTGACACTCTGAAGGGGAGGGCGCATAAGGTAAACAAAAGAAACTTCGTTTACACTGTATTAGAAGGTAGTGCTCTGAGAAAAACTAACTCAGGAAAGGAAACAGAGTGTACAGAGGTGGGGAGGTGAGGGAAGGCCTTGCCGAGATGGCATACAAGCAACGACAACACAGAAGCGAGGGAGGGAACCACGTGGCATGTGGGCAAAAGCACCGCCAGTGCAAAGGCCCTGGGGTGGGAAGACACCCGGCATATTCCTGGAGCGAGGAGGAGGCAGCTGTGAGAAGAATGGATGGAGTGGGCAGCAAGCAGGAGGTACGCGGTGGGAGCTTGGACAGGTAACAGGGCACAGGACAAACTGACACCAGGACTTGCCTCGGGGTGTGCGGGGGTGCCTGGGAGCTGGGGTAGAAGTGCAGGCCCCATGGGTACCGTTTAAAGACCCATAGTGAAAGTTCGTCCTTCCTTCCCTTTGTTTTTTTTATTTGTTTGTTTTATTTTTTGCAGTTTGGACATCTGGTTTTGGACATCCCTGTGTGCGCTTCTGGATTTTTTTCTTGAGATTCAAGGAGGTCTGCTTTCCGGCATCTTTGCACCACATTTGCTATTTCTCAGCCTCCCAGAGAATGTCAGGAATTAGCCCCTGGGTGGCCTGAGCTCCTGGTGGGACCTGAAAAGCCAACAAAAGCCTAACCTTCCCAGGGTGGCCTGCAGTGTACCATGGTGGGAAAGCCCTCACTGCAGTGGTGACAGCACCTGGTTCTCACAGCAGCCTTGGGCTGAACCACCCTGCACATAGGCCCAGCGCTCAGGCCCCTGGTCCAGGAGAGACCAAAACCCTCAGGCTTGTCCACAGCTGGTGACACCTGCGGTCTTGGAGCTGAGCATGTGTCTCACCTGGGTCCCTTCTGGCTTCCGCCTGACAGAGCGAATCAAAACTGTCACTTTGCAAACATCAGTGGGGCCAGCTCCCTGGACTCAGAAGGGCCCTCCAGCCCTCCTGGCACCTCGGGGATGACTGAAAGCCCAGCACTGCAAGCGCCAAGTGTACAGGGCCCTAAAACCCTGGGGGAGGGCCCATCTGGCAAGCAAGAAGCAAGTTAAAATGAAAAGAATGCAGTTTTAAGTCAGACCTGGGTTTAACTCCCAACTCTGACACCTTTCAGTCACTTGACATGTGGTAGGCTGGCCCCAGGGCCCAGCCGTGCGTGGCATGCACAGAGAGCTAGCTTCCAGCAGGCCATGTAGGGATGCCGTGGCGGGGCTTGTGCAGGGACCCCTCCTCCCTCTCCTGGCTGCCTTCTCTAATGGCAGAAACCAACCTGCGTGCTTTCCCGACTCCCTTGCAGCAACGGTTCTGTATGGATTCCAGTTCCTGCAATCCATACGCAGGACTAGAATTCTGACCTGCGTCCACGGGGTCCGGAGAGGGGCCAGCCGTTGGGCTGGATGAACTGGCTTCCTGCTCAGGGTGGGCAGCCGGTTCTACAGTGTGTCTTCCAAGTAGCAGGCTTGGAAGCTCTGCCTCAAGGGCATCGGCCACTGAACACCTTGAATGGAGCCCATTCTCTTCCATGCAAGATTTAGGGAGTCAGAAAACAAACAAGCAAAGAGAGAGAGTGTGGTTAGAAATGGTGGTGATTGTCAAAAAAGAAGCCACCTAGGGATCGAGAGAGCTGGAAGGAAGAAGGGAGAAGGGCAGAAGGGAGATTTGGTGATCAGGGAGGGAGGATGTCCCTAAGAAGGTCCCTAAGACATTTAAGATGGCATCCAAAGGGTGAGAAGGAAGCAGCCAGAAGGTGAGGAGACAGCATTCCAGGTGGAAGGAACAGATGCGAAGGCCATACCATGGGAAGTGACTTGTTGTGTTCAAAGAATGGATAGACCAGTGTGGTTGGGAAACTCATTTACCTCCCTGAGCCTCAGTTTTCCTTATCTGTAAAATGGGCTGGACTGCCTGCCCAGCCAACATCACAGAGTGGTTGCAGGAACTCCATAAGCGAATACAGCCAAATACCCTTGAAAACCCTAAAGAGCTGGGACATGTCAAACCATAAAGAGTGTTTTCAAGAGCTTTTTCTATAATGGGCGTGGGTCAGCTAGGCATCTTCCAGGGATTACTGATTTAGACAGGCTGTGTAGCGTGTCGGCAGGTGCACACACCCTGGAGCCATGCTGACTGGCTGTGTGACCTTGGGCAAGTTATTCAACTTCTCTGAACCTGTTTCCTAATCTGTCAAATGGAGAATAACAGACCCTGCCTCATGGGATTACTGTGAAAAGTGCCTGAGTTAATGCGTGTAAAGCAGGTAATATTTGACACACAGTCCGTGATTTACAAGCCTAAACTATTATATCTCACTGCATCTCCCATAACCTGGTAAGATCAGAACTACTACCACGCCAACTCTACATATGAGGAAACTTAAGGCTCGGAGAGGTGAGTGACCAGCTGAGGCCATCACCTGGGAAGTGATTCACATTTCAGCCCAGCTCCATCTGGCTTTGGAGCCTGCACGGGATCCAGATGGCTTGCTGTTTTGACTGTAATTTCCACTGCTCAGAAGAGGCATTCATATCAGTGATGGAATAAACTGCCACAGCAGGTGTGGGGTTGATGTCCCCGTACCCAAAATTATGGCTCACTGGCCGCACTGTGGCCCCAGGTGTGTTAGAACATTATATGGAACCTGGCAGGTGTGACTCATGGTGGTCAGAGCACGCACTATCCCAGGACAATCAGTTTCACTGGACTATACTGGAGGGGCATAAAGGCACGAAGGACAGCAGCAGGCAAGGGCCCAAGAGGGCAGGCGGCCAATTCCCCAGACCTCATCCCCTCTCCCCCTCCCTGACTCTGGTCCACCACGCTGACCTTCTCAAAACATCCACAATGCCTCTGAGCCTTTGCACTGACAGTTCCCTCTGCTTAGAAGGCTTTTCCCCAGATGGCTGGGACTTGCTCCCTCACCTCCTGCATGTCTTGGATGAAATGCGCTCTGCCGGCTTTTTCTAAAACAAGCCCTCTCCAAAGCTCCCAACCCTCCATTCCTGCTTAATCCCAGAACTTAACACCAGCAGATTTAAGACAAACTCATTGATCTCATAGAGACCATCGTCTAGGGATACGCATCAGACAAAGAAACAAATCGATATATAATGGTATGTTGTAATTTCAGCTAGTGTTAAAGAAAGAAGAATAAAGACAGAGGGTGGTCGCAGAAGGTCTCTGTGGGGAGATAACAAGGGAGAAAGAATTGAATGAAGAGCCAGCCATGAGGATATCCATGGAAAAGACATTTCTGGCTGGGGAAACAGCATGTGCAAAGGTCCTGAGGTGGGCTGGATGGGCCTGGCAAGCACTGGAGGGTTTCCGTCAGACTGTGGTCAGGATGGGTCAGCTTTCAGAGCAGTTATCCCTTTGAGCAGCATGATGTGGGCGGGCCTTGCAGTAAGAAATGATGTGTCAGAATGGTCAGTGCAGTAGGGAGGACGAAACGGAAGCCAGAGAGGTTCAAGAGGCGAGATGTAGGGGTCCCATTCCCCCACCACCCCAGCAGAGAGGAGAGAGCTGCAGGGCTGGGTGTGGAGACAAGTCTGGGCCCGGCAAGGAAAGTGGAGCCTGTCTGTACCTGTAAAACAGTTTGCTTTGGCAGAAGCACATTGGAACAAATTCAATCTGTGCTCGTTGCGGTTTCTTTGAAGCTATTTATGGAAAGCACACACTGGGGCTGCAAGGCCTTGGGAGTCCAAGCCAAGCCGATGAAGGCTGTCCCAGGCAGGTTGGTCAGGCTTCCTCTCATTCCATCCCATTGCCTTTCTTAATTTCTCCCGGCCTCAGTTTCTGAAACTCTGGGAAAGGAGTACCACACGAGCCCCTTCCTCACAGGGTGGTCCTGAAAATTAAGTGAGATACTGATACAAAGCCTTTAGCACAGTGTTGGGACCAACTTTTGCTGCACTTATTATTTGAACCTGCATTTGGGTGTCCAGCCACTCTGCTTCAATTCACTTAACAAACATGAACTGAGCACGTGTTGTATGCCAGACAGTATTCCGGGCACGGAAATACAGTGGCAATCAGGACAGGAAAACGTGCCTTTCTGCACCGCGCTGAGAGTCATTCAGTCACATCCATTACAATCCAAGTAACAGAAACCCCAGATCAGGTCAGCTTAAACAATAAGATCATCTATTATTTCTCATAGCAAGAAATGAGGAGGAGGGGTAGTTTGTTTTTTGTTTGTTTGTTTGTTTAAGGAGGGCACAGCTCACAGTGGCCCATGTTGGGGGAAAGAACTGGCAACCTTGGTGTTATCAGCACTGCACTCTAACCAACTGAGCTAACCGACCACCCAAAGAGGGGAAGTTTCAAGTCTGGTTAATTACGTGCCATTGCCATAGACCCCCAGGTTCTTTCCATTTTCCTAGCTCCCCATCCTCAGCTTTGTTCTCATCCCAAATTCCCTCAGGACCACTACATGGCTGCCACTGCTTCACCTAATACATTCAGACACAATAGCCTGTGCGTGAAGAACAAGAACCCTTTCCCCAAAGCCCACTGCAGCCTTTGGCTCATGTCTGATTGGCTAGAACTGTGTCCCATGACCATGGCTTAATCAATCTCTGGCGAAGGAAATGGGATCAGAGCAATGCCTGAGACCAATCTGGATTGCCCCCAGAGCTGGGGATATGTCACACTTTCATGAGTCACATGGAGAAGCATGGGACTCTAAATAAAATCAGAGCTCTCACAGCAAGAAAGGACATAATTGCTTAGGTATCAGATGGCCTGGATTCAAATGGACTCTTCCATATCCCCTCTGAGTAACTCTGGGCCTCAGTTTCCTCATCTGTAAAATGGTATCATAAAGGGACCTAGTTTCATGGGATTGTTATGTGAATGAAATGTGTCACACATGCAAAACCCTGCACTCAACAAGCCGCAGGTACCACTGTCTTTCCTTCAGCCCACGCCCCAGGGCAGGGTCCAGAACAACAGCTCTTACTCTGTTACTTTCATGGCGGAAGACTTTTTTCTAGTTTATCCCCAAATCAAAACAGAAAGCTGCTCAAGATGACAGCCTTTCAAGGCTCCATCCTCGAAGCTGGTAGAGGAAGGACTCGTGTGAGCCCTCTGCCCAGAACAAACAACAATTTGAGAGATACTCGCTAAGAGTGAGGTGCTGGCCTCCGTGTGTGGCACACGGGACCTCTCTCACTTTCACCAGAATCAGCCACCATTGACAGGTGAAGAAACTGAGGCTCAGAGAAATAGAGCAAGGTTACCCAGAGCAGAAGCGAGATGCAGGCAGGACCTAAACCCCAATCTGTCACCCCTGAGGTTTGGCCTGCCGATAGGGTGCACCCCACACAATATTTCAAACATCTTCTTTGCCAAAGTTGGGTCACATGCCCATTCCTGAACCCATCCCGGGCAAAGGGGATTGGCTGGCTCACAGGTCAATCAGGGGCTTTCCCTGAACCAGGGGAGGGCTCAGCTGCTCCAGAGGCTCACTGCCAGTAGAGTGATGGGACCCCAATAAAATCGGGGTCCCTCCTACTGGGTAAGAACCGGTAACATCCTCTCTACCAGTATTTCCAGAAATGTGACATCCATACTGCTAATGGCATGTGAGGTGCCTTTGGGTGGTGAACCTTTTTATAGGTGTTAGATGACCTTTTCAAATAGTTATTAGTTTTTATAATAGTTACTATAACCTTTGATTTGTGGCAGGTGACACTGATTTTTCTTTGATGATAGCTATACAATTTTCTTTTTAAAGTAAGTTGAGATCCCACCACTCTGACCTTTGAAATAATTACACCAAAAATAATACTAATAATAAAAGTTTAGGAAAATTCTCATACACTCAGGCGGGAGTATAAAACGGTTCAGCCACATTGGAAAACTGTTCTATCTGAACACACGCCTCCCTTATGACCCAGCAATTTCTGTTCCAGGAATACCCCCTTTAGAAGGGTGTCCGTGTGCTCATTAAAACACGTGCACGAGGACGTCCACACAAGGCTTACTCATTACACCCCAGAATGAAAACCCCCCCAAACGCCTTCCGCCCAGAATGAATCCACTGTGGTGTGGTCACAGCGTGGAAGGCTAGCCCACACCTACACATAGCAGCACAGATGAAAGCAGATGCAGAAGACTCTCAGCTGTAAGACTCTAGTGATTTGAAGTCCCACATCAGGCCACACAGATCTGTAGTCAGAAGTACAGCAGCGATCACCGTGGGGGGGCGGTGACTGAAAAGAAGTCTGAGTGGGGGCCCTGACGGGATCTGGGAATGTGGTGTTTCTTGAAGCGAGTGTCGGTTACACAGATTTGTTCATTTTCTGAAAATTCCTTAAGCTATCCACTTAAGACCTGTGACTTTCCTGTATGTATAATATACTTCAATAAAAAATTATGGAAAGTGAAGCATCTCAAAGAAAATTCCTAGCTAAACCAGAGAACCAGTGGTAGCCGGGTTTAGGAATACGTGGGGGTTTTCAGGAATGACTGAAGTCTGGGAATGTCTCTTCCACCGTCATTGCTCTCGGGCCTATTTTTAGTGGTTGGAGTCAAATGAGCAGCAACACCTGTTGTTGACAATGCAGCCCAAGAGAAGGGGCTTAGGGAGACAGACGGTGCACGAAGAGCGCTGTTGGCTTAGAGATGATTTCATTTAGCCTCCGACGGAAATAAATCTGTCTTCAGTTGCTGGGGTGGCCTCTTGACATCTCCTCTCTTTGAAACAGCCTTGGGAAGTCCCGGCCCAGTCTCAGCAAATATGAGACGTGCCTGCTCTCCCTCCGTATTCCACTCCCAGGGCAGGCATTGCTAAACCATCCCAGCATCTTGTCCATTGATTGCAGATAAAGCCTTTAACTCTCTGCAGCACCATGTCAGAGGGAGCTGCTGCAAACAATTGCAGCTGGCACTTGGATGACATTTACGTGACATTCCAGATCTACACATATGCCCTGCCTCAGTCAGGAGGATGCTAAGCCACGAGTCCCACCTCAGCCAGAGGCACGTCCAGCACGCCCAGCACAGTGGGCGGAACAGGGAGGTGGACAAGTTCTGTCCGGGACTGAAGCTCACACTGTGTGTGTTTCCTGGACGCCATCTCTCTGCTCTTGGTCCTACCTGTCCAGCCCCCCCGCAAATCCACCTCTTCCTCTCCTACGCCGCCTTCACTTCTAGACAGAGGGCCTTGCATGCGTCCACCGGGTGACACACGTGCACACAGATCCCACAAAACCACCATCTACCCTGTTTCCCCAAAAATAAAACCTAGACGGACATCAGCTCCAATGTGTCTTTTGGAACAAAAATTAATATAAGACCCAGTGTTATATTATCATATTATTTTATTTTATATTATATTATATATTGTATTGTATTATATTATTTGTATATATTACGTTATATATTACGTTATATTATATTCTTTTATATTATATTATAGATTCAGTCTGATAGTAAAATCAGACTGGGTCTTATATTAATTTTTGCTCCAAAAGACGCGTTAGAGCTGATTGCCCGATGAGGTCTTATTTTCGGGGACACACGGTTGTTGTCATGGACCATAGTACTGCTAATTAGTGAACTTGTTTTCTGTATTAATGGAGGCATGGAGCCCAGGGAGAGAATAGTGCAGATTCATTTTAAGTTGGGGGTGCCATTTAGGATTCTCCTGGGTACAATATTTGCTGTTCATAGTAGCTGTTCAACAGTACAATAGTAGCTGTTCATGATTTGATTCGGCTGTTGTTTTGCTTAACCAGCATCCACTCCTTTCGCCAATACAGTCGTGTGCAGCTTAGTGACAAGGACACATCCCGAGAAATGCACCATTAGGCGATTTCATGGTTGTGTACACAAGCTGAGTGCGCGTACTTACACAAACCTGGGTGGTATCACCCTCGACGCACTGTTTTAGCCTCCTATTGCCTGCTACCACCCATCACGTACATGGGCTGTACGTCGTACATGTGGTCTGTGGTTGACAGAAACGTCCTTATGTGGGGCACATTTATAATAGCATCTCAGCTTTCCACCTACTGCCCAGTGAAACCATCTCTAATGTGAGTTGTATAGAGGATATGGCCCAAGCCAGGCAGAGTCATGCTGAATGTTTCAGGAATGGGTATAAGACACAGTTGGGCCAATCAGAACTGGTGCGGCAACTGGAGCTTTCAGGCAAGAGGTGCCCCCTTTCTGCTCAGGTGGCCAAGGTGAGAAGAGGTAACCCAACAGCTGTTGGCACCATCTTTCCTCCACTTGAGGAAATCTAACCTTCGGATGAAACCAATACAAGGGAAAACAGATTCAACATAGGGCAGGACACACATTCCCTCCCGAGGATACCATTTAAGCGTTTGGGTCCAGCCATGCCTGAAAATGGCGACCTCCAGACATTTCTGCTTAAGATTATTTGAACTGGATTTCCTTCCCTTGTAAACAAAAGACTCTTGACAAGTACAGGTAAAAATAAATAAATATTAAAATAAGTCTGACTAGCCTACAAATACACAAACAGTTATTAGGGCAAATTAATGATATTGCCAGATGAAGCAGATGAAGAAAACACAAGGCAGATAATCAAAGAACTGATAACGATTCCCTATGAAGATCATGAAACCATTATTCTACAGTTCCTTTTGGAGGGCAGGGTCCTTAGTGGCCATCTGGTCTACCAGGGTGGTCTCTCCATGAGAACAAGAAGCTGACCTTAGCCAACAACACAAGGTCACTTAGTGAACCTGTGTTAGCTTCTCACGATCATCATATTTTCTTCTAAAGAGTCACGAGCCATCTGTGTGAAGCTCTGCTGCAGAATTCTGCTAAGAAATCTTTCTGTCACATATAACCCATCTGGGATATCCAGAATCCATATTACTTGGCGTTTTAGAAAATTGGGGTCCTCGACCCTCTTCAGGCTCCACTTCCTTTCCCGTGATTTCTCCTGTGTCTTCTTGTACTGCCTCCTGGCTGGCTACGAATTCAGTTCTCTCTGTAGAACACACCTTCCTCCCGCGGGATTGGAAAGAACATTTGTCCTCAGCGGTGAAGGCAGAGCACCAGGGATGAGTGATTCAAGGTTCTTCCTGCTGTCCGACCACATGACCCCACCCACCTCCCCACACAGGGGCTCCGTCTTTGACATTTCATTATTTCCCGAGTCTCTGACATTTTTCTTCTTGTAAAACTCACCTGGACACCTTATTACATCTGAAAATTAACACGTGCATATGATAAAATAAGGCCCAATGGACCAAAGGTCTCCTCCTCCTGGGCTCCCAGCCACCGCCAACGTCCGATTCTCATCCCACAGTGGTCAGCTTTTCTCTCCAGAGGTATTTTTGCCTATACCAGGATATATGCATGTAAACACATGTGTGCTTGTGTGTCTTCTTCCTACCATTCTTTTGTGTGTCTGTGTGGTAAAAGATACGTAACATAAAATTTACCATCAATGATATTTAGTGTATTCACAGTCACCCCTATCTAGTTCCAAAACGTTTCATCACTCCGAAAGGAGACTTGCACTTAAGCAGTCACTCCCCACCTTTCCTCCTCCCAGCCCCAGGCTCCCACCAATCTGCTTTCTATCTCTATGGATTTACCTATTCTTGACATTTCCTATAAATGGAACGCTACACTATGTGGCCTTTTGTGACTGGCTTCTTTCACTGAGCAATCGTATTTTGGCAGTTCATCCATGGTGTGGCATGTCAGTGCTTCATTCCATTTTACAGTCAAAAAGTATTCCTCCGTACGGATGGACCACATTTTGTGTATCCACTCGTCCTCTGATGGACACTTGGAACGTTTCTACCTTTTGGTCCTTTTGACTAGTGCCGCTGTGAATACTCGTGTACACGTAGCTGGTTGAGTCCCTGTTTTCAGTTCTTTTGGGGTGTATGCCTAGCACCGCAATTGCTGAGTCACAGGGTCATGCAGACTTTTCCACAACGGCTGCCCCACTTCACTTTCCCACCACAGCGCACAAGGCTCTGCTTCCTCCACACCCTTGCCAACACTTGTTCTTTGCTGGGTTTTTTAAATAGCCATCTGAATGGGTGTGCAGTGGGATCTCAGTGTGCTTTTTGACTTACATTCCCCTAGTGAGGGATGACATCCTCCCCTTCCATGAATACAGCCTCTCATACATTTTGCCTCTTCAACATTCGCTGAACATGCTATACTTGGAGCTTACTTATTCCATAGCAGTTTCATATAGGATCCAGTTCTCCACAGACCTGCATCGTAACCCACTGTGCGGACAGACCCTGACGCACCAGCTAGCCCCTACTGACAGGCATCGGCCTTCTCCATCCACTCGAAGCCTCGGCAGATGTCCCTGTGTCCGTCTGCATGCATGCTCCTCTCGTTTTCTTAATTTTCTTCCCTGAAGTCCAGGGCAGTCCCTCCCTGATAATTTCCGTCAGCAAGAGGCCTTCAGCTTGGTCTCCCATAATCGACAACAAGAACACCAGCACTGGGAGCCGGCCTGGTGGCTTAGGCGGTTGGAGCTCAGTGCTCTTAACTCCAAAGGCTGCTGGTTCGATTCCCACATGAGCCAGTGGGCTCTCAACCACAAGGTTGCTGGTTCAATTCCTCGAGGCCCACAAGGGATGGTGGGCTGCGCCCCCTGCAACTAGCAACAGCAACTGGACCGGGAGCTGAGCTGTGCCCTCCACAACTAAGATTGAAAAGACAACAAATTGACTTGGAAAAAAGTCCTGGAAGTACACACTGTTCCCCAATAAAGTCCTGTTCCCCTTCTACAATAAAATCTTTAAAAAAAGAAAAACAACAACAACAGCACCCCCATGCCAACAACCACGGTAGTTCTGACAGCTCACTCGATTCCTGGTGCTGACGTTTACCGCTTTATACTGTTTAGTGCCCCCAATGATTCTCTGAGATGGCTTTTATTCCCCTTTTTCCCCAGGAGGGTCCCTTGTCCCAAGTGTCACAGGATCAGTGGTGGGAGCCCCTGGTCTAACTCCTGGGGGGTCATGCCCTTTGCCTCTGTGTGCTCTTGCTTAGGAGGTGTCTAAACGAGGGTGACCAACTGTCTCAGTCTGCCCCGGACAGAGGACCTTTGATGTTGAAACCCAGCAAGTCCCAGACAAACCAGGACAAGCTGGTCACCATGGTCAGGAAAGTGGTCCTACTTTTGTTTTGGAGGCACTTTGGCACGAGTCATTTATGCCTCTGTCCTCCCTCTGCTGGCAGGGCAGCCAAGAGTCACAGTCCATGAGCCTTGGAGGGAGCTGAACCCACAACCCTGACTTTCACTCTCCTCCCCCACTCTGGCCTGTGCAGCCTCTGTCCCAAATCTCCTCTCCCACACAGCCCCAGTGAGGCATTCTGACGACAGCCCACAGTGAGGCCAGCCAAAGGCCCGTCCGTCAGTGAAGAGAAGGCAAATTCCCGGCCTCGCTGCCAAGGTTACTGAGTCAGGGAACGCGGTGAAAAGCTCAGCGTTCGGTCTCCTCGGGCGTCTGCACTTTCCACAGTTCCCCGCGTTCCCGTCACACATCTTGGGATGGAAGAAAGCATTCAGGGCCCAGGGGTTCAGAGGTATCTGTCTGGGTAATTGTGTCCGGGCAAATCTGCCAAGTAAATAACAGCTCCATGGCACAGCAAGCCAGCGACGGCTTTGTCACATCCATAATCGTTCAGAACCACTTGTTCAGATGAAACCCAGGCCGACACAGCCTCTCCTCACATCCCTGATCCGCCAGCACCATAATTAGCTTATTACCAGCCACCTCGTGTTAATAACCTTTCCCTTTATTACCGCGAAAAGAATTAAAGGGAGCTAATAGACCGTGGACAGTAATCCATCTGTAACCTTGCATTTTTCCTGGGCACCCAGCAAACATGGAAGTCAGGGAACTTCCACCCCACCCCCACCCCACACCCGAGGCTCTCAACCGTTTCCCACTGTGGTGCCCACAGAGCTTCCTTTTTTGGTGGAAACATCTCGAGTTCTGCAGGCCCTCAGCTGGAAGGAGCCAGGACACTGGATGGAGGAGAGGGGAGCCTGGGGAGTCCCCAGGGGGTGGGAAGGTGGGGCAAAGGGGACTTGCCATTCCCGGGCCTGGTGAGGCCTCCTGCCTCTTCTTGGCCTGGCCATGGTCTGCTGTGGTCAGGTGGTGGCTCACTCATGAGGCAGCACTGTTATTTACCCACCAGCAGCCATTCTCCCCGACTTGTTTTTGAAGGGAGGGTGCGCGGCCGGCCCCCACGGAGGTGGAACATTCCAGCTCCCTGCTTTCCCCCGTGCAGGGAAGCCTGACCCCCCGGGAGACCTTCAGAAGACTGACTTGGTACTACTGGAGCCGCCTTGCCTGGAGCTGACGTCCCCTGGCATGGCTGTCTGGCAGCATGGGCTGGCGCAGAGGACGAAAGCCCAGCCGCTTGCTCAAGACGGGACAAACGACTGATGCCCGGAGCTCCCCGTGGGGCCAGGCTGAGGCCAAGACTTAACCTAAAACTGCCCCTTTGCCTGATTTCTTCCTCCTTGCCTGCCCTCCTCCCCCACTCCCTCCCAAGTTGTTCTTAGTAACACATCACCTGCACAGAAATTCTCAGCCCAGACTCTGCTTCTGTGGAGCCCTACCCGAGATACGCAGTCTCCACTAGCACAGGCCCCCTGACCCAGTTCTGGCCAGTGCACCTCAGGGGAGTCTGGGGCAGGCGATTCTTCCCTGATGAAAAAGGGAGGCATGTGGGCCACCCCCCCCCCGACCTTGAACACCACGTGTGAAGTGTGGAGGCCACGCTGAGATCCTGAGGGGAACAGGATGGCGGGGTGACAGACACACAGCTCTTGGGTCTTGCTTATGCCACTGAGGACTCCATCTTGTGGCTGCCTGTATCTAGACCTCTGCTTGTGTGACATGACAGTCCATCCTTCCTGTGGGATCTTGTTACTTGCAGCTGGAAGCGTGCTGCTCACTGACAAAGGCCCCCAGCATCCCTTCCATCAAGGGGCTACATCTAACCTAAGTGGCGAGCCTGGGGCCCTTCCTAGTGACGGGGTTAGATTCGGGGGGACATTAACCCTCCTTCTGTCCAAGGACCTGTGACAGGACACCTCCTAAGCCTTCTGGAGAAAATGTCTTTGTCGTGTCTGAACGCAATACCCAGACCTGGCCGGAGAAGACTGCCACCCCCGGCCTCCAGTGGACCTGACCTGCGGGGGCCCAGAGTTCCTGTCACGTGTGACGATACGTTTTCTTGCTGACAAGGCCCTTTGAGCTGGGTTTTCCACTACTTATCGTCAGAGCATCTTAGCTGACAATGTGAGGACACTTGGGTGGTCCCTTCTGGACTGTTAGGCTTAAGGTGGAGGAAGCACAAGGAGGGATACGATTAAAAAAGGTCCTCTTATTTAACTTTGCCATGTGACAGCCACCAGGACCGGGCAGTTCCCAGTCACAACAGCCCTGTAAGTTTGGAGGAATTGATCCGTATTACAGCTGTGGTGACAAAGGCCCAGAGAAGGTAAGTGACTCGCCCAGCATCACACAGCTGGTGAGTGGCTGACTCTAGAACCCACATTCTTAATCACAAGTCCTGGCCTTGGAGAGCTGCAAATCTTACAAGAGAGACAGAGTCCAGGGCAGGATGGAAGGCCTGAAGAAGGGGACGGGAGGAGGCAGCAGACAACACAGGCCAGACGCAGGCAGGCCTTCCCCTGGCTCAGTCTGTGACCTGGAGCAGGTCGCTTTGCCTTTCTGAAGACAGTTTCCTCTTGGGTGAAATGGGCAGGTCGTCAAACGAGAAGCAGCAGAGGGGTGTGCTGCAAACTATAAAGTTCTGTGCACGGGTTAGCAGGGGCCATCTTGCAGGACCTGCCAGAAGGACTAAAGGATGGCCCTTGCAACCTGATTTGTTGGATGAAATAAATAAATAGGAAAACAGAAAGAGAAGAAGGAGGGAGAGAGGGAGGGAGGGGGGAGAGAGAGAGAAGAGAGAGAGGAAAGAAAGAAAAGAGGGAAGGAGGGTGGGAGGGGAGAGAGAGAAGAGAAAAGAGAAGAGAAGGGAAGGGGAGGGAAAGGGAGGGGAGGGGAGGGGAGGGGAAGAAAAGGAAAGGAAGGAAGGAAAGAGGGGGAACATGGCGTTCATTCACCGGACTCTGGGAGAGAACCCTCTGATCTGACGTGGCTCCTCCTTAGTCTTGTCAATTTGACAGGGACTTAGCAATCCCCCACCCTTGCTCCGTTAATTTTGCTTATTTCAATATTTTAAGCAGCCGCCTAAGAAGAGTGAACTGTATTGTGAATGCCCATGCACTCACCCCATGGTTTGCGGAAGGTCTACCTTTGCCATAATTGCTTCAGCTGTGTTTCCAAAGCAATCAGACATCATCGAGACAGACGTTTGCGGGACCCCAGGCCCTAATGCATCACCCTCCTCAGAGGTAACTGCCGTCCTCTAGTCACAGTGGAAACTCCCTTTCCGCGGCTACACTGTCCCTCCCCTGCATGCAGCCACGCCCCGTTCTTAGTATACACTGTCATGTGTTCTAAAACTTTACCGACGCGGCGCACTCTTGGGTGGACTATTTTGTAATTAGCATTTCCTGTTTGTTATTAAGCTTTTATAATGAGTCATGTGGATCAGTTTGGACCACGCTCACTCGTTTCGACCGCCGTCGTGTATTCTGTTAGCTGAAAAGCCACGGTCTATTTCTTCAGTCACCTGTTGACAAACATGCAGATCATGTTAAACTTTCCCCCATTACAAACAAGGCTACAGTGAAAAGTCCTATGAATCCTTCTTAGGCACTTGCTCAGAATTTTCTAGAACTCAACTTTCCCTTTCGTAACAACTGTTTGTGATGTCTCCTCTATTAGGCTGAAATGATTCCTGACGGACACGTATTACCTGGCACTACCAAAACTAAGATGTCCACACGCAGTGGCCTGTCTGAAATATCAGGAACGTACTCTGAACGCCACAGGTAACACACAGACAGATACAGGTGTGGTGAGGGTGACTCAAATACCACCAGTGGCAATTTCATCAGCCATGTGACTTGCCAAAGTGGTGCCCAACTCGTAGCATAGCTCTGAACAAAACTGAGGGCACTCTCCACTCGATTTCCACACACATTCCAGTCTTCATAAACCCACTGCACACCAAAACTTTGCCAAATGACTTTCAGTGTATTTGTACAAGAGAGATAGGTTCTAGATCCAGTTTATTATAAACAGAGTTTTCACCAAAAAAAAAAAAAAATGAGGAGAGACTTCAAAATCATATAGGTGGTAGGCCAATTCTCTCGCTTAGGGGACTGTCCCCAACACCACAGGAAAGCCAGCATTTGTAGCCCCACTCACAAAAGGTCCTCAGCACAACCAGTTACTGCGAAACGGACAAGTGTCCCACAGGTTTACAAAGCGTCCCGCTGAGCGGTCCTGCACAGCTTGGCATATAATTGCTGAGTTTGGCTCCTAAGGTCATTAAGTCTCCAGACTCCTGGCTCACAGGGCAGAGTTGAAGTGCTGCTTCCGGGGGCTGCAAACTCAAGGTCCTCTGACATTGCTCCCGAGCCCAGAAGAGATGGCAGTGTTCGTGACAATGGCTCAGGCTTGCTTCCACACGGGACGCTACCATCTCATGCCAAGACCAGCCAGACCTCGGTGGGGCCAGGGCCCTTATAAAACGGGGTCGTTTTGCATTTATGGACTAAAGACTGTCCTGTCAGCTGTCACAGATGAGCTAGTGGATGTGCATTTTTAGGAGTCTTTCTTTTTTCAATTGGGGTAGGGCCTATGTACAGAAAAATACACGATAAATTTTCACATATGTATACATATGAAGGTCTGACAATTAAGTTCGCAAACTTGTTGCGACGATGTTGCTAACCTTTTTTGACATCAGAGGGATTATTCATTAAGAATTTGTACCAACTGGACAAACAGTTAACCAAGTTGACTATTTGGAAATGCTGAAAAGGCTGCGTGAAAAAGTTAGACGAAAATGACCTGAACTTTTCTCCAACAATTCCTGGCTCTTGCGTCACGACAATGCACCAGTTCACACGGCCCTGTCTGTGAGGGAGTCTTGAGACAGTCGACAAATAACTGTATTGGAACACCCTCCCTACTCACCTGATCTGGCCCCCAGTGACTTCTTTCTTTACCTGAAGATAAAAGAAATATTGAAAGGAAGACATTTTGATGACATTCAGGACATCAAGGGTAATACGACAGATCTGATGGCCATTCCAGTAAAAGAGTTCCAGAATTGCTTTGAAGGGTGGACTGGGCGCTGGTGTCAGTGCATAGCTTCCCAAGGGGAGGACTTCGAAGGTGACCTTAGTGATATTCAGTAATGAGATGTATAGCACTTTTCCTAGGATGAGTTTGCGAACTTAATTGTCCCACCTCGCATATATGCACCCTATTTCAGTCAAGATGTAGAACGTTCTAGACCCCAGGAGGCCCCTCACAAACACTGATCTGATTTCCGTCACTACAGCTTAGACTTGCCTGTTCCAGAGTTTCCTGTAATTGGAGTCCTACAGTGCGTGTTGTTGTACATCTGGCTTCCCTCCCTCCACATAACGTTTCTGAGATTCCTTCGCGTCACTGCACCTATTTGTAGTGCATTACTGAACAGTGCTCACGGCATGGACATGCCACAGCCTGGTTATCCATTCGCCTGTTAATGGGTTGTTTCCAGTTTTTAGAGATGATGAGTAAAGCTGCTCTGAGCCTTGGCATCTAAGCTTCTGTGTGGACATGTTTTCATTCCTCTTGGGCTAAAACGCCCCGGAGGTGGCTTGCTGGGTCACATGCTAGGCATCCGTTTAACTTATAAGAAACCACAGAACAGTTTTCCCAAGTAGCTGCACCACTTTGCATTCCCACCGGCAAAGTGCCCTCTTCAGCACTCGGTGCTCTCAAATCCTCCCAATGTTAGCTGTTCCGGTTAGTGTGTAATGATTTTCTCACCGTGGCTTTATTTTCCTCTAGGAGTAATGAGTTGATGTGCATGGATTTTACAGAGTGGAAAGCACCCTACCTCATGAGGCCTCTCAGCTGAATCTCTTAATGAAAGGCTTAGTGGAAGCCCCCATCCCACCCTGGGTCCCCCCACTCGGCTTGGGTGGCAAAGACTTCCTGTTCCGGAAGCCCCCTAGAGCCAGAAGAGGGTCCCTCTGGGTAGCTGGGGCCTGGGCCAAGATGTCCCCCACACCATTCCAGAGGGAGGAGCACAGCCTGGGGCCGGTGACTAACTGCAGAACCCCAGCCCCTGCGGAAGACACGTGTCATAGTGAAGAGCATGGGTTTGGGGACCCGCTCGGCAATGGGGCACCCACTGCCATTCCCAAGTATGCGACCCCGGGGGAGGGGTCTCCTTTCTGACCTCAGTCCCCCCATCTATAAAACGTCTGTAATAATAGAACTCACCTCTCTGGGACCTCACGCAAAGTGCTCACCCCCATTTCTGGCACCCAGGAACGCTGAGGACATGGAAAGCATACCAACACCCCCATTGCCTCAACAAACAGTAGCGCCATCCTTGAGAAAACAGGAGTGGCCTGGTATGTGAGTCCTTACAAAAAGCCACACTTCTTCATTCTCTCTCAGTAACTGTTTTTGGAAAACGTCAAAGCCTGTTTTGGAGCAGCAGCTCCCCAGTTTGAGCCTCAGGACCCCCCTAGAGGGCCTGGGAAACTGCCCTGATTCAGCAGGTGTGAACTGGGCCAAGAAAGTGCATTTCCAGCAAGTCCCCTGTGGTGCTGAAGCTGCTGGCCCCAGACCACTGTTTTGTCATAGAAAATTAGCCTCGTGGGTCTCTGCCGGCTAGATATTGGAATCACCTGGTGTGTTTTTAGCACTCCACATGCCTGTCCCCACCCACTAAGATTTTGATTCCCATGGTTTAGGGGTGGACCCAGGGACATCCAAGGATGTAAAAAGCTCCCCAAGGGGATTCTACATAAACTGTCAGGTGGGGACCACAGCCTCAGCCTGAAAGCACCTTAAACTATGCTGTGTGGGATTTCCACGCATCACATCCCAAACCATTTATACATAGAGAGCGACAAGAAATCTCATCAGATCTAGCCATCATTCTGAGGGCACGACGTCGCCTTCACAGGTGTCGGATGTCACTATAAACAAACCCTTTAAAGTTCACTATAAAAAGTAATATAGTAAGCAGTGACTTGCTGAAACTCATCAATAATATACACCCACAGAGCAAATGACACACAGCAATGTCCTAATTTATGCAAAAGGGCATGTGTGGCCTGCGGTAACATTCCCAGTAGCTGCGTCATACGCAGATTCAAAAAATGCCGTCTCTGAAAAGTTGTAGGCATAAGGAGAGCAGATGGGGTTAGCCAAACCCTGCTTGGTGACTCAAAGGCAGGCTCAAAGAGCATTATGTCACGAAGGTATGCGTGGAACAAAAAGAACTATTTCTAATGTATTATGTTACATATATAACATGTGACTTGAAATAGGCATAATAGACATGTATAACTAACTGTTACTAATATAAATGTGCAAATAAACACTGGACTACTTAATTTATACCCCCAAACTTTTATGCTTAAGTGTATCAAAAATATTGGGAGAAGTACTCTCTCATTGGTATAAACAGGGAGTTGCCTTACATTTGGGCATACATTGTGTTTTTTTGCAGGATGATGGTAAACACCATAGATGAGGTCTCTGCTGCCTCCAGGAACTGGCAGTAGAAGGACAGAGAAAACAAATAAATTACTATGATGAGAGCTGCAGTGAAGACTAAAATGGTACAGAGGGCAAGGAGTAACAGAGCCAGGTGCTGCTCCATTCCAACGGAGGCTGGAACAGAGAGGATGGGAGTTTTGCAAATAAGTATCTGTGGGCGGGGAATGTACGTGCAAAGGGCCTGAGGTGGGGTCACGCTTGCAGTGTTCAGAGAACAGCAAGGAAGCCAGTGTGTCCAGAGCAGAGTGGGAGTGGGGAGAGTGGGTGGGCCTAGCTGACCAGGGAGGGAAGTGGATTTATTTAGTCTGATGGATCTGGAGGGCCTGGTTCCTCTTGGGCGGAGTGGGAGGTAACCTCTGTCCACAGCTGGGTCCAGCATCCTCAGGACCCCCCAGAATGGAAGTATTAGTGCTTCCTACTTCCCCATCTGCCTCCTACCCGCCTTCTCCTCACTGACGGGGTGCAGCCAAGGGCAGGGAGGGGCCGCAGCAAGCCCCAGAGGGTAAGGAAGGGCTGTGTCCTCCCAGCTCCATCTGTACAATGCATCTCAATTCTGGAATCGAGTAAGTATTCAGTGCATCGTGGATACAAGGCACTGACCTCAGCGTGGAGCCACACACAGCCAGGCACCCAGCAACACCTGCTTCTGAGGCCGAGGCGAAGAGCCACACAATCACCCTTTGTATTTTTATGGCCCTTGAGAGTTTACTTTGTTCTCCTGCCCAGGCCTGCGTCCCCTGGGGCCCGGAAGACAGAGATGATGGTACCCCTTGGTAGATTAGAAAAATGAGGGGTGGGCCGGCCTGGTGGCTCAGGCGGTTAGAGCTCCATGCTCTTAACTCCGAAGGCTGCCGGTTCGATTCCCACATGGGCCAGTGGGCTCTCAACAAAAAAAAAAAAAAGAAAAAAAAAAAAAAGAAAAATGAGGGGTGGCAGAGCATCGGGTCCCAGAATGTAGCTCTCCCGACTCCTATTCACTGTGTGGTCAGCACATCTGGCTTTCCGCACCCTGCTGTGTGCTCCTGCTGTGGGGGGGGGGGCAGACGCGGGCGGGGCCAGCCTCCTGAGTGTGCCACCTCCACCTGTGCAGTTACAAAGGCCCCACGCTCACAAGGGCCCACGCCTGGCTGAACACTCCATGGTGGCCACCTTGAAGTTCTTGACCATTTTTGATCCCTGGACCCTGTGTTGGCATTTTGCACCAGGCCCTGCACATGATGTGGCCGCCAGACAGGGGCCCCATTTGAGATCTGCACACAGAGTCCTGGATGTGATGCCTGCCCCAAGGCCCCAAATGCTGTGGCTACAGACCCCCCGCTCTTGGCCAGAAGCTGCTGGAAACCCTCCGCCCCTGTCTGGCTGTGGAAGAACGCTGCTCAGAGCAGACGTCCATGAGGTGATGTCTGGTTTTGATTAAATATCCAGAGTCACTCATTAACTTGCTCCACAGGCAGGCTTGGAAGCCCTCGCGATATAAAACCCTTCTCCCCACAGCTGCCAGCCTATCCCTGCCACCTACAGCTCTTGCCTGAAACCAGGAGTCCCTGGCTGGGGTACTTAGACCCAGAGGTGTGTGACGGCTCCCCTGCCCTGCTCTCCCCAATCCTGGCTGGGGTCAAAGGCCACCGTCTACCCAGTCCCATTTAAAGGGGTCCAGGGGTGACCAGCCAGGGGAGCTTTTCCTCACCTTGACCCCCCTGGGGCTGAAATTCCATCAAAGCCAGTCCTTTTTCCTTTGGCTGGAACCGTATCTTGAACTGTTTTGCATTTTTCATTGCAATTTTGCAATGATTTATTTACAAGTCTGTTTCCTCTCCAGGTGGGAGCTCTGGAGGGCAAAGTCTGTGCCCCATTCATTCTTCAAGAAACCTGCTTCCAGGTACCCCCTGTCAGGAATCAGCTGGATCCTTAGCACTATGCAAAGGGCCTTCCCTGGTGGGGGCCTCCAAGTATTTGCACAAGGAAGAGAGGGAGAGAGGAGGGACGGAGGGAGGGAAGGAGGAAGGGAGGGAGGAAGGAAGAAAAGAAGGGAGGGAGGGAGGGAAGAAGGGAGGGAGGAATGAATCACAGCTTACACTGATTGAACACCTACTAGGCGCCAGGCACTATTTTAATTGATTTGCATGTATTTCCTCATTGAACTCTCACACGATCCTGAGTTTCGTGCTATTCTTGTCTCTGTTTACAGAGGAGACGGAGGCACTCAGGAAAGACGCTTTACTTACAGGGCTTACGGTGTGCACATCACACACCCATGCACACGTACACTGGCACCTCTACACGCCAGAACCCAGTCGATTCACAGGCAGGCGGAGTTCAGAGCCAAATTAGCAAACTATCTTGAGATGGTGTTTATTTCCCTCTAGTTGTCGAGTTCTAATGACTGTTTATTCTCATAAATATCTGATTTGTGTGCTTGACTCCCAGTCAGAGTGCAGTGCCAAGTGGCTCCACGTTTGCTCTCTGGTGGGACAGCACAACCCCTCCCTGCTTTTTTTTTTTTAACAAAACAAGACTCTTGGAGCCCATGCATCTTGCTGGCAACTCACAGTTGGGACACGCTGTCCCCCACAGCCTCTGAGGCTTCACCAGACCAGCAGGGAGCAGGCGGGAGAGGAGTGAGGGTTCCCTGCAAAGATGGCCATCAGCGTCCAACCCCCCCCCCCACTGCACTACCTGAAGCCCCTCCCATCAGGAGGCGGCATCTCCTGAAAGTGAGTGGGTTCTGTGAATGTTTTGACCAATAGGAGGCAGCAGAAGTGATTCCCAAGCCGGTTTGGGACTAAGCCTTAAAAAGAACTAGCAGCTTCTGCTTTCCCTCTCTTGGGATTCAGGTGCCACCACGTAAAGAAGCTCAGGCCAGATGCCACAAGGACAAGAGACCACGTGGACAGAGTGAAACATGAGGAAATGAGAGCCTTCAAATGGAGACAGGGGCCCCACCACAGCCCCTGCAGGTTGCCCAGCTCTAGGGCCAAACATGGTGGATAAAGCCAGGTGGGTCATCCAAACCACCCTGCTGAGCCCTGAGGGTCAGGCCTGCAAAGAGCATCTCCCCATGGACTCCCTCTTCCCCACCCACCAGTGCCTGCTTGTTTTCCCAACAGGTGTTAAAATAACGACCTTTGGGCTAAAAAGGAAGCTGTGTGCATGGGTGATAAGAGGGTCTGGCTGCCTGAACCGGAAGGAGGGAGGGAGGGAGGGAGGGAGGGAACGGAGGTGGAGCAGAGAATGGGGAGAGCTGGCAAGAATTGGGAAATTGCAGGGAGGGCTATCAACTGGACTGGGGGCAGAGGGGCACATAGCTTCTTTTTCTTTCCCCTCCCCCTCAGAATTCAGCCTCATTATTTTCTTCTTAAACAAGGTTTGCAAGACACCAAAAGCCCTCTCCTGCCTCCAGGCCTTTGCACTTGGCGTTCCTTCTGCCTGGAAGGCCATCCCCCTCCCTCTTTTGGGTTGAACTGTGTCCCCCAAGTGACATGTTAAAGTCCTAACTCCCAGTACCTCAGGATGTGACCTTATTTGGAAATAGGCTCACTGCAGATATAATTAGTGAAGATGAGGTCATATTGGAATAGGATTGCCCCAAATTCAATATGACTGGTGTCCTTATAAGAGAGGAGAAAGGCATACTGAAGACACAGACACACAAGGATAACATCACGTGACATCAGAGGTTGAGACTGCAGTGAAACAGCCACTAGCCAAGAGACTCCAAGGATTTGCTGCCAACCCCCAGAAGTTGGAAGGGGCCGCCAAGGGTCTTTCGTCAGAACCTACAGGCAGAGCCCCGCCCAGCCGACACCCTGACGTCAGGCTTCTGGCTCCAGAACTGTGAGAGAATGACTTTCTGTTGTTTGGAGCCACCCAGTCTGTGGCTCTTTGTTACAGCAGCCCTAAGAAGCACAGACAGACAGAACCGCGCATGGCCAGGTTGTTCCCAGGGGCAAAAGCTGAAAACAGGCTCTGTGCCCCTCAGTAGGAGACCCAGTGTGTCCATCAGGGAACCTCCAGACGATGGAACACTCCACGGCTGTCACCGAGGGTGAGGCCATCCCACAGTCAGGGCACAGAGCAACCTCTAAGACCTGTTTCGTGTCGTTAGCTTAGGAATAATACACACAGAGTAAAGGGCTTTGTGAGGCTCACTAGCCTCTCGTGTACAGCTTGAGGACTTTCTTTTTAAATGTGTCCTTTTAAAAAATAAACTAGTTTATCCAACACTTGTAGCTTTCCTGAAAATTGCAAAGGCAGTACATTGTTCCCATACACCCCGCACGGCTTCCTGTCTCGTTCACATTGTACGTTCATAGGGTACATTTGCCACCGTTAAATCAACACTGACACGTTATTCCTAACTGAAGCCCATCCTTCACTCAGATTTGTCTCAGTGTTCTCCAAGCATCCTCCTTCTGCTCCGCGGTCCCATCCAGGACACCAAGTTACAACACAATGATTTGCTCAGATGTCTGTTGAGCCCCGTTTCCCCTTCTGAAACGCAGTGTGTGACACTGAAACCCATGGATCCAAGGCAGGAGGAGGAGCCTTTATTGGACAGGGAGCGGCTCTCGCCACTCCCTGGCTTAAACCCTGCTAGGTGTTCCTTTGCTCTGAGGACAAAATCCAGGCATCTCCGCAGCCTACACCGCCCGCGTGGTCGCCTCGGCCCCCTCTGCCTCACTTCCCTCCCTGTCTCCCTCATGCACCTTCTGCCACATCGGCCCTGTTCCTTGAACATGCTGAGCCTGTTCCTGCCCCAGGGACTTAGCATGTGCTGTTCTTGGGCCCGCAATGCTTGTCCCCCAGGCTTTTCCACGGCTGCCCCTCTGCCCCTGGCCCAGGCTAAGTCACAGCCGCCTCTCCCTGTCGCTCCTCATCCCCTCGCCTGCATTTCAGGAGTGTGGAGCACTGCTCACAGATGGCACGCTCGTATTCATTCCTCTGTTGACAAAGAGGACAGGGACCTTGCCTCTCGTCCTCTGCTGTCACCGTAGTGCCTGTTTATTTAGTCAGGGCTTGACGCACGCACGCTGGCTGACTGAATCAGGGATCCCCTAAAAGTAAGTAGTGCTACCTACTTTTCAAATAGAGAAAACTGGGGCTCCAGGTCACCCACGCCCGTCAGCCTGCTGTCTCCCCACCAGCAGCTCCTCAGAGAACAGGATGAAGGTCTGGAAGAGGCAGGGCACACCCTGTTTGGCCCCCTAGGGAGGAGCCGCTAATGAGAGAAGGCGCCAGGCTGGCCTTCCAGGGACCGCTAAGCCTGAGCAGCCTGACTTGTGAGGGCAGAATTCATCTGGCCTTGGGCTGCGCTGGCTCCAGTCCCAGCGAGGTGGTGACGGGCACTCTAGAGAGAAGAGGGTGCCTCTCGCCATGGCAACGGGGACGTCACTGGGGATGTGTTTGCACAAAAGGGGGTGTCAGGAAACACCCACACACTGGCAGCAGGAACACGGTGGTGCCGCGGCCTCTCTCTGCCTGGGGACAGCTGCCGGGAGGTGACTGAGCCTCTCTGAGTGACTGTGGCCTCCCCCCATGCTTGCCCTCCAAAGTGTGGCTGGTTGTCTTCTTGCAAAGTAGACGAGGAAGGAGAGCTGTGCTGCATGCATGATCCATCGCTCTGTGCTCACATATCCCAGGCATTTTCATGCCTCTTCGAATCACGCCCATCACACAAATGAGACCAAGGCAAAGACAGGCAAAGAGGCTTGCCCCAAATTATGGTGTGGGGTCACCTGTGGGGCTTTGGAGGCAGAACTGGCCTGCGATTGAATCCCTGTGTTCCCATTCACCAGCTCTGTGTCCTTGGACGAGTCACTGAGTCTCTGAGCCTCCTCTGTAAGAAGGGGACAATAATAGCTCCCAGGACAGCCACTCACCTTTGTTTTTTAAGTGGACAATTCAGTGGTTTTAGTACATTCACAGTGTTGTGCAACCATAACCTCTATCTAGCCCCAGAACATTTCCATCACCCCAAAAAGACACCCCTTACCCACTGGCAGTCATTTTCTCCTCCCGCCTCCTCCAGCCCATGGCAAGCAGCCATCTGCTTTCTGTCTGTGTGGACTCGTCCACTCTGGACATTTCATAGAAATGGGATCATACACGATGTGGCCTTTGGTGTCTGGCTTGTTTCACTCAGCATATTGTCATCCAAGGTTCATCCAAGTTACAGCGCGTGTCAGAGCTTTGTTCCTTTTTATGGATGATAATACTCTAGTGTGTGGACGGACCACAGTCTGTTTATCCACCATCAGCTGATGGAAATTTGAGTTGTTTCCAGCTCCTGGTCCCTGTGAATGGTGCTGCTGTGAACATCCGTGTAAAGTTTCTGTGTGAACGTACGTTTCCGTTTCTCTCAGTATATATCTAGGTGTGAAATGACTAGATCAGATGACAGGTGTTATCTTAAACTTTTTAGGAAACTGCCGAACTCTCTCCTAAAGTGGCCCAGAACCATTTTGCATCGCCCCCAACGATGGACGTGAAGCCTGGTTATCCCGTCCTTGCCAACACCTGGTACACTGCCATCATTTTATCAGTGAAGGTGCTTCGGGAGACACTGAACGTAACAAAATACCCCACACATTACTCACAATAGCGCAATAGTGGAAGCAACCCAAGTGTTCACTGGGACGGATGAACAGATAAACAGAATGTGGTCCGTACAGACAATGGCATATTGTTCAGCCTTAAAAAGTCCGCCTCCTGCCACGGGGACCATATGCCAGACGGTCTGAGAAATGCTTCGGAAGGTTAGTGGTGCTATGCTTGTAAATACGGGCTAGTCACCAATGGACTAGCTCACAGTGACATCGAGGTATAGAAATAATCGAATCAGTATGTTTCATAACATACTCAGCTGGTGTGACCACTGACATAGCTTCTAATGATCTGGAATCCAAACAAATAAAATGCCCAAACATTGGGTCTTTCCCTTTCTATTGTACGTACACACACACACACACACACACACACACACACACACAAGAAGGAAATTCTGACACAAGCTGTACCACGGATGAATCTGGAGGACCTTATGCTGAGTGCAAAAAGCCAGTCACAAGGGACAAATACTGTAGGATTCAACTTACACGAGGTGCGTAGAGCAGTCAGATTCACAGAGACAGAAGGTAGAACGGTGGGTGCCAGGGACGGGAAGCGGGAGTGGGGAGTGAGTGTCTAATGGGGGCAGTTTCAGTTCGGAGTGGGGTACAAAGTTCTGGAGATGGATGGTGGCGATGGCTGCCCAACAATGTGAACGTACGTAATGTCGCTGAACTGCACACTTGAAAATGGTTAAAATGGTAAATTTTATGTTACGCATATTTTACCACAATTTTAAAAAATTCGGCAGCCTTTATTTTCATCCCTGAAGAACTTTTTTTATTTCAAGTCCCCAGTCTACCAAGTGGCAGGAGGTAAATTCCACCCACCTGGGCCTGGGGGTGCCGAGGGGAGGGCCTGTGGCCCATTTCTGGTTGGTGAGACATCAGGGGAAGTCTGCTGATGGCTCCTGGGAAACAAGGTCTAACTATGAAACGAGGAAAACACATGAAGAGAGACTTGTTCCTTTTGGCCGCGTCTCCCACCCTCCTTCCTGCCTCTGGATGTCACGTGTGAGGAAGTGACATCTGGAACTACGACAGTCACCTTGCCACCATGAAGAGAAGGCCAACAGGTCTGCAGAGATGCCAACCCTACATCATGACACAGAACTACTGAGCCCCCGGCTACTTCCCCGTGTCCTCCAAAGGAACGGATGGCCTTATGTGGCAAGCCCTTCGAAGCCAGGTTTCTATTCCTTGCAGCCGCGCGCATCTCTAATGGGTCCCCTCCACTTCTGCTTCTGCAGACCCAGTGACACAGGCTTCGGGACAGGAGGCTTCCAGTTCAGCACACCTGGGCTGCACCCCAGCTCCACCTGGCCGGCTCTGCTCCACCCCTCTGGGCCCCAGCTGCCAAATGGAGACAGTAGTGCCGTGTGCTTCGTAAGGCAGATGGTGTGAGGCTTAGTGCATTACACATGTCAATATGTGCCCGGTACACAGTAGGGGATTAATCAGTGCCGTTCCATGGGAGGCAGGACGGCCCTTTTGCTCTGGGGAACAGTAAATAACGACAGCTGCAGGACCCCGGTCTCGCAGCTGTGGCATGTTTCTGGAAGCTGCAGGGGCCTCGGGCTGCTGTCTGGGGAAGAGGCATGGATCCAGTGTTGTCTTGGGGTTTTACGCTCCCTTCGCCCCAACAAAAGCACTGAGCATTTACTTAGAGCAGGCTCATGAACTCCCAGCCATTGTACAGCCTTCCAACTGGAAATGAGTCAAGCCGTCCTCTTTGCTGAGTTTAAGGTTGGCCCCCTGCTCAGCTGGCACTCAGGAGCCCCAGAAATGAACTGAGTGGCAGCACAGCAGGAAAGGGGTGGTTGGCAGGAGTGACACTGCCCCTCCTGGGAGGGACAAGCGGAAGTGGGAAGACAGGCAAGATGTCCCCTAACAGGACCCCACGGCCCTGAGGGCTTTGAGAGCAAAATAGAAGACAAATTTGCAAGTGGCCACAAGCTGCTGGGGTTGGGGTGCTTCCATGCCCCCTAAAGGAGGGGGTCGGCTGGCAACTTTGATCTCATCAGCAAGGCTGAGTTAGTCTTCCAACTGTCCGCAGACTGGGCCCCAATCTTACACCCACACCCCAGATGCCTCAGCCAAGGCTGTTATGGACCGAATGTCTGTGTCCCCCAAATTCCTATGCTGAAACCTAACCCCCAGGTGATGGTGCTGGGAGGTGAGGCCTGGGGGGGGTGCTTAGGTCATGAGGTGGAGCCCTCACAATGGGATCGGTCCTCTTATAAAAGAGACACTCTTATGAAAAGGAGCCTCTCAGGCCCTGTGAGGTCACAGCGAGCAGACGGCATCTCAGAACCAGGAAGCTGGCCCCCCAGCAGATACGGAATCAGCCCTTGCCTCCAGCCTCCAGAACTGTGAGAAATAAATGTCTGCTGTTTAAGCCGCCGTCAGTAGTACGTTTGTTACAGCAGCCCGCACTGACTGAGAGGCCCACAGAGACATTGGGGTGATCGTGGAGAATGTGGCAACCCCCGCCCCCAGAAGGGGAAGGTGAGCAGCTGCAATGGATCCACTGCAGGTTGGTCCCAGCAAGCGGGCAAAGTGCTCCTGCACGCAGTACTATCTTGCCCCTCACTTTGTTCAACCCCACCTCGCTCAGTCTCGCCCAGCACCCACCACTCCAGCCGTCTGTGCTATCCCCTCTTCTCCAGGGGCCTCTCACGCCAGCTGCCATTATTCCCACCTCCATTCCCGAGGCAGCGATTCTGAGAAGTGTTTCCATCATAAGGAATACAGACCTGCGGCATCTTTAAAAACTAAAGTCAAATCCTAAAGCAATATATGAGCAAAAGCAAGGATACGGGAAATACAGAGAAGCAGGAGTTGTGGGGGGAAGGTGGGTGGGACCCACACAGTGGAGGCTTTGGGTTCAGCTGGGAGCTGTGGGGGGCAGGGGGTCCTGCAGCCACACAGGCGTCCTGGTGGGCCCTGAACGTGCTCATGGGGTCCTGCGCAGGCCCTTGCTCCTGCAGTTCTCCCCAGGTGTCAGCACAGCTCGGATCAGAGACCAACTGCAACAGGGGGTCCCCACTGGCCTTTCTAGCGCAGCAGCCCCCCTCGGTCACTCTTCCTCATCATCTCATCTTACAGAGCTCTGACTTCCCACTGGCCGGAATCCCAGAACTGCCTTGTTTGTGTATGATCTGTGTCCTTTACTGCAGTAACCCCAGTTCCCAGGACAACAGGATGAACGAATGACTGAGTAAGTGAACGAATGAGGGAGCTAGGTTTGGGGGGGTCCATAGCAGCATGCACAGTAAGGTCTTGAGGCTGCAGGGTGCCCTCCCCTCTCCCACAGTGCCTGCAGGTTCACCTCCGGGACCCTCAGCCCTGAGGGCCACCTCTGCCACCCTCAGCGCTGGGGAAGGCTCTTCAATGGCGGCACCAGCATCTCCTTCTCCCAGCAGTGCTGTGCTTCCCTGCATCTCTGAAGACGCAGGAGGCTGGGCTGCAGGGGGATACGGGGCAGCCAGGCTCCTGATTTCCTGTCGGACAGGAAAGCAGCTTTTCCCCAGAATGCCAGGCAGCCTCTACCTGAGGCTCCAGAGTTGTGCACAGTGAGGTGAGGCCTCGGGCAGCTCCTGGGGCAGTGAGACCCCACCAGGCGGCCTGCGGGCTCTGCTGAGACGGGCACTGAGAGGACCCTGCAGGCCTGACAGATGGGACAGAAGGCCCCCAGCAGCCAGAGGCAGCCATGGGAAGGAGCCTGGCCTGCAGGGGAGGGGGCGGGGGTAGGTCTCGGCGCTCAGTAACTGACTGCTTTTGGCAGAGATGGCCGCCACAATATCCCCCACCCCACGTGGTCTTCTGACCCTATGGTCCCTGATACTCCTTTCACCAAACGGCGGGTGTCACCTTCCTCCTGTAGCCAATGGCACGCGGTAGAAAACACGCTGTGTGACATCCAAGGTCAGCTCACCGAGGGCGGTGAAGGTACATTCACGCCCTGAGATGCCACGTAAGCAGTGTGACTGCTGGGGCTGCACGTTGTGTGGAAGCCTGAGTAGCCACGAAAGGCCACGCGTACATGTTCCGGCCAACATCCCAGATGAGGTCCAGCTGTCAGCCAGCGCCAAACCAGGCGTCTCTGCTATGTCCTGCGTGAAGTCCTGACCCGCAGAATCTGCATGTAACAAGGTGGCTGTCGGGTGCCCTGGAGTGTGGGGGCTTGGTAGTCAGCACTAGTTCCTTCTACCCAGGCACTGGAGCTTTGGCTCAGCTTTCTCACCGCCTCCTCCACTCTGGCCCACCCAGCCGCCAGGTGAGACCCTTCCCCCCGGGCGCTCTCCCTCACAGAACCCACCTGTGGCGGGCAGAGTAACGGTCCCCCAAAAGATGCCCATGGCCTCTCCCTGGGATCTAGGGGTGTGTCTTAGCTCAGGCTGCCATAACCAAACACCACACACTGGGCAACTTCATCAATAGAGGTTCATCTGCTCATAATTCTGGGGGCTCCAAGTCCAAGATCAAGGTGTCAGCAGGGCTGGTGTGGGGACAGAGCCCCAGAGAGCAGGTTCCAGACTCTCGGCCTCATGTGGAAAGGTGCTGGCTCCGTTATTAGATGGCCATCAGCTGTAATCAGACGGCCATCCGCTGTGGCTGGGTGGCCATCAGCTGAGACCAGTTAGCCATTAGCCACTAATAAGAACCGCCATTGTTATGCTGGCAAGAGGGTTGGTTGGTTGGCAGAGAAGCGCATGGGCGGATTGTGGTTCCTGCTTCCTGTGTCTCCAACCCAGCTGCCAGCAAGAATACAGTGGTACCTCGGTTTTCGAACGTAATCCGTTCCGGAAGACTGTTCGAGTTCTGAAACGTTCGACAATAGCTAGGCCTCAGGACCTTGCACTCAGCGGAAGCCATATGACATGTTCGACTTCCAAGGTGTGTTTGAAAACTGATGTATTTAGTTGCGGGTTTACAGGGTTCGTAAATCGAAATGTTCGTCAACAGAGACATTCAAAAACCGAGGTACCTTGCATAGTGGTATGACTCCCCTACCTATGGCTCCTGGGTGTTCCTCTTTGGCCTCAACACGTCCTGCGTTCTTGTTCAGGGAGCAGGACCAGAGACCCTTCATGCCAGCTGATCTCTCTCCAAAGTCTTTTTCTTCTTGGCTTGCAAACGGCCGCCTTCTCACGGTGTCCTCGCGAGGTCATCTGTGCGTACACGCATCTGGTCTCTCTCTCTGTGTCCTAATCGCCTCTTCTCATGGGGACATCAGTCTTGTTGGATTAGGACCCACCAGAATGATCCCACTTTAACTTAATTGCCTCTTTAACAGCCCTACCTCCAAATACAGTCACATTCCAATGAACTGGGGGTGAGGGCTCAACCTGAATTTCAGGGAAACAAATTGAACCTGTGGCAAAAGGGACTTTGCAGATACGATTAAGTTAAAGATTTTGAGATGAAGAGGTTGGGCCCGGGTTATCCAGTGGGCCCAAAGTCATCAAGATGTCCTTCCCAGAGGGAGGCAGGCAGGTCAGAGTCAGAGAATGAGACCCGATAGAAGAAGAGGTGGGCGTGACATGGCCATGAGCCAAAGAAGGTAGGCGCCACTAGAAATTGGAAAAGGGAAGGAAATGGGTTCTCCTCTGCCATCTCCAGAGTAAACAGCCCTGCCGACACCGTGATTTTAGCCCCATAAAATTCATTTTGACCTTCGGCCCTCCAGAACTGTAATATAATACATTTGCTTGGGTTACTTGAAGACACTATGTTGTGAATATTTGTTACAGCAGCCAAAGGAAACCAATACATCTTCCAAATGCCCGTCTTTGTAGAAACTGTCCCAAACCTCCTCTTGCCTCAGCTGGCAAACTTCCCCTGTACACCCTTCCTCCTAGAGGATGGGTCAGCATAACAACTTCCCTAGACCAGTTGCCCCCAGCCTGACTCTAGAGACTTCTTCCTCCAGCCTCAGGACACAGAAGGACCCCAGCCAGAGGGATCCAAAGGCCTGGAGCCCCCGGGGGCCACCGCCTTGGATGAGGGGAAATTGGTGTGTAGGGGTGCATGATGAATCAAAAGGACACGTGACCACAGACTGCCTGCCCGGCTCTTGCTATTCTGGGGACAAAGCGCCTAAACCCTCAGCTGCCCCACTCACCTCCCAACCTCATCTCGGGCCACACCCAGCTGCTTCCTCAGAATCACCAGGCCCTTCCCACCTCCCAGCCTTTGTCCTGCTGCTTCCTCTTGTGGGCAGCAAGTGGATGCGCCTGACTCATCCATCGGAGTTCACACGTCTCCCACCCGCCTGTCCTGTCCAGCTGAATGGATCTCAGCCCTGTACTGGGACACGGACACGCACGCACACACACACACGGTTCTCCCTGGACACTAAAAGGGACAGACACAGCCCTGACCTCAGGCTGGAGGGTGGGGGGGTGGCGTGAAGGGTTTAATAAAATGCAGCCATTCTGAGCGCAGAGCTCAGGACTTCCGATGACGGCACACCCTGTAACCACCAGCCCAACCAACACACAGGGCGTTTCTGTCACCCCCAAAGCTCCCTTGTGCCCCTTCCCACAGTCGCTCCCACCTCGCCCCGGGCCTTAGGTCACTATGGAACATGTTCTCTTCTCTAGAGCTGAATGGACACGTGACCACACTCTCTCTGTCCCTTCTGTCCCTTGCATAGGTAGTGGGGCTTCCTCAAGGCCTGTAAACTAAGAACGGTTTTTACTTTTATTTTTGTTTTCCCAAAAATTATTCATCGACTTCTTCAAAGTACAGATTTACAGAAACTGAGCAGAGAGGTCCCGCTCCACCCGGGACCCTCTGTACAGTGGTACAGAGCCCTGCATTAGTGGTACATTTGTTACCATTAATGAAACGATGCTGGTTCATTATTGTCAACTACAGTCCATAGTTTACATCCGGCTTCTGGGTGTTGTACCTTCTGTGGGTGTCACACAGAGGACTTTCACGGCCTGAAAATCCCCTCCCTCCCCCCAGCCCCTGGCACCCACTCATCTTTCTGTCTTCACAGTTGTGCCTTTTCCAGAATGTCATATAGTTGGAATCACACAGCTTGTAGCCTTCTCAGATTGGCTTCATTCACCTAGTAACATGCATTTAAGGTCCCTCCATGTCTTTTCATGGTTCGGTAGCTCATTTCTTTTCAGCACTGAATACTATTCCGTTGTCTGGATGGAGCTTATTTCTCCATCACCTACGGAAGGGCAGCTTCCCGTTTGGGTGATTATGAATAAATCAGCTATAAACATCCATGTGCAGGTTTCCGTGTGGACATAAGTTTTCAATTCATTTGGATAAATACAGAGAAGCGTGACTGCTGGGTCATATGGTGAGAGTATGTTTAGTTTTGTAAGAGACTGTCTTCCGAAGTGGCTGAACCATTTTGCATTCCCACCAGCAAAGAATGAAGAGTCCCTAGGTTTTTACTTTTGTGTGTGGTTTTAAAAAATCAAAAGAAGAGTATTTCATGACACCTGAAAACTGTATGGAATTTAAATGTCAGTGTCCATAAATAAAGTTTCATCAGAACACAGCTGCGCTTCTCCATGTCTGTATTATCCGTGGTGCTTTCGCGCTACAAGAGTAGAGGTGAGTACCGGAGACGGACACATTAAGTCCTCTCCCTGGCCCTTGACCGGAAAAGTTTGCCCACTTCGTAGTGATTTTGACTGTTCACCGAGTTGCTATATTGTAGCAGCCGTCGTTCACTGCCTTTATCGCTGAACAGAATTCGTTTGTGTGGATACGCAAGAGTTTATCTGATGGACACTTGTACTTTTTCCAGTTTTTAGCTATTATGAATAAAGCTGCTATGCACATTTGTGTATGAGAATATATGGGACATATGTTTTCATTTCTCTTGGATAAATGCCTAGGAGTGAAATTGCTGGGCCCTGACGTAGCACGTTGTACTTTCTGTATCACCATGTGGCAGGATGCTATTTCTAACCAGTGTCCTTTTTATCCCAGTGATTCCTCCTTTGTCCTTTGCCCCTTGCCCTCTGCTGAACTAGACCAGGTGGCACCCATTGCCCAGGGAGGAAAAAGAGTGGAAAAGCATAACAAAGGCTACTCAGTTTCAGAAGCCAAAGGGCTTTTGAGCTACGAGGGCTCATCCATGAAGAATGCAGATAGGGAGCCGACACCCCAAACAACAGGCTGGAGGGAAATGTCTGTGAGGACGAGACTGTGAGCCCAGGGGTTGACCACTGCCTGGAGAAAGACGCCGCTGGATGCGAGACCACTGTGTGCCCGCCAGACCCTGCTCACCTCTCCATGGGGAACAGCAAGACGGCATTCGTCAGCGTTCCTGGCAGTCCGCACCGGCCCTGGACCCAGCTCTGGCCAACGGAAGGGGAGGGCCATTTGCAGGCGAACCCTCCAAACCTCTCCTGATGCTCCTGGATCCCTTTTCTTTTCCACCAACTAGAAACTGCAGTAGCGAAGGAGCTCAGGGACATGGTGGAACCACAGGATGGCAGGAGCCCAAGGCCTGAGTGACTGTTAGGAAGGAGCAGCCTCCTCCACCCTGAACCCCAAACCCTCAACTGCGATGTGAGCAACAGACTGTGTTGTGCTAAGCCCCTAGGGAAAGCCTTTCTAAATCAAGACTGCCACACACCAGTGCGGCTGGGAGAGCGGTGATAGGGAGGAATGGAGACGGTGGGAAACGGCAGCCACTTAGCACCTCCAACAATTGTTGTCACAGGGAATATGACCCAGTGTGGCCAGAAATCCTAACTTTTCTAGACTTTCCTAGAAGCTGGAAGTTTAGATACATGCAAAACACCCTCGTCATCAAACGGAAGCAACTCATTCATGCTGGCTCGATTCAACACATCTATGGCTTGGGCCACCAGTTTGCAATCTCTGTCATTCGTTCAATTAATGAGCATTTATTGGGTACCTCCTGTGTGCCAGGCACAGAAAAGGCACGCCTAAGGAAAGGGTGGAGGGGAAGGTGATTCCCCAGCAGAGACCCAGAGGGGCAGGATGTGATGGGCGGGCCAGCTGTCGGAAGCCCCCTGGCTGCACAAACCCCACCAGAGCGGTGGCTGGCCCGGGGCTGATGGACAAAGCCACGGCTTCCTCTGTCCTCAGCCCATCTGTGTGCCCCAAACCACAGCCTCCGCTCCTGAGGTCAGGGGTCTGTGCACACAGCCCAGCAGCCTCTGGACCCTTCTGAAGATTTATTGAGGAAAACGTCCCCTCATTACTGCCCTGTCCACTAACGACTGAGCCAGGCACAAACATGTTAATCTAAAACACAGAAAGTTGTAACGGCTCACGACCAGATGAGCAGGGAGACAACAGCAGCAGTGTCACCCACATCAGACCCTGCTGGCCCCAGAGCCCACCTGGCAGGAGGTAGCAGGGCCGGGCTGGCTAGGCAAAGGCAGCAGGCGGAGGGGCTGGGGGCAGGGCCTGTGTGAGGAGGTTGTCCTGGGCCCACTGTGCCTCTGGCCTTGGCCATGGCTGGAGTGGGTTTCTTCTGCTTCTGGCCCAGACTGAGCACTCGTCACAATGGGTGCTGAGCAGCCAGCCTGGGTGCTGGGGTCAATGATTCCCTGCTCTGTCTACACCTTCCCCCGTCTGTGACATGCGACCAAGAAGAATGTCCACCTCTGCAAGTTCTCCATGCTGCAGGTGTGTAAGCGCCCTGCACTGCCCGTGGTCATCGCTGCTATCAGGGGGAGTCCCCAGGTCTGTCTGATTTGGGAGGAAGGACACCCCACCAACGTGCCTGCCCCTCCTTCCTCTCTCCTCCTCCAGGGCTGTCCCAGCCCTGGCTTTAGCTGTAGGGTCCTGTTGGGGGAAGGCACTCCTGCCTGCCTGCCTCGCTGCCGTCCAGGAAAAAAGACTCCAGAGATGCTAGAGCCAGCGAGGAGGAAAGGAGGGAGCTGGTAATCAGTTGCTGAGACATGCTCCAGAGTTTTTCCTGAAGATGCAGCCCAGCCTTCCTGTCTGAGCAGGTAAGATGGTGGCAGGTGGGACCACCCAGAGCCTGTGCATGCACCTGCTGTCCCCTGTTCACGTGCCTGAGCCTCAGGACAGTGGTCACAGAGAGCCAGCCTGACCTCCTGTTTCCCGGCCCTGGGGCCTCAGCAGAAGGTACATGTGCTGGGAGTTTACCTGTGCATAGCCAGGTGCCTTTCATCTCCGCCTCTGAAGATAAGAATCTGTTGGCCACCAGGAGGATTGCTGGGAACACCAAGAATTATTCACCAGGGCAATAAATAGAAAGACAGTCATGGTGCCCAGGGCGGTGTGCTGCCCCAGTGCATGCTGGGTCGCTGATGTTCACGTGGTATTTCCCAGGTGCCCTGAGGGGATGCTGGCACCTGGCGGCTTTGGATCGTGGTAGGCACATTCAAATGCAGCAAGAGGCAGTGGGGACGGGACATGCCCGGTCCAGCACTCGGGTTCCCTGACTCCGCACACCATGGTCTTGGACCAGGCCAGCCTCCCTGGACCTCGGTTTTCTCATCTGGAAAGCGGGTGTCATGATACTGTATTTCATCACAACGAAGCTGCCCTCAATAGAAGCTGTGCAAGGCAATGTCATGTGCCAGTAAGAAAGAAAACTGTTGCCACTTAAACTCTGACAAGCCCCTGGTCAGTCAGAAATGTTCTGATTTCAGCCATAAGGGAAAATGGGCCTCTGGGAGTCGATGAACTCGTGTCAGGCAGCCTCGTGGGTGAAGGGGTGAGTGGATGTGAGGTGCACGTGGCAGGCCTAGGGCGGTGCAGCTGTGCCTCTGTCCTCATGACCGTTCTCTGACCTCCTCCCATCTTGTGGCCAAAGGGGAAAAACGGTGCTAATTTCCCAAAGGGCCTCAGTCTCTGGACCTCTTGTCCTGACCTGCCCAGGGGCCACTTCTTGGGCTGGGGTCATGGTGTTTTGCCCTCCACCCCTTAGAGACATCACGGTTCTCTCTGCTATGATGAAGGGCACAGAGGTGGCCCTAAGGCAATGACGGCTCCTCACTGAGGAGGGGTCCTTGTGGAGATTACCTTCCAGGGCAGGGAGAGGCAGGCAACAAGCAGATGAATAGGAAACACCTCGTTATAATATCAGGGAGGCACAAGGGGCAGGAAGAAAATATATCAGAATGAGGGGTAGCAAGTAACGGGGAGGGTCCAGGCTATTTCAATAAGGAGATCAGGGAAGGCAACTGACATGAGAGGTGACCAGCCATGCAGACATCTGGGCAGGGGCAGGGGCAGGGGCAGCAAGTGCAAAGGCCCTGAGGCAGGAACAGATCTGTGCATCTGAAGAACAGAAGGAAGGCCGTTGAGGATGGAGCAGAGTGAATATAAGGGAAGAGGGATAGGTGATGAGATGGATAGGTGGGCAGGGGCCTTGAAAGTCATATGATGAGTGCAAATTTTCTTCTGGGAGCAATGAGAGCCACTAGGGGTTTGAAGCAGTGGGGTGCATGGTCTGGCCAATGTTTTAAGGGGCTGCTGTGGCTGGGGCTAGGACAGCACTGCCTCATAAGGCAGGTTGCATAACAGCATCTCCCACATGACGTGCTCTCCCATACCTGGCATACTGTAAGTGCTCAATGAATGGTGGTTGATGCAGGTATTATTATATTAGCATTATTGCATTTTCACTATTGCATTTTCCATATACCAACAGAGAGCCTCAATCCTGATGTAACCCAGTCCCCTAAACCTCAGAACCTGTCTGGGAAGATTTAGACAAGCACATTAATGCCTCCAAATCAGGGAGCCCCACCCTCAGGCCCAGAGAAGGCTCCAGCATGTCAGGGGCAGGATGGTCAGCTGGGACCACCCCCCTCTGGTGTCCTTTCTCAGTGCAGGCATAGCTGTCAACACCCCCAATTCGCCCCACACCTTCTTCTCTGCCCCAGAAAAGCCACCCATCTGTGTGCCACTCAGGCTTTGAATGCACTCACCAACTGGAAAGGAACCCTGGCCCCAGCTACCGTCTGTCCCCTGCTCAGAATTCTCCAGGGATCTTGGCTGCCTCAGCCACCAACTTGATGTCTGTGAGTTAACATTCCACATGGGCCCATCGAGTTTCCCCAAGTAAGACTGTCAGAGTTTGCAGGAAATTCTGACATGGCCAAGCTCAGGTGGCCAAACACACACAGCATTTCCCAATGCCATGCCCAGGCAGACATCACCAATCGACCCCGGCTCTCTCTGCACTGAGCTACAACATCACGCCGGGCTCCCTCACCGGGACCTCTGACTGCTAGAAATTGGCACGTGATTAAAGCTCCTTGCTGCGCGCAGTCCAGCACAAAGCCCTCACTGGACATTGGTAAAACCGAGGTCCAGCAGCAGTAAGGAATTAGAGTTCAGGCCCCCTGATGCCCTGTGTACAGTTTCATTCCTCAAGGTCAATGGGACATCTGTCATTTATATCCTCCTTCGAGGACCTGGCTAAGGAATGGCACTCAACAGATGTTTGTTCAACAAGTAACAGAAACTAAACAAAAACCAAAGAAAGAAAAAAAGCATTTCAGCTGCAATAGATGAAAACTGGGTTGGGCGTGAAGGAAAAAATTCATGACATCAAGGGTTGCTAGACGTTTAGAAAAGTTGCTAAGGGAAATTTTCAGAGTGTCTTTCCTTGCAGGACTTTAAAAATAGTCCTGAAAAAAGAAATACTCCAGATTAAGTACCCATCTGGCTGGGAGGCTCCCACAGAACTCTGGGTTTATTCATCATTCATCGTCGACACGTTTGCTGAGCACCAAGTATATGCCAAGTGCAGATTGGTCATTGAATTAAAAAGCAAATATAAACGCTAGAATCTGTGTCTCTGTACCCATTAGAGACCTTGAGCCAGATCTGGGAGCCAGACTTGGCTCCCTCCATGGCAGGTATATTCTACTGCTGTCTAACAAAACATCCGAAAACTTACCAGCTCACACCAATAACAAATATTCATTTCGCATAGTTTCTGTGGGTCAGGAATTCAAGAGCGGCTTAGCTGGGTGGTTCTGCTTTGGGGTCTCTCGGGACGTTGCAGACAAGCTGTCGGGGGTGGCTGCGGCCACCTGAAGGCTTGACTGCAGTAGCCTTTCCTAAGATGGCACACTCAATGGCTATTGGCAGGTCCCAGCTCGGCTGCCATAACACCACAGACTGTGGCTTAAACAACAGATCTTTGTTCTCTCACAGCTCTGGAGGCTGGAAGTCCAAGATCAAGGTGTTGGCAGACATGGTTCGTCCTGAGGCTTTTCTCTCGTTGGCGTGAAGATGGCTGCCTTCTCACTGTGGCCTCACATGGCCTTCCTCTGTGTGCTTGGACTCCTGGTGTGTCTTCCTCTTCTAATGAGGATACTACTCAGACTGGATGAGGGCCCACCCTAAGAGCCTAATTGTTACTGCATCACCTCTTTAAGGCACTGTGTCCAAACACAGTGTCATGTCAAGGCACTAGGGCTCAGGGCTTCAACACAGAAATTTGGGGTGACACAGTCCAGCCCATGACAGCAGCGCTCACTGGCTGTTGGCAGGAGGCCTCAGCTCCTCGCTCTCAGCCCTGCAAGAAAGAGTCCTACTGAGCCAGTTAGCAGTTCATTCAACAAGAATCCCCTCTCCAATGTGCACAAGAGCTGGGGGTGCAAAGGCAAAATCCAGGGGGGTCACAGGCTCTGAGGAGTGCGCAGTCCTGTGGGTGGGACAGCTACGCAAACGTGCCATCCCAGAGCTCAGTGACGATATTTAAAAATAGTGAGAGTCGCCGCTTGCTGCAAGCCTGTCATGCACCAGCTCTCCACATACATTAAATCATTGAACCCTCGGGGAGGCACTATTGTCACTCCCCCTTTACAAATGAGGAAACTGAGACACAGAAAGGATAAGTAACCTGCCCAAGGTCATATCGTAAAGAAATGGCAGAGTTGGGGCTCCAACCTAGGCAGCTGAGCTCTGGAACCCAACAGGCCCACCGCAATCTGATACAGTGACTCTTCGTGAAGGGGAAAACCCCAACCAGCTACGACTCATGCCCAACAGATTGGCAAAAATTATAAAGCCCGACAACGCCAAGTGCTGGCGACAACATGGAGCAACAGGAACCCTCATGCCCACAGGCCGCGGTGGACACCAGCACTGCCTTGTTGGAAATCAGTGTGAGATTAGGGACCGACACTGAAGACAGGCATATCCCACGACCCAGCCAGCCCACTGCTTGGTGTTTATTCTCAAGAGAAATTAAATCCTACGTCCACACAAGGACAAACCTCACAGCAGCTTTCTTCATAGCAGCCACACACTGGAGAAACACATGCCCACTGACAGAGCAATGGACGAGCAAATGGTGGCACATCCATACAATGGAAGCCCCCTGGGCAGTGACCAGCATCGGAGGACCCACACAACAACGTGGGTGGTCTCAGGCACATGGAAATGCCAGATCAAAGGAGAACACACTGTATGATTCCAGTTTTTCTGGAAGAGGCAAAACTGGTCATAGGGAGGCCTATCTGGGTGGTAAAACTATAATGAAAAGCAAGGAAAGGGACATGATGGGGGCAGGTAGGTGCTTAGCCCTTGGGGAGGAGGAGGGGACGGCGACGCGGAAGAGCCACACAGGCGGAGGGCGCTGTTAACGTCCCTTTCTCCATGTGTGCTGTGTTTCAGGAGGAGAAAGGCCATGGGCTTTGGTGCTCAACCAGCATTAAGGATTTATTTATTGAGCACCTCCTAGGTGCCAGACCTTACGCTAAACTATTAGGGATACAAGGAAAACAAGACAGATGTGATCTCTGTCCTCAGGGGTTCATGGACAAATGGGGAGACAGCTATTAAAGATGGTTATACGCATGACTGCAGTTTAATTACAGTCACGCCAAGTCCACGCAGGCACATTAGGAAGGCTACACATGCTGGTAACAGGGACACGTGTGTGGACGGATCGAGGAGTGACAGTAGCCAGGACAGCTCTTGCCTGCCCTCTAACATTTATCGGGCATTTTTCCATGTGCTTCTCTTAATTCCCTCACTGAACCCTTTTAGCAACACTATGGGGTGGGGAGAGTCTATTTCTATTCCATTTCACAAATGGTAAAACTGAGGCACAGCAAGTTTCAGTCACTTGTCCAAGGTTACCTAGTTCAAGCGGTGGAGGTGGGGTTTGAACCCAGGTGGTCTGACTCCAAAAGCCCTTACGCCCGACTCTAGTCTGCCCCCAGAGGAAGCGGTCTTTAGACGAGGTCTGAAAGATGAGTGGGGTTAGTAGTAGCTTTCCCCAGGAAAGCAGGGAACAGCATTTTCCCCAGAGGGACCAGCATGTGCTAAAGCTGGAAGGCAGCCGGGAGTGTGGGAGAAGCCGAAGGCTGGAGCCCAGTGAAGGTGGCCAGAGTGACAGAGAGATTCCCCACCGAGCCCCAGGGGCCAAGTGCAGAGCTTTGAAGCTGCTGCTGACCCCAGTTCCCCCACAAGCCACTTCTCTCACTCTGCTGGGTGTAATGAGAGCTCCCTGTTTGCTGCAAGGATGAAATGGAATCAATGGAGTCAGTTCTCACCTGCACTAAATCTTTTCCCCTTCCATTCAAGGAAATTGCCTCCAAACCACAGAGCCATGAAAAACATACTCATCGTCATACTGACAGAAGAGGTCTGGCACCCCCACTTCACGCAGACCCGTCAGTGCCCTCCCTCACAGCCCTTCTGCGATGTTGCATCAGGCATTTCCAGGGTATCTGGGGCCCATGGTGGGGTCCTGCTTCCCGGGAGAAGGTCGGGGCGTGTGCCTCCCCACACCAGCCGCCCACCTGCGGAGGGAGCAGCAATTTCACGTTCAGGCTCTGAACTACCCAACCCCTAATTAGACAGAGGCACTGCGAGTTAATGGGGATGGGGAGGGGATGGTTCCGAGTTAGTCAAAGTGTCATTTCGTCTCTCTCTCTGGCTGCTTTTGAAACTCACTGGTGGTAACAGAGATCAGATGAAAGAGAACGCCCACAGAAACACATTCCCAGGACGAGGCGCACTGGGTAGGTGTCAAAGCAGCAAGAACACTTGCACGCGTGCACACACACGCACGGTGTTCTCACGTGGCTGGGCACCCAACACAGACACACTCTGCTCCTAGTGTTGTGGGGGAGAGCCAGGACTGGGGCGCCACAAGGTCCCGGGTTCAAATCCTGCTGTGCCTCCTGTTGGCTGAGTGTCCTCGAGCAAGACTCGACCTCCTGCAGCCTCCTAACCCTCAACCATGAAATGAAGGTCACTGTTTCTGACGGTCTCAGCCGAGCCTTCCTGGCTGCATGTCTGCAGCAGAGCTGACCCACAGGAGTTGCATCAACAACCCACTACCCTCTGGCCTCTGCTGGGGGGTGACCACGGGGAAGCCTCAGAATAGGCCAGAAGGCGAAGGAGACAGAGGTGGTGCCACACAGGGTCCAGGTGTGGCAGTGGCTGTGTCTCTGCTGAAGGTCACAGCTCCCGTTGGGCAGCCCTTTCTTACAGCCACCTGTATTAGTCTTCTGTTACTGCAGTAACAAAAGACCACAAATTTAGTGGCTTAAAACAGCACAAATTTCGTATCTTACTGTCTGGAGGGCAGAAGTCTGAACTAGGTCTCACTGGGCTAAACTCAAGATCTCACCAGAGCTGTATTCCTCCTGGGGAGGTCTCTAAGGAAGACTCTCTCCCTGCCTTTTCTAGCCTCTAGGAGCCGCCCAATTCCTTGGTTCGTGTCCCCCTCCCTCCTCCATTTTCAAATCTCTGACTCTGAATTCCTGTCTTCTTCTTCCACTTTTAAGGACTCTTGTGATGACAATGAGCCCACTGGATAATCCAGGATAATCTCCACATCTCAAGGTCAGCTGATTAAGGTCAGCAACCTTAATTCCACCTGCAGCCTTCATTCCTCTTTGCGGGGCCACCCAACATATGCACAGGTCCCAGGAATTAGGATGTGGACATCTCTGCAGGCCATTCCTCTGCCCTCTCTAGCTCCAGGCCCTATTCTCATCCCTTTCTCCAAGTCTAGGAGTGGTCAGGGGTCCCCGTGTCACCAGCTTCTGGGTTAGCTACGTCACCCCTGAACCCATCCACCCCACTGTACATCACCCCCCTTTCATCTCCCTAGGGCCCCCCATTCCAGTCATCTCCTGCAGGGGCCGGCTGGTGTCTCTTAGAGTTCACTGAGGACTAAATGAGGTATCACATGACCTCTAACACCCCAGCATGGTGTCTGGCTCATGGTAAGCACTCAACACATCTTAATATAATAACCGTTTTATTTCCCTCGCTAGAGCCAGGACCCCTTGAAGGTGAAAACTATGTGTCTTTATCTCATTTTACTAGCCCAACTGCTCACAAAGAATATGTGGTCAATTATTCATTCAGCAAACATTTATTGAGTACCGACCAGACTTTGGGGAGACAGGTGAGAAAATCTGACCCCAACATGCCTTCAGGAAGCTTCTGGTCCAGTGAGGGAGACAGCAGCTACACCAGTCATCACACACATCATGACAAGACCCTCCCCCCCACACACCCAATATTCCTGGAGCAGTCACACGCTGGGCTTATCAGGAGAACCAAAGTCAGAGACACACAACCCTGCCCTCAAGGCGGCAGGAGGCTGAGCTGTGGGTCCTGTCTGCTTGTCTCTCTCAGTAACTAATTCTCACCTAATTCCCAGATCAGGTTAGAAACACATGGCATCTTTTTAGATTTTAATCCCTACTTCCTTAATCCAATGTACAAATGTGAGCAAGAGAAAAAAATAGTCTTTTATACTCTGTTAAACAAACATATATATTAAGTCTGAATTACCTCTAATATACACGAGGTCTGACAGTGAAGTTCGTGAACTTGTTGCGACGATGTTGCTCACCTTTTTTCATATCAGAGGGATTATCCATTATGAATTTGTACCAACTGGACAAACAGTTAACCATGTTTACTATTTGGAAGTGCTGAAACAACTGCGTGAAAAAGTTAGACAACCGGACTTTTTGCCAACAATTCCTGGCTCTTGCATCACGACAAGGCACCAGCTCACACGGCACTGTCTGTGAGGGAGTTTTTAGCCAGTAAATAAGTAACTGCATTGGAACACCCTCCCTACTCTCCTGATCTGGCCCCCAGTGACTTCTTTCTCTACCTGAAGATAAAGGAAATATTGGAAGGAAGACATTTTGATGACATTCAGGACATCAAGGGTAATACGACGACAACTCTGATGGCCATTCCAGAAAAAGAGTCCAAAATTGCTTTGAAGGGTGGACTAGGTGCTGGCATGGGTGCATAGCTTCCCAAGGGGAGAACTTCGAAGGTGACCATAGTGATATTCAGCAGTGAAATAGGTAGAACTTTTTCTAGGATGAGTCCGCGAACATAATTGTCTGACCTCGTGTGTGTGCGCACGCACACACACGCTATATAATATATATAAACTTCTCATTGCCACCGTAACCAATTACCATAAACTTAGTGGTGTAAACGGCACAAGTTTATCCTCTGCAGAAGGCTGGAGGCCAGAAGCCCAAAACCAGCCCCACGGGGCTAAGTAAAGCTTCCGGCAGGGCTGGCTCCTTCTGGAGGCTATGCCTGCAGGACAACGGCTCCCTGGTCTTGTCTAGCTTCCGGAGGCTGCCTGCAGCCCTCATCTCAGGACCTCTTCCTACATCACTTCGACCTCTTGTTTCCAATGTCACATCTCCGACTTCCCCTTCTGTAGTCAAATCTCTCTACCTCCTTCTCACAAAGACACCTGCGGCAACATCTAGGGCCCTGATGACCCAGGATGGCCTCGCCGTCTCTAGGTCCATGTCAGCTTCCAGGAACTGGGTCACGGACACATGGGGGCCACTCTCCTGCCCACCACATGCACTGTCTACAGCCCACCTCTTGCCTTTACAGTCCCCCGTTTCTCTCTGTGCCAACACGTGCTGATTTGCTTCCTTCTTTTCCGCCTGGCGGCACTTGCACAGCAACTGCCTGTTAAAGCCATGCCAGCAGCGTTCACAGGGAAATGGTCAGAGTTCCGGGCTCCCCTGGGGGTGAAGGAGGGATCTGGCTGGCTCTGAGAAAGCTCTGGAAACGACCAAGCCTTCCCACAGCCAAAACCTCTCCTGGAGGCACTTCCAAGGCCCCAGAAGCCCCACGTCAGAGACTGCTGCTGCAATATGTGACGGGCACTAAAGCTGGGATTTGGGGACAAAGGTGGCGAGGAAGCCAAGGTCAGCATGGAAAAGGAAGTAAAATGCTCCTATTTTCACGTCATAGCCATGTGCAGTCCAATGGGTCCCTGAAAGAACCTTCCTTTTTTTTTTTTAAATTTATTTATTGGGGTGACAATTGTTAATGAAATTACATAGATTTCAGGTGTACAATTCCGTATTACATCATCTATAAATCCCATTGTGTGTTCACCACCCAGAGTCAGTTCTCCTTCCATCACCATATATTTGATCCCCCTTACCCTCATCTCCCTGCCCCCACCCCTCTTACCCTCTGGTAACCACTAAACTGTCTGTGTCTATGAGTTTTTGTTTCTCATTTGTTTGCCTTGTTCTTTTGTTGTTTTTGGTTTATATACCACATATCAGTGAAATCATAGGGTTCTCTGCTTTTTCTGTCTGACATATTTCGCTTAGCATTATACTCTCATGATCCATCCATGTTGTCACAAATGTTCCTATATCATCTTTCCTTAACGCCGAATAGTATTCCATTGTGTATATGTACCACAACTTCTTTATCCATTCATCTATCGAAGGACATTTTGGTTGTTTCCATGTCTTGGCCACCGTAAACAAAGCTGCAATGAACATTGGAGCACATGTGTCTTTATGTATAAATGATTTCAAGTTCTCTGGGTAGATACCCAGGAGAGGGATTGCTGGGTCATATGGTAATTCTATTTGTAATTTTTTGAGGAACCTCCACACTGCCTTCCATAGCAGCTGCACCAGTCTGCATTCCCACCAACAATGTATGAGGGTTCCTTTTTCTCCACAGCCTCTCCAACACTTGTTACTATTTGTCTTGTTGAAGACAGCCATTCTGACTGGGGTGAGGTGGTAACTCATTGTGGTTTTCATTTGCATTTCTCTGATGGTTAGTGATGTTGAGCATTTTTTCATATGTCTATTTGCCATTTGTAAGTCCTCTTTGGAGAAATGTCTCTTCAGGTCCTCTGCCCATTTTTCAATTGGGTTGTTTGTTTTTTTGTTGTTGAGTTTCATGAGTTCCTTGTATATTTTGGATATTAGACCTTATCGGAGGAACTGTTTGCAAAAATCTTCTCCCATTCAGTCGGTTGCCTCTTTATTTGGTCGATGGTTTCTTTTGCTGTGCAGAAACTTTTAGTTTCATATAGTCCCATTTGTTTATTTTAGCTTTTACTTCCAATGCCTTTGGAGTCAAATTCATAAAATGCTCTTTGAACCCAAGGTCCATAAGTTTAGTACCTATGTTTTCTTCTATGCAGTTTATTGTGTCAGGTCTTATGCTTAAGTCTTTGATCCATTTTGAATTAATTTTGGTACATGGTGACAGATAACAGTCCAGTTTCATTCTTTTGCACGTGGCTATCCAGTTCTCCCAGCACCATTTATTGAAGAGGCTGTCTTTCCTCCATTGTATGTTTTTAGCTTCTTTGTCAAAAATTATCTGTCCATATTTATGTGGTTTTATTTCTGGATTCTCAATTCTATTCCATTGGTCTATGTGTCTGTTTTTCTGCCAATACCATTCTGTTTTGATTATTGTAGCCCTGTAGTACAAGCTAAAGTCAGGCAGTGTGACACCTCCAGCATTAGAACCTTCCTTTTTTAAAAAATTTATTTTATTTTATTAGTTTCAGGTGCACAAAACAAAGTAATTGTTAGACATTTATCGTTTATATCCCTCACACTGTGTAAACCCCCTGCCCCCCACCCACTATCCCTCTGACATCGCACAGAGCCATTACGTATCCACTGTCTCTATTCCTAATGCGGTACTCCGCTTCTTGTAAATATATATATATACACACACATACATACAAAATTGTAGTTGACATTCATTATTGCTCAGCTTCAGCTTCAGGTGTACACTGCAGTGGTCAGGCATCTACATCGTCCCTGAGGTGGTCTCCCTAATGAGACAAGTGTCTATCGGATACCCTACAAAATCTTTACATTATTGATTACATTCCCCAAATTAACTTTTGTAAACCCGTGGCCATCTTGTGTGAAAGAACCTTCTTAAAACTTAATAGTTTCCTTACATTTTATATTTCCATTTCCACAGCCCCTTTCTAAGTACGCTGGTTATCTTTCTATTGCCCCTCCCAGGCCCTGCTGCTGGGTGCACCGAGGCTGTGGACTACATTTCCCAGGCTCCCTTGCACTCTGGCTTCCTGCTGGGTTCAGCCAATACAAGGCACTAACAGAACACTGGGGGGTGGGAGGAGAGAGACGTTGGGGTATTCCCCCTCACCTCCCTTCTTGCCTCACTGTGATTGTAACAGAGGCTGTGTCCTTCTGCTGAAGGTCACTCCTGTCTTATGGCCCCTCTCCTCCAGCTACAGCTCCCTCTGGGTTCCAGTAGCTGCTCCCTCTCCACCCTTCTGGCCTAAGGGTGGTAACAGCTCCCAGCTCTTGCTAGCCCTGGCACTGCACCATTTCTTCTTGGTTTCCCTACATACACCCTGCTTCCACCTTTGTAAACTGTCCATCATTCAACTCTCTCAGTTATCCCAAGCGAGTGCTGGGACCGGGACAGATACACTGATATTTGCCAAGGAGTCAGGTCCTGGAAAACCTCATGGCCTAAGGGGAGGGAGGGTGGGTCCCCCAGGAAAGCGGTTACAGAAACAGGGAGTTTGGAAGCTGGCCAGCACAAAGAACAGATGTCTGAAACAAAACAAAACAAAAACACCCAGGAAGAACACCCACCCGTGATGAACAGTAGTTATCTTGCGAGTCAGATTTGCAGCGTTTTCACTGCACTGCCTACAAGATACATAGCTGACTTTTGCTAGAATTTTCTTGAAGAATGAGTGTCTTCGTTTGCATTCCCAGGGGTAGAGACCCTGAGAAGGAGATGAGCATGCACTGAGTCTGTGAAGGTGTGCCTTTGGGAGGGGAAGGAAACGGGAGGCCCAGAGGAAGAGGGCGGCTTGGCCGACCCCAACCCACAGGGACTCTGGAGCTAGAAAGCCTCTCGGAGGGGTCCAGCAGGGGCTGAGATGGCCAGTCTCCTGCCTGCCCTCATTAGTAATCGCAGCGTCTCCACCTCGCACTGCGAATATCTGGGGCCTGATCACTCTTGTGGGGGGCTGCCCTGTACATCAGAGGGTGCTGGCAGCACTCATCTTCAACCCACTAGATGCCAGCGTCACCCCCTCCCCAGCTGTGACAACCAGAAATGTCTCCAGACGGCGCCAAATGTCCCGGGGTGGGGGGGCAAATCTCCCTGTGGAGAACCACTGGGCATCAGATGAGGGGAGCTCCGGGAGGGCAGTGCCCCAGAGGAAGTGGCTCCGCAGCTGTGGCCAACCCCAAGGGGCTGACGGCTGAGGCCACCGCCAACAGAACTCCCTGAAACTGGGCCAACGGGCCCTTCCTTGGAGCGGGATCTGAGCAATATAGCTTTACCCCCACCCTAACAAGCGTTTCTTTTGTTATCAGAAAAATAGTTAATGGAGGTCCATAAAACAGGATAAACTGCCATGTTTCCAACATGTGGCGTGGGAAAAGAATTACTGTCACGTGATCTCCTCCCCAGGAACTCAGAGAAATGCTCTGGCCCTTTGCCCCCCAGAACCGTCCCCCACAGCCAGCCAGCTCTCTGCCCCTTTGGGGGGGGGGTCACACATACTCTGTCTGCAGAAAGTCTCCAGGACTGGCCTCGCCGCTTTTCCCTCATTAGTGACCCCCTTCCCTGTCAGCAGGCCTTGACTTCATGTGGGTATTGGCCTGGTCCCACCCGCACCCCACAGTGGACACTGACTAGTTAGGCCACATGGGGCTCCCTCGGCCTCCCTTGTGCACAACTGGCCTAGGAGCGGTCACACAAAGAAGTCTAGCAACACAGAAGTGTTTAGGGCATCTGTGGGCACGCTCACTTCTCCGTATGTCTGGCCGTGAGGAAAGCATACTCACGCTGCCTCTGGGCATTGTGATGGGTGCCTGGCCCAACGCCAGCCATGCTGTACCATGAGGGGCTGAGCCTAAGGATGGCAGAGCACAAACAGAGAGAGAACCCAGGTCCTCAACGAGACTGGCGGGCTGCTCGATCTGCCAGTCCTGACGCCATCTCTGTCTTCCTGTGCTGTGAGATGATAAAGCCCCTCATGGGAAGCCATTTTGAATTGTACTGGGGCCTCTGTCATCAGTAGCCTTCTAATTCAGGGGGAAAACTCCTGGAGTAAGGAAACCTGTTTCCCTTTGTGTAACCCAACGTCTCTCAGGCTTATCTGAGCAGAAAAACTTAAAAAGAACATTTTAAGTAATACCTTTTTGATTTCCCTCAGAAGACAAACAGCAAATGTAGCAAATGCGGAGATACCTGGCGGTGGTAGGTTCAAATACGGTTCCCTTACCCACCAGCAACTTGACTTGGACAGGCCCCTCCCCCCTAGGAAAACCCCAGGGCAGGGGCCGATCATGTATCTTTTACATATCTGTCCTCCCCTGCTTCTTTAGCCAGGACACCTTGATCTTTATAGCTGGGTGACGCTTCCCAGCCTCTCCTGCAGGTATGTGGCTGTGTGGCTAAATCTGGCCAGTGAGATGATGCCGAAGGGTTTAATGGAACTTCCAGGAAGGCTCCTTAAAGGATCGAATGAGTCATTTGAAGGACGGTCTCTTTACTCCTTCCTGCTGCCTGGAACGTGATGGCTGGAGCTCCAGGAGCTATCTTGAACTCTGAGGTGTCTTTGAGGATGAAAGTCCACACTAACATGCAGAGGAGTCCAGGGTCCAATGAATAGAAAGTGCTGAATAAATGGAAGCTGTGACTTCATCGTATCTCCAGGAACCAGGTATTCCCCCCAGTATACTCGGCAGAACACAAGAAGTTTCTCAAAAAAGACTGATCCTGAGATACAATTGGGATGTGTCTCCTACACACAATGTACATTTCCATATTAAGGGCCCTAATAAGTCCTGCACTTTCTCTTTGTTTCACCTTGCAGTTGCCACATTGATTTGGGCGCTATCCCAAATCTTTATCATTATCTTTTCTTCTAATTCATTTATTCCCATTTCCCTGAACATAGACCATGAAACCCTGATCTCCCCAGCGCTTCTCAAATGTCACTGTGCACACCAATCACGTGGGGGGCTTCTGGTGGGGCCTGAGATTCTGCATTTCTCGTAATGTCCCAGGTGAGCCGGGTACTGTTAGTCTGGACACCCCACTTTGAGAAGCAAGGAGTAATATGTCTTCCTTTTACTCACCTTCTCAGGCAGTCTAGGAGGCATGGGGATGACATGAGTGTTAGCCTGGCAAAGCCAGGTTTAAATCCTGCCTCACTCTTGGATCTGTGGGACTCTGAACAAGTCACTTTGCCTCTCAGAATCTCCATTTTGATGTGTATTAAATAATCCATTCCTTAGACAATGGCTGAGAAAGTTAAAGGAGAGATGGAACGAATGAAGTAAGAAGAGTGTCAACTAAACTCGCCCTTATGTACAGGTGAGGAAACAAGTTCAGAGAGGTTAGGCAACTTGTCCAAGAACACACAGCCAGGAAGTAGCAGATTTAACTCCAGATAAAATGCCTTGGTTTCCTCATTAGAAGGTTATGGTAATGTCTGGGGAATAAGGCCAGCATTTCAGGGAATTCCAGGTGGGAACTGGTGTCAACTGTCATTTTTCTGCTTTCAGCCCCCAAAGGGTCCCGGGCTCAGTGAGGTTCCATGCTGTCTGATTATTTAAGGATTGATCTTAGTCAGGAGGTCGAGATGTCTCCACTGCCCTGAGTCACCAGGGTTCAATCTGTCAACCTCTCTGGTACATGGACAAGACATGAAATGCCCCCTTCCTCTTGACCTGGCCTGCCTCCCCCAACTGCTGGTGAAATCATCTTATTAGAATCCTGAGATGAGCAAATGAGGTCATTCTGGCAGGCCTGAGCCAGCCATGCCTGCTCCCACGCACCCCTGCGGCAGCCCCCACTAGGGCCAGAGGATCCATTCTGACCACACTGGGATTCGGGGAGGGAAGGCTAGAGCTGGCCCCCACTGATGGGGCACTTCGGGCCTTTGTTCAAACCCCCCTTTTCCTCTCCCATCCCAGACGGGGGTGAGAAACAGGGGTGCCATGAGGTGCCATGATAGAGTGACCAACTCCATCCTGAAACGCTCAGGACTGTCCAGCTGCAGTACCAAGAGGCCTGCAACCCAGGAACCGCTCAGTGTGGAGCTAGTGGGGGTGGTTGGTGACTTTCTTTCTATTCCTGTGTGAACAAGGCCTGCCCACCTGCCTCGTTCCCTTGAAACTCTTGCTTCTGCAATGACAACGGAGCAGGGAAAGGCATCTTGCTGCCCGTGTGTCTTTGTGTAAGTACCTGACAGCCGCCTCGGCCTTGCCTTCTGTGAACAGGGATGAGGACAGCAAGAGGTTCAAAGGAGGTGAGATTGTAAGGGGCTCAGCAAAGCCTGTGAGCGCCCATGTGGGGGGAGAGCTTCTATAAATAATAATAACCCCAAGGGGCCTCCACTGACAAGGCCAAGAGACTGCTAGGAAAATGAAATGAATTCATAAATGCATGTTTAAAAATTTTATCAGTTTCAACCTCTAACACAGCAAATGCCAAGTAACAGAACCCACATAAATATAAGCTCTTTGGCGTCTTTGATAATTTCTAAGTGTCACGGGGTACAGAGAACGGCTCCCTTAAACGATGGCCTTACTTTGCTCCTTAAATTAAAACAGCTGAGTTACACAGCACTTTCTAGGAGCCTGGCATCTCTCTAGAAACAGTCTACATAGACATTTTTACAGAGATGTGCACATACTCGTAAGTACTCATTTAATAAGCACAAACCCCCTGAGGCAGGTTCCAGGTGATTCCGTTTTACCAATGGGATACTCAGGCTCTAAGAGGGGTGTCCCTGCCCCTGTTAGGTGAGGGGTGGAACAAAGCTGGAGGGGCTGAAACCCAGGCAGCTGGAGCCCTAACCACTAGGAAGCACTGCCTCTGCAGAGGCGGGGGGGGGCATGGAGACCATCCAACCTGGCCCGGAAGAGGCAGAGGATGAGTGAAACCACTAGAGTCCTCAAAGTTGGGCCCCACTGGGGAAAATCCCCACGGTTCACTGGTTGGATTACCCAGAGTCTAAAGCAGCAACAGGGCTCCCCTGGAGTACCCCAAATCCCGGCCTGTCCAGATTACCTGTTCCAAGGGAGGCCTGGCCACCCCTCACTCACTCCCCTCCAGCCACTGTGGCCTTTCTGCTGCTCCCTGGACACGCCAAACAGCTTCCAGCCTCAGGGCCCCTGCCCCTGCTGCTCCCTCCAGAAGAAAGCCTCTCCTCCACCTCCAGGCCCCTTCACCCCATTCAGGCCTGAAGGATCAGCCTGCCCGCCTTGTGTGAACCAGCGGCAGCCCTCCCACCCACCCCTTGCACAGCTTTCCTTAGCAACATTGTATTTGACATGCACTAGCTTAGGACCTGCATGTCTGCCCTGTGAGCATGTAAACACCCTGGAAAGACCCAGGCACAGCAACAGGTCTCAATGCCACTGAACGAGGGAATGAATGAGGGCACGAGTGGGACAGAAAAGTCACGCCAAGCTACAGGGGCAGACACCCCTCGCCACCCCGGCCCTGGCTGATGGGGGCCACGCTGACGGCACAGGCTTGCCTGATCTCCTGATTTCTCAGAAGAAGCTGAACGTCCAGACTTTTATGTAGAATCTCCTGGTTTTTTATACACTGGCAATGGATTCAAATTACCAAAATTAAAAAACAGCTCCGTGAGCCAAACCGTATGTAGATCAACTCAGCCGAGCTTGGCAAAGTGGGCTCCCCTTCCCTTGTAAGGAGAAGTGACATTTGAACAGGCTGAGGGCCTTGATAGGGGAACATTAGGCACATGCCAGGCGGGGGGAGGGGAACAGGGACAGGAGCCCAGTGGGGGTGGGGTGGGGCGCGGGCTATCAGCCGCCCCTCCCCCGTCACTTCGGAAGCACCCCACCCACTCAGCCCGGGTCCCAGCTGGCGGTCCGCCACACACTGAAGCACAGGCGCGGAGTGTTTTGAGAAAGGAGCTCACAATACACAGCAAATAAGGCCGCTCCTCCGTCTGGCCGGACGCGCCCCGCACTCGGCCAGATGGTCCCCGCCGCCGCCCCAGCTGAGGCCCCGCTTTGTGCGGCCCGTGGAGGCTCCTCTCCACCCCACAAGAGGTGGCGGGGAAGCTCTCTCCCAGGCAGGCCCGAGGACAGGAAGCCTGATTCAGCTGGGAACCTTCTGGATATATAACCCCCACCGCTGCGTCCCCCGTGACCCCACCGCAGCCCCAGTGTGCTGGCGTTTATTGCTAATTGTTTTCAGACAGATGGCGTGGCCCGGGCTCTAATTCCCCAGGCTAGGGGGCGGGGATGCTGGGGGAGGAGCCCATGCCCTTGACCGCTGCTTGCATTCTAGAAGAAAATGCTGGGGGTGTGGGGGGGCGGGGCGGTGGGCAGTGACAATGGTGAGGGCTTACAGAGGGGACCTCAGAGCTTTGCAAAGGGAACAGGGGAGGAGGAGGCAGCTTTGAAAGGACGAGCCACCCCTGGAGGCTGAGAGGCTGATAAAGCTGGGTGGAGAATGCCCCTTTCTCCAGGAAGTCCTCTTGGGTGGGAGCCTGTGCTGCAGGAGAATTTCCCCTTCAGGGTTGGATTTAGGTACGAGGGAAGGCAGTGGGTTTGTGTGTGGGCGGTGGGGGGGATGGGGGGGAATGGACCTGCCTACCACCTCACAAGCAGCCCTCACTTCTTAATATGATTGTAGCATACTTTGAGGTCTTCCAGAGCCATCTTCATTTCACTGGATGCCATGAGTGCCAGGCACGAATAAAGATGCCAAATTACAGATCAGAAGAAAAGAAGGTGGCCTCTGAGATGTAAATGACTAGCCTGAGGTCACACGGTCAGTCCCTAAAGACTGACTGAACACCTACTATGTGCCTGCTGGTGATACAGCACACAGCGGAGGACAAGACCAAGAAGCTCCCTGCACTCACACTTTCTAGGTTTGTGAGAGGAGATGGGCATTAATTCACAGAGGAGTAAGTTCAGAAATGGTAAGGGCTGGACAGAGAAAATAGGGAGATGAAGTAGACAGGGACCTTAAGGGAAGCTCAGGGGGCTTTTTGGAGGAGGCAACATCTGAGCTGAGCCTGAAAGATGGAGTAGGGGCTAGCCATGCCTGAATCTCAGGGGAGAGTGTACCCGGCAGAGGGAAGAGCTAATGCAAAGGCCCTGAGGTGGGGCTGAGCTTGCGGTATGCAAGAAACGGAAGAAATACCCAGTGTTGCTACAGCAGGGAAGGAGTAATGGGAGGTGAAGTGCAGGACGGGAGGCCGCGTTGGGTCTCATATAAGAGCTGACGTTATAAAACCCATTCACCAACATCATCGGACACCAAACATCCACACTGGGAGAAAAACCAGCGGGCCAGCAATTATAACCCTGTGTCCCAGGTCACGAATCCAGGGCCCCCTGTGAGAGGGCAAGTGACTGTGCCAAGGTCACCAGCTAGCCTTCGAGATTTAATGGGGTCTCCTGACTCCCTCAGCAAGTCTCAGGGCAGAAGAAGTCACCCTGGGCTCCTTGGCAGGTTCTGTGAAACCTCTGGTGTGTGCTCATATTCTGTGTGTGACATCAGATTGAACACTGGAGACGCCTGAGCCATTTGTCACCCCAGGAGCACCTCTTGGATATCCCTCCAGCTCAGCAAACTCCATACAGACAAAGCTTCTCTGTTCCAGTAGTTTCAGCAAAAGCTGCAGGGCTGACTCACTGGTCCTTTTCAGGTCACATGGCCGTCCCTGAGCCAATCACTGTGGTCAGGTGAGTGTACCCAGCTGATTGGCCACCCCTGGAACTTGGGGTGTGGAACCCCTCCTTCTTCTCATGGGTGCAATTGGGAGAGAGACGGTCCCCAGAGAAAACTGGAGAAGCAAAGAGCAGAATGAGGAGGAAGGGTGCCTGGGAGGCCAAAGTGAGAATGTCCACTGTCGTTAGAAAGCGGATGCCCCCAAGTGCCCCCCTCGTCCTGTCAACGCCAGGAGACTCATCGAGGCACAAAAACAGGGCACCCACTGCACGAGCAGCTCCCAGAAGGCCATCGGGTGGCTGCAACCCCTGTGGTGGCTCACGTCTCCCCTTGCAGTGGGACCTTCTCTCTTTGTTGACTGAGTCAACACTCACTATGCATTTACTTCTACTGTACTCAGCCCTGGAGATACAGCCATGAATAAATACAACAAAAAATTCTGCCTTCATGGCGCTTCCACTCTCCATAGCAGATGATAAAATAAATATGAAATACGTAAGAGATAGCAGACTGTGATAAATGCTATGAAGAAAAAGCAAGCAGGGAGGGTGGGAGGCAGCCTGGGCGTTGGGCAGACGCTGCAGCAAATCCTGGCTCTCAGCGAAGGGCACTGTGACTGTCACCAAGTCACTGAGCCACTCTTGGCCTCATTTATACAATGAGGGTTAAATGAGATACTATATGTCCAAGTCGTGGTTCAGTGCCTGACACATAGCACGTGAACAGTAATTGTTGCTGACGTTATGTGGAATCACTTGCTCACTGGGCATTTCCCTGCTAGGCTGTAGCTCAGGGGCTTGCCTTAGGCGTGTTATACCTGGTTTGCAGGGATGTCTGGTGCTGCCTGGGGTCTGGATCAGAGGGGGAGACTCAGTGGTCCCATGCTGACTGGATGGATGTTTCTAATTGAATTCAGAGTCCAGTGGACCCTCCATCCTACTCTCCGGGCCCCTCCTCATCCCCCTACAGGCAGGGCTCACCTGACCCAAGCCTCCTCCCAGCCTCTTCTAACCACCCAAGTGCAATTAAGCCAAACTTTTGATTTAAGACATTTATAAAGGCACTAAGAATGTCCTCTAATATCAGCTTATGTATTTTTAATCTGCTGTTAAAGTGATTTAAAACGGAGCTCCACTGGACGAGTGTGATGGAAATTAAAAGTCTCCATCACCTGGCGTCTGGCTGTGGTGCCCCTGCAGCCAAGGACGCGGGGACACCTCTATCCCACCGAGTTCTTGGGAAACACAGCCTCCCCGCTTTCTCTCGGGCTGGGCCGCCAGGGGTCCAGTAATGAAGTAAGGAGCGCCAAGGGCAGCGGGGTCTGGACAAGGAGTCATGTGGGCGCGCTGCACACGCGGCCTAATGAACGGTGACATCTGCTCGTCCGTTTAATTAACGAGCCCCTTGCGTGTGGCAGACACCGGGCCGTGTCCTCTGTGCTTCCAGGGGAAAAAAGAAGCCAGTGGAGAGAAGGCTGCAAATGTGCAGAATGATTTTTTTCCCTGCCTCCTTTTAGAAACCAGAGAAGGGACCCAGCTCCTCTCTCCCTCTCAGCAAGGCAATTCTGTGAGTCTCCTGGTGGGTGGATGAGCTCCCGGCCCACTCTTCTCCATCCTCCCACCTGGCCCGCCTCCCACCTGCCTCTTCACACAAAGTCTGAAGTAAATGAGGGCCTGGAGCACACAGGTCTGCAGCTTCCTCCAGGCCCAGGATGAAGAGCCTTGTCGGCAGACAGCGAATTAAATCTCCCATCATCAATTCACTCATGCACAAACGCCTCTGGCTGCCCTCTGCCCACTGCCACCGTGCTACCTCCTAAGAAACACCAAGTGGGAAAGGTAGAAAGATTGCAGGACGGGACAGGACCAGCGGCCGGCCCGCCAGCTCAGCCACTGGAACACTGACTCACCTATTTCAGAGATGGAGGGGGGTTTGCAGAGAGCCAGGCCTGGGAGGGTGGGTCTTGACCTGGGGACCAGAGGCTTGAGTCTCTAGTTTTTAAAGTCTCAGAAAATGCAGCACCTAATGCCCCAGAGGGGAGCTATGGAAGAGTCCCCCACCCCTACTGAGCACTCCCTGTCTGCTGGACACTGGGTGAAGTGCCTTACATACATCAGCTCTCACACCCACCCTATAAGGAAGGGGCTATCACAAATCCCATTTTACAGATGAGGAAACCAGGAGACACAGAGAGGGCACGGACTTCCCCGAAAGGCACACAGCCTGTAGGAAGTGGACTTGAGACCACAGCTCCATGCTCTTCACACCACGCGTTCCAGGGGAAAACTGGCGCAGGGCTGTTGGGTGGACTGTGTGCGGTCACGCGGCTGGCTGGGGGGCGGGGGCTGACTCTGAGACTGGAGAGATGTCCCCCACCACACCATCCCTCCCGTTTCTTCATGCATCCACCCGCCAGCCCCTCACTGAGCGCTGCAGGCGCTGGGCTGAATGAGGCATGGGCTCTCCCTGGAGTCCTCCCAGCCTGGCGGGGAGGAGAGGGAGCCCCTGTGGACATGGGAAGGGGGTGGTCAAACGCAATCTTCCCCTAGGAAGCCCCAGGACACTCAAGGCAAACCCAACGCAAGTCAGAGGCGGAGTCAGGACAAAAAAACAGCAGTCTTGTCTCCTGTTTATGGACAACTAATGGCCTTCACGTGACCTCAGAGCCCCCATGATATGGGTCCTGCTGCCCCCTCCAACCACAATCCCTCTCCCTCTCTGTACTCCAGCCTCCTTGGTAGCTTTTCCATTCTTTGAATAATTCTGCTCCCTCCCACCTCAGGGCCTTTGCACATGCTGTTCCTGCCGACTCGGACTTTCTCCATCCACCTCCTGACTCAGCTCCCACCAGCCAACCTGCTTCTCTTCCCGGATGTCACTTCCTCCAAGAAGCGTTCTCTGACCCCATGGCTCAGTTAGATGCCCCTCTATGCTTGGTTAGGGTCTCATGCTTTTCCCACCACAGTCCAGTCGTCTTGTTTTTGAATTGCCTGGTGACATGTCTTCTGTCCTACGAGGTTCTGAGCTCCACCCATGGGGGACCATGTTTTAGCCACCACTGGATCCAAGCGCCTCTGACAGGCTTAGGGACCCCCAGAGGTGGGGAAAGGAGCAATGTGGTGGGCAGACCCTCCGATGCACTCAGCATGCCTGTCTTCTGGTGCTCACGCCCCTGGGAATCCTCTCCCCGTGAATGCGGGCGGGTCCTGAGGCTTACTTCTCACCAGGAGAACACCTCTTTTTAAGATCTGGGGTCTAGAGGGCATGTCACAGCGGACAGAAAAGATCTGATTGGGCAGAAGCACTTCAAGCCCCAAGAGGAAGAAAGTAAAATGGATCGCGTGTCTTTTGGGGAGGCTGATGGGAGTGAGAGCCACCGTCCAGGCTAGGGGACCGGCCCTCCCACGTGAGGCCTCCCTCCTGCCCAGGCAGCCTGGGTCGCTGAGGTGGGCCAGGGGCTGGTGGGCAGGGAGCCGAGCAGGCCTGGGGAATCTACCCGACCTCCTGCAGGCGGGCCTCCGTCTAAACAAGGGCCCAGTGTGTTTTCCCAGGGCAGGATCTGGCTGGGGTTCGCAGGGAGCCCAGTTCAGACAGGAGCCCTTTGAAGGCAGAATGAATTGGGCTCAATGTCTCCATCCAGCTGAGGGCGGGCGGGGGCTGGGGCGGGAGCAGCAGCCTGCAGGCCTCTTGTCTGGGGCTGAGGAGGGGCCGGCCGGCAGGGGAGCCTGGCTTCCATGCCCATCGCTACCAACTCCAAGCCTTGCCAACGTGCGCCCCAGGCAGGGAAAACATGGTCCTGGACAAGCGGTTCTAATTTTGAATACTTAATGCATTTATTCTACTGTGCACTAGATAAAATACAGCCAGCCCATCCCACTAGTGCTTTCTCAGGTTTTACTGCTTACTACAAGGTGACATCTATTGGCATTTGAAAAGGCGCTTCCTGGAAACGCCCTAAATGTCCCTGAGCAGGTGAATGGATAAGTAACTGTGGGCCATCCACACAGTGGGCAGCTGCACACCCGTGAAGGCGACTTGTCCAGGTCATGGCACACGTGGCAGGCTGGAGAGAGATGCCCGTTCGTAAAGGAGGGAGAGGCTAAGCATGGCCCTCGCATGCCACAGGGGCCAACGCAGGGCTGCTCTACGGGTCACCCTCTCCCTGGCTCTCATCTGTCTCTATCGTGATCTGACTGTCCCCAAGAATGTCCCCGAACACGACCCATGTAGTCGTCTGACTGATTCAGATGATTGCACTTCTCACTCGGCTCCCCACCCCAGCTCTGGCTGCCTCAAACCACTCCCCACCCTGCACAAATTAATCTTCCAGAAGCGCTGATCTTACTGAGACTCTCCCCCTCAAGCACCGTCAGTGGCTCCCCATTACCTGGAAAATAAATATTCAATCCCTCAGCCTGGTATTTCACGATCCTGGCCTCTGTCCTACAGAAGCTCAAGCCCAGCCCCCCGCTTATTGACTCATGAATGAAACTTGTCGCCTTCTGAAGAGGGGGGCAAATTAACCTTTGAAGGTGAACTTGCTGAATGCTTGCATAAGCCAGGCCAGAGGATTTCCTTCTGCTGAGTTTAGAGGAGGCTCCATCACAGTGGGTCCCCTTCGCTCAGCCCCCTAACTCAGATCCTGGGGGGCTGCCTGGCTCCCATTCAGTCTCCTACCCCAGGCAGGTCTGCACCCTGAGAAGGGAGGTAGTGCTGAATGGGAACTGCACCCAGGCGCTGTCCACACAGACCAGGAGATGACCCAGATAACCGAATCCTTGGACGTGTGCAAGGAAACGTGCCACTGGCCTCCGGTGCCCTGGCACTGCCCGCCCCTTGGCGCTCCGGCATCACCAGCAGCACTGCCCATCCCCCTAGCAGCCCGGGCACAGGTCCTGCCTCCTCCAGGCCTGAGGGCAACTGGCTCAGTTCTCTAAGATCAACCACTTGTTTTTCCTTTAGGCAAATAAAGGGACTTAACAAGGACAGTTCAGGTCACCCATAATTGGGAAGCCGATACCACGTGCAGATGACTGTGAAAATAAACACAACGAAACAAAGGGGTTCACCACAACCTGGGTTCTGTCCTGCTGCCTGTGGAGACCCACAACCTCTCCTGCTCTACTGACAGGCAGCTGAGCCCCCCGAGGCGGGAGGACACAGCAGCAGCCCGTGGGGACTTTCTCCTTGCTGCTGGCGGAGGAGTGGAAAGGAAAACGGGAGTGACTTCCTTGCTGCTGAGGATTGCTGAGATGAGTGCTGCGTCTGCATCTCCCAGGCCCTCCCACCCAACCGCTCGGGAAGGATTATAAATTCCCATGACAGGGGTGCTTGAGGAGCGCCCCAGGCCATTTCGAGAGCTTCCTGGGGTGGCATTCCGTCTTCAGGACAAGCCTACCAGGCAGAGGGGGTGTCATTACCATCACCCCACGGGACCCAGGGAGGTTTACACACACCCGTACACATGCACGTGTGCACAAACACGTTCCCAATTCACATACACGCATTTACACACCTACACACACTGGCATTACAATGTACACAATCATATTCTTTTACCAACATGTGTGACCACTGAATGCATGTGTACGTGTATGCACGTGCACATACACACAGCTAGACCAGAGACCCCTGCCCCTCACACAGGCCTGTTCACCTGCACACACACACACCACTCGCCGGCCCACACACAAACCCACGACGCACACATACATGGTGTGTGAAGACCACCATGCACATACCCCTGCGTCACACATGACACCTCTGTCAACACCACTGGGACAGCACATGTGGGAACATGTGAATACACACGTGTGTCTGCACACACTTAAATATTCACTTGCGCCATGAACTAAACCACAAACAGAAAACCATGTAACTCAAATATGTGCTCCAGGAAAATCCAAAACTCCATGTTCCTCCATGGGTCCCAGACATGTACATGCACACTCGCGTGGGCACACAGAGACAGGCTCCTGTTCTCTGTCGCCCGGCTCTGCGCTCCACTGCGGTGACACCTGGGAGGCAGACACCAACACCCTCTGGTCTGAGATGACCTCGGGGAGGAAGAACAGTCATCCGCCTGCCTCAGCTGCCAGGTGGGGGTGTCGGGGGGGGGGGTCCAGTGCCAGCCTTGTCCTCAGTGCCCTCACCACACTCCTGACACCTGCATGGTCCGGTCCATGCTGGACCCTGGGGCCAGGGGCAGAGCCAACACACTCCAGGGTGCCCAGATGAGACCCAGGAGTCTGGGCGGAGACAGGCAGCCCCCTCGCTCCACCCTGGAGCCCCCACTGGCCCTGCAGAGCAGAGAGGAAAAGGAAGCCCAGCGTGGGGTGGGAGTGGGGGGCAGGGGGTGCCTGCCCAGACAGCCTCCTGCGCAGCCAGATGGCTGGCCATCTGCAGTCCCCTCCTCCTCCCAGCATGGCCAGGCCTGGTGCCTCCCCAAAGCTGGCAGAGCGTGCTGGAGCCATGTGCTGCCTGGCAGGCCACGCCAGGCAGGCAGGCTGGGGGGCTGTTCTGAATGCACAGAGACATCCGAACGCATAGCCAGTACAGCGGGCCTGCCATGCCCAGCTATTGTGACCCCGCCTCTCACACCACAATGTAGGCACCTTTGTTCTGGAAGATTCTGGGGTTTTGGGGGAGAGAACACCTTCATCTATCCAATCATTCATTCATTCACTAAACACCAAGTACCTACTAAGTGTTAGGCACTAGAGATAATGAACAATAACGAACAAAACAAATATTTGCGGAATGCCTATTATGTGCCAGTTACTTCTCTAGGAACCAGGACACAGCCTTGAACAAAACAAATATATCTTAGACACTTACCATGTGTCAAGTACAAGACTGATGACAACAGTGATCAAACAAATGTTCACTGAGCACCTACTATGTGCCAGGAGCTGTCGTAGGTACTGGGAATACAGAAGTGAACAGACTAGTCATCTGTTTAGTATCTGCGATGTGGCAGACACTGGGGTATAGCAGTGGCCACGAAGGCCATGGTCCCTGCCCCGCCCAGAGCTCACAGTCCCTGGGGCAAGGGGGACAGACGAGCAACAGTGACTATGCCAACACCAGAAGCAAACTAAGGGATGAGGGGAAGGACAACGCATTTCTCTCCATCTGATCGGTGCACATGGGGCACTCAGGGAAGGCTTCTCAAAGGAGGTGACATGGGGCAGAGACCTGGATGGAGCGAGGACCCAACTCTCAGGCTCCCTAGGGAAGAATGTTCCAGGCTGAGGCAACAGCCAGGGAAAAGGCCAGTGGTGGCAATGGGCTAGGTATGGCGGAAACAGCCGTGGGGAAGCAGAGCCCCCGGCCAATCGGCCAATCGGGGCTGGGAGATGAGGGGTGAGTGGAGTCGTGGGGAGGAGTCTGGGGAAAGCAAGGCCTGGGAAGAGACCCCAGGGGTTCTGTGGGTGGGGTGCAGTGGCTGTGTGAAATGACGACACCCCGACACCATGAAGGACCGGGGAAGTGCTCCCTGGGCCCAGCCTCCTCCTGGCGGCCCAGGGCTGGCAGAGCTCAGAGCTCTTCAGCCCTGGGCTCTGAAAGTAACGTCCCAGCCAACCCCTCCGCTGGCGTCTGAAGCTGTCAGCCTCGATTCCCCACAGGCTTAGTCACCCCGTACAAGTGACATTTATTTATTCCCTCACACGGGAGCGTGGTGAGAATTAATTATTTAGCGCCGAGGAAGCACTTTGAACATGAAAAGTGCTGAGAATGACCGTGACATTACAGAGAATAATGTTTCCTCCTCACGCCCGCCTGTAGGTCTGGGTGGCTGAGCTGGTGGCTTCCAGGGGCCCCTGAACCCCCCACAATGGGGCTGAACCCTCATGTGGGGAAAAATGTTCTGAGCTCAAAATTTCTTTGCTGTGAAAGCAGGAGGGATGAGAGTGAAAGAAAGGAGAGAGGTTAGGGAGGGAGGGTTAAAGAAGGAAAGAAAAGGCGAGAAGCAGGGGTCGGGGAGGGGGGCAGGAGGAAGAAAAGAAAACCAGAAGAGTAGGAGGGAGGAAAGTTTCACCCTCAAATAGTTTCAGCCACTCCACACCGGGTAACTTAGGAAGGAAGGACAGAAATGAGTCACAGAGACACAGTTTTGGTTTATGAAGCACTTTCTCTACCTTATTTCACAAGGTCCTTAACGTGGTTGGGGTGGGGAAGATTCTCACAGCAGAGCTGGGTTGCCAGCCCATTTATAGACGAGGAAACTGAGGCTCAGAGAGAAGCAGCACCTCGTCTGAGGTCCCACAGCCTGGCCGCAGCAGCCAGGAGCAGAACCTGTGCAGAGTGGCTGAGAGTTCTCCCCACCAGTGGGACAAGTCCCGCTCCCCAGGCACACGACAGCAGAGCCCAGCACGGACCCCACGGTGGCCTTTGAACTTGAGCCGCTCCCCTCATACCACCCTGAGGATCCGTGCATTCCGCCTCCCATCAGGAAGGAGGCCAGGAGAGGTCTGGGGGGGGGGGGTGAAGTGGGGAGGAACATCAACAGACAGGCAGGGAGTTTGAAGTTTGATTTGACTTAATATTTACCCTAAAGACACTCCATGGAGCAGAGAGAAGCAGGAAATCAGAGCAGCTGAGTCTGCTGGAATCACCGGCTTAGACTGCTTTTGTTCCTGCCTTCAGAAGGAAAAAGGCGGTGGGGCACACTTGACTCCCCTCTAAGCCAGAGCTGGAAAATCCTAGTGGAGGCAGTGAACTTGGGGTCCTGGGCTATCTGCACACTTCTTTCTGAGGGTCCCAGCTCTGCCTAGATTCACCTCCACTCACCCCAGAGGCCAGAAGCAGGCCTGTATTCAGTAGGTGCCCGATAAATGCCTGCTCGTGTGTCCTGTTCAATGAAATAGAGAAGGACTGGGGGACGCAGAGGCCTTGCTGGGGCAGGGGGCTTACCCCTCTCGTGCTTTGGTTTCCCCATATGTAAAATAGGAGTAAAAATGCCAGAAACGCAGCCTAGACTTGAGGACCCCAGGGCTGATCCCCAAGTACTTCAAGTAGCATGTGGCTCACGGCAAGCACTCATTGCCTCTGAGCAACTATTGGGGACCATTTATGCAGAGCCCCTGGCAGACACGCGGTCCTTATAGCAACCCCACACAACACGCACTGTTAGGCCTGTTTCGTTGTTGTTATATTTTTGTAGATAATGAGACTGACCCAGAGAGACAAAATAACTTGTCCAAGGCCACCCAGCTAAAAAGCGACTGAGCTGGGTCCAACTCTCTTTCCAGCTCCTGCCTCCTGGACAGACAAGTAGCCTAGAAAGAGGGTGAGGCTCCCTGGGGGGAGGGGCTGGTCTCAGACCCCACTCACACTGGGAGCCGCTGCTTGCCAATCAGGCAGCTCTGAGGTTTCCTGAGTGGCAGCCTTCCTGGGTCATAACTGAGTGACAGGTGTGTTGAAGCAGAAGGCTCTCTGAGGTAAATCCGGAGGCCACCCACAGGCACAGAGGCCCCCCACCACCTGGCTGCCCTCAGCCTGGGAGGTGGCCGAAGACCTCACAGGCTCCATGGACAGCTGGAAACCCACTGGCAGCTGCTGCCATGGCAACAGTACTGGCTGCCCTCACTGCGTGGGTCCTATCCTGCCTCTCCTGGGCACTAAACGGGCTGGGGCTCAGCTGGCCACTTGTCCCTCCAGGGGTCACGGGGGGGGGGCGCTGAGAGTTCCCCGCCTACTCACAACCCCAGCAGGGCAAAGACAGCTCAAAGACATCCCTCTCTTAATAATAACTAATACCATCTGACATGTGTTGAGTATTTAGCCCTTTACAAATATTAATTGCTTAATTCTCATGTAACCCATTTGATAGATGAGAAGACTGAGGTCCAAAAAGGCAACTTGCTTGCCCAGGGTCACATGACTAGTAAAGAGCAAAGCCAGGGTTCAAACACAGAATGTCTGGCCCCAGAGTTCCACTGTATAGTACAGTATAATGGTTAAGACATGAACTTTGGAGCGAGATGAGATGTGTGACCCTGGACAAGTTAGTCACCCTCTCTGGGCTTCAATTTCCCCTTCTGCTAAATGGAGTAACAGTACCAGCTTCAGAGAGTCCTTGGGAGGATTAGATCAGTTAATGTGTGCAAAGCACTTACAACAGGGAGCAGAGCGAGCGCTGGGGCTTACCACAGTTTCCTCCAGAAACAGGTCCTGAGATGAGGATCTGTGGCTGGGTGCTTCACGGCCAGCGGTCACAACCAGGCAGGGAGGGAGGGCAAGCCAAGCCGAGGTGCCATTCGAGGCACCGTCCAGCCCGAGCCTGATCCCTGGTGGAAGGCTCTGGAGCAGTGGCTTACACCTCAGAGTTTGTCCTGCCTCCAGGCTTGGCGGCGGGACCTTCACACTGTCAGTGGTCACCTAAAGGCTGCCCCAGGTGTATGACAACCTCCAGGCAGGTCCGGCTTCCTGGGCACGGGGCCAAAGCACTTCGAATCGCCCCGGAGTCACCCCCAGACGCGAGGCAAAAGGATAGGCAGTCGGGACAAGGCCCAGCTATGTGGGCGAGGCCCTGACCAGGCTCCTCTCCTGACCTAGCTAATTGTCACTTTACCTGCCTAGGACCTCACAACAAACCTGTCTGACCAGTAGAGCTGACCTGGTTTTACAGATGGAAGGCCACTGGTTTGGTCAAAGTTACACAGATCGGGAGCAAGGAGCCAAATCTCGAGACTCCCGGTTCAGCACGCTTTGCAGTGTGCCCTTGGCCGTGCCTGCGGCCTGGAGAAGAGCGTGCTGACGGGCAGAAGGAAGTGAGCTGCTCAAAGGCCTGGGGCTCCTGGAGGGGGCTGTATCAGTCAGGGTGTCTCAGGCAGCAATTTAACAGAAAAGTCCCAATTCAAACAGCTTTGATAACGAAGAAGATTTATATTTTCCATGATAAGATGTCCTGAGGTGACAGGGCTCTCGTAGCTCAATGGTGACATCAGGACCAGGCTCTTTCCGTCTCTCTTCTGCCACCCTGAAAGCATAAAGATCACTCCCCTAATGGTCCCAAACTGGCTGCAGCAGATCCAGTCACCACATCCCAGGACAAAGTGCAGTCCTCTCTTCCTTGTGTAAAGATTCCCTTTAAACCCTGCAGCGGGGTTTTCCACACATCTCATTGGCTAGAATCGGGTCACATGAAAACCAGGCCAGGAGCATAGGATAGAAATGACTGGCTTCGACCAGGGGTCAGCAAAGTTGGCCCACTGGCCAAATCTGGCCCCAAGCCTGTTTTTGTAAATAAAGCTTTATTGGTGCAAAGCCACACCCACGTTTTACTATGGCTGCAGTTTCGTGCTACAACCTGCAGAGCTCAGCAGTTGCAATAGTCTCTCTGGCCCACAGAGCCTGAAAGAATTATTAGCTGACTCTTTACAGAAAGTCTGTTCGCTGACCCCTGGCTGGACTCATTGGGATTCACCCCCAAGCTGAACTGAGTCACTGATCCTGAGGAATGAATACCGAACAAAACAACAGGCTGTGAACGAGGTGGACGAGGGGTGGTGGCTGGGCCGGCAGCTAAGCCGTCCTCTCAGCCTTTGCCACTCGGAGCTTGGTCCTCACAGAGAGCGGAGGCCCGGCCCGCCCCACCTCCCGAACCAGAACCTGCCCTCTGACAGGATCTGGGGGTCTGTATATGCAGGATAGAGGGGTGAAGGCATAGGTAGGAACAGAGTGGCTGTGACACTGGATCGGCACTGAGCCGGGCCCAAGTTCAAGTCCTGACTGTGACCCTGAGAAGCCGCATAGCTGTGGCGGTCTGGGCAGCCCCAGGGCCTGGGCACCCTCACCCGTAAATGCTGTGCGTTAAGAGTCTCAGAGCTGCCTTAACGAAGCCCCTAAGCTGGGGGGCTCAGAACCACGGTCTGAGGTCAGAAGCTGGACATCAAGGGGGCCCAGGCCACACCCCCTCCAAAGACTGGAGGAGACGCTCCTTCCTGCCCCGGGCACTTGCTAGTGGGACCAGGGGTTCTCGCCTGTGGCTGCGCACTCCAGTCTCCACCTCTGTGCAGACCTGTCCCTGCATACAGCTCCTCTTCTTACAGGACACCAGTCACAGCGGATAAGTGCCCGCCCTAATAACCGCCGTATCTTGATCACATGTGCCAAGAGCCTGTTTCCAAATAAGGTCACTTTCCCAGCTTCCAGGATGAGGAGTCCAAAGTATGTTTCTGGGGGACTCAAGTCAACCCATAACATGCGGGTAGCACCACCCACACATCACACACAGGGGAAATGGGACACACATGCTTATGTTTCGCGGAGGACAGGGCTGAAGAAGGGCCCACCACCAGCTGTGCCGCCTTCTCAGACACGCTGAGCCGCTCCCTATAAAGCAGAATGCCGGAAGCTTCCTGAAGGTGGAGGGTCCAAGGTTGGCTCAAGGAGAACACCTCCACTCCTTCAACTGCTGCCCAGCCCCAGCACTTCTGGGGCCTCCTGCTGGGTCTGTGGGGACCAGATCCCAGGATCCTCAGCAAGTCTGGGACTAGGGTGAGGCAGGTGAGGCAGGTGAGACATCCAGCTGCAAGTGCTAAGGAAGTGCTCACCCTCAGAGGCCTCTCTGCACTCACATGGCCCTGAGAGGACGTGCCTCTTAACTTTGGTTCCCCCAACTCCCAGCTCGCCTCACCGCGTCCGGTGCTGACCCTCGGTCTGCCTCTCAGCCCCAAACACCTCCCGCTCCGCCCTTCATGTCCATGTGGGCTCGGAGCAGGTGGGCTCGGAGCAGGTGGGCTCAGCCTCAACATCTACCGCATGAACAGAGGAAGTCCGCGTAACTTCTCAGGTAAATGGAAAACATCCAGAAGTGTACACTGAGCACCCCTCTTAGCTTTGCCCATAACTGGTACTTAAAACAAACCTGTTGGGTGAATGAGGAAGTAAATTCCCAAACACAAACCCCTCCCCCGTGACTGACAAGGCCCCACACGAATTGGCCCTACCCACCTGATCCACCTCATTCCTTCCATTTACCCCCAGGCCATTAGGTTCCAGCTACACGGACCTCCCTATTCTTTCCAGAACATGCCAAGCCCATGCCAGCCTCAGGGCCTTTGCACTTGCTGTGCCCTCTGCCAGAATGCTTTCTGTAGATGCCCATGCTTAGTTTGCTTATTTTATTCAGATTTCTGTGCAAATGTCACCTCCTCAGAGAGACCTTCCCTATCACAGGTCCCCCTCCCCCACCGAGTCACATTCCGTCCCATCAAACTGTTTTATGGTCTTTTCAGAACTCACAACTGGTTGGACTTCTCACATTCATGTATTTCTCTGTTGGCCACATACTCAGCATCTCCAACACTGCCAGGCACATAACTGATACTCAATAAAAGTTCGCTACTTAACTGAATGGGCCCCTTCCCACCCCCAGCCTGCTGAGCACTCAGGAGTCCCCAGGCCGCCGTGTTAAAGGCCTGGCAAGCCTCGCCCTGTCGTGGAATTTTCCAGATGAAACTGTTCTTTTGTGCGTCAACAGAGCCTTCAATCTCAGCTCACTGCACTGGGCATGAAGGAACCTGCTTTGCTAAACGGCTTCTGTCCTAAGCACATCTGGACCCCCAACCCCGATGAATGTCCAGTGGCCCCTCACCTTCCCAGGCCACCTGCCTCGGCCCACCGCCCTGTCCACAGGGTGGATGGAACTGCTCCTGTGCTCACTCCCCAGCCAAACCCCAAAACTGCCACACAGGCCTCAGCGCGTGGGCGGGGGTCTTCAAACTTCCTGCACTTAACTCTTTAAGAATAGCGTTACTAATTTACTTTTACCAAACTCTTGAACAGGGCCCCAGCAATCCTCTAAGGTTATTACCACTATTATTCCTGTTTTCCAGATGGAGGAACTGAGGCCCAGAAATGGGCAGAGCTAGCCGATGGGGGAGCAAACTCAGACAGCCTGGCTTTGCCCCTCACCTTCGACCACTACGCCATACCACATCTTGGCAGAAAAGTTTTTGGTTTTGTTTTTTACTTTTTTCCCCATTCCGCTCCCCCCCGCCCATTTTCTGTTGTGTATTGTTCTGCGGCTTGCTTTCTTCACTTATCCCCCACGTCTGGGACACTATTTCATGCCAGACACACACAGGTCACCCCCTTCTTTTTAATGTGTTTGTTGTGTTCCATAAGCTCTGGCACACAGCACAGAACTATTATGATTGTTTGGGTGAAAATGGTCCATTTGTAATCATCTTACATTCTTTGGACATATCATTTGAATGTACACCACAGTTCATATATGACACAGTGAGCACTTTGGGGAAAACCAGTAATATTTGGACTGGGTGGGTAGGGGAAGCTCTGAGCTACCCTGTCACCCACAGATTCTAGACTAAGTCTGAGACTGTGCTGGTGAAGAAAGTACACACAGGGCCTTGCACTATGGTCTAGAACTTTCCCAGCTCCCAAGAGAGCATGAGGACAATGCATCCCTTTCACTGGCCAGCTCCGCTTCTAAGGACTTTAGAATGTCAAACCTGTAAAGCATTGTGAGTCGTTCCTGGAACAATGGTGTTTGGTAATTCACAAAGCAACCCTCAGGACACCACAGTTTGTCCACATCTCCAAAGCAAGTACTACTCAGAGGCTCCCCTGAGCAGATCAAAAGGACTCAGGCTGCTCTCCACGGCAGGCATTGGATGCTTTTTCGGGCTGGCATAAAGGGAGTGGGGAGGGAAGGGCGTGAATTGTCATAGAGTCAAAATGAAACTGCCAACAACACAGTTCTCTGTCTCCCAAGAGTGACTCACCCGGTGAAAACCAGAATATTGTTCCAAGTGTCAAAATCTGCAGAACAGCCTGCAGGAGTTGGGTCTTATCCAGTTTAAATGAGCCAAAACATTCCTGCATCTTCCTCCAGTACCTGTGAATGGTGTATTGTCTTCTCCCTGCAGCCTTTGTTTTTGCAAGCTCATGAAGAGGAACCCAGGATGTCAGAAGGCAGCAGGCCAGCCATTTCCTTCCCCCAGGACAGCATGCAGACGGCTTCTCAATGCCTCCCAGTGCTCACTGCCTGCCAGTGTTGGCACGGGATGCCCAGAGCACACAGGCTGACACATGCTCCTTTGGAGAATCGTGTGGCGTCCTGGGCACTGGGAGGGCCAGGCAGTGGCGGGGGCAGTTTATCATCATTAGGAGCAAGTTAACTCCGAACAGGGGACAAATGCTTTTAGAGTAATTTTATTAGCACTGGATTCCTGAATGCCTTTTCTATTCTTTTAAATAATATTCTATGCAGCCCTGTGCCCTCCACAGAGGAGGAAGAAATCAACAGCTTTGTAGATGGGGAAGCGGCTGAGCCATTTCTATCTCCCGGCTTTATTTATAGGAGGGAATTCGCAAGGCAATCCTCGAATGCTACAGTTTGCCTCGTGGAGTTGGCCAGATCCTACTGGGTATATTTTTGGTGCATGTGTTAATTCATGAGTCATATAAAAACCAGGACAATTTGACCCATGTCAGTTTTCAGCTGTGATGGGACTGGAAGGGGGGACAGTAGGGATATTAGCAGCTAACACCTATATACGGCTCCATACGGGCTGGGCACTGCCCCAAGCACTTTGCATGTATTAATGTTTAACTCAGATAATGACCCAACACGGGAGGTCATTCTGTGCCCAGAAAGGGAGGTATGAACATGATCGCCACTTCACAGATAAGTAATCTGAGGTACAGAGTGGTTAAGTAACTTGCCCAAGGTCACACAGCTAGTATAGAAAATGGCTGAGCTGGGATTTGAACCCAAGTCAACCCAGCCCCATAGCTTAAGCTGTTTATTGAGTACTGTGTGGTTGTCCCAAATCCAAATAAACTGGCAATGAGTGGGTTCTCTGTGACAGACACTGTGACCCACCACCCACCCAGCCCTCGCTCCATGCCTACATCCACCATCGCGTCCAGAAAGTCTCAACATCTGCTTTCCCAGGCTCCCTTGCAGTTCTGGCCAATGAGATGGAAGGAGAAGCCAGTTGGGGAGATGGTGGGAAGGGTTTTGCTTTTCCTGATAAGAGGAACAAAGGTAGCTGATGCCCCCTGTTGTTTCTGCTTTGAAGGTGGATGTGATGCTTGGAGTTATGGCAGCTACCTTGTCATCAGAGCCACAGCGCAGTGGAAGCACAGAAAGGGACCTGGGAAGACCTGAGCTCTGGAACCGACCCCTCACCCCTCAAGACTTCTTCTCGTGTGGAAAAATTAAATCCTGTGTGCTTAAATCACTGGGTTCGGTGTTCTGTTACTTATAGCCAAAAATCATACCTAATGCCCTCCTTTTCTCTCTTTTTTCTTCTATTCCCACTTAAAAGTAACCTGGTTGTTAAAAGTCAGCATCTTGGAAGGAGCGAGGGACAGTGATACCTGCTTTTCAAAGGTATCTGACGGAATTACATCTTCCTATTGCCTTTCCAGATATCATTTTCTGAGCATCTACTGTGGACCATGTATACCACGGTCTTCAGGTTCATTTACCCACTAATGCTCCATTTTACAGATGAGGACACCCAAGTGCTGGGGTTTTCAGAACTTGCCCAGTGGGCGGGGAGCTGGACTCCTCCGGGGCCAGCCTGACACCAAGCCCTGGGTCTTCCTGTTGTCAGCCCTGGTCACTCCCACCCACGGCATAACCCGCAAGGACTTCTTCAACTGTGGGACTCTGGGCCTTCTGCTCCCTCCTGTCCCCTCGGGGCCAGGGCCTCACCTTCAGTGCCTCAGCATTTTCATGCATGAACGAAGCAACACATGAGTGGATATTCTGTAGCCCTGGAAATTGTCTGCAACATCAGGGGATTCTGAAGAACCAAGAAAGAGGCTGATCATTCTCTGCCTCTCTGTCTCACACACTCTCTTCCTTGACTGCCTGCGTCTAGGGCAATCTCACTCCCCCTGGCAAAGCCGCCAGATTCGCCTCTCCAGTTTGCTTCCCAAATTTGGCATCTCTAACCCCCCACACTTCCTCCATCCTGGTCTCACCAGATCCGTGGGCCACTTGCATAACAAAAACCACACAGAATCTGGAGTCAGACAGACTGTTCCACATTTGGAACTTCCCAGCTGCATGACTTTGAGTGGGTCACTGCCCTGATCTGAGCCTCAGTTCCCTCCCCTGTACAATGGGCCAACTGAGAGCACCGTACACAAACAGCCATGTCGTCTCCATGAGGCTGAGGTGTGGTGCCTGCAGGCATGGAGGGCCACCCTCTGGCCTGGGACGAATCTCCCCTCTCAGCAGTCCACAGCCACTCACACTCCCCAGTCTGACCCAGCACCCGCCCCGCCTCCTGCAGCTGCTTCCCCAAGAGAGTGCGAAAATGCGATGCTTAAGTGGCCCAGATTCCCAGCTCAGCACAAAGCACAATCACTACAGGGCAGCCAGGAAGGCCGTTAGCTTGATCGGCTCCCTTTTTCATCCCGGTGTCAGCTGTTGGGCAGCTCAGCTCACCAGAGGCAGCGGCTCTTTATCACCCAGCACTGGAGTGGGGCTGGGAGGCGGGGAGGTCCTTAAGTTACAGCAAGCATGTGGCCCCACTGCATACCACCCCAGGCAGCAAACTCTTGAAACACCTCCTCTCTCTACTCAAAGCCCAGTAACAGGTCCTCACTCCCACCCAGGAATCTAGTCTGTAGACCAGCCCTCCACGCTGAAGGGTCTGAAACCTGGCCCCACCCCTGCTTCCTCCCAGGACTCTCTCTTCTACGTGGGCAGGTTTCCCTTTCTGTAAAGTCAAGTCAAAACCTCACAGGTTTGTGAAGATTAAAGGGATTCATAACCGGGAGGGCTCAGAACTGTGCACACAGGAAAGACACTGGAATCTTTAAGCCAGGCCACAGAGACCCCGCACATTCCTACTGCCACACCTTCGCCTAGGCTATGCCTCCTGCCACCTTCTCAGCCACATCCCGTCCTCCTCCTCCGTGAAGCCCTCCTGGGATCCCCAGTGCACTCTGAGCCCCTGGGGCCCCAAAGACCTGGGTCTGAAGCCCAGCTCAGCTCCTCCAGCTATGTGACCCTGGGAAAGCGGCTTCACCTCTGTAAGCCAGTTTCCTTTCCTGGAAAATACAAATAATTAAAAGCATCCCAGAGGCTCTGGAGATTGGGAGCCATTGGCTGCATTAAGAGGTCATGGTCTTTTTGAGGTTGGGGTCCCCTCCCTGGCATCTCTCAGTGCCCTTCATAACACGGATAGGCTAAGATCGGGGTTCTTACAGCTCAGAGTTGAGCCCCAGATCTACTTCTCACAGGCTGTGCATGACATGGGGAATGTCACTTTGCCTCTCCGGGCCTCAGTGTCTTCATGGTAATTCCCCTCTCGCAGAGAGGTTCTGAAGCTGGCAGTAACCTACACGCAGTTCCTAGGGTAAGCAGCTCTGCAGTCAGTGGGCATTCCCCCGTCCCCCCGCGGCCAGTCCAAATGCCACCTCCTGAAGCGGCCGTCCCTGGTCGCCCAGCTCCGTGTCCTCTTGGTCTCTCCTCTTGCTTGCACAGTGAGCTTCTTGGAAATTCAGATCAGGCCATGAGTGCCTTTGGAGTCCCTAGTACCTGGCACATGGCCTTGCAAATCGCGGGTATTCTAGAGATTTTGAGATTGATGATGATGACAGGATAATGATGATGGGGAAAAAATGTCATTTGAGATGTCCCAGGTCTCCTTAATTCTTCTCCCAATTTAATTTCAGCTTAACTTGATTCCAGAAGTTTTTTTCAAAAACCCTCTTTTGCAAGGAGGTAGGTATAAACAAACACATTAAACCCAGAATCTGCTACGTACCCAGCTCTCTAACAGGCAAGCCTCTTTTTGCCATCTCAAGTGGTGTCTGGCCTCAAACGCTGAGGCTTTCATTCAAGTTTCCTGGCCTGGAAGATGATTTGGACTGGCACACACAGAGGAACACGCTTTATTGTCACAGTTTATGTATTTCTTTTAACTAGGAATTGCATTGGGTTACATATATCAGAAAATCCAAATACCAGCAGCTTACCCAAACACAGAGTTTCTTTCTCTTTGTTAAGAGAGAGCTCTACCACGCCACTGAAATGCGGGCCCTTTCTGAGCCTTTTATTTTAATGGTCACCTATGGTAACAAGCTGGCTGCTGCACCTCCAGCATTGCATCGGAATTCCAGGCAGGAAGAGAAGAAAGAGCAAAGGGCAAAGGATCTGCAGTAGTTTCTTCTGCTCCTCACCTCCATTTTTTAAAGAACTTGCACAGAAGTCCCACCCAATGGCATCCACTTACATCGCATTGGCCAGAACTGGGTCATGAGGCAAACTTTACTTGCAAAGGAAGTGTTTAGGTGGAGTTCAAATTGGGCTGCTGCTGTCCTGAACAAAATCAGGGTTTTATTAGTAAAGAAGAAGGGAGGATGGATATTGGGAAGGCAACCAGTTGTATTAACCACACACACCAAACCTATGATTCGCAGAAATTATTACTTAGAGCAGTGGTTCTCACGCTTAATTAAGCATGTGTCATGAAAACACAGGTAGCTGGGCCCGCCCTCAGCGTATCTGATTCAGCACATCTGGGGTGGGGCCCAAGGAGCTTCATTTCTGACACACTCTCAGGTGACTCTGAGGCTGCTGGTCCCAGGCCACAGTTTTTTACAGAACTGCTGACTTGCGGCGAGGCTCAAGCTGGCACTCAGATAAAAAGGAGTGAACTGATTTTAAAGGGATAATAATGAGAACATAATGGTTCAGACACATATAGTTAGGATCCAATAGAAAACAAAGGAGGACACACTCAGATGGGAAATTGAGAAAAGCTAGCAAAGTGACCATTAATATCTGCAAAGCAGAGGCAGGGGTGGGAAGTAAAGCCCCCCACCCCCCAATATGGGGGGAGCTGTTATGCACCTGAAAGGGGGCAAAGGTGGGAGCATGCCTGGAACCTGAAGGGGGAGCTGGAGGAGAGAACCACCCAGTAGGAACCTCAGCCTTTGTTGGAGGGGCACAGCCAACCTGAGGCAAGGCAGAGGGAGAGCTGGGGGATGCCCTGGCCTCTTCCCCCACCTGCCTCCAACCTCCAGCTGGCGCCTCCTATTGGCTGCACCCAGCTAGATGCCAGACGGCTAGGTAGTCCAGGGACGCAGCCACACAGGTCAGCCTGAGTGGGCAGAACGGAAAAGGATGGGGAGGAAACCTGGAGAGGCAAACGGAAAATGTCCAGCACCAACAGAAAATATCATGACGTGATACACAGGGGCTGCCCTGTTTGGCAAACCATTTACAGTAGCAGCTCACCCAGCTCCTTCATTCACTCAGTTATTCATTGAGCACCTGCGGTGTTCTAGGCTCGGTGCCAGGGGCCAGGGATTTAGAGCTGGATTAATCATGACTCCTGCCCAGAGGGGATGCTGTCTGCCGGGGTCCAAGGCCGGGTGATGGCAGGTGGGTGCGGTGTCTCCCCCCAACCACCCATCTGCCAACATCATTGTGTCTTCCACGGATCTCATCTGCTTATCACCCACGAGAATTCATCATTTAAGCTTTCATTCAAGTTTAACTATGGGGAAAAGACTGCAAAAAAAAAAATCACCTGTTCCATCACAACTCACAAAGTTATTACGTGCGGAAATAGGGGCTGTGGGAATATGCCGGGGGTGGGGGTTTCGCTGGAATTAGGGATGAAATGAATTTAAACCACTGGGTGCCCACACACCCTCATGGTAACAGCCCGTAAACCTTTACGCATGTAGATTTCCATTGGACAAATGTGTCGATTATGATTTTTGTTCCGTCTGCAAACAAAACTCAGCCTGCACCAGCCCCAGCGCTGCCACATTGGCCTTCTGCAAAGTGTCTATCTCGGCGCTCCATAGCCAATAACAGAAAGGATGAAGAATCTGATGCTGACGCACATAATTGCTCTGGCTGCCTCCCGTGAATTTAAATAGCTTTCTTGAATTACTGCTTTTGACACAATCAATAAAGTTGAGCTATTGCTGTAGCAGGCCTTTCGACAAATATACAGGGAGCTGTGCTCCTGGGGCTGACAGTTCGGCGACCCCAGGTCCCCTGGTGGGCAGGGCCAGGGGCTTGGGGACAGCTGATGGAGTGAGGATGGGCCACGCTGGACTGGTCAGCAGGCTGACCTGGGAAAAGCAGGAGAACGTCAGCAGCCGGCCTTGCCAGCCACTCAAACTGCTCCTGCGTCCCTTTCCCAAAGAACCATTAAAAAACTCACCTGTCTGGCATCCTATCCCCTCGGCTCCCTGAAGTGACAGGGGCCAACGAGATCACCCAACCCTGTTCCTGTACTCAGCAAGACACTGAGCGCTCTCTCCCTGCCTCCCAGGAAACATCTCTGCCTGTAACTAGGGCCTCCTGGACACAACGCCTCCAGCAAAGGAAGTCACCGCACTGGGGGCTTTCACAACGTCTCAATACCAGAAAAAAACCTTTTTTTAGGTGAAATTCACATAATATAAAGTTAACCGCGTTCAAGGGCACGAGGCAGTGACATTCAGTGTGTGCAAGCAACAGCTCGTCACCCCAACAGGAGACGTGGCCCCACTCGGCAGTTACCCTGCTCCTTGGTCTCCCCAGCCCCTGGCCACCCCCAATCTGCATTGTCTCTACGGATTTGCCAAGAAAAATCATTTTCTTTTTTTTTAATTTATTGGGGTGACAATTGTTAGTAAAATTACATAGATTTCAGGTGTACAATTCTGTATTACATCATCTATAAATCCCATCTATAAATCCCATTGTGTGTTCACCACCCAGAGTCAGTTCTCTTTCCGTCACCATATATTTGATCCCCTTTACCCTCATCACCCACCCCCCACCCCCTTACCCTCTGGTAACCACTAAACTATTATCTATGTCTATGAGTTCTTGTTTCTCATTTGTTTGTCTTGTTCTCTTGTTGTTTTTGGTTTATATACCACGTATCAGTGAAATCATAGGGTTCTCTGCTTTTTCTGTCTGACTTATTTCACTTAGCATTATACTCTCAAGATCCATCCATGTTGTCACAAATGGTCCTATTTCATCTTTTCTTACCGCCGAATAGTATTCCATTGTGTATATGTACCACAACTTCTTTATCCATTCATCTATCGAAGGACATTTTGGTTGTTTCCATGTCTTGGCCACCGTAAACAAAGCTGCAGTGAACATTGGAGCACACGTGTCTTTATGTATAAATATTTTCAGATTTTTTGGGTAGATACTCAGGAGAGCGATTGCTGGGTCATATGGTAATTCTATTGGTAATTTTTTGAGGAACCTCCACACTGCCTTCCATAGCGGCTGCACCAGTCTGCATTCCCACCAACAGTGTATGAGGGTTCCTTTTTCTCCACAGCCTCTCCAACACTTGTTACTATTTGTCCTGTTGATAGAGAAAAATCTTTTAATCCCTTTATCCCAACATTGACTGTTCAAAGACATGTGGGACACGTCTTTGAACGGGGACTCTAAAACCCGAGTGCCTGAAGGAAATGATGCTGCAGGGGCGGGAATTCTCACTGAAGCCTCTCTTGGACTTAGCATTCTGGGTGCCAGATATTGCCAAGGTTCAGACAGAGCGAGAAGCTCTGGAGCTATTCTGACCACAGTTTAAATCCTGGCTCCATCGTTTTTCCGGCTATGCAACCCTGGGCACTTGCCACATACCCCTGGGAGCCTCAGTTTTCTCATCCGTGCAATGGGAATTTCAACTGTACCTGCCTCCATGGGTTGCTGTAAGGATTATGCAGGGGAGAACACAGAAAGTTCAGCCCAGTGTGTCCCCTGAGGTGCATTCTGGGTTGAAGAGTGTACCCCCAAATTCCATCTATCCAGAACCTGCGTGTGATCTTATTTGGAAACAGGGTCTTTGCAGATGGAATCAAGAGAGTGTGAGGTCATACTGGATTGGGGTGGGCCCTGAATCCAATGACTAGTGAATTTCTAAGAAGGCCATGTGAGGACACAGGGATACAGTGAAAAGACAGCCAGTGACGCAGCTACAAGCTGAGGCACGCCAAGGGTTGCTGGCAGCCTCCAGAAGCTAGGCGAGAAGCAGGGAAGGACCCTCCCCTGGAGCCTTCAGAGGGGGTGTGGCCCCGCCACTCCCTTGATTTGGACTTCTGGCCTCTAGAACTGTGAGGGAATACGCTTGTGTTGTGTGAAACCACCCAGCTGTGGCTTAGTTAGTTAAGGCGGCCTGAAGAAACCAGCACAGAGAGGGTCTGACACGTGGGGTGCGTGGTGATGGTTACCACTGAGGGGTACAGCAGTCACTCAGGACGGCAGACCACTCGGGGACTAAGCAGGGCCGTGGGGACTGCGAGGCTCTGCAGCCATGGAGAGCCACACCCACCGCCAGCTGCGCAGAGCCTCACAGGAGGGTCAGGTCAGGTCAAGGATGGGTCTGGGCGGGTGAGGGCTGGGGACAAAACTGGGGCCAGTCTGAGGGGGAGTTGGAGGCAGGACTTTGGGGAGAATTCATGATTAGAGAGACCCTTTGAGGGCCTCCAGTCCTAGACTCAACAGCCAACTGCAGAAGGAGAGGTAAGTAGCTTTTTAAGAGGGGCTCCACCTTCCCCCGCTGGAATGCATCCGCTGGTCTCCTTCCAACATGATGGGGGCTCGTGGGGTCTTGAAGGGCAGGAAGCCAGGATGTTGATGTTGATTCACCAAGTTCTTGAGCGGAATGTTGATGTGCGGAATTGGAAACCATCTGGGAACCCGTGGAATGGCTATTCAATCTCAAAGTTCTCTTCCCGCCCAGCCACCCACGAATCAGAGGCTCTCCCCAAAATGTTGGTCACTCCCAGAACCTCAGCCACTAGATATCCCACCCAGTTTCCCTCCCCCCTGAATCTGGGCTCTGGGAAGCCCTGTTCTCATACCGTGTTTCTCCGAAAATAAGACCTGGTCTTATATTAAGTTTTGCTCCAAAAGACGCATTAGAGCTGATTGTCCAGCCAGGTCTTATTTTGGGGGAAACACAGTAGGAAAGGAACACTCTTCCAAGAAGGGCCAAAGTAGAAGACGAGGTTGTGGGCATGTGCACTATCGGTTCGCTCATTTCCACCTGATAAAAGCCACCGGGGAAGTGGGAAGAGGCCTGGGAAGCGGGGATGGTGCAGGCTGCGTCTGTGAGAAGATCAGTTTGCATTTCCAGTCCAGCGGGTTGGCACACGGTGGGAGAGTTATGAACCCTGACAGATCAAAAGATGCCGTCGCCTCAAGGGGCTTCCAGAAAATGGCAGATTATTCTCATGTCTTTCTCGGCCCGGATTTTACACGATCGCCAGGTGACAAGCAGCCAGGGGGGTAACCACGACCTTGACCCAGCTCACCGCCACTGTGCACACGCGCACAATGCAGCCCCTTCGCCGGCATCCTCTTGGAAGTCTCCGATGGCACAAATGTTATCGCAAACCTGGTCTCCGACCCAGGCAGATGCCGGCCCAAGCCACGCATGGGGCCTGAAAGCTCTCAGAAGAACACCGGTTTGAATTTCTGAAGCCAAACCAAACACTGGCTCGAAAACGTTTTCATATTATCTCATTCCCTGACTATGGAACAATCACCCCATTGAAAAGCCATGAGCCCGCCCAAGTTTTAAATTAAACCTCTTGAGTTTTCCCTCTGAGAGCAGATAAAAATCCTTCCAGCTTATGTTTTGAGGAAAGAATGTGTGTGTGTGTGTGTGTGTGTGTGTGTGTGTGTGTGTGTGTGTATTTCCCCTAAAACTCATTTTCTTTTGTTGGATTCCTTGAAGCTCTGTTTAAATATTTTACTTGAGGAAATAATTACGTTTGATGAATGTTGAAATACCCTTCCAGGAGTGACTCCTCCATGCTGCCTGGATTCCAGAATGCAGCTCTTTCTGAGTGGAGAGGTGAGGCCCCTTTCCAAGAAGGAGCCCCTACCCCCACCCCCAGAGTGGTCCTGAAGGGCTTGGCTGCCATTGTTACAAGAAGCATTTATTTCCTCCCCATCTATTTATTCGTTGGATGTCAACCGCAGGCTCTGAAAATCCACTGTGTGAGAAAGCTCGAGTTGCATGCTGGACCTGGCCAGAGCTAGAGGACAGAGGGGTTTTATTCCTGGCCTGGGGCCAAAAGAGCCCCCCCCAGAGCTGGCCAATTCCTTCACCTCACAGCCTCTTGCACGCCTCATCTTGAAAGGAAGGGTAAGAATAGGAGATCCTTTGGTGGAATTCCCTCTCAGTAGCTAATGTCTGTGAAGAGGCTGCTACCACACTGTCCTTCTGTCACTCAACAAACATTTGCTGAGTACCTGCTAGGCGCCCCATTCTGTTCTAGGCACCGGGGAGACCGCAGGGAATAAGACAAAGCAATGTTCCTGGCTTCGTGGAGCTGGCAATCTAGAAGGCAGGAGAACTCCCTCTCTTTGAGATTCTGGAAGGGATTTCTGATTTTGTTTTGGAAGCTGCATGGAGCCTGGTACATAGTAGGTGGTCAATACTTTTTTTCTTTCTTTCTTTGAAACGAACGGTAAACACCAAACGCCAGGTGGGAAGGGCCCTGAGACAGTGTGTAAGGGGAGGGTTGGCAGCAACTCTGGGTCTGGAGGTTGCAGCCACTACACCTCCTAGGTCCTGGAAATATCGGGCTCCCACAAAGGACCCTGACAATGGCGAGAGAAAAGGCCAGGATCCACCACATGCAGCCTGACCTCTGCAGTCAGTAACAAAGACCAAGCTTTAAAGTTGAGGGCACAGCCTGGCAATATGGCGGGGGCCCCCAGCCGCTGCCACGCGCCACCTGGCTGTGGAGGGACTTTATGTACATCGGAGTATGTGCACAGCACCGGCAGGTTGGGATAGTTCACACACAAATCAGATGTCTGGCTTCTCTAGAAATATCAGAAATCCTGCCACACTGGGCCACATGCTGGCCTGGGGCCCCTGCTCTCGACGTCACCCCCACCCCTCCTTTATGTACCATCACGGTCCCTGTGAAATCTGAATTTTCAATCCGTCCTCAAAATGGAGCAAACAAGGAGATTTGGGTGGCATTTTAAGTGAAAAGAGGCACTTTCCATTCTGGTTGGTGCAGGCGTGGGATGGGGTGAAGGGAGCCCAGGTCTGGGAACCAGGTAATCAATCGGTGGTTCCAATCCTGGTTCTGCCACTTGTTATCTGTGTGATCCTGGGAAGAGTCCTAAGCCTCTCTGAACTGCAGTTTCCTCATCTTGAGAATGAAAAGCTGTGTCCTGCCAGGCTGTTGCAATGACTGAATGTAAAGGGCCTACTATGCCCCAGGCACACATGGGCCAGGGACACGGAGGACTGGACAAGGGGTGAAAACACAACACCCACAGAGACCAGACAGGCGGCGTAAACAGGCGAGGGGGCTCCACTGCAGGTGGTCGGGCCAGACGGGGCGTGGGGCACAGTGAACGAAAGCTGCATCCCTGCCTACAGACCAATTCCCGCCGACCGTCATCAGGCAGGAATGGGGGGCCCAAAGGTACTGACGCTTCTAGGATTTTGGGTTTTTTTTGAGTCCACAAATCCAGTTTTTTTTATGTGAAATCTGTTCACTTTAAAATGATGCAATTAATTTGTTAAAAATAAAACCCTATGCAAGGGCAACTAAACACATTTGTGCATCTCTGGGTCAGAGACGGGGTTCCTGCTTTCAGTGATACTGCAGCCTCGTGGGGAGCTGGGTATGAGGAAACCATCTCACGACTCTGGAATTCCCACTGGTATGGGGTTCTGAAAAGATAGCACTGAGGGCCGGAGAGCACAGTCCGTGGAGAAGGGGGACCGGCCCTGCGGAAGACGCGTTTCAACTGAGACTTGAGGGCTGAGCTTGTGGGGTGCAGGGAGTGAGCGGAGGAGGGGCAGGGCAGACCCCTCAGGGGAACAGCAGGGGCAGAGGCTCGGCAGTGGGGCTCTGCCCTGCCCATCTGGGGACCTGAAAGGCATCCAGCGCTGCAGCGCAGGCACCAACACAAGAGTGGTTGTGACATCACACATTCAAGTGGAAACAAGGCACAGCCCTTCCAGAGAAGTCTGCCAAGCTCAGGAACCACCACCCAGAGTGCCAGTGAGTGGAGGGTGAATCAGGCTACCCTGAGATGCCCTCCCCAAGGACTAGCGGGAGACCTGAACTGGGGGGCCCTCCCCCAGGCCTCTCCGCGCCTGACAACACTCACCTCAGCTCCTGGGCCCTGCCCAACCCACTCTTTCCTGAAGGAGGGAACCTGGAAAGGCACTTCAGATTCCTCTGTGATTATGTGGTGTTTGGGGCGGGGCCTGGCACATTCCAGAACAAATGGAGTTAGCAGGCAGGGCAGTACAGCTTCAGCAAGGAGAAGGGAGCCACGGCACAGGGACAGATGGAGACCCACCTGCCTGGGTTTCTCTCCTCTCTGTTGGGTCTGGTTCTGGCTTTGACCTTCACCCTTTCCCTCCTCTCGCGTCCACCTGTTCTGGCTCACCATGGGGTCTTGGAAAGGTGCGATTTATCAGCAGGAAATCCTTCAGGGTCAAGTTCAAGGTCAAACTGATTTGCATGTGGTCACCTACTTGGGGCCAGCACTGGGTTTATGGTGAGCAGGCCCCATCACAAATGGAGGTGGGGAAGTAGAGGCCAAGTAGAGGGGACCCTCCCTCAGTGTCCCTAAATCACGCACAACTGCTACACAGAAGCCCAGAACTCCTTCTTGCAGACTCTCCACTGAAAATGTTAACACCAGGGCTGTGCATACAGTCAGTGCTCAATAAGTGCACACCCAAAGAATGATCTGAAAAGGGACAGAGTGAGTCTGCTTCCTGAGGTCACACTCCACAGCATATGGAACCCACACACTCCCAGCCAATACTTCTCCAAAGACTATGGGAAGGAAAATATTAATATGTTCAACCCTAATCAAATCTGGATAATTTCACTAGAAACCTTTCCATAATTTCATCAGCGTTAAAAGATTACAATAGCAACAAATTAAACCAACAGGCATGAATTTAGTTGCTCAAGAGGAAAATGTAGCTTGATTTAGAAACGGATGTTACAGTTTATTAACCAATCTAAATTAATTTGATTTGAACCCGCTGTTGAATATACATTAGGCTGCATCACCCAATAGCACCGCTGGCAGGGGAAGGGAAGGGGCAGGAAGAAAAGCAGTGAGACCCACACGAGCATGGCACCCACAGACTAAATGGCATGCTAATTCTGAGGTTTGGGGCTGCATGCTCGAAACTGGGGAAGACAGTACCAGTCAGGACTCCTAGTAGCAAGAATTACAAACTCAATTCAAGCTGGCTTAAGTCCAAAGGGGGATTCATTATCTCAGTATCTGAAGAATCTCAGGGCCTGGCAAGCTTCAGGTAGAGCTAAATCCAGGTACTTAAGGTCAACAGGAATGGACCTTTCTCTGGTTCTTAGTCTGGTGTCTTCCATGCAGACTTTATGCTCAATCAGGGTCTTCCTATGTGGAGGCAGCATAACCACCAGCAGATCCAGGTTTTCATTCTCCTGGCTTGGCCACCTCGCAGAAAGACCACCCACCCCAAGGCAGCGAAACTCCCTTTGTCTTGGCCAAGGTCATGAACCACTCTGATGGCCTGAGCTTGGGCCCTTTGCCCACCCTGATGCTGAAGAGCAGACGGGGGTGCTCAGAGCCAGCAGACGGACTAAGAGCAGGAGACGAATGGCTCCCCAAAACACAGAGGAGTTGTTATGGTGGAGAAAGGGGCAATGGTCCAAGGAACTCAGGCCTCCTCTAGAAGCTAAAAGAGGCAAGGAATTCTGCCCTGGAGCCTCCAGAGGGAACCAGCGCTGCTGACACCAGGAATTTAGTCCGTAAGTCTCATTTTGGATTTCTAACCTCCAGAACCGCAAGAGAATAAATATGTATTGTTTTAAGCCACTAAGTTTTGGCGACTCATCCCAGCAGCCATAAGAAACCAGTGCATTTGTATAAGACCTCGCACTCCCCTGTGGGCATGAGGGAACACACCATGGGGCAGTCTCCAATGACAGCAGAGAGAAAATATTTTATGTTGTCGCACTGTCGGATTTCTTATGGTACAGAATGCCTAACTTGCTTGAATGATTACCCTAAAAAAACAAGGCCATCAAAGAAATGCCAGGCCTGCATGCAGGCTGTTTTCAGCTCTTCACAGACCGGGCACCCATGACTGAAAACAGCAGGGCACAACTTGACCAGGAGCCCCTCAGGTCTCTGACTGTGGGGCACGTGACTGACCGACTGACAGCTCCGCTGCTACCTCTGAGCCCACCATACATCCCACAGGGGCTCCCCGCCAGTGACGAGCACGGAAGGGAAAGGAAGGCAGATCCAAGACGCCGACGCCGGGTGACGGGTGACGTGGGCTCCAGGACTCCCTTGGCCGGGACAAGGGCTTCCTCAGGACTGTGCTGAGGCCTGGGGCCCTCCCACAGGGCCTCCTTGCCCCTCCTCCTGCACAGAGACCAGCCCAGCACCACAACCCTCCCTCCCGTTTCCCCCAATCACCGTCTTGCTTCTACTCTCCCCTTGGCGTCTCCTCCCGGGAGAACCCAAACTGAGCGCACACCACTGTGGGAATTTTAAAAAGGAGCCCTCTGCATCACAGCAATGTTCTCCCAGGATGAGCGGCATGGCCCCCAATCCCCTGTCACTTCTCAGGGGGCGCCTTTGTTCAGTGCACAGCACATACGCCTCATGGGGGGCCACTGCAGACCCCTGGTTGTGAGGGGACCTGGGGGGACACCAAGGTAGGCAGGCGCGGAGATCCCTCCTCACCACTCAGGGGACCAAGAGAAAGCAGGCGCCCGCTGTGCCAGGCCTTCCCCCCTCCCACCCAGCCCCTGGGCTCTGCCCACCTCGGGCCCACAGTATTCATGCACAGACGTTGTACCCAGCAAGGACCACTCCGTCTGGTCTACACTGGGCTTTCTAGAACTTCGTTTACTAGAGGGTATCCCTTATAAACATGGGTTTTAGCTTCTCTTGAAAAGGCAGCTGACCTGGTCACACAGAGTCCGGATCCCCACACGGGTATAATCCAGTGGCGTTCCACAGTGACCAGTCTCTGGCCGGGCCAAGCATTCCAGCGTGCCATAGTCCCCACCCGGGCCATTCGCTCCCCTTACCTGCCAGGGTCCTAAGCGCTGGGGTTTGCCAGCAACTCGCTGTGTGACCTTGGTCCTGCCGATGCCCCTCTCTGAGTCCTGTTCTTGAACCTGAGGAGAAGGGACACACTGCTCTCATCTTCAAGGGCCCTCCAGGCTCCAATGCTCTGACAGCACACTGGGAAAGATGGAGAGGGAGACAGAGAAAACAGTTCTGCTTAATTGCCTCATTAAGCCCTCCTTGTTGGAAAGCGGGAATGGGAGCAGCGTCTTCTGGTTTATGGTTTGCCTGCATCTCCCCAGCTGAGTAATGCAGCTGGAGGGGGAAGGAGGGATTGGGGGTGGGGGATCCTGGCCAGGCTCGGGCTCAGTGAGGCAAACGTCCTGTCAGGCTTTTCTGTGGTTGCTTGTAACGGAAGCCCCCAAGCAGTGGCTTACACAAGAGTGGGATTTACAGTTCTCCGTGTGATAACGATGGTAGCGAGTGCTAGGGTGCACTCCATGCACAGGCGCCCAGAGCTCTTCTAAGCACGGTGCACAGATTAAGTCCCGTGCCCCATGGCCCCCCAAATTCATGTCCACTGGGAACTGTGCACGTGGTCTTATTGGAACAGGGCATGTGCAGATGTAATCCAGTGACGATGAGGGCAGGCACGCTGACTCGGGTGGGCCAGGGACGGGGTCCTTCTAAAGGACGGGAATTTGGACACGCCTCCCCCCCAGAGGGAAGATGGTTATGTGGTGACAGGCAGGGATGGGAGTGACGCATCAACAAGCCAAGAAACATCAGGGCTGGCGGCAACACCAGACGCTCAGAGGCCTGGAGCGGACGCTCCCTCAGCGACCCCAGAAGGAAGGAGCCCTGCCGATACCTTGATGTCAGACATCTGGCCTCCAGGACTGTAAGGGGATACATTTCGGCTGTTTTAAGCCATTTAGTCGGTGGTACTTTGTATAGCAGCCCAGGAAACCAATATAATCCATGAGCTGGGTTCTGTCATCGTCCCCACTTCACAGATGGGAAACTGAGGCACAGTGCAAAGTTGCAGAGCCAGTAAGTGGCAGTCAGGATTTAAAGCCAGCCCACTGGACTCTACCTCAAAGCCTCTCTGCCACAGAGAGAGGCCTGTGTGCAAGTGAACACGTATGGGGAACCTCTACCGGGTCACTTGCAGGGTGCAAAGGGCTGTGTAGAAGCCATAGTGCTGAGACCCAGGCTTTGGCCACATCCACAGGAAGTGCCGAGGAAGTTATGACAAACGGGCTGTGGGGACCAAGCCTCCGAGGCAGGATCACACCGCCCAGCCCAGCCAAGAGAGCGGCCTGTTCCACGGATGAGACGCGGTGACTGGGCTGGTTGCATTTAGCAGGTCGGAACCCCGGCTGGTAGAACAGCCCCCAGTTACTGCAGGTGGAGGGGTACCCCAGCACAAGGCACGGCCTGGCGTGCAGCACGCAGCGTCCCGGGCTGGGTTCAAACAAAGAAAGGGGCCTCCGCAGAGATCTGGGGCTTTTCCTCAGGTGACGCCTCCCTCAGCCTCTGCGAGCCTTGTCTCTTCATCTGGGAAACGGGGCTTACGTGTGCTCGTCTGTCCCCACCTCGCAGGGTGACGTGACATGACGCTCCCTGGGCAGGTGTTAACACGGTTGTCTTGTGGTACATTTTTCACATTTCTGGTTTTTAATGTTCTCTCCCTTCTATTTTTATGCATGGATAAAACAGTTTTTCCTGTTTTTATTGGAAGATCTCTGAATTTGCTCCACATGCCCTGGGAAGATTGAGCAGCATCTCAGACTTACAGCAAAGCCACTTCTTAGCAACAAGGCAACCCTTGCTGGGTGTAACCTTCCAATTTCCAGAGGTCCATGACTTGTGACTTGTCTGGGTGCCCACACTGCCTTCTCCCCAAAGAAGCAAGGTGATCATCAGGGCACAGAAGGGGTCTCAGCCTCGGGCTGGCAGATTAAAACGTGAGCTCCTGTGGGTGGAGGGCCTGGCACAGGGCTAGACTCCCCAAAGGAGCACCTATTCGTGCCCCCCCATTTCAGGGTTCACCAAACCTCAGGCATCTGGGCACATCTGCCCAAATTTACCACACATGCACCCCACCCCTAGCCTGAGTTCCCTGACGTTTTCCTAAACTGACTCAATTGATTTTGTTTAAATAGATTTACTAAGAAGAAACATTCTGCTGACGTGTCCACCAAAAGGCATACCATATTTATAACAGCTTTGTTCATAATCTCCAAAAACAGGAACCACCCCAAATCCACCACCAGTGAACTGTGGTCCACCCACACTGCAGAGTATTATACAGCACTGGAAAAGGACGGACCATGAATACACATGACATGAACAGGCGGAAGCAGAGAAACAAAGAGAGCGTGTTCTGCATGACCCTACTGACATGAAACTTTAGGCCAAAACCCACCTATGGAGAGAGAGTCAGAAGAGCAACCTCAGCAGGGTGGGTGCCACTGACGGAAGGGACACAGGGGCCTCTGGGGCCGGACGTGTCCTGTGCCTGCGCCTGGGCGGCAGTTAGGGGTGGTACACCCAGGTACACCCCGGGCGAGGCATCAGCCGCACCTTCGAGATTATCTCCTTTCACACACGCACACACACGTGCATATGTGTATACGTGGGTAAGGAAGGGAGACAAAACATATGTACGACAGGAAGGGAGGGAGGGAGGGAGCGAAGGAGGAAGGAGACCAAAGCACTGCGTGCTGCCACGAGGACGTAGAAGTGATTTGTGCCGGGTCTGCAGAGCACCCTTAAAGGGAGGGTGGTCTTCTTGCCTCCGGCCGCTCTGCTGCCTGGAATCCAGACAAGACGTTTGCAGCTGCCCAGCCACCTCAGACCACGAGACGGAAGCCAGGACTCCCTCCTGATCGTGGTTTTCTGTGAGAGTTAAACTTGTGTCTTGTTTAAACCCCCACTACTGGGGTTCTCTGTCAAACGTTTTCTTAACTCCTAAGGGCAAGAAAGTGTCTGAACAGCCACAGGTTTCCAAGGGATATGTGGTACCCTCCAGGTGGCCTTCTTTCCGGTGAGAGGAAGTGATCTTTTCTGAGGGTGTTACCGAGGCCGTTGCACTGAGCACAGAGGTGCTGCGTGTGGGGACAGAGGGACCCACCAGGCTTCTATTCTGCACTCGTGTGTACAGACAGCGGGATTCAAATCCTCTAACACGTCCAGTGTTCCCCACATTGGGGGGAAATATTTCAAATAGCGAACTAGACTCCAGCAGTTATGACATCATCCTCATTCCAAACCCACTTTCTCAATATCTTTTACATTGCAAACTATTTCAAACATACAAAGGGTAAAGCTAATGATGTGACAGATTGCACATATCCAACCACTCGGATTAAACAGATAGTAACATTTTGCCAGAGTTACTTCAGATCTCTCTTTTCACAGAAATAAAAGCTTGCAGACCCAGCTAAAGCCCTCCTCCCACATGCACTCAAGCGTCCTCTCCCCCCTCCCTCCTTCCCTCCCTCCCTCCCTCCCTTCCAGCCTCCAAACCTGGCGGGTTTCCGTCCTATGTGAGTCTTAATGTTCCTCCTACACAGAATGTATCCATAAACAATAGGCAGTGTTGTAATAACTACTCTTATTCTACCCAGTTAAATTCTTCCTCTGAATACTTGTTCATACACAGGTGAAGCCATCACTTCACAACAATTTATGGGAGATTACTGGGCCCGTTGGGAATATGTAAGTCTTTGGGGACATTTTTTTTCTACCAATGTTGCCCAAAGACACATGTGCTATTTTATTTTTCTCTAGTACATGTTATAATTCAACGTAATTCAACAGTGTAAGTATTCAAATTAAAAGAGAAGCTGAACTGTGTACCAGCCAAAATTATCCTGCACACCCCCAAGGGTATGCTACCGGTTGGGAACTTGCTCTAACCAGTCCCGGGAGAGCTGGGACTGTCTCTTTCTCCTGGAAGGGCAGCCCAATCAGAGTGTTCCAGACACTTCTGATCATACCGTGAGATAATAAAAATAAATTCCGAGCACCAACCCCGGTTATATAAATATTTCCCAGCCTGTAAACCACGCACGTCCTCCTGTATTACTCAGCTGATTTCTTGCTGCTCACCTGCACTGTGTTACTAGAATTATCTTCCATCTGCCACTTCTCTGCAGGGAGATTTTTGAAGGCACTTGTCCATTGCATGAGGGTTATTTTAGGAACACCAGGCACCCTCATCACCAAAGCCGCTAGCTTGGGCTCATGCACACTGCAATTGTGAAAGGTGAGTGGGGGGCACCACTCCAACCCCAGGTGCGAGTGGAAGAACAACAAACCAGCACTGAGTAGGGTGCCCGCTGGGTGCCAGGGCCTGCACTAAGCACTCCACGCAGACTAACTCACTTAGCCCGGGAGCTGGTATTGTTATCGCCCCTTTTATGACTGAAGCTCAGAGAGGTTGAGGAACTTGGCCAAGGTCACAGAGCTGTAAGGGAAGCAGGAGTTAAACCCAGGCTGAACTAGCCAGCACCCTCCTGTCCCCTGTGGGAAGAGGGCAGCTCGCTGTTTCCTAACAGTGACATCTGGCCTGAGAGGGAGCACCCATAACCAGCCAGACTAAACACCAGTAGAGAATTCACCTGTGGATTATTAGGTTCTACAGAGAGCTGGTAAATAAAATAATGAACATAATCAAATTTACCCTTAAAAGTCTTTTAAATCACCCACAAGGTAAGTGGTAGGCCACGCGGGAGGAAGTGCAGCATGGCCGGCTCCTCCACTGCTGGTGTGGTCACTGCCTGCTTGCTCTGTCCCAGGCCTGGTCTACACCCCTTATATGCTGGGCTGTGCAATCGGCTGGCTTCCACCCAGAGTCAGCCAATGGGAGGCACCAGGTGGCCGAGGAGGGCAGGAGGAAGGGAGCAAGCAGAGTGTTTCTCCCCTTCTTTCTCCGGCAGTGGCTGCCTCTCTACCATGCCTCCAGCTCCTGCCAGGTGCCAACCGAATCACACTGGAACAATGTGGGGTGCCAGGTTGTATCAAAGACATGTAACCTGCGGGGCGGCCGGTTAGCTCGTGGTGCTCTTAACTACAAGCTCGCCGGTTCGATCCCCACATGGGCCACTGTGAGCTGCGCCCTCCGCAACTAGATTGAAACAACTACGTGACTTGAAGCTGATGGGTCCTGGAAAAAACACCCTTAAATAAATACAAGTTTTTTTAAAAAATATGTAACTTTGGTTGGCAATGCCAATGTCAAGGAGGACGTGCAGCAACTGGAATGCCTACGTGATCGGTGGCCGTGAAAATTGGTACAACTAGTTTGGCAAATGTTCAGTAGCTACTGGAAGAAGTATAAGCCTCGTCTACGCTTCAGCAACCCCACTTCCAGATACACCCCCAAGAAAAAAGGGTGCAGATGCCCAACAAAAAACAGACAAGGACATTCACGCAGCCTTCTCTCAGCCTTCTCTGAAATTGCCCAAAGCTGAAAACCACCCCAGTGTCCATCAGCACCAGAATGAAAACTAAATTGCAAACTATTCATACAACTGAAAACCACAGAGAAATAAAAAGGACAAACTGGTGCTTTACAGGAAAACATGAGTGGCTGTCGCGGCCAAGGTTAAGCAGAAGAAGCCGGACACTGGCCGTAAGAGCTCATGCACTGTGGGGTTCGGGGATGATAGAGGTGCCCATAGTGGGCGCCCCTGGAGGGCCAGCGTGGGCTGCAGGAAATGAGGGACACTTCCAGGTGGGTTAATCCTACACACGCTGATCGGGGGCCAATGATGCTGGTGAGAATGTGTCAGTCTATCAAACTACACACCTTACTGTGTACGGTTCCTCAATACAGTGTATAAAAATTGTTCCTTTGACCACGAGGGTCTCCCTCAGCATGACAACATGGTCCCAATAGGAGGGGCATGTGACAACTGACACCAACTCCGGAAACACAGACGGAGGTCCCCACCTCACCCCGACTCCTTAGGTGCAATGACGTGGCAGTCGCCTGCGTATTGAAATTTCTCTCATTCCAACTACACACTTAAGTTAGTGCGACTTAAACACACATTGATGAGTGCACTTCATAACATAGGGAGGCCGGTGTCTCAGCTGTTAAACCCATGCGCTCAGGAGTGGGCAGCCCTGGGACCGTGTCCCTGCTCTGCCCCTCCTGAGCCCTGCGACCTCGGGGAGTTCACTCAGCACCCTGAGCCTCAGTTCTCTCCTCTGTAAACTGGGTACAATCGCAGCGCCTACGTCACACAGTCACGGTGATAATTCAGAGGTGATGTGCATAAATGCTTGGCACAGTCCCCCGTCCCCCATCACGGGCCATTCATCCATTCAACACACATTTATGGAGCCCCCTGCGCGTCAGGAGCTGGGAGCCGCTAGCGAGCAAAACAGACACAGCCCCGGCCTCCCGACACTGGCTGGGGCAGAGTCTGACCAAAAAAGTAGACGCATCACTGCAGATGTCAAGTTCTTGGCAGGAAAACAAAGCAGGTGATGGGTGGGAGGTAAAGGGGACATCCTTGGTGCCCCCGCCACCAGGTCCCTTTCCTCGGCCACTGGGACTGTTGGCTGTGAGGGGCTCACAGCTGCGTCCTTCTCTGGAAACTAGCTTTTATCCAAACTGCACTTGAGTGTACCCCCTCCCGGGGCGCCCAGGGGCCAACACCTGACTGACATGGCCCCCAAAGCAGGGATGTAAACAGATGCTTGCACACCCGTGTGCCAAAAAAAGGAATGAAGCAGGGCACAGTATGGCTGGACCTCGAAAACACTGTCCTGAGTGAGCCAGCTGCAAGAGGACAAATAACGTATGATTCCAACGTACAGATTTTACAAGGAACTGTCGTGCGGGAGACCCTGCTCGCTGCGCCATGTGTCGTGCGGGGCGGCCTGTGAGGTCTCTGCTCCCGCTCCCCACATAAGAAGGCAGGACATGGTGAGGCCAAAAAGGAACACCCACGGAGCCACAGGCGGGAGTCACACCACTATGTTCTCACTGGAGGCTGGAGCCACACTGTCCGCCACCCTCACTGCTCCGCTTGCAGGCTCAGCCCCCATCTTCTTGCTAGCCCCCATTCTCCTGCTAGCGTAGCCACGGCAGTTATATCAGTGGCCAATGGCTCACTGGTTACAGCTGACAGCCAACTAGCCACAGCTGATGACCATCCGATCACAGTTGATGGCCACTTACTACCCGAGCCAGCACCTTTCTATGTGAGGCCGAGAGCCTGGAAACTGCTCTCTGGGGCTCTGTCCCCACACTCCACCCCTACAGGGTCTTACCTCACAATCTACACGACAAGCATCTTCCGCGAGGGTCCCTGTGCGAGGAGCCTGGAGGTGAATGTAATATCCTGGACACAGCCAGGGTTCTCTGGGCACAGCCAGGGTTTCTCAGGGCACCATCAGTACTTCTGGGCACCACCAGTCTCCCTGGGCTCAGCCAGGGCCTCTCAGGGCACTGCCACTCTCTCTGAGCACAGCCAGACTTCCTGGGCTCAGCCAGGGCTCTCAGGGTACCACCAGTCTTTCTGGGCACCGCCAGTCTTTCTCACATTCTCCACGGCGGCTGGTCGAGACATAAAAGCAAACATCCGCCAGTTCCACTACATGGTGGTACGTTTCCAAGCAAACAGTCAAACGGTCCATTAAATTAGGGATGGAGCCCATTCCCCATAGTCCACAGTCATTCGCCAGGGCTGTGAGCCTCACAATGTGTCTCCTCTCTGCAGGACGAGGGCTCCAAGTCCTCCCCAAGCTGGAGATGAGGGCTTCAGCAAACACTTCCCAGACCACAGGGCCGCAACGACCTTCGCTTTCTCCAGCCTCTGCTGGTTGGGGAACCATCCACGTCTTCCCACCCCTCCACGGGGGTCCAGCTCTCCAGCAGCTGCTCCTCCTGGTCTTCCTGAGACTGAGTGTTCATATGCACAGACTGCTCCACTGCCCTTCGGAGGGCTTTGGCCGGCATGGTACCCTGCTCACTGCACCATGTGTCGTGCGGGGCGGCCTGCGGGGTCTCAGCTCCCGCTCCCCACATAAGAAGGCAGGACATGGTGAGGCCAAAAAGGACACCCACGGAGCCACAGGCGGGGAGTCACACCACTGTGGTCTCACTGGAGGCAGGATCCAGTGGCAGGATCCGCCACCCTCACTGCTCCGCTTGCAGGCTCAGCCCCCATCTTCTTGCTAAGCGCCATTCTCCTGCTAGCGTAGCCACGGCAGTTATATTAGTGGCCAATGGCTCACTGGTTACAGATGATGGCCAACTAGCCACAGCTGACGGCCATCCAATCACAGCTGATGGCCATTTACTACCTGAGCCAGCACCTTTCTATGCGAGGTCGAGAGCCTGGAAACTGCTCTCTGCGGCTCTGTCCCCACAGGGACACAAACATTCCGTCTACAGCATGTATATTTTACGGCAGTGAAAAACAAAGCAACACCCACCTCCCTAAAACCCAATATGTATCACACACACACACACACACACACACACACACACACACACACACACCCGCTTGGCTGAGGACAGGCCACCCTGGTGCAGTTCAGCTCCAGGCTGAGGTTAGCATTGCTTGCTCCACTTCTGCACTCCATCCGGCCTCCGCCTGCCTCCTTCAGCCCCATAAATCACCCCTAAAATCCCCCTCTCAGGCTCTGCTTCTGGGAAACTTCATCTAGGTTAAACTGCAATTTAAAAATAAGGTGCTGGGGCAGCCTCTCTGGCAGGCAAATGGCCCAGGGCATCAGCAACTTTGATGAGCAGCAGCTGAAATCTCTCGTCTCCGAGGGAAGGGGGGCTGACGTGCACAGAAAAGCCACGATCGTGCGGGCGAGGGCGCAGGGGCCCACACGGGACACGGACCCACAGCCCGTGGCACCTGCCTCCCTGTCCCTTTTTTACACGTGGAACTGTGGTGCCAGAGTCCTTCGGAAGCCTGTGGGAAATCCAGTTGAGAGTGTATGGCCTGGAGCAGCAGGCCCTGCTCCTGCACCCCTGCCCGAGGACCCAGCTCTGGACACGTGTACCATGTCTTGATAAACCCGAGCTCACACATGCCTGACCAGAGACTCTGACCTGGGCATGGCCCGTGACCTCAGCCAGCCACACAGGGGCTATGGGGACAGGGCCAAAGACCCGGCTGGGTGTGAGAAATCCCATTTCTGTGACAAGGTGTCTCAAAGACACACACAGCTCCAAGCGTAATTCTCCACCCTCTTGGCTGAAATAATCAGTGTGTGCAAACATGAAATATTGGGTTCCCACACAGCACTAATTGTGTCCCCTGAAAGCACTGGTGATGGGACATTGCATTGAAATAATTATGGCTTTTGCATGTGAAGGGGGAGGGAGGGGAGAAAAAGAGATCTCATTTGATTATTTATAGTAAATAGCAGGAGTGTTAGATAAAGAGATCACTCTAGTTTTTTACAGAGAGAAGCGCAGTCACCCATGGCTGGGCTGTGGAGTGGCTTCTGCCTAGACGAGGGCTTCTTTACCACGGGGTCAAGGGGCTTTGCTGGGCCGGGACACAAGAAAGACAGACAGGTCCTGTCTGACTAAAGGCAGCCGTGGGAGGCTGGGGGAGCTGGGACTGGCTGCTCCGGGCTGGCTGCCTGGTGGGCTGTGCAGATGTCACTGGACCCTTTTAGGTAGCTGCATGTTGGCTGATGGGGCACCCAGCCCCACAGCTCATCCTCCCACTGGGACCAGTGGTCACTCAGCATACTCTCCTCACGGAGATGGAGGAAACGCAAAAGAACTCGCAGAATCTAGCAAGGTCTCTGGGGCCATGCTGCCTGGGCTTAGATAAGGCCCAAGTCTAGGGGAAGGAAAGCAAACCCCGCCCCAGAGTGGGAGGAGCTGGGAAGGTGGGCCCACAGGGAGGGTGAGGAACCGAAGCGGGTTCTGCAGTGTGGCACCAACCTGTTCTGTGTGCCAGACCGTGCCACTTACTTGAAGATGCCCTTGTTCATTAGACACCGAGTGTGGCCACTTTCACACGTCCCACAAACGTTTACTGTGTGCCTGCCCACCAGCGCTGGGACCAGCACTGTGGTGAGCGCTGGAGAGCAAGGGTGAGCAAATACAGGTACGCCACTTGCCTGGTGGTCCTCACAGATGTGCAGGAGCATGAGGACACCAAACAGTAACCCACGTGCATGACTGTCAGCTGGGATCGGTGTTGTAAACAAGAGGCACCTCGCTGTGGGCGCCCGTAATAAGGGACCTGATCTCGCCTTGACGGACGGGGAAGGTCTCCCCAGGAACTGAGGATGGAGCTGAAGTTGGAGTGACACATGTCCATTGTGGGAGGAGGGTTCAGCAGGTGCAAAGGCTCTGCGGGAACAGCTGGCCTGCAGAGGTGGGGAGACTGGGTGTCGACGGGCAAAGGCACAGGTGCAGGCAGCTCGCTAGGAGTGCCAGGCCTCGGGTCACTGCAGCCTGTGGGCACAGCACTCAGAGCGTGCCAGCTCTCAGGGCTGCTGACAACGTCTGAGACCTTAAACAGAGAATATGCTGCCTCCAAAGTAGAAAAGACGACGGCAAAATCAAAGTTAACAGCTGTCGCCTTAGATACTGACAGACCTATCATTGTTAACAAGCCAACTGCAAAGTCTTAGAGGTCTCTGCTTTTAAAGAGCAGTACCTTGTTTCCCCGAAAATAAGACCTAGCTGGACAATCAGCTCTAAAGCGTCTTTTGGAGCAAAAATTAATATAAGACCTGGTATATTATATCATGTCGTGTCATGTCATATCATTAAACCTGGTCTTATAGTAAAATAAGACCGGGTCTTATATTAATTTTTGCTCTAAAAGACGCATTAGAGCTGATTGTCTGGCTAGGTCTTATTTTCGGGGAAACACAGTAGTGGCAGGACTGCTGCTCCGGAAAGAAGGAGCAGGTGTACTGTCCCCTCGCCCTCCCACTGGTACAACTGAAAACAATACTGGCTAACTCTTATCACCTTTCCACGTGCAGCCACTGCTTCCAGAGCTCCACACACAGACCCATTCTATTAATTCGCATAGCAATCCAGTAAGGAAAATACCATGGCTGCCCCCATTCTACAGGTGAGGAAACCAAGGCCCTGGTCTTGTGGGCCTTTCTGTCTTTTCCTGACTCCATCACTGGACCAAACCATCAGGCTTCCTTTCTGCTGTCACCCTGGAGACCCCACAGTAGGTGCTTAACCCACATCTGAATGCATGCATTCAGCAAATGGTAGGTGAACACCTACTATGTGCCAGGCCCTGTTCTAGGAATAGGGAGACAGCAGTGAGCAAGATGGAAAGAAGCCCTACCCTGTGGGTGTTGGCTAAAAGAGCGGAGGAGACCCACAATAAAACGCCCAGGCACTCTAGGTCAGGTACTGGGAGGGGCTCGGGGCAGAAACTAAGTGAAAGACATCAAAGCAGGGCATGCCAGGAGATGCAACTTAAAATGGAGTAGACGAGCAGAGAAGACCTCCCCGAGAAGGGGTCGTTTCACCTGAAAGAGAAAGAGGGCACAGGCCTGCACAGGCCTGGAGGCTGGAAGGTGCCTGTCAGATCTCATGAGCTGGAAGGGGGCCAGGGGGGCTGAGGCTGAATCAGTGAAGGGGTCGAGACTGGGAAATGAGGGCAGAAAGGGAACGGGGTGGGGGGGGGTGACCGGAGCATGTGGGGCTTTGAGGCCACCGTGAGAACTCTGGCTTTTCCTCTGAGGGAGGTGGGACCAGAGGAGCAGCCTGCTGTGCCTGGGGTTTTATCAGGCCCCCTCGGCCCGCCATGTGGGGCCAGGGGGCAGCCAGGAGACCAGGAGAGGGGCTACTGCAATGGTCCTAGTGAGCAGTGACAGCAGCTGGCACCTGGGTGCAGGCAGTGGGGGGATGAAAAGTGGTCAGACTCTGGATCTATTTTGAAGATAAAAACAACAGGATTTCCGAATGAATTGGCTATCAGGCGTGAGAGAAAAAGAAGAGTCAGGGATGACCCCGAGAGTTTCAGCCCAGCAACCAGAAGATGAAGTCAGCATCAGAGATGGAGAGACAGCAGCAGGAGCAGATCTGAGGCCGATTTCAACATGCTCAGCTCGAGACGCCCGTGAGCCGTCTGTAGCCCAGCCAGGCTTTCCTGTAAGGACAGAGCAGCAGAAAACGTAACGCGCTGTCTGGTTTGAGCTTCTGACAGTCCTCGCTTCTCAGGTTTGTTCTCCTCTGGGGATAAAACTAACCGACCAGATCTTTCCCCGCCATCTCTCCCGAGCGCCTCGAGCCTCCAACTGCGTCAGCCTCACTCGGTGGGGAAGCTGGTGCCATAAATCACCGAGTGATGATACCAGCGCCCTCAGAGGACGCCGTCTCCTGGTATGAAGCTCAGACAATAGACGGGGATTCGATGAGCTCATGCAGCGGCGGGCACATTAGATTTGCCATAAATTATTACAAAGTACCAGGAAATCACAGTGATCTCAGCCGAGTGCAGGAGGAACGAGGGGCGGGGGTAGGCGCACTCACAGCTCCACGTGCCCCAAACCACTGCCCTGCTGTGTGGTCGGTCGGGGTGTGTGCGTGTGTGCGCATGCATGTGGTGTGGGTCCCAGAGCAGAACACACACTGCCTGGCATGAATGAGAAATGTGAAGGTTTTCTTGAGGACATCGGATGATTTCTTTGCTTAGCTACTTCAAAGCTGTATGTCCTTGAGCAAGGTACCTAACCTCTCTGAGCCTTGGGTTTCTCGCCTGAAAAATGTGGGTAATAATTGTACCTACTCATAGTATAGCTGGGAGGATGGGGGACAGTCATTTGTGATGCTCTCTAAACCCCTTGCTTTCTGGTTCTCTTCCCCAGCACACAAGAGGAGCAATTCCCCACCCCTTGAATTGAGGTGAGGTCATGTGATGTGCTTCCATCAATGAAATGTGCATGAGAGTGACATGGATCGCTCTAAGAGCCAGTACATGACGGCTGGGGTTCATCGCACTCATCTCCCTTCAAATGACGGCTGCTCTGCTTACCAAGGGGAGAGCTGTCTTTGCTGACCCACGATGAACAAGAAATAAACTGTGCTTGTTGTTGTTGAGTCAGGATGTGGGGGTCCTCGGTTACTGCAGCGAAACCTCACCTTTGCTGACTGATACAGGATGAGTTAATATCTATAAAATCCTCAGAACATTTCCTGGCACACAGTAGGCAGTGCCAACTGTTGGTGTATTTCTGCTGAAAATGTCCCCTGGGTGAAATTCTAACCATTTCCCTTCTCTTTTAAGAACTACAAATCCATATATATTTTAATGTATTATGTTCTCTAAAATTCTAGCATGAGATGAATGAACTGGCCGTCTGGGCCCTCGGGCCCACAGAATTACACGCGCCTCAGGGTTTTTTGCCCCGAGGTCTTGCTGGAAACAGTAATACCGTTACTAGTAACGGCTCATATTTATTGAGTCCTGTACTTGCGTGGGCTGTGAGCTGTGCTAAGCATGGCACAATCGTTTCTCATTTAAACCTGACAAGAACCCTGTGAAGTAAGAACTGGTAATGCTCCATTTTGCAGATGAGCAACCTGGGGTACTTAGAGGTCAAATAACTTGTTTAGTGCTGGGCAGGAATCAAGAGGCGAATGACCTTGAAATACATCAGGAGACTTCAGTAAGATTTTACATAGAATTGCCAAGAGTAGGAGAGATTGTGATGCTTGCCAATTATTAACACTGTCTAGAGCAGGGATGTCCAAACTGCGGCCCGCGGGCCAACTGCGGCCCATAATCCATTGTTAATTGGCCTGCAGCAAATTCCAAAAATATATTTAGTTTACTTAAATAAACCAGGTGAGGCAACACGTACTTCACCTCAAGTGAGTGGCCCGGCTGTGTGTGTATTTTACCGCATATGGCCCTTGGTAAAAAACGTTGAAAAAAGTTTGGACAGCCCTGGTCTATAGGCTTAAGGTAAAAGCAGCAGCTGTTTTTATCACATGCCTGGCACCAGTCAGAGGGCTTTGTCTATATGTAGTCATTTAGTGTCTACCCTGTTTCCCCGAAAATAAGACCTAGCCAGACAATCAGCTCTAACGCATCTTCTGGAGCAAAAATTAATACATGATTTATATAATATATATTAGATAATATATATAAGACCAGGTCGTATATTAATTTTTGCTCCAAAAGACGCATTGGAGCTGAGTGTCCGGCTAGGTCTTATTTTTGGGGAAACACGGTGTGACAATCCAATAAGAGCATAAATGCTATCATTGCACCCATTTTCCAGGTGAGGAGAGTGAGGCACAGAGAGGTGAAGTGGCATGCCCATGGTTCCACAGCTAAGTGGGGAGGGAGCGGGTGCCAGCCCAGAGCCCTGAGCCCTCAATCCCTGCACTGCACCACCTCTCTGGTCCTCACCAAGAGCCGGGTGCTGGGCGTTATCTGCTTCCACTCCCAAATCAGCCACTCGGCAAAGGCAGGAAGTGAGCAGGTTGCTCGGGACCATACAGCTAATGAGAAAGCAGGCCTGATATCGATCTGGCCCAGAGCCAGTGTTCTAACCCCCAGATTCCCCCTCTGGGGCACCTCACACCAGGCCAGAGACATGGCTTCTGCCTTCGCCATGCACACATCCAGTTAGACCAGACAGGCCCAGATGGACCTCACCCCTTCTTTCCAGGCCCATTGCCTACTCTACGCTGAGATAATGCAGACCCAAAGGAGCAGAGGCACAAGATGGCTCGCTGCTCTCCACCTCTGCCACTTGCTCAGCATTCTTGCTGAACTTAAAAAAAAAAAAAGAAAGAAATCCTGAGGCTGACAGACCCAGAGCTGTAGCGTGCTTAGAATGAAAAAAAGAAAAGAAAAAACTGATAATGTCAGGAATCTCTCTTGCAAGCCAGTGCAAATCCAACTGGCTTAAGCAAAAAGAGGAACTAAAATTCCAGGAATAGAGTCAGCTTCAGACACAGCTGGATCCAGGGGCTTAGACAATATCCTTCGGCCTGAGTCTCTCCCTATCTGGCCTGCCCTCTCCTCCATGTTGGCTTCATTCACAGATGCCACCCAGTGGCAAGATGGCTGCAAGGAAGTTTATGCTACACCCCTCCGGTCAGGGTCCAGCAGGAAAGAGGTGCCCCTGGTCAGGGTCCAGCAGGAAAGAGGTGCCCCGTCAGGGCCCGGTAGCCACGCCTCTAGGATCAGCCCTGACTGGCCATCCTGAACCAATCACAGAGGCCACAGAAATGCAGTAAGTTGATTGGCTTAGACCTGGATAATCATCCCTGGGATGGGGTCCATCCTTAGACTGAGAGTGGAAGCCTGGATCCCCTGATGAAAAGTAGCACTGCTGCCAGAAGGAGAAACGGGTGCTGTGAAGACACAGGTGTTCGTTCCCTACACTAAGAACCGAATCAGACCCCGTGTGCCAGCATCTTCTATTTGCCCATCGCTCTCCTTCCAGCCCCAGGCTCTCTGCCCCCAGGCTGACCACACCACCCAGCCCGCTGCTCTCTGCCTTCTGGATGGGCTTGGCCAATGGGGAGGCCCTGCAGGACGCAGGGGAAGAGTGAGCTCCCTCCCTAGGACCGGCCGTTTCCCTCTGCTGAAGGGGCCACCTCGCTTCTCAGGGTGGCGGTTGCTACATCCTCTCTCCTGGGTCTCTGGAACTCTCCCTCCTCTCCTCCCTTCCAATCCCAGGGTGATGACAGACCCTCATTTCTAGCCCAGGATTTTGCCCATGCCAGCCCCCACCTTTGCAAATAAATACTCCCTTTATTACGCCCTCCTGGAATTATCCGTACGTGACTGTGCCTACGTTTCCTGGAGTCTTGCTCCCAGAGAGATGCCGAGAGGAAACCCAATCCAGGCTGGGACACCTGCCTTCTCCCATGATCCTCCAGCTCTCGCCCCTCCCCCAGGTGCCCCTGCCCTTCCCCAAGTCTGAAAAGCCAGTGACTTGAGGAAGATGGAAAAGTTCTGAAGGTTGATGGTGGCATAGCGATGTGAATGCATTTAATGAAACAGAACTGTACACTTAAAAACGGTGAAAATGGTACATTTCATGTTATGTATATGTTACCGTAATTTTTAAAAATGTTTAAAAGGAAAACAGAGCCAGTACAACAAACCCTCGTCCCCCCCCCCCCCCCCCCCCCCCCCCCCCCGTCTCCCATTCCTGCCCCCCTCCCCCAACCTGGGTTCCGGAGAGCCAGCTGGAGGCCTTGGGTAAGGAAGGAGGCCTCCTCTAGATCAATGGCGTATTGATTTGTTTCATGGGGAGCACAGGGCACAGGCTGATTTTCTTCCAGTGAATGTGAACTTCAGATGCCCCCAGGCCTCGGGTACAAATGAGGCAAAGCATTTCCGCAGCCAACAGGGAGCCCTCCCAGCCACTGGCCCGGGGCGGGCAGAGAGAAAGGCCTTGGCAAAGCGACCTGGGGAGAAGCCACAATGACAAGAGCCCAGCAGACGCCCAAGTTCCCTTTCCAGCACAGGAACTGAGTCACCCTGCCCCGTGCCCTCCCAGCCACCGCTGTCCCTTTTGTGGGGCTGCGAATGCCCTAGTCCTGGGGACAGACGCCCAGGTCAGCAAATCACGGCTGATCCCTGACCCCTTCTGCTGGGAGGAACGAGGACCAGGGCACGCAGCAGGCCAGGTGCTGGAAGCTGCTGCTAAGTGAGCCCAGACTCCAGGCCAGAATTTAAAATGCCCGAGTAGCCACATTAAAATAAAAAGGTTAAATAAATAGATGGAATGAAGTTCGAGATTTTACTTAACCTAACCTATCCTAAGCATTACCATTTCAGCATCTAACCCATAAGAGTTACCGGGGAGATATTTACATTCTTTTGTTTCCATATGAACACTCTGAAATCCACTGTGTAACCTACTCTTGCAGCCCATCCCCATGTGGACGCCAAATTCCCACTGGAAATACTTGACCGGTGTTTCCATTTCCCGAAGTCGACTACTGGAAAGGTAGGTTGACCCGCCTGAGTTGTTCTGCAGAGATAAGTCTTCCGAGCACCGAGTATCAAAAATCATTTTTCCTTAATATCTGCATCCGCATTAGCAAAACTGCTTCAGTTTTTTTCATTTTAAATTTAAATTAAAACACAGTCATATTTAGAATTCAGTTCCTCAGTCTCACTAGACACATTTCAAGCGCTCAGTAACCACACGTGACTAGTGGCTATTGTTTTGGGCGAGGCAGTTCTCAAAGGAGGAGAGAGATGATTAAAATACTTACAAATGGAATCATTTCACGTAAATGGAATCACACAGCAGATCCTCCTTTTTTTGTCTGACTTCTTTCATTTCGCATAAGTATTTTGAGCCATCCATGTTTTTGTTTATGTGTATGCACATATAATCTTACCAGAGAGAAGCAAGTGCTAAAAAGGAAAGAAAGCATAAGGCAAGACCGAAGAGGGGTCTGGAGGTCTTTTAGAGAGATGAGATCTGGCAGGCCTGCCTGTGGAGGTGACGTCTGAGTAAAGACTTGCAGGGGGCCATGCTTAGATCTGGGGGAACAGTGTCCCACGCAGAGGGAACAGCCAGTGCAAAGGCTCTGAGATGGGAGCATGCGTGGTGGGCTCAGGAAGCAGGGCAAAGGCCGGGAGCTGGAGTGGATGTGGGAGAGGGAGAAAATAACACCAGAGGGGTCTCAGAGTCAGACCTTGTGGACCTTGTTGGGCACAGGACTTGGGCTCCCACCCTGCACGTGATGACGGTCTCCTCACTGGTCTCCAGTGTCCACTGCCCTCACCTCAGCCCAGTTTGCCCCCTTTTCTTGTCTGGCTTCTTCCATGTGGCACTGCGATGCTGAGAGTCATCCACAGTGTTGTGTGTGTTAACCGTTCATTCCTTATTCTTGCTGAAGAGTATTCCATCGTGTGGACAAACCACCATTTCTTCGTCCACTCACCTGGTCATGGGCCTCTGTACTAGTTCCAGTCTTTGGCTATTACAAAGAAAGCAACTATGAACACTCATGTACAATCTTTGCATGGACACATGCTTTCATTTCTCTTGGGTAAATACCAAGGTGTGGGGTTGCTGGGTCATGTGGTCAGTACATGATTAACCTCTTAAGAAACTCCCAAACTGTTTTCCAAAGCAGTGGCACCATTTTACATTCCTTCCAGCTATGTACAAGACTTCCAGTGCCTCCATATTCTCATCAACACTCAACACTGTCAGCCTTCTGATGTCAGTCATTCTAGTTGGTGTAAAGTGGTATCTCATCATAATTTTGGCCTATGAGATCTTGCAAGTCCAAAATATTCACTCATGCATTCAGCAAATATTTGCTGAGCACTCATGAAGCTCCGGGCACAGCGACGAGTGCTAGTGTTGTGGAATGTCCAGTTCCATGTACGAGATGGACGTTCATCAACTGTTGAGTAACCACGGGGGCTTTAAAGGCATGCGATGCTAGAAGGGAGTGAAGCAGGGAAGCGTAACACACTTACTCTTGGGGCAGGAATCAGGGCAGACTCCTCTGAGCAAGTGGCACCTGAGCTGAGCTCTGCCTAGTGAGTCAGCACTGCCTCGGCGAGGGGGAGGAGGCCGGGAAGAGAAGTCCACACATAAAGTCCCATGGATGAGTTGGGATGCTTTTGTCTGCAAGGAAGAGCTATGAGGAAATTTAATTATCTCATAGAAGAAGAAATCTGGGGAGCGTTGTTTCAGGATGATTCTGTCTCCATAGTCAAAAACCTAGCAGCTTCCCAGCTTCCCACTCCACCATCCTCAATGGATGGGCCATGTCTTACCTCCCAGTCATAAAATGGTTGCTGTGGCTCCGTGCAACACTCTCTCACACAACAGCGAGCCAAGCAGGAAGGAAGGGCGAGGCAGCAAGAGGAGCTTTCTTCTCATGTGCTTCTCTCTCATTAACGGGGAAAATCTGCCCCTGGCAGAATTCCCCTAACATTTCATTGGCTAAAGCTGGGTCTCATGCCCACCTCAGAGGAACAAAAAACAGAATTTCCTGAGACCTATCTGATTAATCCCCTGGGATAGGGTGGCTCCCCACCAAGAAAAAACAATAATAATAAAATCTGGACTCTGTTGGAAAGGAAAAGGAGGGACTGGTTGCTGGCAAGGTGACCACCAGGGCCCGCCTGGCTCACAGATTACTGTTTAACTGAATTGGCCGCCATCTCAGGAATGTCTAGGATGCCAGCCTGAGAGAATTCCCCCCAGGCGACAAGGCAAAAACCGAAAGATGTCCAGGTGGCCTCATCTCAAACACCAAGACTTCATTCTCAAATGTCCCTCGTGGCCACCAGAGGGCCCAGTGGAGAGCACTGGAAGAGAGAGCCGAGTTACAGGGGTCCCACCTCCCAGGTTCTCTGAGTGAAGGTCCCGGCCCCCTCTCTCCACACCCCATTGAGACATCTGGAGGGGAGCTGGGGGCTGGGCTGGGTGGCAGCTCAAATCATTCCTGGCACCAGCCCCAGCCCAGCCGGCCGCTGGCACACAACCAGTTCTCTCTCTCTTTCTCTCTTGCAAAGCTTTGTTTTTCACTTCCCTGTGGGAAACATCTCAGCAATTCCAGAATGCAGCTCTGAAGAGGAAGGTCAACCTGGAACAGGAATGATCCAATGGCCGCCCCATCCCCTCCTCCCTGCTGAGGGGGTCACCGAAGGTTGGGGTATGAGGGTCTGTCCACGGCTGTGTTAGACCAAGCTCAGGATAGGCGGGTGAAGTGTGTGTGAAGGGTGTGTGTTTGTGAGACTGCAGACAGCGTGTTAGAGGTGTGTGCTGGGTGTTTGCCTTCATTCATTTGGCCAAGACTAAGGACCAACTAACTAACACCATGCTTGGTGCTTCTCTGAGTTCCCAAGAAAATCACAGGAACAAGCCCTCCAGCCCCCACTTCCACCCCCAGCCCTTCAGGGCTGACATTCTTGCCCAGGGAAAGGGACAAAAACAAGAAAAGTGGAGCCTGATGATGTTTTTCATTCCTCTGCCTAAGAGGTAGAGGGGGCCTGTCTGTCCAGCTGACATCGGAGCTGAAAACCAGGTAAAAAGGAGATGGCTGTGCAAAGACCCTGGGCAAGCTGATCCGGGTAGAAAGTGCACCAAATGCAAAGCCCTGAGGCGGGACCCAACTAGGTGAGTCCAAGGAACAGAAGGAAAGTCTGTGAGTGTGGGAGGTGGTTCATGCGCCCTGCGGCTCTGTGCGGGCACGATGGGCCCAAGTGTGCCCGCCTCTGAGTCTGGATATTAAGTCAAACCAGACCAGGAGGGTTCTGTTGGCTGTGCTAGACTTTTTCTGGAAATCCTGGAGGCAGGTGGAGCTGTTAAGAAGCTGTCTTTGGCTCTGGGGGGCTGGATGGTTTCAGAACCCTGATGTTTTCTCACGGTGACAAATTGCCTGGCTGAAGAATTCTGTTTCCAGCCTCCCTTTCATGGTCATAGGCGGTCAGTGAGTGACGAGAAGTTGTTAGGACAGGATCCTTGAAAAGTGTCCTTTTCTTAAAGACAGAGTTACGGAGGCATAATTTATATACAACATTTGGCAGCATTCCACCAGTTTTCAGGAATTGTGAGCACTTGTTAAACTGTCAACTTCCTGCAGGCAGCTGTGCTCGGAGTATTTACACCACGGAAATAGGCAAGCCATCCACATGAGGATTTCCAGCCATCTCCCTCACCAAAAAACCCACACCTGACTTAAAAGCATGCAGGGGCACGTTTACCCTTTCAGCGAGCAGTTCCATGGCTGTTAGCAAATGCATGGTTCGTGTCCATCACCACCACCAAAGTACAGAACAGGTTCACCACTTCCCACCTTAGTCCCTCCCAACTACTGACCTGCTTCCAGTCCCTCTCCTGTTGCCATTTTCCAGAATGCCACATATATAAAATCGTACAGCTTCTTTCATTTAGCAAAATGAATTTGAGACTTATCCATGTTGTATCAGTAGCTCATTCTTATTGAATGCTGGGTAGTATTTCATTGTATGGCTAGATTACAGTTTATTGATCCAGCTAGGGTTTCGGGGCGGGAATTCCCACCCGTTCTCGGGAATTTTTTTTGCTTTCCTGTTCCCAGATCCCCAGAAAAGTTAGTTGGGAAATCGGGAAAATCGGCTCCTTGAACCCAGTAACACCCACAACGGGAAATAAACATACTACTCACAATGTATCTCTTCAACATTTTTCCTATTTACCACTAGTGTTTTCAGGCAGGAATTTTTCCAGGCAGGAATTCCCGTCCGTTCTCGGGAATTCTTTTCACTTTTCTGTTCCCGAATCCCGGGAAAAGTTGGTTGGGAAATCAGGAAAATCGGCTCCTTGAACCCAGGTGGTTGGTAGTATCGGCCGTCACTTTGTGGAAACGATTCATCGTGGAGAACAGAAAACAGTTTGTATCTCGGGATTCGGGAACGGGAAAGTGAAAAAAATTCCTGAGAATGGGCGGGAATTCCCGCCCAGAAACCCTAATCCAGTCACCTTTACAATTCTCCCTTGCCCCTTTCCCCTCCTTGCTGCCTACATGTGGACATGACGACTGGAGCTTAGGCAGCCCTGCTGTAACCATGAGACAAACTTAGAAGCCATGATAAGAATGGTGGTGCAAAATGACAGGCGCCTGGCTCCCTGACGACAATAGCCTTCATTCAATTGCCTACTCGCCATTAGACGGCTTAGAGTCAAAGAAACCGCTCTCTTATTTAATCAACTCTTAAATGCGTTTTCTATTACTCACAGCCAAATCTAATAATCCTAACTGATACACTAAGCAAAGTCTGAACTTTTTTCCTCTCTCTCTTTTTCCTCTCTCTCCCCCTGTGGATTTATCCAGGAGAAGAGAACAGTGTGGAAGGGACATACACTTTAGGTAGGGAGATGAGACCGTGACATGTGACACATTCATGGGTCAGGGTACACAGGACCCTCCAAGCTGAGTGGCCATTCCTCCTCGCTCCTTCTAAACTGGGATTCTACCAGAGTTTAGAGGGTGTATTAGTGTCCAGTGCTGCGTAACAAATCACCACACATCTGGCACCTAAAACAACACAAATGTGTTATCGCACAGTGTCTGGGGGTCAGGTGTGCAGGCACAAACAAGCTGGCTGTCACCATGCTGAAAGCAACGTGTTAGCCAGCTGCCATCTCATCTGAGGCTCAGCTGCCTCTTGCAAGTGCCCTCAGTTGTGGGTGGGATTCAGCAGGACTGAGGGCCCACATTCTTGCTGGTGGTCAGCGGGGGCTGGCGCTTTGCTCTGAGCAGCCCCCGGATTCTGCAAAGCCAGCAGAGGAGTCTCTCTCCTGTCTTCCACTACACGCTCTGATATCCTGTAACCATGGCGGTGACTGGACCCTCCCACTTTCTGACAGCTCATCTCATCCAGGCAGCACCTAGCCCATCCCATTCACACTCCAGAGGAGGGAAGCTCTTGGGCCCTTTTAGGATTCCATCTACCACAGAGGACAAAGCTTCCGGTGGAGGCCTGGCCTGGGACACGCTAAACCCCACGGAGCCCAGTCCCAGAATAGGGCAGACTTCCCCCGGGGGGTGTCCACAGTCCCACATTCTAACCGGGATCCCCCACTGCCCAATTTCCAGCACAAATTGCTGACTCCTCACTCTGCGTGGAGCAGAAGCTCTCGAGTGATCCAGGAAAGTTGAAGGAAAGCAGGGCCAAGCCAGGAGAAGGCCAGACTTGGGGGTGGAGCCTCGAGGGGTCTGGGAGATGGCCAGCAGGTACCCCTTCATGGAACCAGAGGACAAAGGGCCAGAGAGGGGCGAGGTTAGGAGTCGGCGTCAGATTCAGCTGCATGTAATAGGAAACCCCATTTACAGGGCAGGGCAGGGATCCACTGGGAGTTCCTGTAAATAGAGAACAAATCCAGCTCCCATAGACAGTTACCTCCATTTTACAGATTAAGAAACTGATGTTTGGAGAAGTTACGTGACTTATCCAGAGTCACACAGCTAGTAAATGGCAGAGCTGGGATTTGAACCCATTTGATCGGAACTTTGTCATTGGCGGCCAGTAAGTCCTGATCAATGTGTCAAGAGGCCTTTGGCATCCGATCTGAGTCAAACCAGGGGACAAGCTGGCCCTCGAGAAGGCCCTTCCTTCTCAACAAACGGGCTGGAGTGCCAGCCTTCCTCTGACAACAACCAAAGACGGCTGGCTCCCATGACAGCAAGAGAAACCCGCAGACTGGGTCAGGAGCCACAAGACTGCAACCAGGAGGAGCCACATTTCTTTTCCACGTGCCATCAACAGAGCAGGGGGGATTTGCCCTGAAGTGCAACCTCCTTTGAAGTATGAGTCACCAAAGGAAGATTCCATTGAATGCCCCTGGGAAAGCAAAACCACTGAGAAAACAGACTCAAGAGAGCGCCAAAGCTCAGGCCCGCCCGCCATCCAGGGTCCTGGGGTTGGTCTGACAGTAAACTGAGGAGTGGCTTGCAGCTGGCCTGTGGGTCAAGGATGATCCGCGGGGAAGTCACGAGCCCCATTTTACAGGTAATGAAGCAGGAGGCCAGAGAGGTTGTACCACCCACCCGAGGTCACACAGCTCATGAGACAGGAAATTGGGACTAACACCCAAGTCTCCTCATGCCCCCCCAATGCACTTTCCTCCTACCTTGGCGCTGGGTGAGAATTCTCCCTCCTCTGCGGTAGAGAACGGTTGCTACTTTTAGCTACTCTGCATTCATTCCCCTTTTAAATGGGAGCATAACCCTGGATTTCCTTCACCTGCCAAGACTCAGTTCAGGATGTTTCCATGGGGCTCCACGTCCTCGAAGGGTGGAGTCTACGACCCAAGTCTGGCCAATCAGAGCACTGCCAGCCAGGCAATTGGCTCAGCGATGGGCATGTGACCCACGCTGGTCCAACCAGAATGATTAGTAGGACTTGTACGGGAGTTACCAGGAAGAAAATAGTCCGTCTTTTCTGCTAGACTTGAAACCAAGGGAGATGTGAGTTAAAACAACACAAATTTATTATCTTACAGATCTGGAAGTCGGCAGTCTGAGCTCCATCTCACTGGGCTACAATCAAGATGTCGGCAGGGCTACTGCTCTTGGTGGTTCTAGGGCAAAGTCTATGCCTTCCTTTGCCAGCCCCTTCCAGCGGCTGCCCCTCCTAGCAATGGCAGCACTCCAGTCTGTACATGTGCAGTCACCTGTCTCTCCAACTTTGATTCTCTTGATAAGGACCCTTGGGATTCCATTACCCTCATGATAATCGGGGACAATCCCCCGTCCCAAGATCCTCGACTAAATCCCAGCTGCAAAGGTCAGATATTCACAGGCTCCCTGGGATTAGGACATGCACATCTTTGGGGTGAGGGGGGCGTTATTTAGCCCACCACAGAAATCAAAACCAGGGAGAGCATGGTTCCAAGATGGAAAGAAAGTAAATCCTGGTAAATGTTTGGAGCCCCTGAATCAAGCTATACCTCAAGCTGTATACTTAACTTTTCAGTTCCATGATAAGTATTAAATTACCTTTTGCCTAAACTAGTTTGAGGTTTTCGTTTTACCACTTGCAAACGGAAAGCCAGGCTGGTACAACTCCCAACGCATGCGACTGTCACGATGAGTCACCACCGGCCTGCATGTCTCTCTCACGTGAGGCTGACATTCCCTGAGAGCAAGGACAATACCTTATTTAACTTTCGTGTCATCAGACCTAGGCTAGCACAGTGCGTGGCACACAGGAGGTGCTGAGCAAATCAATATATGGTGATTGAATAACAATTTGCTAACTGAACAATCGAGTAAACGCCCTGCTATCTGCCCTCTGTCAGCAGCTAGCACTACAACAAGAGGGCAGAGAGAAGCCTCAGCAGCATTTTCCAGGGGTGAAGTGCAGGCCAGTCATTTCCTCTTTGGGGTGGCAGCTTCCTCAGAGAGAGGTTCTGAGAGTGACCCAGACAGCAGGCTCAGAGAAGGCCTGACCTTCGTGGGCAGCCAGCAGCGCCGCCATCCTGAGCCAGCACTTCCAAATTAATCCCAGGATGTCAGCTGCAGGCCTCCGCCAACAAATTTATCTGAGTCATTTCTGGTCAGGAAGTGCCTCGCTCTTAAGTGAGAGTCACAGCGGGGCCCTCTGCATACCCGGAAAAGATCGACTCATTTTCCACAGCCGCAGGGCTGGGCAGCCCAGGCCTGGGAGGAGGCTTTGCACAGAGCAAGGAGAGCAGCTGGGAGAAGAAAAGCCTGCCAGGGACACCTAGACGTCTTCGTCCCCAGAACTGACCTATTGTTTTTAATCGACCAGGTCTCTGCAACCTTGGTTCCCACACAGAAGGGAAGAGGCTTCTTCTCCTCTCTTCTGCACCCCACCCCAGACACACTGATCTGTTCTCTCTCACTTCACACTAAAGGGTCTGATTTATCCTCTGTGAGCCCCAAAGGGCAGGGCTCCTTTGTTGCCCCATCTGTGCTGAGCCCTGCACTCAGCTCTTCATGAATCTCGGTGTGACAGGAATACAGGTCTTTGCACATGCTGTTCCTTCTACCTCGAGCACTGTTCCCCACACAGCCTATACCTTTGCCTAGCTACTGTCCCCCACGGATGCTCAGAGGCAGAGCTGAAACGTCGCCATTTGTTTATGTAATCAATTGGGATTAATACAAAGAATTACTGACGTGCACAGCACTTAGGATGTCCTAGGCTCCGTTCCATCCATTACAGATACACATCACTTACTTCACCTTCACCAAAAGCCCACGAGGTGAGGAAACCGGCTCAACCAGGAAGTGGCAGACAGACAGACGGAGCTGTCCCCAGGGGCAGGCTGCGTAACCCCTGAGCCGTATACCATGCTGGGGACTTATCGTGCTCGGGGTAGATTTTCTGGACCCCTGGATTTTAGCCAAGGCTTCTGCTGTGTGCCCCCCACAGCCCGTCAAACCCTATGCTCCCTGAGGACGGGGGCCGCCTCGTTCACCCGGATTCCCAGCACCACCACTGAATAGAGGCATAAATATAAAAATAAATGACCGTGCAACCAAGCCATGTGAACTTGGCACTTAACCGTTAGTGCTTCAGTTTCTCTTGGTGACATGGGGATAATATGCTCCTACATTGACAAGGGTGTACCTGAGCCCCTCTTCTTGAGGGGGGCTCTGACAAGAATTCAAATAAGAGATGGAGGGGGTCTCAAAACACACCTGGAAGTCAGTGATTGAGCTCACACCGCCCAAAGAGCTCCAAAGGCAGCTCGAAGGTCTGAGCGGTCACCCACTGGGAGGGAACCTGCCACACACACCCGGAACAGTGTGCCGGTGTGCAACCAGGTAAATGCGCCCCCTGGACGCCTGGTAGCAGGTGCGGGCTGCCGGCCAGGCACTCCAGGACTCTGACCAACCGACACCTGCATTGTGACGAGCCCAGGGGCTCTAACAGGAGCGGAAGGGTGCCCAGGGTAAGACGGCTGCTGGGACCAACCCTGCAGATTCCAGGGTTGGAAGCCGCGCCTGGAGAAAAGGATGAGGGGGGGGTACCCTTGACTTACCACCCAGACCTAGGGGGCACTCTGAGGCCTGCCTGGCTTGGATTCCTGCTGGGCTCTAGCTTCCCCTTCCGCTCGAGCAGGGGGGTGAGAGGTGTCCTGTTAGACGAGGTCCAAAGATGGCTCAGGACTCCGGAAGTCCAGTCTCCTGGAATTCCCCAAGCCCAGGGCTCCCCAGGAAGCTGGGCTCAGAGAGAACTTCAGAACCCATGTGTCTCTCTGGCGCTGCTTGCGCCAGATCCCAGGGTGATGACCTGGCAGCTCCCTAATCCCAAAGAAGCCACATCTGGGTCTCAGCAAATTATAGCCAGAGGTTCTCGAGCAGGCCAGGGAGTTGTGGGCGTCTTCTGGCAGAGGAGAGACCTGCCTTTGGGGAGGACTCACGTGTGCATGCTAGCCCTGGCAGGCAACCCGCTTCCACTTACACATCTTCAGGAATGGGGAGCTCACTACTTCCTGAGTTCATGGTCCTGGAGCATGGATTCAGCTGGCGTGTGCAGAGAGGACTCCGTAGCTACCCGCTCGCTCGCCCAGCTCTGCACACACAGCTGAAAGCCCAGCATCTCTGCCCTGTGTCGAACTCACCACACAATCTGGCCAGCTACACAGTCTCTGAAATCAGCCCCAAATTGCCAGGCACCCTGGACGCTGGGCCTCCCAGGGCTTTCCTTCTTCATGGACCTTATATTCTAGAATGAGGAGGTGCTTAAAATAATCAAAGAAATAAACCTGGAGTTACAAATTGATAAGTGCTGTGGAGACAAATAGCAGGCAAAGGAGATGGGGGCTAGTTGTAAGTACCGTGTTTCCCCGAAAATAAGACCTAACCGGAAAATAAGCCCTAGCATAAATTTTCAGGATGACATCCCCTGAACATAAGCCCTAATGCATCTTTTGGAGCAAAAATTAATATAAGACCTGGTCTTGTTTTTGGGGAAACACTATGAATTTTGACACCAAAATATTAGAATTTCCAGGATGTTTCCTGGGTTTGGCAGAACGAGGGGTTTTGTCCCCAAAACGAAAGAAAGTAAGTAAGGATGTAGGAGGGAGGGGAGAGGAGGGGAGGGAAAAGGGACACTGGGTTCCCATAACTATAATCTCATCCAGAAGTCAGTAAATTATAACCATGAGCCAAATCCAGCCTGTGGCCTATTTTTGTGCAGCCTGTGAACTAAGAGTGATTTTCTACATTTTTAAAAGGTTGTAAAAAACAAAACAAACAAACAACAAAAAAGAATATGCAATAGAGAGCTTATGGCCCACAACGCCTGAAATATTTTCTATTTGGCCCTTTGCAGAAGAAGTCGGCCACCTCTAAATCCCACCACCAACGTCCCCACCTGGGCCAGCCGTGAATACAGATTGAAGGGACAGACCAGACAGCCTAGAAATTTCCATCTCTGCCCACAAGGCCGAGCACTATCCATCTTAAACCTTTCGAAGCCAAGGCTCAGAAGGTTAAGTGGTTTCTGCCCCAGTTCAGCGAAGCGAGGTCAGAGGCCGGGGAAAATGGATGTCCTCACACATGAAGAGAAAGGAGTGATTATGCATCTCTCCTGCCAGCCATTCCTCATCAGCTTTTTAGAAAACAAGGGAATTAATTTTCCCTCTTCCATGTGTGGCATAGTAGGATTCCTGTTCTACGAAACGAGGAGCAAGAAAAGGCTTATTTATGAGTCAGGGCACTTGGTTCCAAGTGATAAAATCCCAAATCAAAGTGACCGAAGCAACCAAGAATGTATCGGCTCCTGTTACTGAAAAATCCAGGATCTGCACAAGCTTCAGGCACAGCTGGATCCAGGGGCTCAGAATGGCACCAGCAGACGCATTCTCTCCATTTTCTTCCGGTTGGTTTTGTTCTCAGGGAGGCTCTTCTCTCTTGAGGCAAGATGGTGCCAGGGGCCCACATGCCATCTGCCTGCCAATCCCAACAGGAAGAGCTTCTCTCCCCGATGGTTCCAGAACTGAATCTCACTGAATCCCACCTGGAGCATGTGACTCCCCCTCTAACCAATGGCTGAGGTCAGGGGATGGGATGACCTGATTGGCCAGGTTTGGTCATGTGCTCCTCCAGGAAGGGTCAGCACCACCTGAACCACAGGTGCTGAAGAGGAAAAGAAAGAATAGTTTCCCCCAACCAGACCAGGGGACCGTTACCAGGAGGAACAGATGCTGAGCCATCAAAAGCAACAAGAGTCCCCTACAGAAGCCAACTGATATTTCTCAGGCGCCTTGGCTAGGTCTCACTACCACCGGCTGTACAACTGAGTAAACTGAGCTCCTGGAGGTGAAGCCTCTCAAAGTTACAAACTTGATCTTAATCTGAGTCTCGCAGTACTGCTGCTCCCCATACCGACCGTCATGTATCTCCAACGCTGCCCTCCAAGGGCTGAGAACCCTGCACACAGCCAGTGAGGAATGGTCGCCCATCACACTGAATTGCTGAGTGCCCCCTACTCACCACAAGATGCCTCGGAGCAGAGACATGTCCATCTTTTTCACTGCATCACTCCTGACACCTAACACATAGTAGGTGCTCTGCAAACACCTGGCAAATGAATGCATATAGTCCTAGCATTTAGCACATGGTAGGTGCTCCACAAATACTTAATAAACACACGTATCCCTGTGGATGTTTACCACAAATACTTGGCAAATGAAAGAAAGGATCTCTAGTGCCCACACATAGTAGGTGCTCCAAAATTGCTGACAAAAGAACATCTCTTACTGCCTACTCCTAGTAGGTGACTAAAAAGCAGTAAATAAATGAATGAATTTCGATGGAAGCCAAGCTGCTCAAACATTTCCAGATCATTAACAAGATGGATGGAGATAGAGATGGGGGAGGGGGGAGGAATGAATGAATGAATGAATGAATGAATGACAAAAACCTCTTCTAGAGTCTGGACTGCTCAGAGGAGGAGCCAGGGTTCTTATGGAGGGTCCAAGACAGTGACAGCATCAAGGTTACTTGGAGAGTAAAACCCAGTTTTGGAAAGGGATGCTGGGTCTTTATAAGCCAGGAGAGGGGGTGGTGGAGCTGGCAGGAGGAAGCCAGGTCAGCCAGGGCCCAGCCAAGTGGCTGTGCCAGGGACACTGCGCCCCAGGCAGGGCCAATGCCCCGCCCACCTGCCCCTGACCTTGCCTCATCCCACAATAGAGCACCCATTGTAAGTGGGTCATTGGGTTCCGGTGCATCCCCTCCCCCTCTCCTGGCTGGGGGTGGAAGCAAAGGGAAACACAATCTGTTTTCTATTTGTCACAGCTGCCAAGACTCGGCTCCCTCCTCTGCCCCCCACCCCTGGCCCTGCTGAGGCACAGCGCTGTGACATTCCTTGGCTGGGGCTGAGTGTGGATTCCAGCTGCCGGCCCAGGCTGGCTAACTTGGGAGAAACGACAGGACGAAACCCTAAAAACAGCCTCCTGGCCTTGGTTCCTGTCCTCACCTATGGGGAGCCATAAATAGAGCCCTCATTGGAACCCAAAGGAGGGGTTCACATCCGGGCTCCTGTTCTTCGCAGCTATGTGAACTTGGGCCAGGCCCTCAACCTTTCTGTGCCTCAGTTTTCTCATCTGTAAAATGGAAATGATAATACTATTACGAAGGGCCACAGGTTATGTTGAATGTGCTCATCCAGGGTGCTGGGTACCCCCTGTCTGGCATTACTGTCACTGCACTTATTGATTAGGGAGTTCGAGCATCCAGGTTCCAGTTTAGTTTGCAGAGATGCTGTCTGCCTAGGGAGAAAAGAGCACTTGCTCAGAGGGGGTCCTCTGCCTGAGCCCCAGGCAGTGTCGGAAAAGCACATTCTCAGGCCCTACTCCAGACCTGCAGAATCAGACAGTTTGGGGGCAGGGCCTGGGAATCTGCTGCCACAGATGTGAGTGGCAGGGCAGGACACAGCCTGACGAGAGTGTCGTGTTATGTGTGGTGTTCCGTGATTAGATATTTTTACTCTACACCAGTGATTCTCAACCAGGAGCGATTTTGCTTCCAGGGGACACTACGCAATGTCTGGAGATGTTTCTGGTTGTCACAACAAAGTAAGAGTGATGGCATCTGGCATCTGGCGGGCGACCCCAGGGACACTGCTAACCGCCCTGCAGGGCCCGGTCCTACAAGGCCCCAGATGCCGACAGCCCCAGGAGGAAGGCAAACACACGTCCACACAAAAATCTGAACACAAATGTGCATAGCAGCACTATTCACAACAGCCAGAAAACGGGAACGACACACATGTCCATCCACTGATGAATAAACAAAATGCAGTGTATTCAGACAATGGAACATTACTCAGCCGTAAACAGGAACGAAGCACTGACTCTCGCTACCACACTGATGAGCCTTGAAGCCGTGATGCTGAGTGAAAGTCAGACACAAAAGGACATGGAGTGTAGGAGTCTGTGTGTGTGAAATGTCCAGAAAGGGCCAATCCACGGAGACAAAAATAGATCGGTGGCTGCCACGGGCTGGGGACCAGGGAACAGGGAGCGACTGCTTATCGGACAAGGCTTCCTTCTAGGGTGATGGAATGTTCTAGAATTGACCGTGGTGATGGTTGCACAAGTGTGTGAGGACCCTAAAACCCACTGAATGGTATGATTTAAGTGCGTGAATTATATCCTATGTGCATTAAAAGTCAGCACAAATAATAAATGAGAAAAACTGCCAACAGTGCCAACGTTGAGAAACTGCCATACACGATAACTACGTATGAGCCCCCTCCCATGTCACGGCCTGCAGCTGCCGTCTACAAATGTTCATGGCTGTGTACTACTCCACTGGGTGAACACACCGCAATGGACGTACCCACTGTCCTACCGCTGAGGTCAGTGGGACCAGGTTTTGCTATGAAAGGTGCGTCTCTGCACGTCCTCACACACGCCGCCTGGGGCACATGGGCCCGAGTTTCGCTTTGGCACATAGCCAAGAGAAAAGCCCCTGAGGAAATCGAACTTGACAAGAAAATGCCAGCACTGCACTGAGCCCTCCGCACTCGTGCCAGGCCCCAGGCTAAGTATGCACCTGTTTTGTTACTGAATTGTCCCTGCAGCCGTGTTACTGGCCCCGTTTCAGAGACGAGGACACTGAGGCTCAGAGCGGTGGATGCAATGCCTGGCCCAGAAGAGGCAGACCTGACGAAGGCTCTTGGCCGCACATCCTACCGCGAGCCCCCAGACACGCAGCCAAGCAGGCATGCCTGCACCAGTGAGGAAGGGCCTCTGCAGGAGCAGCTCTGAAAATTCACCAGTGACTCCCAGCCCAGCCTGATGTGGGCAGAAGACAGCAGGTGACAACTTGTTTAGAAAATAGCCAGTTCTTCTGAGACGTATGTAAGAGCCTCCAAGAGGCTTCCCAAAGTGCTGCCTGCTGAACTTTCTAGAATGGCCATCTCCTCAGGTTCCCAGCACCCTCCACCACCCCAGGTCCTCCTCCCTGCCCTGCACCCAAACTCCAAATGGTGCTGGCACACCAAGCAGAGCAGGGTGTGTAGCAACAGTGTGTGTGTGTGTGGGGGGGGTCTGCAAACCGCAGGCTTTCTTCTGAATCCCACGCTCACCACGGACTTGCTGTGTGACCAGGGTGCCGTGACTTGACATCTCTGAGCCCACCTGCTTCCTTAATAAAAAGAGATCACAATGCAGCAGGTATACATCTCAGGCTACAAATCCAGGTCTGCAACATATTACCAACTTTTATTTCTTTCCAATTAACGAACCCATTTCAAGCCCTGATCCTCCCAAGATGATAGAAAATTCAGTCTCAGTCTCAGGACTGGGGCTCCCCACACTGGGCTGGACCGGAGACCAAATGTCCAAGAGGTCCCTCTGGTCACTGGGACCCACTAAAGCCCCTGACGGGGTCCAGCACCAGGCAGCCCCTTCTGGTGGGAAATGCTTCAGCAACCGAGTTGTGTAGGGGGAGGGACTTGCCAGCTCTGGGACCTCGCTGCTTAGGGCGCCCCCTTCCTGGTACATGATGCAGCTTCTGCTCCCGTCACCTCCCAGGGCACTGCCACAGAATGACATCGCCAGACCTGCCTCCCTCTTACCAACTCCAATATGTGAAAATCTTTCTCCCTTTCTCCAGAACCAATAGCAACTTCTCAGCAAGGTCGGCGACGCCTCCTGACCCACAGTAAGAAACCCTTAGCTGGGCCGTGGCTGCTGAGTGACAGATGCCATCTCCCTGCCTCCCCTGCTCCCGTTGGAGTGTGGGCGGAAATGGTTTCCGCAACTTCCGCACCACCTGCTTCACAGGAAGTTGCCTGCCCACCACTTTCTCTCTCTCCTCTTCCTGGGAGCTGGAATGCAGATCTGACTTTGGCTCCGTTTCAACCAGGCCATGAAGGGTCATATCCTAGGGCTGCTGGGACAAGACGGAAGGACTGGTCCCTAAACGACGGCAGAGCTGAGCTCCTGCCTCCCCGGCACGCTCACCTCCCTCAGCCCTCTTGCATTAGAGAGAAGCAAATGTCTTGTTTTAACCAATGTTCTTTGGGGGGATTTCTTTGGTACAGCAGCTGAGCCTATACCTGACTAATACATGGGCTTTTCACAAAAGGCGCATGGGGGTTAATTTTCTGTGTCAACTGGACTGGGCCGCAGGCCACCCAGGTATTTGCTTAGACATCACTCTGGGTGCGTCCACGAGGGTGTTTCTGAATGAGATTCACGTTTGAGTCAGTAGACTAAACGGAGCCGACGGTCCTCTAACTAGAACAAAAGGCTAAACCACTTACTCCCTCTGCCTGACTTCAAGCTGGGACATCAGGCTCCCCCGCCTTTGGACTCAGACTCGAAGGGGCACTTCCACTGTCAGCTCTCCTGGGTCTCCAACTTGGTTATGGGACTTCTCAGCCTCCATAATCACGCATGCCAATTCCTCATAATAAACGTCTTTATCAATACAGCGATGGCGATGATGCAGATATAGGTGTAGGTATCCTATTGGTCTGTGTCTCTAGGAAGCCCAGATTAATACAAGGCAGATAGATGGACTGTCTTCCAGAAGTTTGTACTCTCTGCTTGGCAAAAACACAAACCGAGAAAACACAAACGGCTGACGCTGTCTCGGAATCGGAGAAGGAGAACTTACAGGGTGAATAGACACGAACGAGGTCTCAGTGAAGAAGTCTGCCTAACGCTAACAACTCCGTAGTGTGGTATATTTGAAACTGCTAGGATGGTAGGCCTTAAAAGCTCTCATCACGAACATAAATTAATTAGTTGAATGACTTGTAACCACGCGAGGTGACGGCTGTTAACTAAACTTACTGTGGTGACCATTTCACTGTCCGCAGCCATCGAATCCCTGCGCTGACGCCTCAAATGGACACAACGCTATGCACCAGTTACATCTCAATAAAACAGGGAGAAATGGAACATTGGAAAGAAGAGTCCCACGGCAGTACTGCCTACCATGGGGGTTGTTCGAGGGGTGGCGGGGCTAGTGCACACATGCAGGGCAGCTGGCGCATGCGGCCTAGCACACGGTGCGCACACCCAATGACTGGGGGGGGGGCAGCACTGAGAATTGTACCCCGCCATCAGTGTTTCCAGGACATACGATGTCGTGGGTATCATTTCAGTAATTACTGAGCACTTACTGCATGCCAGGCACTGTTCTAGATTCTGGGGATACCGTGGGGGTAAAAACGACCTGTGCCCAGCCCCCAGGGACCAGATTTGACTCCCCTGAGAGGTGCCAGCACAGGGGCCAGGCTGACTAGCTTTACGGATCCGCAGCAGGCGTGGAGGTTCCCAGCAGATGGGGTGACGGGGCAAAGCTAGGGGAGGGCGATGAATGTGGCCAGGAAACAGACAATGGATTAGAGTCAGGTAATGAGCATCCTCAGGAGGGAGACGAGAAACCCTGACTTCCACGATGGCTCAGCAGAGCTGCTCTCTGAAACATAATAACCCTCCTGGCTTTCCCACTAAGAGTCACATGGGAGGATTCTTCTGCTCTGCTCACACTGCCCCCAGAAGTTTGGCATGGTCATGTGACTTGCCTGGACCAATGAGATGTATCCCCAGAATCTTACATCACTTCTGCTTCTCAGAAGAAGCTTTAAGATCCAGCACAATTTGCCCCACGCCCAGTGATGCTCTGGATTGCGGATGGGATGGTCCATTCGTCTGGGTCCCAGGGTGAGGAGATGCGGAGCAGAGAGCCCAGCCTACCCACCATAGACACACTGTACAAGTGAGACATGAGCTTGGGCTGTTTTAAGCCATGAGATTTGGGGTTGTTTGTTACTGCAACATAACCGAGCTGATGCTGGCCAATACATCTCCATTTCACAGATGAGGAAACAAAGTCTGGAAGAGGTCACATAGCTTATCCAAAGTCAAATGTAGGGGCACAGCCAGGCCTCAAAGCTAGGTCTACCCATCTCTGTGACCTTTCCAAAGGTGGGTGTCTCCATCCTGAACAAACCCAGCCAAGTCCCTTGCTGCTAACCCCTTCAATTAAAGCCAATTTCAAGGTCTCCTGGTTTCTAAATGAGAAGCCCTGATCATGTTGGTTAAAGGCCCTGGCTGCTCAGGCTGCTCATTTTATCAGAAGCCGCCAATGAGATAAATGGCCCTGTAACTTACTGTTGCACTGCAAAGCACCTCGCAGCAAGTGGCAGCACAGATGCCAGGAATAAATCACATCTGGTCTTCCAAGAGCCAGGCAGACCTCCCGTGAGGACGGTCGGAAGTAGAGGGAGGCCGGGAGCAGCCGTGGACCCTGGGGGGCTTCACAGAGGATCACAGAGCTGCTGGGAGGTCCTCATCAGGACCCCAGAGGTCTGGGCCGAGCACGGTTGGTGTCTTCTCTGCCCAGAATGTATTTCCCCAACTTAAGGTTTAACAGCAGCACTTTCTCTTTGGGAAAACCCTTCTTCCTCCACTGTCACGTGGTTCAGGTGGCGTCATCACTTCCCCCAGCTACAGGGAGTGGATACCTGGTCTAGCCTGGGCAATCAAAGCCCCATGTCCTGTCACTGCCATAATTGGTTCAGGATGGGTATATACACCAGGGTGACGGGGCACAATTCTCAGACTTCTGTTGATATTCCAGGAAAGCAGAGGTTCTTTTTTAGCAGAGGTTGCTCATAGAAGGAATGTCTTTTTCATTGTACTATCTCTAGCTTCTAGCACAATTACGGGCACATAGTAGGTGCTCAACAAAACTCTGCTGAATGAATGAATAAGTGAGACAGCTGTGTTCTTCTCTGGGCTCAGTCACATTAACTCTGTAACATCCAGAAGCTCTCTTCACATCTCTGGGCCTCAGTTTCCTTGCCTATAGAGTGGCTTTAATAATAGCTGGTTGTATCAATTAGCTATTGCCAATGATACACTGCATAACAAATGATCCCTAAGCTCAGTGGCTTCAGACAATAATCATGCATTACCATTTACACACCCACCAGCTGGCTGGTCCAGGCTGGGCTTGGCTGATCTGCTTTGCCCCACCTGTCTCTCCTCCTCCTTGAGTCAGCAGGTGAATCCTGGGCATGTTTGTCTCACACAGTGGCAAAGATGCAAAAAAGTATAAGATCTCTTAAGGGCTAGGAACAGAATTAGCAAGTACCACTTCCACTTCGTTCTTTTGACCAAAGCAGGTCCCATGGCCAGACCCAAAGTCATGGGGTGGAGAAATACATTCTCCCCTTTGGTGGAAGAAGCGCCAAGTCACACGGCAAAGAGAACAGATGTGGGGAGGGGTGAGGACCCAAGGCCCGTGGTGCTCTCTCCCACGCAGATGTGACCGTCCTGCGTCTGCTTCTCCACGAGAACAGGACAGGACAGAACCTCCCTACGCGCCTGGCTCTTCACCTGCTCTGTTCACCAAGGGAATTCCAGCACCTGGAACAGAGCCTGGGGCAGAGCAGGCACTCAGTGAACACTTGTCAGAAGACTCAGCACCTGCCCCAACCTCCCTACACTGTCATCTGGAGTCACAGAGCGCAAAAGAGCCAGTCTGACCCCAGCCTGGCCTTGACTCTCCAGAGGGGGCTTACCATCCCATCTCTGTCCCCCTGGTAAACAGCAGGGGCAGGGGTCCAATTGTGGGTGGGAGTGTCACATCTGGGCACTGACTCCCTGTCCTTGACAAGCCTGAGCTCGGCTGTCCTCCTGGGGAAGCCCCCGTGGTGCTCAAACCCATCTCCTGGATCAAGCAGGAGGACAGACCTCTGTGGGGTGAGAAGGAAGGAGCCCAAAGGGCCCCGGAGAGAGTGCTGGGCTGCTGTGGGCTGTGCTTGGCCCGCAGGCCCTGAGCCCACAGCCCTGCGAGTGGTTTCTCGTGACCCCCCGCTTCCTGTCTCTGGAAAACTGCACAGTCACAGAGCCCCTCCTCCTCCCTCCCTCTCGGCTCTGCCCTGGGGGAGCTGCCCTGCCCACCATGTCTGTCTGGCCCTCAGCACGGCCTTCCCGCCAGTGGACTGGCCCCCAGCCTGGCACGTAGGAAACCTCTCTGCCCTTCGCTGCACACTTCAGCACAAAACCTTCCCCTCCATAGGCCCAGCCAAAAGCACCAAATGTTCCTCTATTATGCAAGCTCATTTCTCTCCTCCTGCCGGGCTGGAATTGCAATTTGTGCAGGGGGGAGAGCAGGCTCTGCCAGGAGGCCGGCAGTCAGGGCGCGGAACATCTGCGGAAGGAAACCTCTCCCGCCCGCCCAAGGCTGCACTGTCACAGCCGCACCCGTCCCAAGGCCCAGCCAGTCACCCCAACGAGGGGGGCACTGTGTCCGTGCCTGTCGCCAAACACTAACCCCATCCCTGGGGTGTTTGCCTAGAGCAGACAAGCTCTGGGTCCATTCAGATAAGAGATGACAAGCATCATTCCTCGCCTTCCGTCAGCTACACTGCTTTTACCCTTGGGGGTGGCGGGGCAGTGACAAAGGCAGGATCATCAGACTAGAACTTTGCATGAAACAAACACATGGGTGTTATTCACTGAGCATGTTCAATGTGCCAGCCACTGCTCTAAACACTTTACTCATCCAGGCTTCACAGTCTATGAACAGATACTATTATTAACCCCAATCACAGAGAAAGAAACTGAGGCTCTGAGCAGGCGACTCGACTGAGAACATTAGATTAGGAAGCAGCAGAGCTGGGATTCAAAGCAAGCCGTCTGACCCCCGAGTTTGCTGCTCTGTCAGATGTGTAGCTCAGCGTTTATGTTCCAGAGGGTTTCCCCACTAGGCTAAAACCACACCACTCATGCATGACCCAGCAACCCCATTTCTGGGCATATAGTCGGAGGAATTGAAAGCAGGGTCTCGAAAAGACATCTGCATCCCTATGGCCACAGCAGCGTCATTCACAAGTGCCAAGTGGCGGAAGCAACCCAAGTGTCCATCGATGGATGGTGGATAAGCAGAACGTGGTCCATCCACACAATGGAGTATGATTCGGCCTTAGAAAGGAAGGAAATTCTGACACAGCCTACACTGTGGATGAACCTGGAGGACATTATGCTGAGTGAAATAAGCCAGTCACAAAATGACAACACTGGATGATTTCACTTATCTGAGGGACCCAGAGTAGTCAGATTCAGAGACAGAAGGCAGAACGGTGGGTGCCAGGGGCCGGGGGAGGAGGAGTGGGAGTGAGTGTTTAAGGGGTACAGGATGTCAGGTTTGCAAGATGAAGAGAGTTCTGGAGCTCTGTTTCACAACAATGTGAACGTACTTACTACTGACCTGTACTAAAAATGGGCAAGATGGCAAATGTTATGCTCTGTACTTTTCACCCCAATAAACACACACACACTGTCCCCTTCCTCACTACCAGGAGAATCGCTACACTTGCTCAGACTTGAAGCATCACGGTACTGGTGTAGCACTTTTTAAACGCCCACTCTACTGTTTTAAGAATTTGACTTAATCTTGCTGACAGATTTCGCCGACAGTCCCAATTCCACACACACACTCGTTGCCATGTGGCTTTGCGATTCCTTTCACTCAGGAGGTGGTTACTTCCCTGCCCCCTGAGTCTGAACTGGCTTTGTGACTAGCTTCAGTCCCAAAAGCACCAGTGTGCTAGTCCCACGCTAGGCCTTTGGAGGCTGGCATCCTTCTCTTGCCCTCCTGCACCTGTTGTCACGCGGACTATACCCGGCTAGCTGAAGGAGCGATGTGTGGCACAGAGACAGCTCTGCCTGCAATGCCAGCCGACGCCATCCTAGATCAGTCAGCCAACAGCCAGCCACCCCCAGACAGGCGTGTGCCCAACTGAGACAGAAGAAACCCCAGCCAAGCCCCGCCTCAATCACTGACCTGCAGCCTCGTGAGGCAACAAAAAGCCTATTGTTTAAAGTCAGCGATATTTGGGGCGATTTGTTCCGCAGCGTTGTTTTGCCAGTAGATGACTGATACAAGTTCATAAAAGGTCTCCATCTGTTCACTCACTTATTAAAAGTTCCCACGTGTACTTATTAAGCACCCACTCTGCATCCAGGGCCAGAATTGCTGGCAAAGCCCTCACAGAGCCCATAATTCAGAGAGGGATCAGACTGAACCCAAGTACTTATGATGGTGTGAATAAATGCTGGGAAAGGTGCAAGTGTAGGCACTGTGGAAGAAGCACACGGGAAGGGAACACATTCAAGACTTGGGAGGTCAGGGAAGGCTTCCTAGAGGAGTGGTCAAAATGGAAGCCCAAAGAAGTGAGAGAAAGCCAGGTAAGGGGGTGCCCGGGCCACAAGGAACGTGGTAAAGGCCCTTGAGAGAACTTCAAGGACACTGGGAAAGTGATGCCGGAGCCATTTTGGAACTGGGGCTTCACCCTGAGGGCCCGGGGAGATCTCAGCTGTGTGCTGCATGAACACATATGCACTTGAGAAAGATCACCAGAGACAGCGAGACACCAGTGAGCACATCACTACGCACGGTGGTGAACGCCACCAGGGAGTCACAGGTCCCTGTGCCAAAGTGCAGTGTGGACAGTCCCCAGATCACCAGGAGTCACAATGGCCGGCTGTCTCGCTGCCCGCTCCCATGCTGGCTCCCTCCTGGGAAGCGATGCAGAAATCAGCTTGTCCCAGGCTACGAGCACTCCATCATCATGCCGACGCCCCAGGGACCCATTCGGGGGCAGAAAGGAGGACTTCTGCCAAATGTCCGCCCTCTCCCCACCCAATCAGCTGGCTGCCACCAGCTGCAGAAGACGCCCTTCCCAATCAGGAGCCAGGACTCCCCCACAGGCCACCGACACCGTATTGGTGGAGGGTAAACCTGCCAGTTCTGCCCAGTGACTGGGCAGCCAGAACCCTCCTGCCAATCCCATCCAAATGTGGCCACCTGCCCCGGCAGCCGGCACCCTGCCCCAGCGGGCCTCCCCGAGCCGGGCAAGACCCCACATCCATCAGACAGCACCATCCACTGGCATCCATCACTCCAGAGAAGAGAAATAAAGACACTGCCACATCATGTCCCTGGATTAATGTCCCTGCTGTGAAAACAAACTTCACGTCTTCCCGCCAACATTTATTTTTGATAAATGCTGTGACTTTGCCTTGACATTTCGGAAGCAGCGGGAGACCATTACCCGGTGACAATGTTCTATTCCACTGACATTATCTCTTAATTATAATATGCAAGTAACACTGGAAAAAAATGGCCCATAAATACCTCATTTGGAGCTGCTGCATTCTGCCCTGTCGGGAAATGCTGCCGAATTTCATTCAGCCCTTGCAAATGAGGGAAGACAAATGCGCATCTGGGGGCCTGTGAGTGTCCTGCCTCTTCAATGACAAAGCTCACAGTGGGGCAGGAGGTGGCAGGGAGGTGAGGGTTTCAGGGCACCCTCAGCTGGGCTTCTGCCTGTCCCCAGGCCCCCTCCAGCCCCATCCCCCAAATTAGAGGGCACTTCACCCCCATCACCAATTAATAGCTGCCAACTCCAGGACTGCAAAAACGGTTTGCTAGTTAGCGCACAGGGGATAGGCAAGGATTTTTCTCCAGGAATTAATTCCGTCCGTGGGTAGGGAGGCCGAGGGAAGAGCGTCTGGAGGAAATCCCATTTTGTAACTCCTCTGGGTCCTAAAGAGCGGAAGCAACAGTCGCCAAAGTTCAGAGGGAATGCGTTCCAGGAGGGGGTTCTGGCGACAGGATAGACAGAGGCTTCCCAATGGCTGGAGAAAGACAGGCGGATACTCCTTTGGAACTGGTGGGCAGCGGAAGAGCTTTCAGAGGCTCGCGGGACACCGTAAGCCCCCCCCCCCACCTGGTCCACTCCCCGCTGTTCACTTTGCTTCTCAAGATCAAACCCTGAGACTCAGTGGCTACTTTCAAGTCACTGAGTAGAAGGAGGAGCTGCCAGGCTGTGTGACAATCGTTGGGGGGGGGGGGGGCACTGCAGATGGGCTCCTCAGTATATATTCCCACGTCCAACGCAGCGCTCCACCAGCTTCTAGAAGGCTCAGCGCAGGATCACTGGCTCAAATGCCACCAGGACACAGCAGCATCCAGTGAGTGAGGCTGACTGACCCAGGCAGTGACACAAAGAATACATATCCCTTCTCAGAGCAGCAACCATCCCAGGGGACCGCTGCTGGGCAGGCAGGAGGGCCCCCAGGATGGCCAGATTTCTGATCTTGCAAAAATAGCTGAAATGCAGATTTTTATATGAAATCCCTTGATTTTTAAATATTGGCCACTAATTGAGGATTCCCTGCCCCCTTTAAACACCGTGCAAGCCAAAGTGGACACATCTATAGTCCACTAGCTTGCACCCTCTGGTCTGGCCCAAGGCCGTTCCTTTCCCCTGGGAGACGACCCCACACGTGCCTGGAGTTACCCTAGAACTCACTTTGCCCTGGGATCATGGCCAGAGACAACAAGCGGTGGCTTCCTGTTGTTGGCCCCCAGGGGACGCGTACCTAAAGCTCACTGACCTTTTACCTGCCTCTGACCCCTCTCTGCCCCAGAGTTCCGCACCGAACCAGTTCAGCAAAGCTGCCCCATACCAGCGGCCACCGGACTAAGTCAGGTCACCTCTCGGCGCCTCGGTCGCCTGTTCTCATGGGAGGAAGGCCAGCAAGTCCTCTCAGGGTCCCTGTGAGCAGGGAATGAGGGGGTACAGGTAGAGCACTCCGCATGGCCTGCACACAGCAGCTTCTTGGTCGAAAGGGCAAAATGATCAAAACCGGAAAGAACAGCAGACCATGGCCTTGCGGGGGGTCTCCGGGGGAAGTGAGGGGGCCCCCCGAGGGAAGCAAGGGGGCCCGGGACTGCAGCACTGTCTGTGTTTCCGTCTTGTGCCACGAGCGATCCACGTGGGGACACCACAGATTTGGGGGCAGGAGGCCTGGGCTTGCACCCCAGCTGCCCCACCCCCTCGCTGTGCAGCCCTCCACAGCCCACTCCACCTGCGCCTCGGTTTCCTCACCTGTGACACTGGCAAATTCCTCCTTGTAGAATTGTTGTGGGGACTGAAAGGTGTGAAGCAAGCACTAAGCACATCAAAAGGCCCTTGGAAAAGTTGCGCCTTTTCAGAAATCCCTAGTGTCATCTATTTAGCACAGTTCCTGGGTTATGCATCGATGGGGGTGGAGCCTGAATGAAAAGCTTTATGCCTTTCAGTTTTCTGAGATGCGCGGTGCCATCCTGCCCACTTTCGCAGATGTGTCTTGTACCAGCTCCATTTCCCCTGCTCCGCCTATGGCCTGGCCCTGTCACTGATGTCACCGTGGGCCACCACATTCAGGGATAACCTGGCCTGAAAAGTTCATCATCACCACAATCTGCCTGCTGCCCCCTCCAAAGGGAGGGGCTCCCCCATTCCCAGCTTGTCTGCCATGACAGTGTCTGCAGACTTGCTTTTCAATCTACCGTGGGCCCAGAACAAAGCGAACGTCTCCATTTTCCTCTTACACACAACAGAGGAAGGAGATAGCCACCATGTCATTAGAACGGAAGCTCGATGGATCACGGATTCACTACTCTATCTCCTGCCTACAGCAGGGCCTGACAAGGCCTGGGAACTCAATAAATATTTGTTGAATGAATGAAGGAGAATCTGCCGTTTATTGAGTGCCCATCGTATGCCAGATACCATGCTACCCGTCCTTCAATGCATCGTTTCACCAGGGCCTCACTACATTCCAAGAGGTGGGTTGTATCAGTCAGGATACAATCCATTCCCCCCGATCTCAGCAGCTTAAAATAACAAAGGCTTATTTCTTGCTCACGCTGCACAAGTCAACACGGGCTGTGTTACGTGCAGTCCTCATTCTGGGACCCAAGCTGATGGAGCAGCCAACATCTCCATCGTTACCTGTCACCAGGGCAGATGGCAAAGGCGTGTTCTGAAGGTTGCACCCCAGCAATTCAGTGTTACAGCCCAAGAAACTATACAAGTGATACTCCACTCTCAGCTCACTGGCCAGAATGAATCACATGACCCCAGCCAACCACAAGAGGGCCAGGAAATGCCATCCTCCCGTGTGCCCGGAAGGTGGGAGTTAGAAAGTGCTGGCATATGTACCACTAACAGCTACCACATTGTTGTTTTTATTATCCCCATTTTCATAGATGACAATGTTGTGGCTCAGAGAGGTTAAGCCATTTGCCCAATGTCACACAGCTAGTAAAAAGCAGATCCAGGATTCACACCCAGTTTTGCCAGACACTAGAAACTAGTGTCTCAGCCACTACCACGGATGAGCCCCAAAGTACGATCTGTTTAATCCTGTCTGTACATAAGATAAACACATTCAGTAAATTAGGCTGATGAAAGACACCCACCTACACACCTCCAGAAGGAGGTGTGTCACCACAGACATTTCTACTTAAATTACACAACTAACAAGCAAAGGAAAATACTGCTCAAAAACTGACAGACTAAGTCCTGTCCAAGACATGTTTCATTTGGCCCATGCAGTATTTTATTTAATTGGAATCTGTTGCCAATTAAAAATCAGTCGATTTCACATTTTAAAAAACCACCTTCGTCTGAATTTTTTTAAAAAAATTGGAAGACTTGGGAACAACAGCCTGCATCCCCATAAGGCAGCCGTCAGCATGACGAAGGCAAAGCCAGGTTCTCAGATGACAGAAAGGCAGGCAGGCAGCCTGGGCTGGAATGTGCAGGGAGGAGTGTCGTCATCCCAGAACCCAACACGTAGAATCCTGCTTTCTTTAACCACAGGTTTCTCACTTTCACACTTCAACATATTTTCATTTCAGTCGTAACAATGATGGTGTCAACTGCGTACCTTTAGGAGTGCTGAGAAAGTGTCGCTTTGGGGGAGGCCAAGCATCAGTTGCCCCGCATACACCCACTGGCTCTCCAGCCAAGCTCTGGGCAGGGCACACCTTCTCCCTCTAGCCTGCACTCAAGCTACCTTCCCACTCGGTGGACAAACCCCTGGCCTTCTAGGTGGATTCACATTGCTGCCTGGCTCATTTGGACTCGCCCCCCCTGATCCACGTATACCATTTATGTAAAGAAGCTAGTTTTACACATACAGGATAGCCACTGGAGGACTGACATGGGCAAGAATGCCCAAGAAGTGTTTGACAGCGACACCTCCGGGTGACACACGGTATTACAGCTCAGCTCCAACAGCCCTCCCAAACACAGCAGGTCCTCGAAGCACGTCATTTCCTCCAATGTCATTTTGCTCTGCTGATGAGATGCTGTAGGAACTTTATCCTGGTTTGTACCCATTAGCGTATGGTAAAACTGCTTTCATGATACATGTTTCCCTTACAGTTGCAGGTCTATGGACTACAGTAGGTGAGGATTTACTGTACTTACACTGTGGCCTGGAGGTTCAGAGTTTGTTCCAGAACTACTTTGGGATACATTTCAAAGTCTTTTCTGACACTGTTCAGCCTGAAGTGCATACAGTGCCTTCTTTACAACCCTCATGAGGACCTGTGAAATAAACGAGGCAGGAATGAGAATTCCTGTCAGCCACACAGGGCCAAAGGGACCTGCCTGGGGGACACGGGGCCGCTTCAGCAAACAGCTCTCGCTTCCAAACCTGCCTCCTGCCTCACCCCTGAGGCTGACGTCATGGGAGACACCATGTCCACCCCTCCAGCAGCAGCTGCCATCCTAGCCAAGGACAGGGCTGAGCACAGGGAGAGGCAGGACCAGAGGCGTCTCATCCAGGAGTTTCCATCCCCGAAAATGGAAGAAATTCCTGTGGCCCAGAGAAGAGCAGATGGGGCGGAAACAGACGGAATAGCCCAGAGACCAGAAGAATGTTCCACAGCTCTGAAAAGCTGCTGCAGGCCTGGCCACCACTCTAATGCCTTCCACACCACACTGTTCCAATCCATCTGCGGAGAGGTACTCCCAGGGGAGTGGAAGCCCCATTTCATAACAGAGGTTGAGGAGGCAAATGAGATCTAGTCTGCAGAAAGGGGCATCTCGGCCAATGTTGCTCAAACATCTGTTCCTTAAAGCAGAAAACAAACAGCTCCATCTTGAAGGGCCCCCTTGGCCTCAGCCGGGGACTTCTGGATGTTGTCACGTTTGCTGCAGCTAAAGCTTCATGGAAAATGTGCCATGAAATCTGGAAACGCTTATGACTCCAGACTCAGGACACTGCCACTTGGCCCACAATGTCAAGAAAGACACGCCAGGCCTGGAACCTTCCAGAGCTGTCTCCTGAGGCTTCGGAGAGGAAAATCAGAGAAGCAATCTCCTCCAAAGCAGTGGACCTTAAACAGAAGTCCTGGGTGGCTTCCTCCCATCTCATCTGCTCTCTCATTGGAGTTTCGTTGTGGGTTTTGGAGAGCCGAGCACTATTTTTAGGAATGTTTATGTTTACTCCTCTCTTTCCCCTCCCATTCTCAACCTGTCTGGAGTGAGCCTGGATGTCCCCCGCTGGGGACTTTCCTGGAGTGGGTGGGCACATGGCTAGTGTGCATGGCTTCTTCCTAGAATTGGGACGCGTTTGGGGGGATGAGTTCTGCAATCTCCCAGACTCCTCAAATTCTCCAGAACCTGGACGGACGTGTCTGTACCTTTGGTTGGAAATGATGTTCCTTTAAGCTGGCTTACCCAGTGCCATTCCAGAAGAGATAAGGGGTAGGTGTCTGGCTGTGGGCCAACAGCCTGGTTAACTGGACAGTGAGGCTGAGCACGCGTGCCTTGGACCCAGCTGCTGGCGTTCACATCTGGATGCTGACACTCACCAGCCACAGAACCCTGGACATTCACTGCACCTCACTGTGCCTCAGTTTCCTCATCCATACAATGAGGGTGACGATAATAAGAGCACTACCTGGGTTACAAGGAAAACAAAATGAATGCCTGCATGTTGAGGGTTGAAAACGGCACATGGCACACAGAAGCGCTGGGTAAATGTCAGCGACGCCCTATTTTCGGCGAGGAAGCAGGTACACCGGAGCCCAGCTCTGCCCTGACTGGGCCAAGGGTGGCCAGCATCTGAGATGTATACCTCTGGGCATCCAGTTTGGGTCAGGCTTCGCTCATCTCCAGCCCTTTGGGGCCTGAGTTCACCAGAACTCCACAATCAGACCCAGAAGCCATTCTCGAGACAAGGCTGGATGTACTATCCTAGTACCCCGCCACCCAGATGGAAAGGATCGGAATCATTTCCTGTTACCATATCCTGCCCTGGCCAGACACTAGTCATTAATATTTTCATAAATCCCGTAACTTCACGTATGCTGCAGAGCACTTTCATGTGTGGAAACTGTAAACTTGTTAAGTGTAAACATAAAAGGGAGCACCATTTATGCAGCCTTAGTCCGTCAAATTTTTATTTCTTCTTTTGCTATATCTACAGCTTCAAAATACAGTGGTAGCTCAGGCCCCTGGAGGTCCAGCATTTGTAGCCTGGACGCAAGGCCGCCCTGCAGAGGGCGGACCCACAGCTCCCCCTGGTGGCACAGGCCTGCACTGCCGGCCTCGGCTGCGGGGAGGGGCGGGCCGTTCTGGGGCCTGAATACAGGCGTGGGGAGAAGGAGAAGAGAGAGGGGAAAGGGAGAGACGGGAGATGCGGAGAGCGGCAGCTGCAGCGAGGCAGGCTGTGTCACACCCCACAACCCCGCTGCTCCCCTGATTATTTATTCAACAAACACTTATCTGCACACACATCCGAGGAGCCAGGCACTGTGCCAGGCGCTGGGGACGCAGCCAGGAACCCCCCAGACCTGGCGCCCGTCCGCAGGAGCTTACAGTCGAAGGAGGGAGGCAGAGTGACCAAATAAAGATCAAAGTGCAGAGGGCAGGCAGGTACTGGGGCCCTGAGAGGGGACAGCAAAGCGGAACAACCTCTCCTAGAGGGGCCACTTAGCAATAAGGAAGGAGAGGCAACGACCTGGCCTGTTTTCTCACTTGTCTATGGCCTGATTCTCCTGCCCCAGCCATCGCAGAGGTGCTGAGAGGATCGTGTGACCAGAGAGGTTTTATATGTAGAGACCTCCTGTTGGATCCCTCCACATCCACACCTGCCCCAATGCAACTCCCCACACAGCCAAACAGCCATCACAGGCCTCCCCAACTTAAAACCCTCCAGTGGTTTCCCACTGGACTTCAGCTCCAAACAACAGGGGCGCGTCCAGCCGCATCTCCCGCTCCCCTCTCTGCACTCCAGCCACGCCACACTCATTTTTGGTCTGCATGTGGCTACCTCAGGGCCTTTGCACATGCAGTTCTGGTTCCTAAAGTGCTCTTTTCCCGATTCCTTCGAATCCTCAGGAACCAGCATCAATGGCACTTCTCAGAGGACACCTCTAGAAACTTTCCCTAAGTACCATCCCCACCCCACCCTCTCCTCTCATGTTACCTTGCTTTTCTTTATTTCCAGGCCCCCATCCCTCTCTGCAGTTATCTCACTTATTCATTACTTGTTCACTGTCACCCCCACTAGAATGTAAGCCCGTGAGGGCAGCGACCTTTCCTACTTTGTCGAGCTCTGTATTTCTGAGGTGATAACATTGGTGCTCTAGCAGATCCCTTTTGGGTCTGTGTACCCCCTGGCTTCTGTGTGCTTTCACGTCCAAAACTCAGTACCTGCTGGTCTTCCTTGGAAAACTGCCCTCCTGGGACGCCCCCGGCCAAGAATCTTTGTCACAGCATCTCCAACTGAGGGAACCGAACCCAAAACAACTCCCCCAACTCCCAGGATGAGCCAAGGTGTCTGACACACAGTTGGCACCCAGAAAACACTTGTTGAAGGAAGGAAGGAAGGAAGGAATGAACAAATGCATGCACACGGCCCTCTCAGAGCTTGACTCCCTCTCAATGGAGAGCAAGTGCTCTGCATACAGCAGGTGTCTCATAAATGCTGGCTGGAGGCCCAGCACCTGAGATCTTTCGTGACAGTTCTCGGCCCCACAGAGAATGCTTGCACATCCATTTCTATGCCCTATTCAAAAGGCTTCTCAGACATTCGCGGAGCGGCCGTCTTCCTTGCCACGGGGCTCACAGAAGTTACAGAGGTGACAGCGACTGGAGCGGAGCTGGGATTGGCAGGCAGGTACCTGCCTCCAAAGGCAGAACCCTTTCCATTACATGCAAAGCAAGCGCAAACCTCACGTGGCCTTGGCTTTTATTTTAGGGGTTTACTCTTGCCCACAAGATCCCCAGAGAGGATTAAGATCCTTTGAAAATCTGAAGAATATTAAAACGTTCCCCCCCCAAAAAAAAAAAAACCGCCCAGACACATGTGTGAAGTCCAATTTCTTAAGGTTACAGGTTCCTGGAGCCAGGCTGTGACGTCAGGCACCCCCCCCCCAATCTAAGGACCGCGCAGGTGTGCCGCAGCACCTCGTAGACCGCAGGCCTCTGACCAACCTGTGTGCACAGCTCGCCCCCCAGCGGCCGAGCCAGGAATTGCCCAGAAGCCCAGCACGGCGACCAGTGGAAGGAAGGGATTTTCCCAGCAGCCCCGAGACCCGGACTTGATCTTGGGGGGGGGGGGGGGGGGGGGGTGGAGCCGCGCACGGATTTAAACAAGGGGTGAACCTTGTGCCGGTGTACATTTCAGAAGCTCGCAGGCCACTGCATGGAGAATGGAGAGCACAGGACACCCGTGGGAGCCGGGGGACCCGTGGGCCAGACTGGCAGAGCCTCCAGGTGAGAGGCCTGTGACACCGAGCAGGGCAGCTCCAGAACAGTGGGCTGGGACTCACTGTCCCCAGCCCTGAACCTATCGCGCGGGGCCACCAACTCTTTGGAGGTCTACGCTGACCTTGCAAGGCAGATAGTAGATTATTCCCATGTTTTTCAGATGAGGAAAGCCAGCCTAGGATTTTGTTCACAGTGCAGAGTGTGCACTTGATAAACATTTGTTGAAAGAATGACCCGAGTGAGTGAAGGAACACCAAGGAATATAACCGTCTTAAGCATATTCCAGTTTCCCCGCACAATGGCAGGTACCAAGGATTACATTACAGGCCCTTGGGGTTTGGGACTACAGCGACTGGAGTTAGCACTGCTAGTATTCTAGAATATTCTAGTATCAACTAGGGCACAGACACAGTGCCCCAGAAATTCTAAGTGGGCTGGGGGGGGGGGCTGAGTGAGCAGACATGATCAGGAAGGCTTCCTGGAGGAGGGGACATGGCTAGAACTGAGCCTTTGATCATGGCCAGGGCTGAGCAAGACAGAGAAAGGAAAGCTTCCATGCAAGGGTAGCACTTATTCCACAGATAGAGTGGGGAAACGGGGGCATGCACGACGTGCTAAGGGACAGTGCAAAGTCCCTGAGTAGGGCAGGTCTGGTGGTACCTGCTGGACATCATGTGTGCATTTATCTCAATGGACACTGGAAAAGTATCTTTTGCCCATTGGACCCATATGTTCAGATACCACTGCTTTTCTTTTAAAAGAAAATTATTTAAGTAAAAAACGTGAATCAAATTAAAGAAAAATGTTAACCTAGCAGTCACATAGTAAGTGAGAGCCTGGGGTATTTATAAAGTGAGAACATGGAGAGAAAGTCTCAGCGTCACAGATGCTCCTGAGAATTCCTTAGAACGATGTCACACTGAAGCCTGTGCAGTGTCCCTTCCTGCCAGATGGCAGTGTCCTCACTCCACCCCAGAAGAAGTAGTTGGCTGGGTTTGGGGACCAAGGTTGTCCCAAAACACAAATTAATTTAAACCCAGAAAGATGCTCAGAAGCGAGATGTTCACACAGTGAGACACATGGAGGGCACGTTCACCTCTCCTGTCCCATGTTCCTTTGGGGCGCATGTGCGCACACACACATAAACATACACACACAGAGCAGAATGCTTCATGGAGATAGTCTTTTGTTTCTTTTTCTTTTTTATGAGCAAGTAGAGCTGAATGCAAAAATTAAAAGTGTCTGTAACAAGCTCAGACAGGGGCGTCAGTAATCCTCCCAGTGGTTATCTAACTAACACTGGGAACACTGGGCTTAGCCTTCCAAGGGTAACAAACTCTGGTGTTTGAAGGAAACCATCTTCTAAGCCTGCACTCCCTGTGAGCCGTTGGCCTGCAGCTCTCTGGGAGAGCAGGCTGGGCTATCCCCTGGCCCCTTCACGAGGCACCATACCCACCCCAGAAGCAGACAGGCGCAGCACTCCCCTGCCCTTCAGCCCCCACTAGGGGGACACTCCCAAATACTGGTTTTGAGGACTGATCTGAAGATTGGGTAATCCTTTTGCAGCCAAGTCAGTGGTTCCCACTTTGTTACTTTGTACAAATGTGAAGAAAAGTCAGATAGACTTGTCAGCTGACAGATCAGAAAAAACGCTTTTGGATGACAGACGACCATCTGAGTTTTGCCCATTACTCAGGAGGATAAAAATTGAGTGACATGGCTATCGGGAGATTCCTCCTACTCCTGGCTACTCATCTATGTCAACAAGGCTGCTCTGTCATACATCCACAAGAATAAGAACGGAATTGATGACAAAATTGGTCTCATTCTGGTAATTAGTGACAGTCATTCAGGGATACATGAACTGATTGGGGCCGGAAAGAAAGTCTCATTCATCTCATTATGAGATTCATTTCCATGCCAACAAACAAACAAACAACCCACAATGAGATAAAACTACAAATGACTAAAATTTTTAAAAACTGAAAATACCAAAGAACTGGTGAGTATGTCGAGTAGGTGAAACGGTCATACCTTGTTGACGGGAATGCAGAACGGCACAGCGACTGTGAAACTGTCCGGCAGTGCCTGAAAAGGTTAAACAGACCTACTATAGGGCCTAGCAATTCCCTTCCGAGGTGTTTCACTTACAACAAATGAAAATACTCATATGTGTTCACACAAAAAGTGTACACTGACGTTTACAGCAGCTTTGTATTCGTATCGCCCCAAACTGGAAGAAACAGTTTCATCTTCAAATAGTGGACAGCTAAACGCCTATGGTATACGCATACAGTAGAATTCTACTCAGCAATAAAAAGAAACAAACTACTGATAGATGCAAGAACATGGATGACACTTGAGACATGCCCAGTGAAAGAAACCAGTCTCAAAAGGCTACCTACTGTATGACTCCATTTCTATGGCATTCTGGGAAAGGCAAAACTATCTGGTTGGCAGAGGTTATGCCTTCCTGGAGAGTTTTACTACGAAGGGGAAGCGGAAGGAAATTTGGGGGATGATGACATCGTTATGGATCTTCATTGTGGTGACAGTCACGTGGATCTATACATGTGTTAAAATTCCTAAGCTGTACACACATCAAATCTACAATGTAAATGTAAATATATAAATACATCTTAAAAGGAGATGCACTGCAATAAAGTTTGACTTCTTTTTTTGATATATACCAAAACGTGAAACGTATTTTGCTTTGGTCAATTGTGTGCCTATAGTTGAATGGCAATCCTGACCCTGACCCTGACCCTGAGTCTGACCGTGACCCCCACCCTGACCCCCACACCCCCAAACCGGGGGAAAATAATCTTTATGATCACGAGAAAAAATTTAAATGTCCATTTCAACTTACACAGACATTTATGTCGCTGAGAAATACAACAGAAGGATTAATAAGACTTGAAGGTATACGTTACATAACATTTAGCTGAAATTATAGGGGGAAGAAGGAAACACATGCTCAGAGTGGGGGAGGCTAAACCTTCTGCCTACAAGGGCTCGTTCGTGCATTTCCTTTAAATGGCGGCGAGTATCCCGGCACCATCATATTGAGATCCCATTAGGCCCATTTAAAAGAGTAATGAAGTGGTTTCATTTTAAAACATCAAGGACAGTAAGCGGGAGGTAGTATCCTTTGCAACTACTTAAATTTACGATAAAAACGTTTCCACCAATTCCAGACAGGGCGTGCCAGGCACACAGGTGGAGGAGCCAGCGGGTTAGAAGGTAGGGGGCCTGCGCCCAAAGCCACGGCCCAGCCGGTGCCACCGCCCCGAGGGCCCACCCGAAACAGGAAGGCAGGTCTTCCTGCCCCAAGTCTTGTGTTGTCGCCACAGCGCCTCTTACGTCATCACGGGACCTCTTTGCGTCATCACGGGCCTCTGGCGTCATCACCGAGCCTCTTACGTCATCACCGAGCCTCTGGCGTCATCACGGGGCCTCTGGCGTCATCACAGGCCTCGGAAAGTACTCACGGCACCGCCAACAGCGCCACAGCGCCTGTAGCGTCATCACAGCGCCTGACTTATCACGGCGCCTCCTGCATCCTGATGGGCCGGCTGACGTCATCACGGCGCCGTCCAGATGGTCACCGGGGGCGACATGTAAGTCGGCACAGCGAGCTCACGTCACCACGGCGACGCCGACGTCATCATGGCACCTCTCTGCATTATCATGGTGCCTCTAGCGTCATCACGACGCCTTTTAACGTTGTCACAGAACCTCCAACGTCACCACGGCGCCTGTTCTCACGGGCCTCCACTTCACGCCCCCTCCCATCACCATGACGACGCCTACGTCATCACCCTCTGAATGGCCGTGTCTCCTTGCTCTGCGCCTCCTGACAACCCGATTCAAAGCTCTGGGCTGGCTCCCCGCGAGGAGCGCGCAGCATCTTGCATTAAATCCCAGGCGACTGCACCGGGCAGATTAAGGGCAGGCGCCCTAAGCCAGTGACGTGTCCCGGGTGTCCAGGAGGTGGGAGCCCCGCACCCCGCCCCAGCCCAGCGTCTCGCCTAGGGCAGGGCTGCGCAGCGACTTCCGCAGGCCCCTTCCTGCATTAAAAATACTTGAAATTACATTTTACAATAACATGGGTACAGATGACTATGTTAAGTTTTAGACCATTTTTTTCTACCTAAAAGTTCGGTTTTCTTCTGATTTTAAAAGAAATGAAAACACTGTGTGGGCCCCTGAAAGTATTGTGGGGCTAGGCTCTGTGCCTGCTTGACCTGTGACTAAGGGCCCCTCGCTGGCTTATGGGATGGAAATGCATCTGTTGATCACCAGTTGGGCGCCCATCCCAACCCCCAACAGCTCTGCAAGGAGGCGGAGGAGGGCAGCTGCTGCAGGGTCGCTGGGCGGTGTCCAGTGAGGCTGAATGGCATGCCCAGTGACTGCGCTATTCCACCTGCATATTTACCCTGGAGAAACTCGCCCATTGGTGTTGTGGTGCCTGACACATCCCAACTCTTGGGGCGGTGCGCGGCACATAGTAGGGAAAAAAAGAATGTTGAGTGTGTTTGCAATAGGGAAAAACTGGAAACAACTCAGATTCCATCAAGAGGGACTGTGTGATCATCAATACCTCGGAGGCTATGCAACTAATGAAAAAGAATGAGGTGACTCAATATGTGGGAAGTGGGAACAGTGTCCAAGACAGGAACAAATGAATAGTGTCCAACTTGGGTGGGAAAAAAATCAAGGTGATGTCATAATAAATAAAAATGATGGCAAATTTATATAGCCCCTACTATGTGCCAGCTATATGCTAAGCATTTCATGGATTAAGTCGCTGGATCTTCATTATGCCACTCTAAGAGGTAGGTACTATTCTGTCCATTTTAAAGGTGGAGAAACTGAGGCACAGAGCAGTCAAGTGACTTGCCTAAAATCACAAAACTAGTAACAGCAGAGCTTAGAGTCAAACCCAGGCCACCTGACTCCAATCCTCTTTTAATTTTTTTAAATTATTATTAGTTTCAGGTGTACAAAACAATGTTAATAGTTGGACATTCCAATCCATTCTTAACCACTTCTCTTTTCTGCCATTTATGTAACAAGAAAAAGCAAAAGCCCAGAACAAGACTCCACAGGTCTTCCAGGCATGTTGCTTTGTATATAAACGCACAGAAAAAAAATTGGCAGGTTCCACGCCAAAGGGGCCAAAGTACTTAACCTTTGGTGGTGTTCAAAATGGCCTTGGATCCCACTCTTTCTAAACAAGACTTGCATTCATGCAATATTTTTATTAAATACACACAACATTGAAATTTTAAAACAGAGAGGCAAGTCCACATCCCAGCCCATGAGATGCTTGTGGCGGCTTCCAAAAAGGAGCCATTGACTAAGAGCCCAGAATTTCCCAGGAAGTTGCCCCCACCACCTCCCCCCGCCCCCACCAATAAACAGGCTGTCACAGATGCAAGTGTTCGTTTTTTAAAGGTTTATTACTTCAATAGTGAATTATTTTTAAAAGATGATAAAACTAATATCTCTTCCAGTAGAAAAGAGGCAGAGGCTTGCCCCTGAGACCAGAAGCCTCAGGTGGATGAGACTCCCACCCGACTGGACACCAGGCTTTCGGGGCCCAGGCCTACTCCACCTCTGCCCCAGCACCTAAAAGATGAGGGCCCTTGTTGGGGGGCAGCTCGGGGCAGAGCCTCCTGCCACCCCAGCCAAGGAGTGGCTGGCTCAGTATACAGGATGATGTCAGTTGAGCTTGGAGGAAAGGGGCCCTAGACACCCAAATCCACTGCCTGTGTAGGGTTCAGGGAGATCCAAGTCCTGTGGGGGGTGAAGAGACAGAGCAGGTACATGCGGCATCTGACCCTCATGCTGGTTTTGGAGGCCTGTGTGAACAGGCTGTGCCCCCAGTCCAGATGGGCACAGAGAGGCCAAAGCTCTGCATCCAGGCGGGGCACTGAGCCCACAGCAGCCCTGCCCACCTGGCTCTGGCACAGAAAGTCTGCACTCCCAGGCTGGGTTTCAGGACAGTGGCCGGCCCCTCGGAGTAAAAGCCCTGTCCTACTGGGTAAGCCACCAAGCGGAGGCTGCAGTGTTTCAACAATGATGGACAGGGCAACTGGGAGAAGTAGTCTAATGGCTGAACAGGCTCACCCAAGGGAGAGGACCCAATGCCCACAGCAACTGTGGGTGACTTGGAGAGAAGGTTCCAGAACAGTCCTTGTGGATGAGCTTCTCCTGGAGTCCCCTCAGCAGCTGCTCCATCCCTGAGTGTATCTGCACACACCTGTGCACACATGTGCATACATGTGTTGGGGGGGTGCAGTGTGCAGCCGTGTGTGGGGGGCAACTGGGAGGTTCAGGCTTTGGGACTGGTGGGCTGTCCGCGGAGAGATTCCTGAAGAAGTGGGGTGAAGGGGCTGGGGAGCCGGTCTGGCTGAGCGGCTGGGCTGGGCTGGCTCTTGGTCTCTTCCGGACCCTGTGGAGAAAGGGGGAGCTGGATCACCACACCCAGTCACCAAGCCCCACCCACAGCCCCAGCCCCGCCCTGGTCTCTCCACCCACGTCCTCCAACAGCACAGAAAGCCCCCTTCAGCCCCCTATCACCAGCACCCGTCTATCAAGCTCAAGATGAGAAAAGCTGGAGTGATCTACAGACTCCCGCACTGCTGTTCCAAAGGGTGTGCTCAGCTCACCAAGCAGCGTCTTGCCCTGCCCTCACCCCATTTTAGAGATGGGGAAACAGAGCCAAAGCGGCTTGCCTAACACAGTGAGATGGGCAGAGCAAGGAGTCCAGGGCTCACATGCAATATTGTCCACACAGAAAAACTGGCAACAACTTAAATGCCCAGCAATAGAATGCATTTGTAAAATATAGTCACAAGATGATAACCTAGGCAGCTGTCACAAACAGACAATTGAGAAGGGGACAACCAGTCCCAGTGATCCACATACTGTATGCTACCACTGAAATAAGGTGAACAGGACAAAATAGTAACCATTAGTGTTGGTAATTAATGTGAAAAATGTTAACAATTAATGCTACTGAGGCTGGGGCAGGGGGAACTCAGATGGTGTAATTTATCTAGTTTCACATTAAAAAAATTTCTCAACTTAAAAACAATTTAAAGATAGCAATGATGGTAAGAATGTGGGGAACTCTTCGTCCCCTAAGCCCTCTGACACCTTCCCAGAAGGACAGAGAGGTCTTCTTGCCCAGCGGCTGCGGTTGGAAAGCCCCAAGTGCTCCTGCCCACTGTGCCTTGTTCATAAGCACCACGGCCTGCTTTACCACCTGGTGGGGAAAACCAACCTTCCTCCCCCTCTGGACAAGACAAAGGGGTGAGGGGGTTCCTGGCTCCTCTCCCTCTGGAACAGATCCCAGGCTTAAGGCATATTCAAGCTGCTGCCAAGGGGGGGAGCATGTGAGCACCCACACACACCCTTCCCGGGACACACACCACCCCACAGGGGCAGCATGGGACAACCCGGGGTGGCCAGAATCTCAACAAAGTGGGCCCAAAGAGCCGCGACCTGAGGAAGCCTCACTCAAAAGTAAAAAGGGGAAACTATTTCCCCAAAGACAACACTTGTTACAAACTCTCAAGGAACCAGAACATGAAGCCAATTGCTCTTCCTCTTGTTCCCTTCTGCTTCTATTTGACTGAGTAATGAAGACTCAGAATGGGAGACAAATTAATGAAAAGGATCAGGAGGAACATTTCCGTGAAGGGCTACCCTATACAGTTGTCCAGGTTGTTCACTGCACCAGGCCACCTAGCCAAAGGGGCTACAAATGGGTGGTGTATGTTGTTTGCCAAGCCCTCTGCCCTAGCGCTGGCTGTGTCTGCACAGAGGGGCTGTCTTTTTCTTATTCACATAAAAATACCCTCCTGGGCTGCTGCAGGCCCTATTTCCTGCCTTCTCCCAAGCAAGGTAGTCCCTCAGACCATCCCCACGTCAAGATGCAGGGACCCAGGCCAAGACTCCGCACTGGCTACAGGCTGCCCTGCATGGATTCCAGGTCTCCAGGACCACTGGCTACTTCCCAGGTGCCTGCCCCCAAACCAAAACCTACAGGACGCTACAGGACTGCATTCCCCAAGAACACATGACTGGGGGAGGGGTGTCACCTGGGGTGGAGGCTGAGCTGCCTTCCAATTTCTCCTTAAGTCAGAAAATTCCCTAACTTGAAAATTGGATTCTGTTGGCAAAATAAAAAGGAGCCCCCGTTTTGTTTTATGTTTGGGGGGAGGGTGGCACGACATGCTGGCTGTGCCCAGGGAGGTGCAGCCGTGGGGCTCTGGCCTCATACCTACCAGCCCCACCTGTGCTAAATCGAATAACCCCTTTCTCTGCGCCTGAGGAGTGTACCCCCGCACCCCAAGAATACTTAACAAGTTTCTACACAAGGGGATCGTGGCTGGAAGGGGGCATGGGTGACAATGGGGCCAAACTGTACCTGACAAAACATCCCAAGGGAATTCTTGGGAGAGAGGAAGGAAAGGGGGACACGTCTCCAGCTAGGATGCCCTGCCCCCAAGCCCAGGGACCAAATCCTCAGGAGGTCACCCCCTTAATGCTCATCCCCAACGTGATGGGGCCCTGCCCTCTTATTCCCAGATCACAGGAGGAGCCCCCCAGAGCCTGGCAGGGGAGAAAATTGTCCCTCTCTTCCACCTCCTCGTCCTCGAAGGGCTGGCAGCACCTGCCAGCACATACACGCTGGTGGTCACCGCTGTGCATTTTCTATTTCATTGCCTCCTCCTGGCAGTCAATTGGAGTGAACTGCAGGCAACAGGCTGGCCCCAAAGAGCTGGGCTGTTGTCTTACTGGGACTCTGCAGCTCAAGCCCCAGTAGGCCCAGCCCCAGAAGCTCGGGGGCGTGGGCAGCACAGTTTTTAGAAACCAAATAAACAGCTATTCTCAGAGGCTCAAGGGTAGAGCCATTCATCCCTGCCTATCCTCACACTGTAGGGCCTGCAGCTCTGCCTGGCACACCCCCTGGCAGGACTCTCCCTCCTGAGAGCTGGGTACTAGTGGGACAAGGCCCAGGGGGGCTCCCAACACACTCATCACTTTTCTGGCAGGTAGGTTGTCAGAAAACCTCAGGGAGTCATTAAATTTCAGTTTCAGGGAACAGCGAATAGGTTTTCAGTGTAACCACGTCCAGAGAACTGCATGGGACACACTGTTTACCTAAAATTCACATTTAACTGGGCATCCTTTGGTTGTTGTTTCTTCATTGTTTTGGGTATTGGATTGTTTTTGCTCAACCCAGCAGCCCTCCGCTCAGGCCGGGTCCTGGATATATAGCCAGCCTACATCCAGTCTCTAACATGACCTTGCAAATAAAATACCAGCCCACGGAACACTAGTCACCCTGCATTTCCACCCGGCCTGGGATCAAAGAAATGGTCATTCACTCGGAATCTAAGAAAGGCAGTTCCTCCAAAAGCAAAATATACAAATATGTATTTTCAGTCTGTAGACACTCCAGGTGAAGTTTAGGTTGAAGAAATGTGTCAGATCCAAAGTGTTTCAAGCAGCCAGAGTTCTACTCACTACCGGAGGAGAGGCAGAGAGGATGAGGCATTACCTGGTACCCACCTACAGTCTTGCTTCTTGTAGAACTGTCCCCTTGGGAGCTGATGTCATCAAGGATTCAGAATAGGCCTGCATGGCCTCCTTATCCTGTGAGCCCTTTTTACTACTACTCCAAAATAAATAGCATTTCTCCTAGAAGATAACCAAGCTAATTTATAGTTGACGTTGCAGCTAAACACAAAAGGTTTTACACAGTTCTTTGATTTTCAAGAAGCAAAGGGTAGGGTACAGAATTCCAGATTCCAACAACTGTTAACGATTGGAGGTGGCTGAGATTTGGGAAGTAGCGTTGCCCTTCATCAAAGACCAGTATCTTCCAGGAAACATGCTTGGTCGGATAGACAAGCCAAGCTGAAAAGGGTTTGTCCTCCTGAAAGTTTAGGCTGTGGATAGGAATCCAGGTGGGGAGATGGGCCGCAGTGTGGATTAGCCAAGAATCAGCGGGTTGAACAGATGGCGATTTAAATCAATCAGAGACAAAGATTTTTATGTTACAAGGATTTTGATTTGTTTCTAAAGAATGACTTGAGAAGAAAAACTTTTCTGAAGAGAAATTAAAATACACTGAGATTGTCAGCATGCGATCTTTTTGTTTTTTTCAACCAGGACAAACAGATAGAAACATGTAAGGCCTAACCCCAACTAAGGCAAAAAATATGTAACGGGATAAATTTCAATTATTTGGCCTCCAGTGAAACCTGCAAGGAGTGGGGCCTCAACTGCGTCGCCAAGAGAAATGATGGCGTTCTCGTTGGGTTTGGGGGCCGGACACAGATCTGGGGGGTGAGGCAGGGAAGGGGCCCAAGCTACCATTTCACTTGGTGTCGTCACTCTCCTCCCTGTCCCCCTTCTGATGGACGATTAGGAGAGAGACAGATGGGACAGAAGGTGGAGGCTGCCGTGGCCTCCTCTCCTGGTCCAGGCCCTCAACAGCTAGTCCCCTGGGCACCCTGCATGTGACTGTGTGTCCTCACTAGTGGAAACCTGCCCAAGTGGCATCCACGGGCTGGGGACTTTGGCTTCTGGTCCCCTCTGCCCTCCCACCATAATTGAAGTCTAAAAACTGTAGGGAGTTCCCATCTGCTCACTGGAGTGACAGCCCTGCTCTGCCTGGCTGTCGCTGGGACAGTGACAGAGGATGGGGAACCCAACAGTCGCATTACACCCAACGTCTGTCAGGGGCTCGAACTCCAGATGCGGCGATGGGTGAGAGCTGGCACCCTCACACCAGAGCAAACCTTTCCCCCACAGGAGGGGGATTTGGAAGGGCCATCAGGAAAGGGTCTGAAAGCCCAGGTGAAGAGCCTGGGGAGGTTTATTATTGTGCCAGCAAGCAAGCAAGTGTGCAGGTGACCCCGAGAAAGAGAGAGCTGTTTCCAAAGCTAAAGAAAGAAAGGTATTGTGGGTGGCCCAGGGGCAGCGTGGGGGCTGGGCAGCACCTCCACCAAGGCCCAGCCTGTGGCTCCAGGACAAGGTGGGGCCACCAAGGTGGCTTTCTGGTTTCTACCGCCAAAATGACCTCTCAAGACTCCCTGCCATTGAGCAGTGTCCCTTCCCCACCATGTAGCTGCTCACCCATCATTGCCACCGCCCCTGGAGCCCATGGTCACAGGCCTTGGCATTGTACGACCGCAGTAACTGCTTATCTTGCCCACTGCTATCCAGACCTCATGTCATTTCTCCATCCCCGAAACGGTGCACAGTGCCTTGAAAAGGACGCTGCTCACCAAAGGGGTGTCATTAATGCCACGAATGAATGAATGAATGAATGACACCAAGTCAAGAAGGGGTATGTGTTGTTGCCCCCTTGTCTTCCTGCCTCTAGAGGGCGGATGCCTCAGAGCCCTCTCCATCTATGCTCCCTCCCTGAAATAACGTGTACCCTCCCTGGTCCTCCCTGGTCACCTTCACTCACTTGGGTCTCCTCACTGGTCCTCCTGCTTCCGCCCCTCCTGCTTCCGCCCCTCCCGCCCAAGACCCTACTCACTATATAGCAGCTGACCCTGAAAAGCCCCCACTAGCTTCCTGTCACCCCTGGAATCAGTTCCAAGCTGCTGGCCCTGTGTTACAGGGCCCAGCGTGACCTGTCCCTGCCCCCTCAGACTCTATGAACCACTCCTACCCCCACCTCACTCCCTTCCAGCCACCCTGGCTCTGCCGGATCTCTTCCAGAACGCCTCCAACATCCCTGCCTCAGGGCCTTTCCACTGGCCATCCCTTCAAGTGGGACACTCTTTCCAAGACTCTGTGCGGAGTGCCTCCTTAGCATTCACAGCTAAGCCTAAATTCTACCCTAAAGAGAAACCTTTCCTGACACTCTCTCTATAGCTGTCACCACCCTGGACGCTGTGCTGTCCAGTCCCCATGAGTGGCTGTTGAGCCTTTGAAATGGAGTGAGTCCAAATCAAAACCCATTGTATGTGTAAAATACATACTGGATTTCAAAGACTTAACATGAAACCAAACAAAATATTAATGCCTGTGTTTTATATCGATTACATGTTGAAACGGTAGTATTTGGGATAGAGTCAAGTTAAATAAAATATGGTTAAAATTAATTTTTTGACTCAATGTGGCTATTAGAAAATTTACATTTAAAATCACACACGGCTCACAGTGCATTTCTATTGGGCAGCAGTGCTCTAGCCTATCATCTTTATCATCAGGAAAATTATCTTTTGTTTACTTACTTGGTTTTCATCTGTCTCCCCGACTGGAAAGCCAGCCCCCCACAGCCCTCCCACCCCGGGAGCAGGAACTGCATCTGTCTCGTTCACTGCTATGTGCCCTGCACCTAACAGAGCCTGGTACCCAGAAGGTGCTGACTTGATGAGCAAACCATTCAAGTACCAGGTCTCATAACCCAAAATCCACCAGCAGCCCCTCCAGGGGAGCGTCCCCAGGCCTCCCAGAGCAGGCAGAGAAGTGGTAATGCAGGAGATGCAAGGACCCAGTGACAGCTCCCCGGCTCCAGGCAGAGACCCAGGCTGAGGGCGTCCTCAGGCACGGCAGAAGGGACAGCTAGGAGCGCTTTGCCCCAGCAGGCAAGCAATGGGCCGCTCGGCCCAGGCCATGCTCCGGCCACCACCTACTTGGCTCCGGATTTGGTAGACGACGGGGATGAACAGCAGGACACAGCCCAGGGCAAGGAGGACATACTGGGCGTAGTGTAGCACCTTGGGCATCAACACCAGCTGGATATAGAACGTGTGAAGGGGCTCACCCTCCATGGCCCCTCTCTGGGAAGGGAGAACAACAAACAAATGGGCCGGGGCCACACACAGATGTTACCCCACACCACATCCCTCTTCCCACCCCCTTTCCTCATCTCAAGTCCACTGGCCAAAGCGTTGTATGGAGTCTGCAGGAGGCCTCCATTTCTTCCAGGACCACGCAAGGACACTACATTTCCCAGATTCCCTTGCAGTTGGGCAGGGCCATGTGATCAAATTCTGGCCAATGGGATGTGGGCACAGTGATGTTATGACTGCCACACCTGGCCTGTGAAAACCTTCCATGTGATTCTCTCCATCGCTTTTCCCAACCACTGAACGGGGATGAATTCTGAGGGACTCAAGGACGGCAAGACCACAAACCGACCCCGAATGGCTGGGTGGAGCAGAGCTCCGCCTCCCACCAGCCCACATCAGACTGTGATGCGAGCTTGACATTCGGAGGCTGCCTGTTCTAGCCCCGAGCTCACCCTGATTGAAAACAAGCTAGGGGCCGGCCCGGTGGCTCAGGCGGTTGGAGCTCCGTGCTCCTAACTCCGCAGGCTGCCGGTTCGATTCCCACATGGGCCAGTGCCAGATGGCTCAGTTGGTTGGAGCGCGTACTCTCAAACACAAGGTTGCCAGTTCGACTCCCGCAAGGGATGGTGGGCTGTGCCCCCTGCAACTGGCAATGGCAACTGGACCTGGAGCTGAGCTGCGCCCTCCACAACTAAGACTGAAAGGACAACAACTTGACTTGGGAAAGTCCCGGAAGTACACACTGTTCCCCAATAAAGTTCTGTTCCCCTTCCCCAATAAAATCTTAAAAAAAAAAAAAAAAAAGGAAAAGAAAGAAAACAAGCTAGGCCAGAAGGAACCCTGAAAAGCGAGGGAACAGAAAGTACAAGTGAAAAGCTGACACCCTGAAAACCAACTTCCCTTGTCTCAGTAGTCAAGCACATTCAAAAAATCAGTACCCCGGGCTGGGGCTTTCTAGTTTCAGGCCGTTTCTGTCTTCTCCATCTCAAGTGACCCTTTCGACTCAGAGGGGTAATTGACAAAGTGCTTGCAGAGTGTGAAGTTTCTGGTAGACTGCTCTGGGTCACACAGTCCAGCTCCCCTGGTCCCCCACCCCGCCCCCCTCCACTACAAGGCCCCTGCCTCAAATGCCCACTCTGGCTCCTCACTGGGGTCCCAGACGCCACGCCCAAGGGTGCCCAGTGCAGGTAAAGTGAGGTGACCTTACCTCCTCAAACCACAGCAGCGGCAGGACCACCGGCTCAATATGCGCAGTTTGTCTGGAAATAAGCGAGACAAAGCCGGTGAGAAGTTTCGTCAGGGTGTTTTCCAGCAGGCAGCTTTGGACACGTGGTCGGAAGCTCCAGAGTCAGGAGCGACTCGATTGGTGTGGGCTTGAGGAATGGCTGCGTCCTGGCAGGGAACTGCCTGACAGATCGGACAAGACCTTTTCAATGAAACAGAACCCCACTTTTATTCAGGATGGCAATGCACCCGGCCAACAAACAGTGTGGCTTATGCTGACCGCCTGCTTTCCTTCAGAAACTCTGGGATTCGGGTGCCAGGCAGAGGTAACCAGCCACCCAAAAACACCCTGGGCGCTGAGTCTCTAATGGGCTTCCCTGCTAGACAACACTTCGCACGTGTTGTCACAGCTCATTGCTAGGGAATTAAGGACACCCTGTGTGACTCTCCTGGGAGAAGACTCTGGAAGACAGAGCCTAGTTCCCCCAGAATTCCTTTGCTGGTTTTGCTTTGAATCCTTTCACTGGAATAAATCACAGCTGTGACTCTGACCACATGCTCAGTCCTGCAAGCCTGAGGGTGGTCTTGGGGACCCAGACACAGCCACTTACTAGCTCACCATGTAACCTCAGGCATCTCCTTACCCTCTCTGTGCCTCCTCTGTAAAATGAGGCTTAAAACAGAATTCCTCGCAGGGCTCTAAGGGAGGACTGAGCAACACGAGCAAAGTACCAAGGAAAATGCCCAGCATGTATAAAGTGCCCCACGTTTATCATCATCTGTTGCTGTTGTTGTTGTTAACCGCCACAAACAGTGGACAAATGGTCTGTAGCTTTCCCATCCTTGGGTCTGCTATACAAGGCACAGCCGTACAGTGGAGAGATGGAACTCATTCAGGGGACGGGGACCAGACTTGGCACAAAAGGCCAAATCCTCGATTGCAACTCTCAAAAACTTGTCTGGGGCTGGCCCAGTGGCTCAGGTGGTTAGAGCTCCGTGCTCCTAACTCCGAAAGCTGCCGGTTCGATTCCCACATGGGCCAGTGGGCTCTCAACCACAAGGTTGCCAGTTCAACTCCTTGAGTCCCACAAGGGATGGTGGGCTCCGCCCCCTGCAACTAGCAACAGCAACTGGACCTGGAGCTGAGCTGCGCCCTCCACAACTAAGACTGAAAGGACAACAACTTGACTTCGAAAAAAGGCCTGGAAGTACACACTGTTCCCCAATAAAGTCCTGTTCCCCTTCCCCAATAAAATCTTTAAAGAAAAACAACCTGTCAGGCGCCCATTAAGCAGAGCAACTGTGCACTGCGGCGGGTTCACACAGCACCACCTACAGAGGAGACAGACACAGAGCCGCTGTGGAAATACAACAGAAGGGCCGTTCGCTGCGGCCTCTTTTATCTGCGCTTGTGAGAACTGATGTAAATTTAATGCAAACAGCATTTTATCTCAGGATAAAGATCTCGTGAGCAAACAACACAAAAGTTCCCAGACAAGGCACACCTGACCAGCTCTGCTTCTGGACGGTGCGTGTCCAGACCTTTCCCACAGCCATTCCTCGTCGGCCCTCCAGAGGGCAACAGGCACTGTGCTTAAGACCAGCTTCCCTGAGACCAGCTCCAGCTGGCAGAGGCCATCAGGCAGCTCTGTGGCCCCATTCTCAACAGACAGGGACACTGAAGCCCAGGGAGGTCAGGGTAGCAGCCTGACACCCCCAACTGGCAGAATCCAGCAATCAAGCTGATGGCTTGAGCAGTCTTTATCGAGAATCTAAATCAGCTCTCCCAACAGGTGAAACTGAGTGAGCTCGTGTTAAACCCAAGACTTTGAAAAATGCATTTGAAAATGCGAAGGATGGGGCCACATAGGCCCCTCCCTCCGGTGCTGGGTGGGGACTGGCCTATGGCCCCAGTCCCCAGCCAGCCCGGCTGCTCTGAGTCACCTGTCCGCCCCAGGGTATGAGTTAGCAGACCGGGCGCCATGTGCCCTGGGCCCCAGAGCTCCAGCCTGGGCGCAGACACCTGCGGAGTGTGGTGCCACTCCACCGCCCATACATCCCTCAAGCACAAATCCTCCGAGCGGCCTCCACGTGTGGAAAGGAAAAGGCAGGTGGGAGTGAAGATGAGGTTGCACTTTTGACCCCCTGTCACTCGGACAAAGCGTTCTTCCTTCCAGCTGACAGGCGTTTCACAAAGTGGAACAGATGCCCACATCCCTGCTGCCCAGATCTTTCTAGGCGAACTGTTTTGTTAATGAAATGATGTCAAATATGCCGAGAAGTACAGCCATTGACATAAGGACGAATCTGTGTACTCCCTCACCCAGCTCTGTCAAAACGTCATGTTGTAACAAGACTTGGAGAGGATATGAAGGTGGACCCCTCCTTCCCTGTTGATGGGAATGCAAATGGGGCAGTTGCTGTGGGAAACAGTCTGGCGGTTCCTCAAACGGTTAAACACACAGTGACCACATGACCCAGCAATCCCACTCCTGGGTAGACCGAAGAGAAATGAGAGTGTATGTCCACAGAGAAATTTATACATGAATATTCTTAATAGCATTATTCACAATGCAAAGTCGAAACAACCCAAATGTCCATCAACTAATAAACAAAACATGGTCTGTCCATACCAGCGAATATTATATAGTCTACATAAAGGATGAAACACTGACACACGCTACAACATGGAAGAATCTTGAAAACATGGTGCTGAGTGAAAGAACCCAGTCCCAATAGGACCAGATATTGTATGATTCCACTTACAGGAAATGTCCGGAATAGGCAAATCCACAGAGACAGGAAGTAGATTAGGGGTTGCCTGGGGCTGAGGGAAACGGGGAATGACTGCTAATGGGGACAGGGCTTCTTTTGGGGGTTGATGGAAACGTTCTAAAATTGATCGTGGCCAGCGTCGCACAGCTCTGTGAAGATGCTATAATCACTGAATTGTACATTTTTAAAGGGTAAGTTTTATATGTGTGAATTAAACCTTGATAAAGCTGTTACTCAAAAAAAAAACAAAACAAGAAAATTCGTGCTTAAAAAATTCCTCCTGTAGAGTGAATCGTCACAGTTCAGAAAGCTGTCTGGTAAGTTTCTATTTTCAAACACTTGGTTTTGCCAGGACTTAATTTCTGCCATTCTGTTGAGTGGGAAACAGCTTGGATGGAAGATTCTGGCTAAACTGGGGGACAAATGTTAAGAGAGAAAAAGAGGATTCTGGGGCAGGATGTCCAGATGTGGTTATGCCCCAGAGCTAGGATGCCCCCATTAAGGAAACAATCGCAGGGACCAGATACCATACCCGGTAGGGCCATCTCCCTCCCCCAGACCCCAACCCCTGGGTGGTAGCTGGAGTCCTGAGTCCCTGTTCTCTGAACAGCACGGCAGCCCCGCTCCCAGGCCCCACTCACCCGATGCCTTTGATGGACTTGATGTAGAGACTCAGCTGCAGTTTCACAGAGCAGTTCATGGGGATTCCCGTGAGCTGTGACAACACACACAGTGAGGCGGGGGGCGCAGGGACCCCTGCAAACTCCTGTCTCCCTTGTCCCGCTCAAGAGGGTGGGCATTCCAGCTCAGCTGTCCATGCACTGGGGTCTCCTCCACTCGCTCTAAACCCTAAACAGCAAACACGTGCTTCCCAAACGGCTCTTTCATCCATGACCTCGAAGGGCCCTGTCTGGAGACTAAGCCTCTTTCTGGATGGAAAAATCCTAATCCTTTTACGACGATGCTTCCCCAAGCGGAATGACATTTTTCAGTCATCACCCCTTCCCTCCACCCCCCAAATTAAACAAAACAGATGTGCACGTTTTGACAGTCTCTTCTCAATTCACTCCCAACATTTTCTGATCATCTCCAACCTAATGACATTTTCCCCTTGTTTATTTTTATGCTTGCCTTCTTTTTAGGGAGAATTTGTAAATTTCCAATTTGAGGTAATGACAGAAAGCTTCCTTTGTGTAGAATCTACTTTTATTTAATGAGACAATTTTTAAAAATAGTAAGTAAATAACAGAAGTGACACACATCTAGGACCAAAATCGGGAAGGTTCTGGAATGAAGTCAGGAAACTGCAGTAGAAAGGAAGCCAGGTTTGAGTTGAGGGGACCACCACCTTGCTTTTCAGCTCTGACTCGTTTCCTCATCTGTTAAATGGAGATATCCCACCCACCTCACAGGATTTCTGCAAAGGAAGAATAAGGTCTGCAAGCTAGCCACACTCAGCCATAAATGTCTATTATTATCACACGCCAGTGGGAAAGCCCAGCAGTCTGACCACCTCCAGGGCGCCCACGGCACAGAGCAGAGGGTCAAAGGCTGTGCTCCACAAACTCAAGGACCTGGTGGGCTGGGCGGGAGATCACCTGTGTGCAGAAAGGAGCCAACAGCTGGCCGAGGATGCCCTCCTTACTGCGGGGGCTGGCGAGGCTGGCCCCTGGCTGGCATCAGGGAACCTGCATTTCGAGAAAGTTACCTCCGTCCCTAGTCAGAGGGCCTCACTGTGCCTACACTGTGTGTACACAGTGTGGTTTATGCTGACCACCAGCTGTCCTTCGGGGACTCTGGGATTTGGGGGGCAGGCAGAGGGTGCCGACATGACCTGCCCCCGATAAACACCCTGGGCACAGAGTCTCTAAGGAGCTTCCCTGCTAGATGACACTTCACACATGTTAACACAACTCCGTTTCTAGGGAAATAAGCACGTCCTATGTAACTCCCCTTGGAATCTGGGCCTGGTCCCCCCAGATGTCACCCCGGCAGCCTTTTTCTGCCGCTGTCTGTGCTTTGTGTCCTTTCGCTGGAACACACCTGGACCGTGAGCATGACCACATGCTGAATCCTGCCCATCCTCCTGGCAAATCATCCAACCTGGGGGTAAGCTTGGGGACCGCGACACAACCTGCCAGCCCCTTCCACTCTCTAGAACAGACTCGACATCCTGTGCTCTCCACTTGGGCCCCTTTCTCCCCTCCTAGGCTCGGTCCTCCAGCTGCTGTCAGGACACCTCTCCACAGACAAAGGCCCGCCTGCTCCCTGTGCAGAAACACAGACCCAGGATCCCACTGCTGTCACCACATCTTGCCCGGGATTCAGGAGCAGAAAAGTAGCCACCACAGAAACAGCTTCCGCAGGTGTTCTGTTCTAACAGCCAGCAAAGACTCCACAGAGTGCTCAAAAACAACAATAAGAAAATGAAAGGCCACTTCCTCTCTCTGCCTGCCTCGCTGACCTGAAACTAGAGGATGAGGAGAAACCAGCTGTGTGGCTGCTGCAAAACAGCTGTGTGCACCTTTCTGGACAACCAGACATAACTGCCTATTTCTCACTATGGGGGGTAGAGGGATGGGAAACTCACACATTGAAATGAAAGTCACCCGTGGGAACAGAGAAGAGATCACGCTGTCGCTGGAACTCCCCAGAAGGCAGCCGAGAGACAGAGGCAGTAAGATAAATGAACAAAGAGAGAAGGTGCACACCATCTGCTGGCTTTATTATAAAAACCTTTTAAAACCTGGTTAAAAATTTAAAACAGTATGGAAAAGCCTTAGCATTTCTAACAATAAAGAATGAATTTAATAGAGGACACATAGTATATTAATGGGACTTAATACCAACATAATTAATGTGAACTATATAATAATACAGGACGTAATGCTGTGGGCATTAGGAGGCTTGGTGTCAGAACACCTGTATTTGAATTCAGCTTTATCCCTTACTTTCTCTCCATCATTTATCAAACCCACATTTACTGAGATACTAGTACCTCTCTGCTAACTGCTAGAATTCTAGCAATTAACAAGACGGAACAGACCCTTCCCTTGGGGAGCAAACAATCCTAGTTACTAGTTGTGTCACTTAAGCTTTGTGGACTACACAAAGCTGTACGATGGGAGCGCCTGGGCCCACCTCCCAGGTCCCCGTGCAAATTCAGTGGGTTAACGCATGGGAAAGTACCTCGCTAGTACCTGGAACATAATGAGACTCAAGAAACATTTGCTGAATGTAAGGTGTGTGCAGACTTCATTAGCCTAGGTTTTCAGTCAAAGAGAGAGAGAAGGTGAGTGCTGGGGGCTGGCAGTTCGAGTCAGTGGCTAGGAAAGCCTGAGGAGTATGAAGAGAAATGGTGTGGAACAGCACCAACCAGACAGAAGAGCTTCAAAAAGGCCTGTGGGGAAGATGAGTGTCCACTCAGGAAACCCATAGAACGTTTTAATCAATGGTAAACATGACATGGGCACATTTTACAGAGAAGAGGCAACTAGCTACGGACACACCCCTGGGAGGGCCACTGTGCAGGTCTGATACCCTCCTCGTCCCTCATGGTCACACAGACTTGTCACATGGGACAAATTCCTCGGAACCCAATTTACCTGCAAGATACTCGATACCAAAAGATCTTTATGGTATGTTGGCACAGCCAGAAGACTGCCTCTGGCTAATTTGCAGGCTGATAATTCCTAATTAATTTACTGTCTTATGGTCCTTTTATAGAGATAATTTCCTTATAAAGAGACAATAAAGTCCCTGAACTATGGAGTCAAAGTGCAAAGTAGGGACCTTTGATGGCTTGATAGTCTAGAAGCTATCACTGCCAAAGAAAGCCAGGCTTCCCGTCACTCCCCACAATAGCTTGGTGCCTGGGGGAGAGTAGGGGCCAATCAGAAATCCCCGTCCCCCACTGTCTGCACCAATCAGAAATCCCTGCTCTCCACAGTATGACAAGCAGGGTCTTACCGGGTGGATGTCCAGGAACAAGGAATGTTCTGTTTCGTTGGGGTGGAGGCCAAGCACTGCCTCTGCCAGGACAGGGTCGGCGTTGTAGAAGTGAGGATGGGAGAGAAACAAGGGTGCATCTAGAAGGCAGAAGGTGGAGAGGGGGGTGTCAGACAAGGAGAATGCGTTGGTACGTCCAGAGGCTTCGTGCCAGGCCCTGAGCCAGACGCAGGGATGCGCCGACGATGAAACACAACCACTGCCTGCAGAGCACCCCGTGACGATGACAAGACGCAAAGAACAATAACTAGAAGAGAGCATTCCTTCATTCAGTCCGTAAATGCTGACCAAGCACCCAAAAGGTGCCGGGCATGGGAAGGAAACAAGGGACAAGCTCTGTGCCAGAGGAAGGGTAACGCTGGAGCTGCTGATTCTGGCAGGAGAGGTCAGAGGAGGGAAAGGAAAAGATGGACAACAGAAGTCAGGCCGAAGTCAGGGCACAGCATTCCAGGTGGAAGGGATGGCAGAGCAAATGCAGGAGGTGGGGAAGTGCAAATGGAGTAGACGGTGTGTGTGTGTGTGGAGGGGAGTCATGGGAGTTGAGGATAGAAAGGTAAGTGGAGGCCAGATTTGAACTTGAGTGGGGGGAGGGGCATCTCGATTGCCAAGCCAAGCAGCCTGGGCTGTCCTCTGCAGGCAACACAGCGACGATCAGAGAGACTCAGGTGTGTACACCTGTGGGCAGGTCTCCCTAACGTCCACAGGAGGGGAGCAGACACGCCTGCTTTGCTTCTCTCCCAGCAGCCAGTCTGCAGGACGGACACCGGCTTGCATGAACAGGGACTGATGGGAGCCCCGAGTGAGAAATTCACACCCAGAAACGTGAGGTCAAACCTCTCCATTAACTGAGCAAGCAAGGCAAACACGAGCTCACCCTCGAGTGCTCAGGGCAACGTACGACAGGCCTGGTGGACAATGAGTTCACGAAGAAAAAGAATGAGCCTCTCAAAATTTTACCAGGACCCGGAACAGGCAAATCACAGACAGCACGCAGACTGGTGGTGGCCAGGAGCTGGGGAAGGGGAGAGAGGCGTGACTGCTAATGGATCTAGGGTCTCCTTTCAGGGTGGTGACAATGTTCTGGAACTAGACAGAGGTAGTGGCAACACAACATGATGAATGTACTAAATGTCACTGAGCTGTACGCTTGGTTAATTTTATGTTACGTGAACTTCACCTCAGTAAGAAAAAAGAATGAGAAAACCAATGACATTCACGAGGTCTTCTTCCCTAAAACCAACGGCTCATCTGCTGCTAGACCAGCATTCGTGTTTGTGTGTATCTGGCAACCTCAAGCGTCTGGATTCTTTCTGCTTTCCTTTGCAAAGCCAAGCACTGGATTGAAATAAAAGCTGGGGATTTATCGATGTCTGACTTCGTTCTTCCCAGAGTCCTTCTCCATTCATCGCCTTAAAGTTTCTCAACATGAATTCATTCATCCAAGTACTGCTTCCATTTTGCCACATCCGCTTACCTTCCCACGCCATCATATAATGTGCTTCTTTGAACCAACTGCTACTGCTTTATTTAAACAGCTATATTGGGGGGGGGGCTTTACATCTGAACCATAACTGGCAAACTCTTGGCACAATTAGAAAGTAAATATAGGAATAAATGCAATGGAAGCCAATGAACATTATACATTCTAATGAGACACTGTTACCGGCACAAGGCTTTGACCCTGAGACCTGCTCTTTCTCTGTTAAAAAGAGAGATAGATGAGTATGGGACAGGTGTTCAAATCCTCTTAGCACCAACAGAGACTCTCTCCTGGAGGTAGTCAGAAGGGCAGAAAAAGAACAAAAAAGAGAAGCCCTCTTTTGCCGTGTTAAGTCAATGTTATTCAAAGCTGCCTCCTTGCCCCTCTGAAGTCATCTTGAGTGCCCCAAGGGACAATGTTCCACAATTTGAAAAACTCTTCACTTCGCATCCTCCCATTTCCACCATCAAAGGAGACCATCGGAGCAAACATGAGGACCCCATTTTCACAGGTGACAAAACTCTCAGGTCCTTGGTAAGGAGGCAGTCACCAAGAGAGGCCCTAAAAGGTGGCAAATCTCAAACAAGCCCCGAGGCCACATGTCCAAGGCCAGGGGGAGACTGAAGTGAGCTGGACCAATCAGTTAGCACCTGCCCTGGCTCCAGACATTAAGCCTGCTGGGTTTTTTAATAGCACGCATGTGTACGTGTGTTATCTTTCTATTTTATTCCCAAACAGAGTGAGAGAACCCGCCCAGGTAATCAGTGCTAATTAATTTATAGCTTTATGGCACATTTGACCAACCTACTTGCCCAGGATCACCATGGGTTACAGCTCAGGGTTTCTATGGGGCAAGTCTGAGGCCTCACACAGCACAGAGGTTTGAGGAGAGAGACTCCTCTGGGTCCAAGCAACTTTCAAGGCCTGGAAAGGGAGATATGTGCGAATTTCTTATCTTCAGGTTCAATGTCACACAGATGCAGGAACGCCAAACGACATGTACGAGAATGTTCCTGGCTGCACTCGGGTATGTTCAAACACCCAGAAGCTCAGATGCCCACGAGCAGTAGCAGAGGTAAGGAAATAGGTGTGTTCCCCAGGATGGAACGCCAGACAGCAAAGAGGGCATCTACAGCACCCATAACAGCGGGGATGGGGCTCACCCACGTGATAATGGGAGAAAGAGGCCAGAAAATGAGAAGAATGGAGCACACACTTTCTGACCCCATTCACAGAAAGACCAAAGGCAGGCAACGCTATGTGGCGCCAGAAGTCGGGCCAGTGGCGAAGAATGGAACATGGAGACATCGGGGGCGGACTCTATTCTGTTTCTTGTTTGGGGTGCTGATGACATGGGTGTGCTCACTTTCTGGAATTTAAAACCACACGTGTCATTTGGGCACCTCTCGGTATATATGTTTATTTCAACGTAAAACACTTTACGTACATAAATATTTTTAAATTCCCTTGCACTTGTGAAGTTGTTGGCAGCTGTGCTAAGATGAGGCAGTGCAGGTCCGAAGAACAGTGGCGGGGGAAAAGACGGGAAGAAATGACGTTAGAGGGGCCAGCAGAGGCCAGCTGCTACAGAGAGCCGAGGCCACAGTAAGGGTTTCGCTGTATGCGTGCGGGAGGTGTCAACATTTGAAGCAGAACTGGGCAGCCATCCATGTTTCTGAAAGGTCCCTGGAGCTGCTCTCTGGAACAGGGTCCAGCAGCGCTTTCTACGACGGTGGAAGTGTTCCCTTTCCGGGCGGTCCGTCCCCGACAGTGGTCATTAGGCATGCGTGGGCGGTGATCTTTTGAAATGTGGCTAGTATGACTAAGGAAAGGCCTTTTTCATTTGATTTCATTCAAACCAATTTCAATTTCAACAGCCCTACGAGGCCACTGGTGACTGTGCTGGACAGTCTGGGGAATGGATTGGACATAGAGCGGCAACCAAGCGACAGGGGTCCCGCTGGAGAGGTGTGGATGAGCGGCAGGAGATGCTGGTGGCCTGGACCATGGGGCAGGGGGAGAGAGGAAGAACTGGGGGTTTAATTTGGAGGCAAAGCAGGCGGAGCTTGACAACACAGTGGACGAGGGTGAGAAGAGGGGAATGGAGCTGACACCCAAGGGTCCAAATGGAGCAGCGGAGGTGGCAGCGTCTTGGGGACTGGCACTGAGAAAACACTGATGATGCCAGAGGACTCCATGCCAGCACAGCGATCACCCAAGCCCGCAATCGCACACCGCAAAGGAGCTTCCACAGGCCTAGAATCCTGTTGCCGGCTTCATTTCCTCCCAGATGGGGGCCCTTCCCACAGAGCCTCACTGTCAAGCTACATGTCGCGCACAGTGTGAGAGGGCGGGAGAGTTACGCTACTCGCCACAGCCTAATCCCCAGAACCCGTGAATATGGGAGGTTACACGCCCGGGGAACAAGGTTGCTCATCAGCTGGCCTTCAAACAGGGAGCGTGGTGTGGACTCCCCAGGCAGGCCTAACATGCGCTGCAGGGTTCTTCAGCTGGAAGAGGGACCGGGAAGAGGGTCTGACATGAGACCGCCGCGGGGGGAACAGAGAGACTTCATGTTGGCATTCTGAACCACAGAGCTGTTTACGATCATGATTTTTGTGGTAAGCCACTAAGTTTACAGGAATTTATTACAACAGCAGCTTATACACACAGCATGGTGTTTTTTTCACATTGCCTTTCTTCTGCCTCATTATCGCTGGCCTAATGGGATTATCAAGAGTGCAGAGGCCAGAGATGAAGCAGGGGGCAGATAAGCGCCTGATCACGCCCGCCCCACCCTCCTGCCCTCTCACAGGGATGACACATACTGAACCTGCAGGTGCTGATGTTCTGAATTCCGGACTTCAGGCATGGGCAGAAGCCCTCGTTGGGCGGGTAGTCGGTCCCGCTGGCAAACAACGTGTTGGGGGCCTTGAAGCGAAAGATGGGGATACCTTCAAACATGCCTTCTTCCTGGTATATGAGCTTCATGGACCTGCAGGGAACAGACAAGGTGGAGGATGACACAAGACACGGTGGCTGCGACCAGGCCCCACGTCCCCCCAACTGCAGACACCTCCCAGGTCCCAGCCGCAGACACCTCCCAGGTCCCAGCCGCCATCATGGAGCTTTCAAACAAGAAGCGACTATATCACATCCCCACCTAGCACTGCAGTCGCTTCCAGTCTAAGCTGTAATGAGATCCAACGCCCTCATCATGGCCCACAAGCTCCCATGGGGTCCAGCCCCTGCCTATTCCTCCAACTCGCTCCCTCCTGCCCCTGGGCCTTTGCATCTGCCACGCCCCCTGCCTGGAATGTTCTGCCCTGGAAGCCTTACACATAAGACTTCAGTTTTTCACTCAGGTTCAGCTGTCACCTCCTCGGGGGCACCAACACGCCCCACACCCCATCACTCTCCATCCGTTCACTCTCCTCTAGTTCTCGAGGGCACATCTGAACCTGAACATGGACCGTGAACTTGACCCGTGCTGCCCACGCTGTGCCCGGAGCCACTCATCAATCACAGTGGCTCTGGAGGCCCTGACGACCATCAGTGTAAAGTGACCACAGGTTGCTACGGCTTGGTACCACAAATAGGTAAAACATCCCGTCCATAATGTTGTTTGCATTGTTTACACATGAAAATGAGAATATTTGGGGTATACTGGATCAAGCTAAACATATCAGGAAAATTAATCATACTTATTTCTCATCCCTTTGTTTTTCACGCAGCCACTAGAGAATTTCAAATTACGAGTGGGACTTGCATTATGTTTTTATTGAACAGCAACGGCCTACACGGTGGGACTCCCTCAATGCTGAATTTCCTCATCAGGACGGTAATGCCATCATGGAAGAAAATGTCCTTGTTTCTAGAAAACACCCACGGAAGTATATAGGCATCCAACTGACTTTCAAATGGCCCAAGAAAAATCTACCCCGAGACAGAAGTGGGGAGTAACGACAGAGCAGATGGGGCAGGAGAGAAACAACTCGTAAAATTGACGTCAAGGAGTATGGGAGGTGGGGCGACTTATACTTTTCTTGCAATTTTTCTCTAGGTTGCAATGTCTCATTTTAATAAGTGATCACACGCAGAGCAAAAGCTCTTCCCGCCCTCTGACACTCCCCCACCCCGGGTTTGTCTGCCTGAGCCCCCTGCCAAGACAGAAGCTCCTGGGGAACAGGGACTTGGGCCAGCTTGTCACTGCCATGTCCCCAGTGCCTTGCACAGATGGACTCCATAAAGGTTTGCTGGGAAGGCAGAGGACTCAGAGCTCACATTAGTGAGTCCCCAAGTGAAAGAGTGGCCTGTGTGGAGCAGAGGACAGGGCAATGCCCAGAGGAGGGCTCCAGGATCCATTGTCCGGTGTCAGGCTCAGCAGAGGGCACAGCTCCAAGGCTGCAACTCCAGAGACTGAGGGGGCCATAGGAGAGGCGTCCAGATGTCTCAGCATCCGGAAGGAAAACAGGGCAGCCAGACAGACGCCACCGGCTGTCCATTGCTTGTCTTACTTCACAACCCCCTGCGACCTTGAGCATTTCCTGCCCTCTACCACCACCACCACCACCACCCCTGCCCCAAAAACAGCCTCTCTCTGGGCCTTGTAAAGCGTCAGCAGCTGGAGTTTGGCTCTCCGTGGTGTAGCCAAAAGCCACCTGTCAGGGCCGTGAGCACCTACGAGGCCAGAACACCCCCCGGCAGAGCCATTACCGGCAGGCCTCAGGACTGTAGAATTCCAGCGAGGATTCAGGAGTCATAAATGGTGCCCACATCTGCCCGGAAGTTCCGTTAATCATGTTGCACTGATCTGAATGCCAGAAGTTGACCTGCAGGGGACATTGAGACACAGCCACTCAGGACAGGGAATGCTCTCGGGCACTGTACACCTGACTTGAGCTGCGACTTCCCAGGCCATATGACCTGGGGTAGATGTCACCACTCAATTCCCAACACTGTTTGTGGACAGAAGACAGTTCCCTCAGAGAGACAGCATGGCACGGTAGGAGAGCAGGCTGTGTAGACAGCCAGTGAGAGTGTCGACTGCGCCTCCCTGCTCCCTAACTATGGATCTTTAAGTGTGCAACTGTGGACTCAGTTTCTTCATCTGCAAAATGGGCCTATCACCCACATCTGCAAGGAGCACAATGAGTGGATGGGGTGGGAGGTGAGATGCTGACAGCCTCACCTCTCAGAGAGGAAGGCACCAGACACTTCCTAAACCCAGCTGAATCATAATGGTAGCCACCAGAAGAGCTCAAAACCCTACTTGCCTCTGGGAAGTGCGACATGGACAGAAAATGACAGACTTCTCCCTTTCTACCCGTCTGTACTATCAGAATGCTTTTAATCACATGGACGTGTATACCTTTTATACTGAAAAAACAAGCAGAAGAGAACTGTAATAGTCTCCACTAAGAACGGTTATTACTGGTTACAAATGGTACTCGGGCTGCTCTGGGCACCTGATCGGGGCAGAATCTGTCCCCAGCCCACAGGTCTGTGTCCTGTGAGCAGGAAGAGCATCTGGCGGATGTGAGCAACACTAGTGCACAATCGTTTTCGTGCATAAAGAGGAAAGGCCACTCCAGTGGAAACAGCAAGACGCAAAACAGTGTACGCAGTCTAATTTCACTATGTTCACAGAAGGAAAACCCTACCACGTTCCTCTATGTACACACAGGTATACAAATGCACAGAACAAACAGGAAGAATATACTCAATAGTAAGAACTTTGTGGTTCAGGGTGGCATGAAGCTGGTGTGTGAAGGGGGTATAAAGTGCACCCGAGATCTGTCTCTATTGTTTCATTGTTTGTTTTAATGTGAATGTCTTCCTGTGTTTCTAGTATAATTTTTCTGTTTAGTCAATATTATATTTTAATGCAATGGATGCTTATATCATCAGTGTAATATTTTTGAAATGTTTTTGTGAATTAAGAACCATAGGAAAGAAAGAACTCAGTTCTGAGTATACACCAGGTGCTACAAAAGTCGGGTTTCTGTCCCGCACCCGCCCATCCACCCGGAACCAGGAGCTCACTGAGCCTTACCCACAGGTAAAATCCCAACTCCGAGAGTGTTGTCCCTCACAGATGGGACCGCCCTCCGAGGCTGAAGAGTAAGAAGGTGCTGGGCAGCGGCCAGGTGGCCCCCCATCCTGTCCTGCTCTCACCTTGCTGAGCCCGTTCCACTTGTCCACGAGGTGGATCCGGCTGAAGTCTTTGACCCCAGTGAACACGGTGAAGAGCCCGGAATCGGAGTTGTTGAGCTGTGAACACGGCACAGAACAGCATCGTTAAGCCTCAGGATGGGGTGGGCGTTGGAGCCGGGGCCGCCCTCAAGCCCACCCAGTTAGTTGCAGGCGGTTCCTGCATCCCCAGTGCCTGGGGACCAGAAGGAGGAAGACTGGGGGGCTTCCTGGCGGGGGCACGCTCCTGACTACACGTCCCTCCTAGAAAGCGTCCACCTTTCTGTTGTGATTCTAGAAGAGTCGGGTTCTCTCCTCCCAGGTGATTGGTAGGGTCACTCCTCCCCTACCCCCACAATACACACTTAAAATCGACCATGGCCAGGTGACCTCTTCAGTCAACGAAAAACAAGCAGAAGTCGCATGTCACTTCCAAGTGGAAGTTTTAAGATCTGGTCAGTGCACACACATTTTACCGTATTTTCTGCCACGCTGTGGTGACCATTCGTGTGTATCAAGCTAGAGCCTCCCTCAGCTGGGTCCCTGACTGACCACCATGAGCAGAGGGTCCCCTGGTTATTACCTGCACTGGATACGAGCAAGAAATAAACCTTTGCTGTGTGAAACCACTGAGATTCTGGGGCTGTTTGTTACGCAGCATAACCTGGCTATCCTAATGGATACAGGACCAACCCAATGTGTGTCGAGCACTTTCTAGATAGTAAGCCCCAGGCTTTGGTGCTCTGAGGGTATTTCCTAGAATTGGTCTCTAACTCAGAGCAAAGACAAGCGAAGTGTACAAAGAATTGGTGACTGCTGGGTAAAATGGAGAACTGTTTTACCCCTGAGGAGGCCGTGCAACGCAAGGTGCAGCACATGTTAGGAACTCAATAAGGGTTGTTTACTGGCCAAATGGCTAAATCGATTACCGGCTGGTTCAGCCAACAGGCTCCAGAGCAGAGCCCAGTTCCAAGCCCTGCTCTGGCCTCCTACCACCTGTGTGTCATGTTACCTTTCATTCAGAGCTTCCTGAGCCCATTCTGAGGAAAGACAAACAGGAGCCACTACAAAGAAGTGTTGGGACTATTAAAACAGTTAATGTGTGAAAACTGCGAGTGCAGTGCCTGAGAACTCAAAACACTAGTCTTTATTGTTATAATTAATAAATGCTCACCCAAAGGGATACTTAAATAATAATTATAATAGACTAAGTGTATCAGAGACTGCTGGTTATTACCCAAAGTCCATTCTCCCTTTTCTCCTTCACAAGAAAACCCAAACCTTACTCAGGATATCCACTCACCAGCTCAAAGACTATACATTTCCTAGCTTCCCTTAAGCTAGGTGCGGCCACATGACTAAGACATGGCCATTGGAAAGTAAGCAGAAATTGGTTTCTCCATCCTGATGGGGGAGACAGCTGGGACGTGCTATTTTGGCCTCACCTTCCCTACCTGTCTCCCAACCCCCATCATTTCTTCCTTGCCGCTGTGCTGCCTGGAATGTGGATGTGAGAGCTAGTGCTCTAGCAGCTATCTTGGACCATGTGGTAATCTTGAGTATGGAAACCATACCTCACGGATGGTAAACCTACCAGGTTGCCAGAGGTCAAGATTTAAAAAAAAATCAGGCAGCTCAGAGCAATGCTATAGTCGACATTGGTGATCTGACTCCCCAGTAGCCAACCCCCCCCACCCCCCCGCTTCCAGCAACAGACACCAATTGTCTTAAGTTCAACCCCAATCACATCATTTGAGCCTGGATCAAGCTGTACCCAAATCCATCCTTAGAATTTGCAGTTAAATGAGGCAATAAATTCTCTATTTTCATTAGCCGGTATGAGTGAGGTTTTCTGCCATTTACACCCACAGCCCCCAGTGCTCCCAGCCAACTCCAAAGCAAGCTGGCCACTGGTGTCCAGGTTGTGTCAATGAAAAACAAGACACAGGCCGTGAACTTTGCATGGGCCACACTCACCCCGGCAAATAGCCCGAACTTGCCCTTCACGGGGAACATGCTTGGGAAGTACTTATTGATGACATTCACAAGCGGGTCCTCATAGCCCCATATGATGTCGGCCACCGTGCGGTTCATGAAGGCGCGCTCGCCAAGGGTGCTGAATGCCAAGGTCATGAGCAGCTTCAGGGCCATGGGCTTGTTCTCCATCATCACCGATGCACCCTGTAGAACAAGGGGACAGCATGGGTTAGAGGCTGGACATCCCCCCTGGACTTGAAGCTAGGCCTCAAGGCAAAGAACCCATCTAGGGCGTCCGGGGCATCCAGAACGATTCTCTGATCGTCTGGTAACACGACCACATGGCTCTTGGATCCAGCCCTAGCCCCACGGCTCAGGCCTGGCCAATCAGAAACCTTCCCCCTTCCAGCCAGTGATTGGTTTAGAAATGTGTATGTGGCCCAATCACAGCTAACAAGCCACAACTGATGGTCCGCTGGGGGCTGTGGGAGAGAGAGGGGAGGTCTCACCACTGGCCTTGAACCCGGGATGTGCAGGGCTGTAGCCACCGCAAGGGGCCAATCTGCCAGAACATAAAAGGAACACAGATCTGAGCAGGGCTGTGCGCCCTGGATGAAGCGACATCTGAAGCCAGACCCACCCCTGCCCCTTCAGCAATGTGAGCCCATAAATTCCTTTTGCTTATGCAAGTTTGGAGCACCTTTGACTGTCACCATGTAACCAAAAGAGACTTCATGGAGAGTCTACTCCATTCCCTTTTCATCTCTCTCGCAAACACTGAGAGCCCCAAACATCTGCTCTACCCAATCTCTAGGTGCTTAAAATACAAGTGAATTTATTTTCTAACTTTTGCTTTCCTCTGGAGATATTGTCTTGGTACTTCGTGTATTTTTTTTAAAGGTACTTCATCCAAAAGCAATCTCCACCTGTAAGAAAGTGAACACAGCCAGCATTTCCTAAAACATGGGCTAGAGGGGCCTGGTTCCATGGTAACTCACTAGGGTCCATAATAACTTTCTTATTTATTTAAATTTTTATTTAATTGGGGAGGGCAGGAGTTAGGAGGGCAGGAGAGGGTGGAGTCAGTAGGTCAGCCAGAAAAGGCTTCCCTACATTAATAACTTTTTAAAGGTAATAAACACAGTTCTTAAAAATCACAAAAGATATAAAATAAAATAGAAGACCCTCTCCAAACTGTGATCTTCCTCTTCCCTTTCTCCTCCCCCAAAGCAACCCACTGCTATGGGTTCTTGGGTATTCCTCCAGAAATAATCTACACTAGCGCTCAGCAAACTGTGTGACTCGTGGGCCGTGGGCCAGCACCAGCCCACTGCCTGTTTTTCTACAGCCCAAGAGCTACGAGTGTTTGCCAATCTGACCAGTGGAGACAGTGACTTCACTGCCAAAATGTGCGTGTCTGACTCTGAGGGATGTGGCCGCAAGGCTCAGGGCTGCGTGTATTTGAACTTCTGTCTTGTCCATCCAATGGACTCACCAAGTGAGTTCACCCCGATCCACAGCCCAGAACAAATGTCCAACAGTCCTCAACCATCCAACGGAGGGCTGAGTGCGATGGAAGGCAGCACACTCCGGACTCCAACTCTGTGAGTTCAAAACCCTAGTCTGCTACTTACTAGCTGAGTGGCCTTGGATAAGTCAGTTGACCTCTCTGTTCTTCCTCCTCTAGAAAGGGAGAAAACAACTGAACCTACCCCACAGGATTGCTGGCAAATGAACAAGGTAAATTACGAATGGGAAGCCCTATGAAAACGAAGTTCTAACACGGAGTGTTAGAAGGAAGAAGTTAACATGGCAGGCCTAAGGCTGCCCTCCCCAAAAAGGCTGGCCCCTGGCTGGCATCCGGGAACCTGCATTTCAGGAGGGCACCCTCCCTCCCTGATAAGAGGGTCTCACTACGCCTGGACTGTGTGTACGCAGTGTGGCTTTTGCTGACCGCCTGCTTCCTTCGGGGACTCTGGGATTCGGGTGCCGGGCAGAGATGACCAGCCCCCGATAAAACAAAACACCCTGGGCGCTGAATCTCTGATATGATAATGTGTTACCATACCATATATGCCGCCTGTGTTGTCACAACTTGATGCTGGGGAATGAAGCATGTCCTGTGTGACTCCCCTGGGAGAGGACTCCGGAAGCTGGGCCTGGTCTCCCCCCGCGGTGGATCTTGTTCTGTATCGTATCCTTGCACCGTAACAAATCGTAACCACGCGCAAGACCCTATGCTAATGCGGCGAATCCTCCTGGCCAATCAGCGACCCTGGGGGTGGCCTAGGCAACCCCGATATATGTGGGACGTAGCCCGTCAATCCAGCTACTGCGATGACTCTCACCTGCACAGAATGGAGGCCATGCTGCAATGACATGGCCTGGGGTGGCCCCCTCAGCCCCCCGTTACTACCTCCTTTTGAAAATTTCAGATCTGTAGATTGACAAGGGAAAGACAATGATTTTGGCCAGTACCCCTAAACCAGAGACTGGGGGCCATGCCTGGGCAGCTCACTGGGCTGAGAGTCTGGCCCCGTGAGCACAGGCCTGCCCACCAGGGCCTGTCCCGTGACAGGAGGCGACGGGGAATGGGGGCAGTGTGAGGGGCACAGCCGTGGGCGGGCGGCCTCACCAGGACCAGGATGTTGGGCAAGACAATGTAGTCGCTCTCCGAGCCTCTGGACTTGTCGGGCTGGAACTGGAAGCTGCGGTACTCGAGGAAGGACACCGTGTCGTTGTCGTTGAAGGTGATGTTGCTTTTGTGCCTTAACTCCCTGTAGAGAAGAGCTGGGGGTCAGCGGGCGCCAGCTGCACGGGGTGGCAGTGCCTGCCCAGAGGTTGGGCCGACTCCAGGCCTCCCAGGGGGCCCTCGGATGACTGCATACCTCCAACCTGAGAGTGCCACAGCCAAGCCTGCCCACCCCTCGGAGCACCCCAAACCCCGACACGTCCCCTCCACTTGGCCAAGCTGCTCCTGTCAAGCTGCCAAACTCACATGTCACCTTCTCGGAGAGCCCACTCTAGTCATCTCTAGACATAAAGCAGAAACACCCTCCACACCCCCTAGGTACCCCCCTTGATACTAACATCTGACTACTTATTCATCTTTAACCAATCCCCCCAACTCGACTGCAGGCACCCCAGTATTTTTTGTCCATTTTGTCCACTTCTGGGTCCCCTGTGCCTAGAACAGTCACCGACACCCAGTAGGTAGGTACTCAATAGACATTTGTTGAATGAATGAGTGAATGAATGAATGCATGCCGCTGCTGCTGAGTAGTTTCTGACTCCCAAACCTCAGGCACATTGTTACGTTTTCACGCCAGGTTGCCCAGAACCCCAGTGTGCCTCAAACAGCCAGAACCCTCTCTGCCCACGCCATCCCCAGGAAAGCCAGGGTGGCGTTGGCCACCCCTCAAAGGGTGAAGCCCCAGTTCGGCCAGCCATAGTGAAAAGTCCCTTCCCACCAGCGCCCCCGTTCTCCACCCTGGACAAGGTGATTCCCTCTTTAAAACGCTCCAGGGGGTGCCCCTGCTCTCAGGCCACACACCTCAGGCTGGCCCTCCAGACCCGTGTCCCAAGCTCCATGCTCTTCCATGCCCCATGTCCTTCCTACCTCCAAGCCTTTGCACACGCAGGGCCCTCCTCCTGGAGCAGCCTTCCCTCTCCTGCTCAGCACTGGCTTCTAATTGCACTTACATGTGATTTGGTCCCACGTGCTCAGTAGACAGACAGCATCTGCCCCTTCACCATTGTGTCCCGATGCCTGGCACACAACGAGCAACAGAAAATACCAACTCAACTGAAAAACGGCTCCTGCAGCCTGTGGCCACGCAGCCTCCGTCACATCCCTCACCTGCTCTCTGCTCTCCAGAGTCCTGCCCTCGACCCCAAACCCCACACAGCGGGGCCGCCACCTCTGACTCACCTTCCATCCTCTCCCCCAGCCCATTACAGCCAACCACGCTGGCCTCCCGCTGTCCCTCACAAACCACACTCCGTCCGGCCTCAGGGCCTTTGCACTTGCTGTTCCTTCTGCCAGGGACACCTCTCTCCATGGCTCAGTCCGTTGCATAGAAGGCCAGGAGGCCTTGCCAGACCAACGCACCAAAGATGCAGACACGTGACCCTGCTGGGTTTTACGGCACTTAATACTCACCATCTGCCATCAGATGACAGACTCATTTCCTTATTAAATATCTGTCTCCCTCCCGCCCTAGAATGTCAGCTCAGAGAGGCAGGGACCTTTGTCTGTGTTACTCCCTGCTGTTTCCCCGGTGCCTAGCACAGTGGGCGGCACATAGTAGGTGTTCAATAAATGTGCTGAATGAATGAGTGACTAGGGAAGAGCTGTGGGGTGCTACAAGAGCTCAGGTGTGGGGAGTAGGTCCCTGCTTACCAAGAGGCCAGCCCTGTGCACGTGTGCGCATGCCCCTCTGTCTCTCTCACATGCCCCCTCCCCCCTCACCACATCACAGTTGCCTCACTGCTCCATACAGAACTTCACCGGCATCATCATTCCCCCTCTGCGCACAGCCTGCTTCTGGAACAATCTCTGGGCTCAGCACAGCAGCCCCGCCCCCATGTCCCTGCCAGGGCCACTTCTGCACCTCCGCCCTTACCTGTACACGTAGGGCCCACGCTCCTGCACCTCCGGCTTCTTGCCCTGAAGGATCTCTTTGGGGTTGATGACGTCAAAGAAGTAGATGGAGAGGTAAAAAGGGACAGGTATCTCCTTCCACATGCCGAAGGACAGGCTGCTGGGGTCGATGCGCACATTCTGGGGGGGGCGAGAGAAACATGCCCGTGAGGAGAGCGACCAGGGCCTCCACGCCCACCCGCGTGCCCGCCACAGGGCTCCGACAGCTGCCCAGAGCTGCCCTGCACCACCAAACCCCACAGCACATTGACAAAGGAGGTTGACATAATTAAAGTTAATAGGTAATCTAGTCATGTTGTTATTTTTAAATGTGTTTTAGTAACAACAGCCTGATCAGGGGACCCTGGCAAATGGGAGCCCCACGCCCCATCTAAAAGAAATAGCCGCTGCTTTATGGCACCATGTGGCCAAATGTATCATTCATTCATTCATTCATTCATTCATTCATTCAACAAATAATTTACTGAGCACCCACTACCTGCCAGGCATTCTTCTAAGAGCTGGGGGTAGGAGAGTGAACAAGACTGACCCAAATCCCCAACTCTGTGGGCCTTTTATTCTACTAGGGGAAAGGCAGGGACTAAACAATTAGGGCGAAATGGGTGCGACATGGCAGAGTCTCACGAAAACAAAGCAAGGACAAGAGGACTGTAATTGCAAACAGAGCAGTCGGGTAGGTGAACTATAAATAAAAACAAAGAAGCAAACCAAGATAAACACTAAAAGCAGTAAGGGGAAGCACATGGATTTGGTGGGGTAAGTCCATGTAGAAACAACAGCCAGTGCAAAGGCCCTGAGGCAGGGTTTTGCTGGGACAGAGAGCGTGGGAACAGCAAGGAGGCCAGTGTGGCTGGGGCACAGCCTGTGAGGAGGTGAGCAGGAGATGAGAACAAGAGCAGGGGTCCAAGAAAAGCCAGAAATACAGAAATCTATATGCAATCTCCTGATGTATAAAGCTTGGCAAAACTTGATTTTCTTAAAGGGCCAAAGGAAACAGGCCAGAAGCCCTTGGCGAGTCCCTCTGTCAAATACACTGGCCTCTAATCCCTGCTTTGCTCCTCAGCTCCACAGTTCCTGCCGGTTTCACAGGGAGGTCCCTCCAGCGCCACCCAACGCACCCACCCACTGGTGCAGCCATATCACTGGCCCCAACCAGGCTCCTGTCCCCTCAGAGCCAGGCCCCGGGCAGTGACCAGCCCATCAGATAGACGCCAATGTCACAAAGCTGGGCACCCGAGCGGCTTGCATCACCGTCCAATGTCTATTGAACATGGCCTTCGTGGACAAGGACAGCCACCCCTGCTCTCCCCAAATGGCCAGCACCGATAGGCAGAGGCTCGGGAGGAGGCAGAGGGCTGGAGCTGGCTAGTCAGGCCCGGCCCCACGGCCCCAACCAGCCGACTCGGAAGCAGCAGATTTGGAGGCAGCCAGACCCCAGGGCCATTAGGGCAAATCAGTCCCCTCAGTTTTCCCATCTGTACAACGGGCTAGTGACTCTGCAGTCTCAGCTGCAATTCGTTTGACCTACACAACATTTAAATGAAGAAAAGTTGAATTCATTCCCAAGAATAAAAAACGAAGAGAGATTTAACTTAAAATTTGGATTTTTAGTTTCTTGAAAATATCAGATCAAAGACTTGCCTTCAGAGGTTAATAACTGCCTAGCGATAAACATGTCCTCCTAACAGCTGTGAGAAGCACAAGGATCATTTTTATGACCTGAGGATCCAATAGGTGCAAATAAAGGTAAGTAATAAACACGATACCATGTTTCCCCAGAACAAGACCTCCTGCGAAAATAAGCCCCGGTTAAGATCGTCAGCCAGCCGGACGCATTTAGTACGTTATGACAATGTTCCAGAAGAAGATGACATGACGATACTTGAATAAATGTAGATTGTTGTACAGGAAAAAGTAAGACATCCCCTGAAAACACGCCCTAATGTGTCTTTTGGGGGAAAATTAATATATGACCCGGTCTTATTTTCGGGGAAACACCGTATAAGACCCGGTCTTATTTTCAGGGAAACACGGTGGGAACAAAGCAATGAAATGAGCATTTTCCAGGTGCACCTGCGTGCCAGGCCTCAATCTAGACTCTTCACTGCACCTCCCTGACCAGCACCACGCCCCTTGGAGGCAGCCACTCTAATATTATTTGTTTGTTTCCTCCTCACTTTTCCTGAAGACCTACGTGAATGAGGCCTCCGCAGACTGTTTTCCCAGTATTCCCAGTCCCCCGACCTTTGGCCAGAAAGGTCCTGTTTTTCCGTGGGCCGAGGGGAAGGGGTGAGCCTGGGTCCACAGTGACAGATTATCGCTGATCCCTTCAGTGTGACGCAAAGGCCACAAGCCTGGGGGGAGGGAAGGCAGTCCTGCTGCTCCTCTCCCAAAATGAAGGCAGGGAGGCGAAGTCAGTGTGTCGCCCTTTCAGCCCCAGCTCTGCAGTGCAAGGGCTAGGAGGCCCGTCTCCCGGGGTGTCCGGGAAAAGTGGGGAGGAACAGAGGTGTGCCCACTGTGGGAGGGGAAGGCCCCCTGTTCAGTCCTAACAAGGACAAGCCATCTGGGAACCAAGAGAACAACTGTGGTAAGCGTGGTGAACTGATGCGGTCACCCCCAAACCAAAGGCAACAGCTGCTACCCCACCTCCCAAGATCCTGAGGGCTCAGTTTTTCCAGATCCTCCCATGTTTCATGAGATGCCCAAAATCCAGATCTTGCTATGGAATCTCCCTATTGTTTCAGTATCAACAGCTTATTTTTCAAAATCGAACATAGCTAAGAGCCCAATCGCCCATCTTTGGGCCACAGCTGGCCCACAGGCCACCCCAATGCCAAGCCAACATGATCTTCGGGAGGTGGGTGACCTCCGTGTGTTACAAGTGGGGACACTGAAGACCCGAGAAGCTGGGTGGCTCGCGCTGGACCCCTCAACGAGTCTAAGATCAGAGGAGATTCCCCCCAGCCCCTTTCGGCACAGGCTTGGCAAGTGGAATTCAGACCTCAGCCTGGAGACTGCTGGCAAGAGGAGGCAGTCACCCAGGAAGGAAATCCTCAAATTCTAACCGGAAAGAACAAAGGCCCACAGGCAGGAGTGGCAGAGGGAGATGGTCCCGTCATGCCCTCTCCACCATCCCCTCACCCACAGGAAAGACACACACAGGGCTGGCAACTAGGGGTCTGCCTCTTAGCATGCTCTTCCAAGAGAAAAGGTGACATGAGTCTCAGTTTCCTTCTTTCTGTGTGTGCGTGATAAGAACATGTAAGATCTACCCTCTCAGCAAATATTTAAGTACACAATGCAGAACTGTCCACCACAGGCACAGTGGAGTACGGGAAGTCTCCAGGCCTAACTCATCTTGCATAACTAAAACAATAATAACAGCCGTCGTTAATCAAGAGTGTGGGAGGAAAGCATAGACTGTGGCAATGGTTTCACAGGTGTACACTTCTCTCCAAACTCGAGTTGCATACATTACATATGTACAGCTTTTTAAATGTCAATCATACCTCAATAAAATGGTTTTTTAAAACAAAGTTTCGAGTTCCTGCTTCCCTCCCCCAGCCATTTCTTGGCAAAGGCAGCTGGTCCTGGAGAAGCCTCTGGAATCCCAGAATCCCATCCTCACCCATTGGCCTGATCACCCTGCTTTGGGGATAAATTGGCCAAACTAGTGAGTCACTAGATAAAGCCTCGTGTCTCTTTCTCTCCAAAAGATGGGAATCTGGGGCTCTGGGGTTCCATCCCATTTCATGGGCTCTCGTTCACAGGGAACGTTTGACGACTGCCTTCTGGCTGGGTGACTGACAGTGGACAAGTCACTAATGCTCTCTGCACTTCAGTTTTCTCATCCATAAAATGGGTGTAATGATAGCATCCACCTCATAGGGCTGGCATGATGTTTTAACAAATTCACAGAGGTAAAGTACTCAGAGCAGGGCCCGGCAGAACCCAGAGCATCTGCGCTGAATTGGATGGTCACCTGGCATGAAGTGAGCGACCCTCCTGCCCTGTTGCTGCCCCACACCCACCTCAGGTGGGGGCCGGACTTTGCACTGCTTTTGATTTGCAGGATAGCTCCCTCCTCACACACCAACAGGGGCATCGGGACCAGGCAGCTGATTAGATAACAGTAGCTGGCCAACATCACAGCCTTTTGCCTAAGTAGCTGATTCTATCCCAGCCCCCTCCCCCAAGGTCAAAGATTCTATCCCTGCCGCCTCCCGCAAGGTCAAAGATCACAGCCCAGAATACAAAGACTGGGAGAGAGGGACAAGGTGATCCACTCTCTTACCCAACCCATTCCTGAACCATGAGGAAGGCTGCCTAGAAGGGGGGGCCTTGGGAACTAGGCTTTCTCAAGAAAAGAACATGCGGAGGGGGGGGGGTGTTCTGGTCTAGGGATACAGCTTGTGCAAAGGCCAGGAAGGAAGCCTTTAGAGCATGACTTACCTAAACAAACAGGCCAATAACAAACATGGTGTTTTTTTTTAAGATTTTATTGGGGAAGGGGAACAGGACTTTATTGGGGAACAGTGTGTACTTCCAGGCCTTTTTTCCAAGTCAAGTTGTTGTCCTTTCAATCTTAGTTGTGGAGGGCACAGCTCAGCTCCAGGTCCAGTTGCCATTTTCTAGTTGCAGGGGGCGCTGCCCACCATCCCTTGCGGGAAATCGAACTGGCAACCTTGTGGTTGAGAGCCCCCTGGCCCATGTGGGAATCGAACTTGGCAGCCTTCGGAGTTAGGAGCACGGAGCTCTAACCACCTGAGCCACCGGGCCAGCCCAACAAACATGTTTTTAGAACAACCTGAATACCCATCAAAACTGCCATGTACCCCAACAACGGAACAATACTCAGTAATGAAAAGGAACCGACTACTGGTAAATGCCACGACAAGGTGAGCCTCAAAAGCGTATGTTAAGCAGAAAAAAGTCAGATACAAACAGCTACACACTATTATGGTTTCATCTATATGACATTCTGGAAAGAGGAAAACCATAGAGATTGAAACCAGATCAGTGGTTGCCCGGGGCTGGGGGCGGCGGCTGTGGACTGACTGCAAAAGGGCATCAGGAAACTGGTGGGGTGATTAAAACGTCTCATATCTTGATTTCGGTCGCCATGCAGGTGAGTTGTATATATTGATAAAACTCATCAAACTGTACACTTGAAAAGGATGTCACACAGGGACCTTGAAGACATTATGCTAACATTTTCTACAGGGTCACTGAGGCATGATTCATACACTGTACAATTCACCCATTTAAAGTGTGCAGTTCAATGGTTTGAGCATATTCACAGTTGCGCAACCACACCACTATGTACTTCCAGAATATTTTCATTATAAAACAAAATCTGCCACCCACACTAGCAACATTTCCCTCCCTCAGCCCCTGGCAACCACTGATGTACTTTGTGTCCCTATGGATTTGCCTTTTTTCAGATACACAGAATCACGTGAGTCTTTGTATGTGTCCATAATGCTCTCTTGCTCAAAAAATAAGAAGCAGGGATACAAAGGCCACCCATGGCTTCTTTCACTTGTTTTTTTCAAGGTCCGCACCATCCGCCCACTGTAAGTGGAGTTCGTTGTTTTATCAAAGGTATACACCCGGCCAAAATCAGGAAGGACACGGAACACGTTCATCACAGCTGTTAACAAAGGGTCTATCTGCACATGCCTCTGAGCACTGTATTCACTATGCACAGCAGCCAAGAAGCAGAGGCAGCCCCCGGATCCATTGATGGATGAATGGAGGAACAATGTGGTCTGTCCATCCCGCGGAATATTATTTAGACTTAAAAAGGAATGAAGCGCTGACACAGGCTAACACGGATGAACCTGGAAGACACGTGAAATAAGCCAGACACCGAAAAACACATAGTATGGGATTCCGTTTACAAGAAGTGTCCAGAACAGGCAAATCCATAGAGACCGAAAGCAGGCTGGTGGTGGCCAGTGGAGGAGGGAGAACGACTGATCATCAGGAACAGGGCTTCCTTTTGGGGTGATGAAGGTGGTCTAGAACTAGACAATGGCAATGGTGACACGACATTGTCAATGTACGAAAAGCCACTATATCGTACACTTTTAAATGACTTAAATGGACAGTTTTATGCTAAGTGAATCTTACCATAATTTCTTACAAAAAGATTTAACTGCAAATTAAAACAAGCTATTTCCCAGAAGATGGACACATTATTACGTCAACTGAGAAAATCAAGTGCAGACTAAGACGTGGAGAAATGGACTTAACTTGCCCATTTGCAGATGAGTCAGCAGCTGGGGGAGCGGTGGGTGGGTCCTAACGGAGGAGAATGTGAATGTGAGCACAGCCCCACGCCTCCATCGGGGCCCCCTACTCAGCAGGGGGCATGAATACTGGCTTGCAGACACTGCCTGTCACCCCTAGGACCACAAACTGTACACCTGGAGTGACTGACACAGAAGCTTCAAAAAGGATAGCCACATTCCCTGTGTGTCTCTTATACTCCAACTAGATTATTTCCTACTCTGATATTCTGTCCTGTTCCACTCTGCTTTTAAAATGCTGGTTCCCACTCACCCCAATCATTTTGCAACCCGCTACTGGGTCACAACCCAGTGTGACAGTTCTGTCTTCAAGAAATCCCCACATGCATTCAAGAGGACTGCAAAAGAATTGTCGAATCTCAGAAAAAGAACAGCCAGTCCAGCAGGTCCGCAGCAAAGAAAATTAGGCTTCCACACAAACCACAGAGGGCAAAACGAACTACGCAGATCGGCTGAGATAAGTCTCAAAGACAGAATCTTGAGTGAAAAAAAGGCAAGCTGCGGAAAAGTACAGTCAATAGTGACCTCTCTACGTGGATTTTTCAAACACACAAAATAAGGTGTAACATCTTGTTCCTTGTAAAGGAGCACAAAAGCTGTCGTCTCAACATTGGCCTGCAAGCCCCTCCATCTGCTCTCTCCAGGCCCCATGTCCTGTCATGGTCCCCTGTCACTCAGCCCAGCCACGCTGGCCTCCTTGCTGTCCCTTGTATATGTAGGCACACTCCTGCCCCAGGGCCTTTGCACTGGCTGTAATCTCTGCCTTCAATGTTCTTCCAGAGGTAGCCACATGGTCAAACCTCTCAGCCCTTCCCACCTTTGCTCACGTGCCCCCAGTCTCAGGAAGGCCCCCCAACACCCCCAAATTCCTGAACTCCCTAACCTGTTTCTCCCATGGTCCTTGTCGCCTTCCAGCACACACTGGAATTAATTATGTCTCTTGTTCTTCATCAGCGTTCCCTGCTGGACCGTAAACCCACAAGGACAGAATCCTCATCTGCTGTGATCACTGGTGTATCTCCAGGACCTCCAGCAGCGCCGGGCGCCCAGCAGGCCTTCAGCCAGTATTTGCCGAGGGAAGCAGCAACGGGAGCGCTGACACAGCGACGGGGAAGCCATCTATAGAGTGCTGAGGCTGCTTACTCCTGTATGTTTTAATAGCTCACATTTAAGAGTAAATTTAAAAAAGTAAAAATACACAGAGCGTATGGCCCGTTCGGGGTCCAGCTTGAGCCAAGGCAGCAGCTCAGTAAACGTGTGATGAGGAAAAAAATGAAAATTTCATATACACTTATCCTTCGCTATTTCCTATTTTTCAAATAGGTAAATCCTAAAAAATTACAACTTCAGTACAACTTTCTGGCTCAGTGAGCTACCACGGCTCAGGCCACCCTCCCATCTGAGGGTGGTCACAACAGGCCCCTCAGCCAGCCCCATCTCCTTTCCAGGCCCACGGTGCTGGGAAGCAGTCCCAAAGCCCGGGGGTTAGGGGTGGGGGGCACAGGGGGGGCAGCCCTGCGCTTCCCGACGGAGGCAGGAGAGAGGCCCAAGGAAAAAACTCAAACCAGACGGATAGTGACACGGCCGGCTATTATGTCAGAGGGGGCAGCCTAGGAAGCCACTCTGAGGTGACACTCCACTGAGACGGGCGGAGAAGTTAGTCTCCAGAAATAACCTACGTGTTAAGAAAAACATTTTTTTTAAATATCATACGTTAGCTATTCTAGATGCATGTGCCATTTTCAGTAGTGGAATCGTTCTTATTTTCACTTATTCAACATACATGTGTCCTGTTCTCTGTTTGAAGACGCCCAGTGTAGGAATTCTCAGAGAGGGACACCCATGGTTACCCAGAGATTTTATACTGATCACATGCTAAGGGGATGTGCTGGGTGAAAGGAGACACCACTCATCTCACCACCTGTTCCTTACTCACTTTTTTAATATTAATAGGTGGCTACTAGAAACTTTCAAATCACACAGGCTCACATTTGGCGTCTGCACCCTAGTTCTGTGGTAGGCACTGGTGTGGACACCTGATTGGACCCCACCTCCATCACTTCCTAGCTGCGTGGCCTCCAGCAAGACTCCCAGCTTGGTGCCTCAGTTTCCTCATCTGGAATGGTGATAGCCACTACGTGGTAAGGGCGGGGATGAGATTTAGAGACAGGGCACAGCAGATGCGCACAGTAGGTGCTTAATGTGAAGTAGCTGAGATTATCCCTGGGTTCCCGCCACCTTCCGCCATGAACTCCTGTGCTTGGTATCCAACGCCTCACCTCAGTTCCCTGATCCAAATGCCCCGTGTTCTCCAACACGCACCCATGCCGGGAAGGCCATCTGCTCACTGCCTCCCACACACACACCTCTCTACTCCTGCCTCCCACAAATCCAAAACCCCACTACCAGGTGCCACCTCTTCCACGAAGCCTTTGGGAACTACCTACAATGAGTCTGCTCTGATCTAATTAGGATCCCAGTTCATTCTTTGCACAATTACCCAACCCTGCTAGATGCTATACCAGGAATTACAACACGCAAAGATGAACAAAGATGGGGCTCCTGCCCCAAGAAGCTGGGGGAGAATCAGGGAGCGGGAGAATCGTATCAACCATCTGTATAGCTAAGAAAACACTTCTGCCTCCTCCACCTCATTAAATTTTCAAAGGCCCATTTTACAGATGTGGCCACTGAGGCTTGAAGGCCAAATGTCTACCCCAAGCCACAGGTGCAGGGAAGAGGACTGAGCCTCGGGTTCTGTGTCCACATGCAGCCTGTGTCCTCGAACTTCTCTGCTAGGCCTTCCCACTGGGCTCAGAGCAGAGGTCACAAATTAATCATTAATTTGACCTGGCCGATGAATTACAAAACCTAATTTGTTCCCCAGTGATAAGAGAAAACAGGCTGAAACACACCTCTCAGCAGATGAGCCAAGAGGCCAATTCGTCCATACAAGGCCAGTTCTGGGACAGGGCCAGACCCTAGCCACTCCAGACTGGGCAGTACGTCACTTACCGCCTTCTGAATCTGAGAGTTCCAGAGGCATCCCCAACTCCATGGGGACCGTGAACTCTGAGAGGACTCCGGCCTGGTCTGATTCAATCTGGGGCTGAGACCACACCCTTGGCTAATGTTCTAATGTCTTTAGATTTTAAAGGCTCCGAGAATTTAAAAAAAAAAGAAAAAAAATGCTTTTTATAGGAAACCCAAGCCTGTTGCTAAGACAACACAGTGGTTTGCTTAAGTTAAGGAGTTGAGTCATCCTGAACTCCTCATTTACCTCCCACCCAACACCCTCCCATCAGCAAGTCTTGGCGGCGCTCTCTCTAAGACACACCTGAAATCTGTTCACTTCTCTGCAGCAGCACCCTGGCTCCTCACCTGCTTGGAGCAATGCAGTCACCTCTTTCTTCACTGGTTTTCCAGCTTCTGCTCTTGCCATTGGTCTATTCCCCCGCACAGAATCAGACTTATCCATAAATAGGCTGACGCAGCGTGGTCTCCTGCGTGTGGAGCCTGGGGGGCAACATGTGCTTGTAAATTGCATCCATGGCACGTGGATGAAACTTCACGTCATTCCCCTGCTCCAACGCTTCCCACGGCTCCCTACTTATCTCAAAATAAAATCTGAATCTCTGACAGTGACCTATCAGGTCTTGCGCCATCTAGGGACAAGCCTCCCGCCAATGCCCACATAGGTGACCCCCTAACTTCTTAAATCTAAAGTCACCTTCACAATGAGACCTTCCTTGAACACTTTTCACTCCCTCAACAATATTTACTCAATTCCCACTCCATGTCAGGCTCTGTTCTAGGCCTGGGGACTACAGCAGTGAATAACATGGGCGAAACGAACCCCCTTTCGAAAGTAGCCCTTCCCCCATCACATTCTATCCATCACCCTATTTTGTCTTCCTGGCATTATCAACATCAGAAAATCCTATGTGTTTGTTGACAGGTACCCCCTTCCTGCTGCCTGGATGGCCGTCATGATGCATGGAGCTAGGGCAGCCACCTTCGTCATGAGGCAACCTTGAGCATGGAAGCCACACACCAAGGATGGGGGAGCAGAAAGATAGGAGATTAGATTCCTGTGACTTCATGGACTCACGCCAGCAACCCTGGGCAGCCTATCAGGGAAAGAAATGTCCATTAATCTCACAGCGAGATCCTGCGCCATACACCAGAAGAGCTAACGTGAGAAAGGCTGACAATGACAAATGCTGACGTGGGTGTGGACCAAGCAGACGTCTGCTCACACACTGCTGGCGTTAGTGTAAATGCGGACATCGCTCTGGGAACGTGGAAACGTTAGCTACCGTCCACGACTGTTCACAGCAGCTTTCCGTAAGAGTCCCAAACTGGAACCATCCGATGCCCACAAACAAGTGAATGGATGACAAAAGGTGGCACACTCATACAATGGGATGTCACTCAGCAAAGAAAGGGAGTGGACAACGGGTGCCCACCTGACATGGATGAAACTTACAAGCACATGTTGCCCCCCAGGCTCCACACGGGAGACCCCGCTGCGTCAGCCTATTTATGTGACGAGAGCCTTCCACACGTGAACCACCAAGGCAAGCATGCGTACCTACGGAAAAAGGCCTCTGCACCTCAGATTGGGTACTTTCTGGTATGGATGTTAAATTTCGACATTTGCAAAAGAAATCAAAGAGTTTTCAACATGGAAGTGTGTGCTTTTAAGATGTTTAGCACACCCGTGAGCGGCTCCTTGGCCCAGAAAGGCCCAAACTCTCGCCTGCCCCCAAGAGACCAGTGAGGAGAGAGATGGGAGGCCTGGGAGCCCTCCCTACCAGCAAAGGGACCCATCCTATGAGCAGAATGCTCAGACGACCCTCACCGCTCTGACATGTGCAGCCTCTCTGTCCTTATGGGTGGGCAGGACACACTCTGGGTGGCTTCTTTCAAGTAACCCAGCAGGGGCCTTCGTCCTTGCACCTGGGACCTGCAGAGCAAGCCCTTTCCAGGCTAAAAACTGCCACTACCTCCTCCTGACTTCTGAGACCAAACGACAGCCTGGCTTGACGGTGACACAAGGGTGTCAGAACACAAACTGAGGCACACCCCAAAACAAGCCCAGCCAGCTGCTTCCTCACCCAGAACACCAGGGGGGTTGAGGGGCCCTGGAAGGCCAGCCTACCCACTCCCGAACCGGGAGGTCTCACCGAAGCAGGCCTCAGAGAGCCAACAGGTTTCCAAGGACAGATGGGGGAGAGCAAAGGCCAGAGGTCGCAGAGACTCGGGGGTCCTAGGAGTCCCAGGAAACTTCCTGGCTGGGCAGGGACCAACTCATCACTGAGCCACACTCCCTCGGCCCCCACAAAGGATCCAACTGCAAGGGGCAGAGGGCCAGGTGGAAGCCCCTGGAGGTGGAAGCCCCAGGGAATTTCTCAACAGTTACACAGGTTCATTCATCATTTCAAAAGCTCAACACTCCACCTCAGAATTAGTTTTGGTGCAATAGTACTATTGTCACAGCTTGTGGAGGGGAGGGCAGGGTTCATTTGCTTTGTGTTATTGTTGCTTACTCTGTACCTGTGCGAGCAGTGCTTAAAGTGTGGTCCCCAGGTCAGCAGCATACCTTATTGTCTGGAAACTTGATGGAAATGCAGGTTCTCAGGCCCTGTCTCAGACCTGCAGACTCAGAAACTCTGGGGATGGGGCCCAGCCATCAGCATTTTAACAATCCCCCGGGGGATTGAACAGCATGATAAAGTCAGAGAACCATTGCGTTAGCGAGACAGATGAAATAATGTCCCTCGGGAAAGGGGAAATGAATGGGGTGATGGCCCATGTGAAACTAGAGGGCACGTAACCTGATGTCTATGAAGGCAGGTAAGGGGGCACATGGCAAGCGTCACACAGTTCTACTTTTATGGATGTTTGAAATTTTTCATAACAAGTTTTTTCAATCACTTAAGATTTCTTAAACAACCCCCCCAAAAAACAACAACAACAACAACACAGACGGGTCTTCCTGAAGCCCACTCCACAAACTGTCAGCCCACGGGTCAGAGCTGGACAGTGGATAAGTTTTAAATCACATGGTATTTCGAAATATAAGCATTTGTTCACAATATCTTAAAAAGAGCAGATCAGTTCTGGATTTCTGGCTTTTTCTGAAAACCTGGGAGGGCTGCCAGCACTGGGCCTGCATCCTCACAGGGTCACAGGCTGCTGGGCTGAGCAGCAGCTGCTCTGTAGACAGAGCTGGCCCCCCCAGCTTGCCACAGGCCCCACCGCTCCCTGTCGCCTCACACCAGGCTACTCCATTCATTTGTGTTGCCTGTATGGCCCTTACAGGTACCTGAGTTTGCAGTCCTTGTGCTACAGTAACACAGGAGGAGAGCATAGCATTCATCCCTTCATCCATTCATTCATTCATCATGCACATGTCCTATATCCCAGCAATCTCATTCCGAGCTGTGACCTAAGGGAAATGAAAACGTATGTCCACACAAGGACTTATACACACGTGTCCCCAGCAGGTTTATTCTTGGTAGCCCCAAACTGGAACCAGCCCAAATATTGGCTAGCACATCACAGAAGAACCTCCACACAGCACTGAGCAGGCGCAGCCACGCGCGACGTGGGTGACACTCACAAAGCCACTGTAGGGCGAAGAGAAGCCAGGTCGCACGAGGAGCTGTGGTCAGCACGACTCCCCTTTGACAAAACCAGGTAAGACTAAGCTTTGCGGTCAGACGTGGCTACCCTCGGTGTGGGTCGTGACTGGGTGGGGAACCACAAGGGGGTTCTGGGGTGCTGCTGTTCCTTGATCTGGTGCTGGTGCTGGGTTTGTTCAGCAGTGAAAATTCTGTGTGCCTAATGGGCATTTACAGGGCGCCAGGCCCACCCTACATGAGCATTTGACGCACACGTGGCAGTGCTGCAGCCTGCCCAAAGGCCACCTCTATGTCCTCCCCCCACTAAGAGAATCCTAACGTGCTTCCACTATTGGGCAGAGAACCCTAAATCTCAGGGAAAAGGGGCCCAGACTAGTCCATGACCTTGTTCTAGCCAATGAGAAGCAAAGGGAAGTCTGTTGTAAAAGAGGGAGACCTGAACAGAGCCCTCTCACTGCACCATCCATCCTTCAGGCTTGGAATGGTATGTGTGGCCGTGATGCCTGGTGCTGCAGCAGCCATCATGACACCATGAGGGCAACGCCAAGCGAGTGGCGCAGACACTGACCCAGCGCCCTGACACGACTGAGCTGCTGACCAGATCTGGAAACACCTACCAACTCCAGCCTCTTATGAAGCATAACAAACGTCTTCATTATACCAGCCACTCAGAAGCAGGTTTCATGTTGCTTGTGGTCCAAAACATCCCACTGGAAGCAATGCTTTCTTTCATTTAAACCTGGCAATTAGTCTATGAAGTAAACAACATGTATTATTCACTCTGCTTTATAGATGAGGAAACCAAGGCACAGGGAGATGAACTTGCCCGAGGGCACAACCCTAGCAGAGGCTCCCGGCTGGCTTCCCCCAAAGCCTGTGCTCTAACCACTGTGTTTTACTGCCTTAGGAAAGTCTCACCACAGGTGTGGATGAATGAGGAGGATCAAAGGTAGGTGAGGAGGCTGTGGGGAGGAACACACAGCCCCAGTCCCCGGCCCCGGGGAAATTAAGGACCATCTCCCCTCCACCGCCCATATCAGGGCCTTGTCCAGAACCCCCAACTACACTGCCACGACGGGACCTGCAGGCAGCCCGTCTGTCCACGTTCTGTGGCAGGCTCCTTCCAGCCCCCTTTTCCCACATAAGTCAGGCAGAGGAAAACCCTTCTTTCAGACACTTTAACTCCACTCCAATAATAAAACTGGTGGTTTTCAAGCAAGAAAGGGTTCAGCAACCTACAGCCCGTGAGCCAAAGCTGACCGGGTGCCCGTTGCCATTCATCCCTGAAGCTAACAATGGTGTGAAACTTTTAAATGTTTGAAAAAAAAAATAGAAGAATCCTATCTCATGACATGGGAAAGTTCTATGAAATTCACGCTGCAGTACCCATAATAAAGCTGCAGTGGACACAGCCACGCCCATTCACGGACATTCTGTCTGTGGCAACCTCTCACTACAGCAGCAGAGCCAAGCCGTTGAGACAGAACCTGTTTGGCCTGCAAAGCCAAGAATATTTACATTTGCACAATTACAAAGTGTGCTTAGCCCGGTCTTCTCCACCTCAGCCCCCTGATTGGCCAGATGGAGACGTGAGCGTGTCCCCCTTCTCCCCAATGGCCGTGCAGAGAGAATGAAACGACCTAGGTCGTGGGCTGCTTTGTACTCGGCAGCTGGGTGTAAACGTGCCACAAGGACTATTGATTGCTAAATGAGCCATCCTGCGCTCACCTTGGCCCCGGTCCTGAACACACGGAGAAGCTTGCCAAGGTCACGTAAAATGGGGCAACAGTGTTTCAAGCCTGTAGGAATGAGAAGCTCAGGGCTGCCTCTTCCAAAGGATTAAGCTTTTGCAAGAGGCTCAGCATGTTGTAATTCCCTGCAGCCAATAGTCTGGGCCATTGGGTCGACTGTCTACAAAAGCACCCACGCCACCAGTGGGGCCGGTGGCACCGGTGGTGACGCCCACTAGGGTGAAAGCCCACCACAACTTTGTTTTCTTAATTGTGGTAAAATACTCATAACATAAATGGACCATCTTAACCATTTCTAAGCACACGCAGTTCCGTGGCACTAAGTACATTCACACTGTTGTGCAACCATCACCACCGTCCATCTCTAGGGCTTTATCTTCCCAACTGAAACTCTGTAATCATTAAACAATGATTCCTCATTTCCTCTCCTCCAGACCCTGGCACCCACTCTACTTTCTGTCTTGATGAATTTGACTCCTCTTACGTATGTGGTACGAGTGGAATCATGGCATTATTTGTCCTTTTTGTGGACTGGCTTATTTCCCTGAGCATAATGTCCTCTAGGCTTATCCACGTTGTAGCATGCGTGTCAGAATTTCCTTCCTATTTAAGGCTGAATCATACTCCATTGCATGGATAGACCACATTTTGTTTATCCATTCGTTTGTCGATGGACACTTGTGTGGCTTCCGCTCGTTGGCTAGTGTGACGAACACTGCTGTGAATACAGAGGTGCAAACATCTCTTTGAGACCCTGCTTTCAATTCTTGTGGCTGTATACTCAGAAGCAGAATTGCTACATCATATGGTAATTCTATTTTCAGTTTTTGGAGGCACTGCCAGGCTCTTTCCCACAGCGGCAGCACCATTCTACCTTCCTACCAACAGTGCAAAGGTTCCGATTTCTCCACACCCTCCCCAACTGCTGTTAGTTTTCCGACAGTGTCCCTCCTGATGGCGGTGAGGTGGTGTCTCCTTGTAGATCCGGCCTGCGTTTCCCTAACGACTAGTGATGCTGAGCTACTTCTCGTGCGCTTCTTGGTCATTTGTACGTCTTCTTCGGAGAAATCTCTGTGAAGTCCTCGGCCTATTTTTAAACTGGGTTGTGTTGTTGTTGTTGTTGTTGTTTTGTCCTACTGAGAACTGAAGACAGATTTCAGGCCCCCACCCTCCATCTACTCTTGACTGCCCTCCCGAGTCTTTCCATCTTGGGAAAGAGCTCCACCGTCCACGAAGCCCCTCTAGCAGAAGGCTAAGACACGTCCTTGTTTCTCTCCTTCCCTCACACCCACGTTCAGTCCATCAGCACACCCTGTTGACTCTCCCTGCAAGAGAAATCTCAAATGTGTTCCTTCCTTCCAATGTCACTGCCTTCACCCTGGCCCGAGCCACCGTCTTCTGGTCTCCTTGCTGGTCTCCCCACCTCCACCCCGACACCCCAACAGCCCTTTCTCCCCAGGCAGCCGAGGGCTCTGTAAGACATCAATCAGATCATGGTTGTCCCCTGCCTAGAACGCTCCAATGGTGTCCCAAGGAATTGAAAACCACATGTAAACTACTCACTGTGTCCTGCAATGCCCCCACTTGCCTCCCCCTTTCAGCACTGTTTCCCTGTCCATTCTCCCCAACCGCATTGGCCTATTTCCTCTTCCTCCAATGCAGTCAGCAACTTTCCATCTCCAGACCCTGGCACTTGCTGTGCCCTCTGCCTGGCAGGCTGTGCCTACGCCTGACCGCTCCTCAGCTCAAACAGTCCCTTCAGAGAGAGGCCCTCCCGGCCACTCCACCCTAAGGAGACCCTTGATGTCAGCTCCTCTGCCCTGGTCCCTGAAGAGCACTTACTGCATGCTAACAAGTCTTCGGAGTCTTTTGTGCGTGTCTTTATTTGCTTGTTTGCGGGCTGTCCCTCCTGCTAGAATATTGGCTACTGAGAGCAGGACCTGGTCTGGTGTGTCCACGACTGCAGCTCTCACACCTGGCACGACACCCAGCACACAGGTGTGCTCAGGACACACGTGCTGAACGAATGCGCAACCTTCCCGACCGCTTGGGCGCTTGAGGATCCCTCCTTCTCACAGACCGCTAGGCTCGTTCAGGAACGGGGCTGCCCAGAGCCAGTCGCCACTGGGGTTGGTCCCATCTGTCCACGGGGACTGTCATTATACTGACCCCTTTGCAGTGTCTACAGAGACAGCTGGTGATGAACGCGATGTGTCACACGTGGCCGGGAGCGAGGGGGCTCTCTGCTAACACTCACTCCTGTCCACGTGATGGGCACCTGGCGCCTCAGGGCCTCACCTACAGCGGGTCAGCCAGACCACATGCTGTGGGAGCTCCAGAAGAGTCGCAGATTCTGCAGAAAGGCAAGCCTGCTTGTTACCACATCCAAAACCATTAAGAGGACTCAAAGAACCCCCGCTCCCCAGAGTGGAAGACTGTTTCAATCTCAGCTGGACTCTGTCCCAGCCCCTGTCCTTTCTCCCTGCCCCCATCAAGGACACAGGTGGCCATGACAGCAGACAGCTACGCCACACTTATCTGCTCTCCCCGACCATGTATCTCAGCTGCCAGAGCCCAAGGGAGTGCGGAGGTCAGCGACGTCAGTCCTCGAGTCGTACAGGAAAGAACGGCAAGAGCCACGGTCACAGCAACCTCAGCTCCCAACGCCCTGGGCCACGCTGGGCTTGCCGCCCTCCTATTCCAGGTTCCCTGCACACACACCCCCCAGCAGGAGCGGGCAATGCTCCAAACACTTGGCTCCCTGAGTCCTCATGACAGCTCTACAAAATGGACATTAGCATCGTCACTTCTTACAGACGGGGAATCTGAGGCTAAGACGTTGACACTGCCCCAGGGCATGACAACCTGTGAAGTCAACACTAATGCCACCTTACAGTAGGGTAACCGAGGCTCAGGGATATTAGGCCACTGCCCAAGTGTGGGTACAATCTGGGCCGTTTTCTTAATCCCCACCCTATATTGCCACACGTATTACGATAATTATAGTTATAAGTGATATTTTTTAAATTCTTTTCGTTGTTACCTCACTTGATCAGGTAGAAAGAACAGGTGCTATCGCAGATGAGGAAACTGAGGCAGGAGGCATACGATGGGCCTCAGTCCTTCAGCATCTCCCAAGCCCCAGATTTCCTCTGTGGACACCTGGGATGCTGGACGGCCTCCACGAACTAACTGAATTCATTCCAAAACAAGGTGGCAATTAATATCAAGAACTCCAGCCTGATGCAGCCCCCTCGCAGCCCACAGCTGCAGCCAGCTCAATACGCACCAGCGACACCTACGCATGTCCCATCCATCAACCCGTTCACTCGTCACAGCCACCTCTGTGCGGCCAGAGCTATTATCGTCCCCATCTTACAGATAAGGAGACCGACACCTGAAGAAGCCAAGTCGCCTGCCCGCAGCCTCACAGCTGGAAAGCATCGTCCTGAAAGAGGAGGCCTGATGACCAGCAGAGCTGCTTGAACAGAGCAGCCCCAGGCTGGTGGCTGCCACGCACATCCTCCAAACTGCCATCCAGAAATCCAGATTTGGATGTAAATCTGCCCATTTAAATGCTGGAGACCAATGTCATCTTTGTTTTCTTTTAATAGTAGTGTGGGCCACACAAAACACCTCTCCAGCCAGATCGGGGTCTGTGAGCGGCTCGGCTGCAGCTTTGGGACCAAAAACTGGGGAGTACAGGAGCTGGTCCAGGCTCTGCTTCTACCATCAGCTGTGTGACCTGAGGCAGGTGCCTCAACCTCTCTGAGCCTCTGTGTCTCCCCACCTGGAAAACAGGCATAACTACGCCTTGAAAGCGGGCTGTGAGGATCCGATGCCCTAACACCTGGACCACACACGCAGCTTGGGCTGGTACACAGTAGGTGCTAATCCTTGCCTGCTATTGTTCATATCTTCCTTCTTGTGGGGGGGTCGAATGTGGCCCCTCAAAAGATATATCTATGAATGGGACTTATTTGGAAAAAGGGTCTTTGCAGATGTAATTAGCGAAACTATCATGGATTATTCGGTGGGTCCTAAATCCAATGACAAGCGCGCTGAGAAGACACAGGGGTGACGGCCATGTGGAGACGAAGGCAATGAATGAAGTGACGCGGCCACAGGCAAAGGGACGCCAGGAGCCACCAGAAGCCACAAAACAGGCAGGATCCTCCTCTAATGGCTGGGGGAGCACAGCCTGTGTCCTCTGCAGGGTCCCATGGACAAAGCCAGCAGGATGGAGAGGGAGGCCCTGTGGCCCTCCTGGACAAGGGTGACTTATGTGCCAGAGCAAGGACGTCCCAGACCCACCGGAGGTGCCGAACCCCAAGGAGGAGAAAGGCATGTGGGGCAGGGGCCGTGTGTCCTGGGGGGAGGGTATCCCAGGCCCTGCGCACACAAACATTGTTTTTCAGGAAGGAACTATTAACTGCACATTACCTCTGGGGCAAAGATCCATTGTGGGGCGAGGGAGCGGTCGCTTTTCATGTGGGGCCTCTTTTTCGGAGGTGGTAGTCTTTCTCGTATTTTCAATTTTATTTGTTTTTTAACCATACCTCTGTTTAATTTGATCTTATTTCTGGGCAAGAGGTGGCCCCGCTGAGCACATCCAATCCAGCTGTCGTAAGTGACCTTCCAAGGACACTTGTGACCTGACCTTTAGTTTGTGAGAGCTGAGAAAATCGGCCCCATTTGCAGAAGAGAAAATTTGGCTTTCAGAAGAAAATCAAGTTCCCAGAAAATCCAAGAACCAGGGTCTGCATTTGAACCTGGAGTCTTGTGGATCTGAGGGTTAACTCGTGCCCCCCAGAATTCATGTCCACCTGGAACCACAGAATGTGACCTTATTTGGAAATAGTATCTTTGCAGATGTGATCAAGTTAAGGGTCTCGAGATGAGGTCCTCCTGGATTTGGGAGGGGCGGGGCTAAATCCAGGGACAGATAACCCTTATAAGAAGAGAGGATAGAGACACACAGAGGGGATAGCCATGTGGGGACAGGTCCTAGGAAATTAGCACACACGTACAGTTACACATTAAGCAGGAGGGGCACCGAAGCTGGCTGTGCAGACGGGGCAGATGGCGTTCAGCCACATCCTCTCCCATCACAAGTGTGACATTCTCAAAAGAAAGGGACCTACGGTCCTCTGTTTTCTCCCTGCCTCTGACCTCGGTCATTGGGAGCCAGAGATTTCTGTTAGACCAAGTGCAATCTCTGGGATCTAGTCCTTGTTCGCCGTGACCCCCCAACAAGACCCTCAAACCCTCTGAGCCCTGGGACCCCCTCGTCCACTCCCCCTACTGACTTTCTTCTTCTTCAAATTCACAACTCAGAAATGCAAGTCAGAACAGCAGCCACGACACACACCCACACACCCATCACCCCTGCAGATGTCCTAGGAGACCAGCCCGTAGCGGGGGCTGGAGCGGACTCTGGGAGGGAATGTTAACAGTGCATTTAATGCAACGGCTTCCCTACGACCCAGCAATTCCTCCCCCTGCACCCCAAGGAGATTCTTGGCAACAATAAGGTGGAAGGTTCCAGGATGTCTGCTGTCTAGGGAGGCAGGAGTGGATGGAACCGGGTAAGTAAACCGTGAGGAACATGAACTTGGAAATCCAGGCAGCAGCAAGAAACCAGCCAGGTACACACACTGCAATGTGGGTAGCGTTCCAAGAGCCTGATGGGAAGGTGGAAGCAGCCCGTGTCCTCCACTGAGGGCTGGACAAGTGGAATGCTGTCCGTCCACACAGTGGACTATTACTCGGCCATAAACAGGAACGAAGCACGGACACGCGCTCTGACATGGATGAGACTCGAAGACACAATGCTCAGTGACTCTGTGTATATGAAATAGGCAAGTGCACAGAGGTAGGAAACCGACTGAGGGCTGGGGAATGGGGAGGGGGAGCAATGGAAATGTTCTAGAAGTCGACGGAGGTGCTGGTTGCACAACACTGCGAATGTACTAAATGCCACTGAACAGATCGCGCACTGTAAGATGATTCATTTTACGTTATGTGAATTTTACCTCCACAAATCACTAAGTAAAAAGCTAATGACAGGACTGAAAACTGTGCCACCACTTTGGAAAACAGTCTGGCACTTCTGGGCAAAGTTGGAAGGTGCACGTGCCAGGACCAGCAGTCCCACCCTACTTACGGGTCCGAGAGAGACTCAGGCATGTGCACTCTGGGGCCCAGGAACAAGAGTGTTCACAGCCCAGAACTAAGATGCCCGCAGCCTGCGGCCTCATCAATAGGACGGCTCAACCGTGACAGCTTCGTGGAATATTATACAGCCAGGAAAATGGGGTGGGCTTATTGCAACAACATGGACGGATCTCACAAAATAATGGGAAACAAGAACAGCAAGACAAAAAGAAAACAGATTATGGTCTTCGTCCATCCAGGCTGGGCTGCTATAACAAAGTAGCACAAACTAGGTGGCTTATTAACAACACACACTTATTTCTCCCAGTCGGGAGGCTAGAAGTCTGAGATCAGGGTGCCAGCATTGGTTGGTGCGCGCCCTCTTCCTGGGGGCAGACTTCTCGATGTGTCCTCACACGGCAGAAGGGGCGAGGGAGCTTGGTGGGGTCTCTTCTCTAAGGGCACGAATCCCACTCATGACACCTGAGGTCATGACCAAATCCCCTCCCAAAGGCCCCACCTCCTAATACCATCCCCTTGGAGATTAGGACGTCAACATAGGAATTTGGGGGAGGCAGGGACATACATTCAGCACTGAGATTCCATTCAAGCAAAGTTCAGAATCAGAGGAAACTAACCCAGGGCTTAGGGAGGCAGACAGGGAGCAACAGGACAAAAAGCAAAGCAGGCTGGGACCGAGCGTCATTTCCTCCGCAGGGGCTTCTGGGGGCAGATGAGGTTCTGCTTTTTAATCTGGTGTGATCACACAGGTATTCATTTCAGTTATTCATTTAATTTCACGTGTATTGGGTACTTTCCTTGAAGTGCCTTCAAGGAAATAGTCAATTATTGTGACAATTTCACATATGAATAAGAAATCAAACACTCCACATTGAAACTGCGAGGTGGTGGCTGCAGCAAATGGAATCCGGGGCCTGAACACAAGCAGTTGAAGGGAGTCCGAAGGACGAGAGAGGCCTTTCATAGGTGCCAAGGGATTCCGGCTGCAATCAGCTGAGCCGAGGAAAGCCAGCAGGACCTCCACTCACTGGCCAAAAGGCCAGAGAGGGCCAGGGTGAACAGGTACAAAAATTTCTGCAGGAATCAGAGTGGTGGGTGCACATGCAAAAAACTCCCATCTGCCACTCCCACGGGCCACCTCACCAGACAGGTCCTGGCACCCAGGGCCCGGCACCTCTCCAGCTCAGAGGATGAGGAGGGCTTTGACCCAGCCCATGGCCCGTCATGCTTCGTCACGCTTCCTCAGCGCTGGGTTAATCCCCAGACAGGAGGGCTGGCCGAGGGCAGGCCTCACAGGACCAGGAATCTGAGCTACGAAAGTTAGGAAGCAAGTGGAGGAAAGGCTGAGGGTGTTGTGGAGGGGGGGGGGGTCCAAACTGGCCCTGGGGTCCAGGTCCTGCCCACTGTGAGGCGCGGCTGCCAGATTTGGGAGGAGTCCAGACACCACCCCAAGTCAGCCAGGAGAGCTCTCTCCCACCTGACTCGCACAAGGCGACTTCTGTGTAGGAGGAATCTGTCGAAGAAAATGTGCACTCATGAGGAAACAATGAGACAAATCCAAAGCGAGGGACATTCTGCCAAAAAACTCCAGCCTGGCCCCCTCACAGATGCCCACATCGGGAAAGACCCAGGAAAAAGAACGGAGCTGGAGGCTGGTCTAGATTAAAGGGGAAAACAAGATAAGGCGACCAGACATAGGACGTGATCCTGGACTGAAAAATGAAAACGAAACACTGCTAGAAAAGGTGCTATTGGGACGGTAAGGGAATATGGATGTGGACCGAGTGTGAAATCAAAGAGGGAATCATATGCGCCTTCCTGAGTGTAACCCTGTGATTACAAAGAACATCCTTGTCCTGAAAACACACAGGCAGCAGTATTCTGGGGTGAGATGTCATCGTGTCTGCAAGCAGCTCTCAAGGGGCTCGGCAATGCGAGAAAGACAGGGAGAGACAGGCAGAGACAGGCAGAGACAGGGAGAGACGGGGAGACAGGGAGAGACAGGGAGAGACAGGGAGAGACAGGCAGAGACAGGGAGAGACAGGGAGAGACAGGCGGAGACAGGGAGAGACAGGCAGAGACAGGGAGAGACAGGCAGAGACAGGGAGAAACAGGCAGAGAGACTGACCAGCAACACAAATGCAGAGAGACTGTCAACACCCACGGGGCTGCGGAGAGGGCTGCACTGTTCTTGCAATGTTTCCAAAACTCAATTTTTCAAGCTCAAACCTCAGGGTGGGCAAAGAACACGTCTGCTGCTCTGCAGAGTGTTTTACAGGTTTGAAGCTCCCTCGTGGGCACGGCTGGTACATCCACACAGAGGAACGGCCCCAGCCATCCAGACGACCACGCACAGCCACCCAGGTGCCAGGGGAACACTTAGAGAAGAGATAACCGAGTGAGAAGAGCAGCCACAGAAAAGTGGGCAAAGTCGGGTCCCGTTTCAGCACAGTGACGACAAACTAATCCTCGTACATGTATGCGTCTCCAGGGCCAAGACGACAACATAGCAAACACTTATGTGACACTTGCCAAGCTGTTATTCTAAGTGCCAACTCCTCCACCTTCAGAAGAGCCCTATACAGAAGAGACTTTGTATGAGTCCCATGTTCATAGGGGAAATGAGGCACAGAGAGGTTAAGTCACTTGCTGAAGACACACAGCTAGGAAGTGGCAAAGCCAGGATTTGGACCTAAGCTCCTGGATGCCAAAACCCTGGCCAACAGCTGGAGAGAAGGCTGGGGATTTGAGAACTCCTGCCTGACCTTGACTGTGACATGCCAGGGCCATCTCATGGGCATCACCTTCACCACCTTCCAGCTCCCTGTGTCCCAGTCTGCCCTACGCCTCTCATCCAGGTGGAAGGTGCTCCCCTGAGCACCCAGGGCATGCTCTCAGCACACAAAGGGATGTTCTCAGAGGCCCCAGGGTCTGGCTGTCCAAGTGGGCCCCTCCCCACCACACCTCTGCACTGTCCTCAGTCAAGAAGGGTGTGCCCCAGGATTTGGGGCAAGGGCCAGCGGCTTGGCAGCCATTTGTCCGGAATGGTTGCTGACAGCTGTGCTGCTCACATTGCAGAATATCCCTCTTGGCTACGATTTCAGAGCAACCCTCGTATCTGAACCTGGACAGGTTCTCATCCCTCAGTGCACACCCAGGAGCCGCCCTCCTGGGGCAGACAAAGCCTGAACGTCAGCACAGCCCAGCAGACACCTCTCCCAGGTATTAGAAAACATTTCCTCCCCTTCCTGCCACCAGGCTGTAGGCAGCAGGGGTGCAGAGGTGGAACCTGGGGACGTCTGCCTGAAGGACAACAGTTAATGACTTGCTCCTACAAGTACCTGGCCTCTTCCAAGCCCTGCTTCCGGGCCCATCTGGCATCCACTCAGCATCCCACTTCCCCTGCTCGCCGGGGACACTCTGCCCTGCCATCACCCACGGTTAGTTCGCTCTGTGCTTATACAGAAATCCCTGCTCCCTCTGGAGTTTGGTTTCCCCAAAGGAAAAATAAAAGATGTCACTAAGTAAAACCCAAGTTTTAGATCCAACCATCTGAGAGTTCAGAAAACTTTCTCTGATAAAAACAAGAAGTATTTTAAAAACAAGACTCCTCAACAAGTCTTGGATGGAGCCAAACAAAATAATCTCTACCCTGTAATAGCAAGAGTCACTGAGACACAACGAGGAGATGAAACAAGGCAACTATTTGGGGGCCAAGGGCCCATCAACCGACCTGTCACCCTTTCCTACTTCTGCTCACATAAAAGAGGAACCAAGCATAAGAGCCAGGGGGCAAAGCATTCCAGGAAGAAGGAAGAGCCTGTGCCAAGACCCTGAGGCAGGAAAGCACATGGCATGTTGGAGGAAAAGAAAGGCCTGTGAGGCTGGAGCAGGGTAAGACTGCTGAGGGTTGAAGTAGGCAGGGGCCCGTGAAGGAGGGACTTACGCCGTGGGGCCAGATGGGTTTTATACAGTGTGCAAGAAGATCTTAATCAGGGTCATGAAATGATGCAGTAGGCCTTTTTAAAAGAGTACGCTAGCTGCAGCAGGGAGAAGTGACAGCAGAGTGGCACGAACAGGCAGGAGCTGGGACAGGAGCAGCCAGTGCGCTGAGGAAGCTCTGCAGCCGGCAAGAGGGGGGCAGCTCAGTCTGGAGTGGGGCCGGTGCAGAGGGAGAGAAGCAGGTCCCATGTCCCTGCACAGGATTCACCACCCACCACTGGTCACGAAGCTCCGTGTGAAACCAGCCTTGTCTTCTGAACCTCCACTCCATGAAACCTTGAGAACCTACGATTACGTGCTAGGCATCGTTCCAGGAGCTTGGGACACAGCAACAAACAAAGCCGTGGTCCCTGCTCTCACGGGCCCAACATCTTCCCGGGAAGAACTAGACAATAAACAATAAAAACGATGTGCAGGCAAAGCACATGATATCTCAGCGGGTGACGGGGCGACAGAAAAAACAAGGGGGGCTGGGGGCCCAGGGGACCCACGGAAGGAACTGGCAACATTAAAAAGGGCACCAGGGTGGGCCTCGGAGAGCAGGTGAGATTTGAACAAAAGCCTCGAGGAGGTGGCAGAGCGAAAAGATCAGGGGAGACAGTTGTGAGCAGAGGGGAGAGCTAAGGCAGAACATGTGCTGGTGTGTCTGAGGAATGGCCCGAAGACCAGTGTGCAAGGGGAGGGGAGGGCAAAAAGGGGTCGGCCCCCCACTGTGACTCTGAGAGGGATGGGGCAGGCCCACCACGGGGCTTTGAACAGTGGAGGGCGCTGATCTGACTGCACTTTTAACTGAGAAAACTCAGTTGACTGGGGAGCAAAGGTAGGTGCAGGAATCCAGGTGAGGCTGACGGCGCTTTGGACCAGGGCGGTGGCCACAGGTGTGGTCAGATGCTGCATATGTTTTGCAGATATGATGAATTGGGTGCTAGCCAGGGTGAGCTGCCTTTGACAGCCAAGTTGAGATACGGAGTTGGCCGTTGGAATTGGGGGGAAAGGTGTGGGCCGGGGATACCAATTTGGGAGTGGCCAGGACAAAGATGGCATTTACCAGGTGATACTGCATGAGCCCACCCCGGAAATGTGGGAGCACCGAAAGGGGTCCGAGCCCTGGGACACACCAGTGGCAAAAGGTCAGGGATAAGGAGGCAAAGGAGACTGAGAGTAGCCAGCCAATTACGCAGGAGGAAGACCAAGAGAAGGACATTTAAAGTGTCTCAAGAGTCTTTCCAGAAGCTTCAGAAAAGGTGGAAGGAAGCTCACCCAGAAGGCCAGGAAGCAAACAAGGGTCGGGCCACTCCTGTTCCTTCCCCTTCTCCAGGAGGAGGCAATTGCTGAACAGGAAAAAACAGTGGGGTGAGGGAAAGGAAACAAGAAAACGGAGACAGCGAGCCCAGAGCTACGAGGGTCCTGAGCCTCTGGGCTCGGGGAGGCTCTGACTGACAGCCGCCCATCAGGAGCAAACCAACAACAACCTGGACATCGCCAGCTCCTGGGCCCTTTAAGGCTCTAAAGCCAGAAAAACGAACTTTTCTGGGTTATTTTGTTTCTTTTCTCATTTCAGCTCCTGCCAGCCACTCCCAGGGCTCATGGAGGCCAAGGTCACCTTTGAACAAGAGGGAGGAAGACGAGCTACATAAAAGGACTTCTCCTTTTGTGTCGCTCTGGTTTGGGGCAGAGCCAACGCCTGAACTCTCTGCACAATAAGTATGTTCATGAGGCTGAGCCTGCCAGACCTTCATGGTGTAAACGGAGGCCGGGGCCCAAAGCTCCTTACCCACATTCTCTCATTCTAAGACTATGAAGCGGAAGTTTGCCAGCATCGGCCTTGTGGCTGAAAGCAGCCCTGGAGGTGGCCGAGGACCCCTGGGGCCCCTCTTCTCCTGACCAAGGGCACGGGAACACCCTTCTGGGCACTAATGACCACCCGGAGGGCCCACAGACATGGACAGGGCGACACGCCTGTGCCAGGCCCCCACTGGGACCCAGGCCCGCCCATGGGACACTCATCACTGAGCAAATCCTCCATGCCGACTCCCTTCTGTCGGGTCCGCTAGAAGTCAGAGGCCAGAGCGACACGGTTCCAGGTAGCGGCGCTTAACCACGTCCCAGCTCATCACGAGGAATCGCCCGGCGGAGGCACAGCAAGTAGTAGGCATTCCGGGAAGGGCCCAGAACTTTCTGTGGAATGGGAAATGCTGGGCACGCTGAACACACCCCTGGTACCAGGCCCCAGGAGGGCCAGACCATGGAGGGGAACACCAGCACACGTGGACACACATCGACACGTGGACATGTGTGTCCACGTGTGCAATCGTGTGCAGCAAGACATGGGCACACACTAACATGTGCGTACATGTGTCCTCCTACACAACCACACACAAGTGCACGCACACATCACCCACATGTGCACACATGTCCATGTACACACATACATCGAGACACGTGTGCATCGGCACATGCTGACACACACAACATGTGTGCACATGCCCCAGCATGCAGTCACATATACACATACACACATCCTAACACAGGTTCCCGGGTCACCAGTCACGTGTGCACAACTGGCACACACGTATGCATGTCAACATGAGTGCAGTCTGCACAGATACATGCATCAACACACGTGTGCGCACATGTGCGAGCACACGCACACTGATGAGCCAGAGAGAAGCAAATCCACCAGGAGCAAAGTAGGAAACAAAAATAAGCTAGACTGAGGAAACTAAAAATAGCTGGTGTTTTTGGCTGTCGCCATGGAGCAAGTTGAAGTGGCCCTTGCACGTTGGGAGTGGGAAGTGCCACAGCAGGAAAGAGGAAGAAAAACAAAACAGAACCAGGGCACACCTGTGAGCCAACAGAACTGGACCTCCTCCGAGAAGGAAGCACCCCCCAACCCTGGGCCACAGATCAACTCCACGGCTTTGCCTCCAAATACCGTGTTTCCCAAAAATAAGACCTAGCCGGACCATCAGCTCTACTGCATTTTTTGGAGCAAAAATTAATACAAGATAATATTAATTTTAATATTATAATAATATAATAATATAATAATTAATATAATTATTTTACAGTAATATAAGACCAGGTCTTACATAACATAATATAATATGATATAATATGATATAATATAATATAATAGCGCGTCTTATTTTAATACAAGACCAGGAATATAATATAATATAATAATATAATAATATAATATAATAATATAATAATATAATAAATATAATATAATTAATATAATTAATATAATATAATATAATATAATATAATATAATATAATATAATATAATATATGATACCGGGTCTTACATTAGTTTTTGCTCCAAAAGACACATTAGAGCTGATGGTCTGGCTAAGTCTTTTTGGGGAAAGACGGTATCAAGTCAAGAGGCTGGGAAAAACAGAGGGCAGGGAAGGCAGGGGCTCGGGCAGGCTCCCAGGTTGAAATCCTGGTCTGACCTCCTTAGCTGTGTGGCCTGGGGCAACTGACCTTACCACTCTGTGCTTCCCTTTCCCTCTCCCTCAATAAAACAAGGCAACAGTCGCTGTTTAGATACTAAGCAGAAATGAGTTAATACACATAAAACACTTAGGACAGTGTCTGGCATCATAAGCGCCCTTACTGTTATCTGTCAACCCTCACCTTTTCATTGATGAGCAGAGATTTGCCAAAGGCAAATGTTTGCACAAGGCAACAGAGACAGGGTGTGGCTCTCCCTGGGGGAGGCGGGGACAAAACAGAGTCTGAGGCTGGGCCAGCGGTGGGGGTGACCTCCAGTGCTTACCACTTGGGGACTCCTTTTCAGGAGTCCCAGCCTGGCCTCAGGGCCACCACAGTGACAGCGACAGTACAGACCCTGCCCTAGCAGACTTCCATGCTCCTGGGGCGGGGGAAGAAAACACACAAATAAACGTATAACATAATGGGGGCGACTTCTAGGGAAGTAAGGGGTAAGTTACATAGATATCTAGGGGATGAGACTTCCGGGCAGAGGGGAAAGCAAGCCAGAGACTCTGAGGTAGGACCAGGCTGGGTGGGCTCTAGGACCATCAAGAGGATGAGCGTGGAGAGTGAGCAGTTGGGTGACAGCGGCCAGATCTTCAGGGCCTTCAAGCCACTGAAAGGACTTTGGTATTCACTCGGAGTGAGATGGGAACCTCCAAGGGCTGTGAGTGAAGAGGGCACATGATCTGAGGAGAGTTTTAACAAGATCCCCTCTGGCTGTCTACGGAGACCAGAGATGAGGCCACGGCACTGTCCAAGCAGCAGATGGGGAGGCTGAAAGGGTGGGGTGTTGAGAAGGGGTCAGAGTCTGGATATGCTCTCAAGGTCAAGCCAATAGGATTTGCTGATGAACCAGATATAGGGTTATCAGAAAAACGTGTTCAGTCAGAATGATCCAAGGCTTTTGCCTCTACACTTGGAGGGATAAATGGAGGTGTGACTCACTGAGAGGGGGAACAGGTGGCAGAAGCCTTCAGTAGTAGCTGCAAGAATTAGTGGACAAAGCACCCAAGGCTGATTCTGACCCAAAACCCGACTTAAAGACAGCAGAGGGGACTCGGGACATGGAAGAAGTCCACAAGGCCCGTCACAGTGGCCTGGCAGACACGCGAGTCGCTTCCCCTGTGGCCCAGCGGCAGTGAAGGGACCCTCCTACTGTCCACCAGCTGGGGCCTCCCCTGGTGGGCCAGAGATACACAGTAACTCAAAAACACACCCCCAGAGGTCTGGACCGGGTCTTCATTGGCTATTCAAATACAGAGGGCCACGCATGGCAGGCTCAGTCCCAGGCGGTGGATACAGGAGTCCTTGCCCTCCCTGGGTTTGTCTCTGGGACATTTCCTCTCTGTCTCTCTCTCTTTCCCTCTCTCTCTCTCTCACACGCACACACATACACCAGCAAGCTCACCTGGGGCAAATGACTCTCTTGAGCTTGTTTCCTAACTGTCCATGATAATGATGAGGAGGAGGACCACGAGACGTGTATCACAGAATTCTCCCAGCACAGAGAGGCTCTGAATGCAGCCAGGCACACAGCGATTCGAGATTATGTTCCTTGGCCCATTAGGTCTTCACACCACTCGTCCAGTCCTACCCACTGGGGGAAGAAATGAGTCTCACTTCTTCCCAAGGCCTCTCCCAGCCAGCTCAGGACGCGGGCTCCGCTCCATACCTCCTGAGTTGGTGCCTAATTCGTTTGGCCATTCCTTGGGGAAAACTACGAATCACTACTAATTTTTAATTAAGTGCATAATACATGAAAATACTCTTTGTTTAAGTTTACTTGGGCTACAACCCCAGGCCCCTCCCACCTCCTTTGAGAGTAACGACTTTTGTCAGTCTGGTGCCTTTTGTCAGTCTGGTGCGTACACTTCCACACCTTTTTCTGAGTTTTCACATGCACTAATATCAACCCACTGAAAATACAGAATATTGTTTTGCGGCGTGTTTTTTTTTTTTTTAAAAAAGGCATAACTAGCACTGGAGGTTTTCTCAACTAGCAATGTTTTTGCAACCTATCCATACTAAAACACACGTACCTAGTTCCTTCTTTTTAACTTTTGCCTGGAAATCCACTAGATGAAGCACTCCCACTTTATTTTCTATGACCCAGATTTGGCGATCAGGGCTCCTGCCCACTGCTGCCACGCTGAGTAAACCACACTGCTGTCAACCTCTGCTGTGCCTCAGTTTCCTCACATGCAGAAAGAAGGACCACCACCTCCACCTATTTCACAAGGCTGTGGCAGATTCAAATAAGAAACCAGGTACTCCCAGGGCATTGCCACACACATGTAATTGCCTTTGTACTTAATAACCTTGCCAGAAACAAACTAGATCTGACCCCTATCTCAGACAGAGGTGAAATAACAGGCCTGAGGTCCCCAGCTGGCACATGGCACAACTGGGTCTGCAACCCTGGGCTCCAGCACTGACAGGAGTCGCAAACCTCATCATCTCTCTACTCGACCCCACCAGTAACCTGAGAAGTGTAAATCAAACCCATCAGAGCAACCAAAACAATCGATGATGACAATACATTGAGTAATCTCCAGTGATGGCAGAGATGTGGGGGAAGTAGCTACTTTCACACTCGTTGGTAGAAGTATGGTAGAAGTATAAATGCTAGAGCTTTTCCGAAGGGCACCTTGGTGATAACTGTCAAAATTCAAACCATATGGTTGTTTGTGACAGAGAAAATTATCAGTCAATAGAGAAACAGGTAAGTAATAAAGTGTCTGGCCAATCAAAGGCATACCACGAAGCAGTGAAAAAAACTGCTAGATTTCTATGTCCTGACATGGAAAAGGCTTCAAGCAATATCACTGAATGAAAAAGCAAGCTGCAGGATATTTGTACGTAGTATAGTTCAATTTATGTAAAACTATGTATTAATGTGTATAAGTATGTGCTCGTGATGTATATATTGATAAAGGTCTAGAAAGATACACGCCAATGATGGTGGTACAGAGGAGAATAAAACGAGGGGGAAATTTCTCTTTATTTCTCCATTTGAATTTTTTGTTACAAGCAAGTATTCTCATCGTTTATACATAAACTTCTTTAAGTAGCCAAAAAAAACCCCATAAAAACATAAAAATCAAAGCACAGGCCTCCCCTTCAAGTTGGACAGGGACACATGTCGCCAAAGAACACACCAGTGGGCAGCGCCTCCCTCCCCTAGCATCCCACCAGCTTGGTCCCCTGAACACAGGCACTGTTCTTCCATGGGAAGGTTCTTGGCCGGGGCTCAGCGGGGCTGTCCAAGAAGTGGCTGCGATGGGCTGGGCTTGCTTTCCTGCCTTCACGCCACTCAGCCCCAGACCAATCGCCTTTGGGATAGTCATGTAGATACTGGGTGCCTCTCACTCCACTTTAAGCCCAGAAATCCTAGCTCAGCTCCAGGACAGCTGAGGACGATGGTGCTTTCTTCTTTGGAAGCCCAGAGAAGTGGGAAATTAGGTGTGTGGACACACGCACACACACATACACACAACTGACATCCTTAACCTGATCCATTGAAAGACACCCTGAAATAAGCTCAAGAATGACAGGGCTGACAAGCTTCTTCACTGGCTATAAACCCCACCCACCCCCACCCTCCAAAGCAACAGGCTCTCATCAGGTTTCCGCCACCTGAGTGACAGTCTCTCCAGGGTGCACATGGCACAGAAACCATGAAATCAGCGGGCGTTTACAAAAGGCTTTCACTGAGATAAAGCTCTCTCATGGCTACTTTAGAAAGTGTAACAGACATATCCCCCTTGGCTGCCATGGGAAAGAAAGAAGCCGTTTGGCGTTCTGAGGTTTCCCCACACAAGTTTTTTCCCCTGCCAATCTCAGAGGACATACACAAAAAAAAAACCTCAAGAGGAACTCAGTACTCAGTGTCACCATCATACGGGATCTCCTTGCAATCAGATTACAGGAATTAACGGGGCAAGATTTGAAAACCAGAAGAAAAAAAGACATAGCGTGGTCAAGATGACTCAAGACAACTGCTCCCCCAAAGTCCTTAAGAAAACCCTAACATTGCCCCATCTTTAGCGGCTGAGTCCCAAGACATGTCAGTCAGGTCTAAGCAGAAGGAGCCTTCATTCATTCAGTCATTCACTCATTCATTTCCCAAGTATCCTGTGCAGGGGAGGTGAGTGCATGGGGCACAGACAGGAAATGTGCACAAGTCCCCATTCTTAAGAAACTTGCCTAAAGAAGCAGCTACTGGCCAAAGAGAAGTCAACTAGCAAGTGACAATATCCACCTCCATTCCAGCTCTGTGTCTGGCTGGATCTTGGGCAAAAGTGAGCCTCTGTTCTCCCTCATGCCCCCGCAGGTGCTGGCTCTGGCTCAGAGCTCTGAACAGCTTTAAGGTTAAGTCTGAACCTGTTCAATCTCCCGGTCCTACAGTAATTCGGGCTCATTCAAACAGGCCACACAGGGCAGGATCTCACGGTCTGAAGGCCAGCTGACTGACAGCCTTCATTTTCTCCCTGCTTAAAGGGGCAGCGTTGTGGAAGCTCAGGACCCGAGGAAAGCCCTCACTCAGGCTGTGGGCTTTCCAGGACCCTGCTTCTGCGGCCATGCGCTCGCGCCTGCCTCTGCATACATCTGGGGACAAAAGCGGCTCATCCTTTCCAACGTGCGTCAGGGAGGCAGTGGGGCGTAGGACGGAGAAGGGGTTTCTATGGGGAGACTCTGGACGCCCGAGTGAGTCTCCCAGACGCACGTGACGCGTTGGGTTCCTTCCTCCGGAGCTCACAAACAGGCAAACTGCAGCCCTAGTTTTAGCGGACCGCAGTAGTGTGAACGCGCTGCGGGGCTCCCGGGGCAGCACCACAACGTGGCCACAACTCCGGGCCCGCGTCGGGCCGCAAAACCCTTAGCCCGGGGTGGTCTCTCGTTCAGGCCTCCCCAACCCTGGCCTCCAGCAAACTTCCTAGGGGGCCCCCGTGGCCCCCAACCTCCGCCTGGGTCGGGGAGGGTAGGCGGCGGTGGGCCGCTGCCCCTCGCGATGCGCTCCCCGGAGCTCGCCCCCCTGAGCCCTGCCGGCGCCCCTCACCCACCTTGTACACTTGCTGCTTGATGATGGAGGGCAACGTCACGATCATGACGGCGCCCAGCACCGCGCACAGCAGCCCGGTGAAGCCCAGCGCCGCGACCACCCAGCGCGCTCTGACGCGGCTGCCCATCACTGTGCGCCCCCGTGCTCAGCTCGCTCGCGGGGCTCCGCGCCTTCGGGTGACGGGCTTGAGGGCACAGGCGACAGAGGCGGCGGCTCTGGGGACTCGGGCCGCAGAGGCGCAGCGGGCCTCGGACCACAGGGAACGAAGGAGCGGGCCGGCAGGTGGCCAGCGGTTTTATGCGCCATTGCGCCGCCGGACCGCCCCCCTGGACGCCCTGTGCACCGGGATTCGGGCAGACGCCTGCAGGCGAACGGTGCTGGGGCGGGGCCTGAGCGGGCGGGGGCAGGGTCGGGGGCAGGACGCAGAGCCGATGGTCCGAGGAGGCGGTGCCACCACGCCCCCGCTTCCGTTTCCTCGGGGGGCTGGTCGCTCGGGCCCCCCAGGCCCGCGTGCCAGGATCTCAGTTGAGCCAGGCTCCCCTCCCCCTCCTTTAACTACTTCCTCTCCTCACTCCCACCTGGTCCCCTCTCACCCCTTTCCCTTCCCACCCCCCATCTCCTTCCCCTCCTCTCCTGGCTCCCTCCCCTCCTCCCCTTCCCTCCTTCTTCCCCCTTAGGCGCCCCTGCTTTTCCTCCCCTCCCACTTCCTCTGTCGTGACCGTCACGGTTCACTTTCATAGTAGGAGTTTCCCAACTCTGGCGACCTCATACACACACACACACACACACACACAGACACACTATTCCAGCTTCACTCTTCCTGGAACAAGCCTAGGACTCCTGACTCTGGGTGTCGTACACCCTTGGCTTGGAATTGCGTTCCTCCAGCTATCTGACTGGCTCCTTCCTTCACAACTGCCGGGCCACCTTATCGGCAAGGCTCCCTGCCACTCTGTATAAAATGAGATAGCACCAGCTCTCCCAGCTCACCCCCTCACCCTTATCCTGAGCACCACCTGGCATGTTAGGCTTTCATTTTTTCTTTGCATTTCTGACCATGGCCCCAACTAGAAAGCTGCTGCGGGCAGAAGCTTTGTCTCTGCAGGCGGTGCCCTGTCCCCAGCAGCTAGAACACTGCCTGGAAGGGAACACACACTAAACAGAAGGAACCAAGGAGGAGCCTTCTAGGTGCCGGCCCAAGCTGAGCGCCTTGCACAAGTAGCTCCAGTTACAGATAAGGGAATAGGCACAGAGGTTAAGTCAACAAATCTAAGTTTCTGCTTTCTAATGAATGATGGATAACTGCAGATAGCAAGTTCTCCAGGAAAATCAAACAGATGGGCACTTGCTCCCTCCCCTGTGGTCCGCCATACCCCCACCTGGCCTGCCTGCAGCCCCCACCCGCATTGAGTTCTGGACCCCATACAGGCCCATCCCCTCATTCTTTAGGTGGGTTTACGGAAAGGACAAGGGACTCCTGGGTTACATGGTGATGGGAGGGCAGTGTCCCCAAGGCCTGGGTAAAGCAGGCCAGTCCCTGAGGACTCAGAGCAAAGTCTTCTGAAACTCTTATTCAACCCCGGAAAGAAGCAGCCTTCTTCCAGGCCCATCCTTAAGCAACATATCCTGGCCTGAGTCGGTATTTATTGAGCACCTACTACGTGCCGGCCAGAGAGCCTTTCCTGGCCCTCTTTTCCCCTCAGAGGACCCAACCTTGTCCAGGGTGCTAGGAGCAGGGCCCACCTCTGACCTACTTCAGGGCAGCTAGGGCCAAGCTGTGGTGTCAGGTTCCAAGAAATCCATACTACAGGGTTCCCCACCCCAGAGTTCTGGGGCAAGAGGCTTGGCCCTCTCTGTGCCTCAGTTTCCTCAGTTGTCAAATGGGGATAAAAAGGGCCTCTCTCTCCAAGGGCTGCTGTGAGTT